>NC_134486.1:324543510-325271010 GCF_040206685.1 Ascaphus truei
ACATGTGCAGAGGGTCTCCAGAGCAGAAGCGCACAGGTTTCAGGTCTGGGGACCCCGTGCCCCCCGAGATACAGGCCCCTTTAGGGGGTGCCGGTATCCCTCTGCTCTGCTTGGTTTACAGGCCGCGATCACGTGATCGGACCTTTAAACCAAGCAGAGGGCTACCGGCACCCCCTAAAGGGGCCTGTATCTCGGGGGGCACGGGGTCCCCAGACCTAAAACCAACGCGGTTCAGCTCCGGAGACCCCCTGCACATCTACACTATCAATAAATATGTATTTCAAATGTATTTATTGTCATTTATTTATTTATTTTTTGGCGGCTGCTGTGTGTGTGTATTTTTTTATTGTGGGTAGCGGGAGGGTGGGTGAATGGGGTATTCGCCCCAACGATGGTTGGGGAGGGCTTGCGGGGGGGGGGGGGGTTGGGGTAGCGGGAGGGCTTAACCCCTTCATGACCGTAGCGGTATTAACTGCTACGATCGTGAAGGGGTTAAGTGCACCCGCAACCCCCCCCCCCCCTCCCGCAAGTCGTAAACTCACACCAAGGGCCAAATACCCCCCTCACCCATCCCCACTACACACAATAAAGCGGGCACGGTGGGTTAACCCCTTCATTGCCTTAGCGGCTATCCGCTATGGTAATGACGCAGCATTTTCCGTATTTTTAATAATATTGATCAGGAGCAGGGGGGGGGGGGTTCCCTGAGCATTAATCATTAATTTCTGGCTCAGGGAACCCCCTGCTCACTGTACAATATTATTAAAATAATGCTTCTTTACCATAGCGCATAGACGCTAAGGTAAAGAACGAGTGTTTATTTATACTGTATATTGTATGTGTTTTATTGATACTGTACATGTGCAGAGGGTCTCCAGAGCAGAAGCGCACAGGTTTCAGGTCTGGGGACCCCGTGCCCCCCGAGATACAGGCCCCTTTAGGGGGTGCCGGTATCCCTCTGCTCTGCTTGGTTTACAGGCCGCGATCACGTGATCGGACCTTTAAACCAAGCAGAGGGCTACCGGCACCCCCTAAAGGGGCCTGTATCTCGGGGGGCACGGGGTCCCCAGACCTAAAACCAACGCGGTTCAGCTCCGGAGACCCCCTGCACATCTACACTATCAATAAATATGTATTTCAAATGTATTTATTGTCATTTATTTATTTATTTTTTGGCGGCTGCTGTGTGTGTGTATTTTTTTATTGTGGGTAGCGGGAGGGTGGGTGAATGGGGTATTCGCCCCAACGATGGTTGGGGAGGGCTTGCGGGGGGGGGGGGGGGTTGGGGTAGCGGGAGGGCTTAACCCCTTCATGACCGTAGCGGTATTAACTGCTACGATCGTGAAGGGGTTAAGTGCACCCGCAACCCCCCCCCCCCCCTCCCGCAAGTCGTAAACTCACACCAAGGGCCAAATACCCCCCTCACCCATCCCCACTACACACAATAAAGCGGGCACGGTGGGTTAACCCCTTCATTGCCTTAGCGGCTATCCGCTATGGTAATGACGCAGCATTTTCCGTATTTTTAATAATATTGATCAGGAGCAGGGGGGGGGGGGGTTCCCTGAGCATTAATCATTAATTTCTGGCTCAGGGAACCCCCTGCTCACTGTACAATATTATTAAATCTCTCTCTGCTGCAAACACATCTCGCCCCCAGTATGTGCAGTAATTTACTGAACATATACAGTACTGTAGAATAAATGCATAGTTTTATTTATTCGGGTTTATTACACAGTATACTGTATGGCCGGAAAACATCAGCATACAGTACAATATAATCCATCGAAATCCCCCCATTAGCCGTTTTCTTTTCTGAGGAAAAACAAAATGAAAAGTTTTAATGTACAGTAATGGTCAGCCCCCTAAAGAAGTTCCCAGCCAGCCCCACCAAAATAATACGGCAAAAATACAGTACTCACCATACTGTACAGTATTGTACTAAATTTCCCATTCAGCTTGCGCTGGCGCCGGCCCACTTCCAGTCCAGCTTTCATCATTTTGCAGAGGGACTAGCCCACCTGTAGTCAGCGGGAAATCGCTTAGGTACATGCAAGCTTCATCAAAACTGGCTGCGAAATCCATCTCAGAGTTGTAACCGACGGCGGGACCATGATGATAAGCTGGTGCTGCTGCTGGTTCTGGTTCTGGTTCTGGCGCATTGCTTGGCAGGGACTGTCGCTTCTTATTTCGTTTTAACACGACCCTTCGCCTTTTGCCGCCTCCATTATCATAGATACGGGAAAAACCCTGTGACACACACCAATACCCTCCAACAAATTGGGGCTCAATACGGTGAAAACAGGGGTCACTACATAACCTTTTCCTTATTGCATGCTTCCACAAATGAGGAGTTGGCGAAAATCTGTAAAAGTCATAATTTTCGATAAAATACTGATAAATTTGAACAACTGTTGCCATCTTATCCTCTGTTGCATTTATAGCGGCCCATATCAAATAAGCATAACTTCTGTCAGGTTTTTGGAACACGGGCTCCACTTGAACACTCATGTCTCTGTAGAATAGTGTAAGTGAAAATGATCTTTGTCTTTATTTAATACATTACTGTATGTAAAGCCTAAATTGATACATTTTTTGCAACTATTCCTTCAGTCTCAAGGACAAGTTACACAATAGCATACTGTACTGGGATAAAGTAACTTTTTTTTGGAAACGAAACAACTTGCAAAGGCCACACATTACTTAAGTCATGAGTTTATGCCATCTGGTGGACAATCGAAACATCGCAGCCTAGTAAATCATTCTCATTATCATTTAACAGATCAGGCCCCCGTCAGCCAGGCATGAACCGTGGCTGGGAAGGCAAACGCAACGAAGCATGCAAGAGGTGAGCAGCGGCGGATTCCAGGTTTCTGCCAGGTACAAACCAGGCATTTGCTCGAATAAAGTGTGTCGGTGCAGTAGGGTCTCATAATATTTTTTAAATTCATTGACTATTTTTTTTGGGTCAGAGGTCAAATCCCCTTGTTTGGTTCGAATTGTCTGAATTTGGGAGACTTGGTTTTTGTCTCTTAGTTTGTTGGCAAGTAGGGTATCTGGCCTGTTTGCTTTCTCAAAATATTTCCGCTTGGTCCATGTCAGCTCTTTCTCAGCACGGGAGGTCAACAAAATATTCAGTTTGGTTTTAGTGTCTAGCAACTCCTTAAGGGTCATTGCGTCTTTATTCTTTTTATGTCGAGTCGAGAGGACTGCCAATTCTGCTTGCAACTGATTGATTTTTTTGTCCTTCTCCCTCTTTCGCCTGCTTGCAATCCTCATGAGCTCTCCTCTCAGAGTCGCCTTATGGGCCTCCCATAAGGTAGCCTGCGATGTCACACTGCCTAAGTTCTCCTGAAAATATTCCCTGATTTTATCCCCTACGTTTTGTGCAATTGCGGGGATTTTTAATAAAACTTCATTGAGCTTCCAGTTCGCTCCTGGTCTGTCTAGAATAAAATCAGTGCACCGCAGCTCAATCGGTGCGTGATCTGACCACGAAATATCGTGGATGCCCGAGTGGGAGATCTGTGGAACCATTCTACTGGATACAAACAGGTAGTCTATCCGACTGTATCGGTCATGGGGGTGGGAGTAGAATGTGAACCCTTTCTCTTGTCTGTGTTGTTCTCGCCAAATATCAAGTAGATTGTTGGTGCGCAGCCCTCTATTCCATGCTTGTCTCAGCTTGGAGCTACTTTTTCCGCTTGGGGTGCATCTATCCAGTATAGGATCTAGTGTTTGGTTGAAGTCGCCCCCCAGTATCACACAGCCCTGTGCTAACCTCTGGAGGATGGCGAAGAATCTTTCTAGGAAAGCTTCCGTGCCTTCGCTCGGAGCATAGACGTTTGCCAGTGTGATTGGTTGACCTCTTATTTCACCGCTTATAATGAGAAAGCGGCCGTTGTGGTCTCTTTTAATGGTCTTAATCGTCAAGGGCAAACGGTCATGCACCAGGATGGCTACCCCTCTCTTTTTTTGTGAGGCTGAGGCTGAGAACCAATTTTTAAACCTATGATCTATATATTTTGGTGAACTAGTTTTAGAAAAGTGTGTTTCCTGCAAGAGGATGATGTCAGGGTCTGATTTTTTATAGTCTGTCATAGCTAGTCTGCGTTTCCCTGGGTTGTTAAAGCCTTTGACATTGTGTGATAAGATAGTGATCTCTTTATTCATGATTGTGGTTCCAAACCTTCACTTCTATGTTAGCGACCATCTGAGCCTCTGATGTCCGTGATGAGGATGTCGGGTGATCCTGTGGTTGGGTCCGCCTGTCAGCAGGCTGGAGCCGTGGGGTGGGAATACAGAGGGGAGCACACTGGGGAAACATAAACAAACATATATCAGCATTTATTTCAACACAAAATAACTGTCCGGGGAATGGGCGGGAACTAGCCCCCCCATTCTCCTTCGTTGCCCTCTTCAGGCGTACAGCCTGGACGGAGTTTGGGATGGCCCTCCTTCCCCCTCTCCCGTCCTTCGCGGCTGGCCTAAATGGGACTTTCATGGGCCCCTCGTGGGTCTTCTCTCCCACGCCCATGTGGAGACTCATGTACAAAGCCTTTGCGGGGGACAGCATCCCTCCCCCCCTCCCTTGCTTGTGCAATGGGATAGTGTAACGACAACTTATTACAAAACTTATTACAAACTCTTAATTTCCCTCCATAAGAGTAGTGTATACAATGTGGGGAATAACTTGTAGGGAATAACTTCGTGCCCCTGCTCGCTAGTCTTCTCTCGTGTGTTTCCTGTCTGACTCAGTGTCTATGCATCTTTTCAGCTAGCTGTTGCCCTGGGAAGCTATGTGCGTGGTTAAAGGGTTGTTGGTGTACTGGGACTCTCTATCTGTGGGCCCTGAGCGTTCTCTCTTGTCGTAGCTGGAGTAGCCCTGTTAATTATCTGCCTCTCCCTAGACCGTCAATCGAGGTCCCAGGCCCTCTCCTGTCTCCCCTTGCCCGCTGGAAGTCCGGGTGGGTCACCCCTCCCGTGTCTGTTCATTCGCCCGGCCAGCTTCGCTGCGCTCCGCTCGGTGTGCGGTTCAGTGCGGCTTCCGCCCTGCTCTTGTTAGTGGGGCTGAGTGTGCCGGACTCCTTCTGCCGGTTGGCTCCTTCCGGCGCCGAGTGATGACGCTCGCCGTCTCTCCGGACTTCTTGCCTCCTCCAAGATGGCGTCTGGACCATTTCCGGCAACGTGCTTCCGGCGGTCGCCATTTTCCCTCGGCCAGCCCGCGAAGAAGGACGTCTCCTCTCCTGCTCCCGCGTCTGGGACCCTTCCACTTCCGCAACGAAGCCATGCGGTGAGATGCTTGCTGTGGCGCCATGCTTGGCGGCTTGCGTTCCACCTCGGAGCGCCATTTTCAGCTACAGGTAGGAGATTGCTTTTTCAGATAACCAGGATAGTTCTTTTACTAGCGTGTACAGCAGGATAGTGTCTTTAACAAGCCTTGTGGCTGGCTCTTCAATAGATAAACTAGTGGGTAAACCGGAACCCCCACTATTAAACTGGAACGATATTCAACTTTAGATATGTATTTTCCTCTGGGTAGTGCGGACTTCATCGGGTCTCAGGGGATTTAGGAGGCCTTACAGTGGTCCACTCTGGATCCTCCCGTGCCTCCCGTCTAGGACTTTGCATCGAGCCCTCCTTCAGCCCCAGCTTGTTGAGGAACTCCTCACTTTCTCCTGGGTCCTTGATCGTGATGGCCTTTCCGTTCCGTATGACCATCAGGCCGAACGGAAAGGTCCACCGGTATCGCACCGCCCGGTCCCTCAGCACTTTAGTGACCGGGTGTAGTGTTCTTCTCCTTGCGAGGGTGATTGGTGACAAGTCCTGAAATAATTGCATTGTGGTTCCCTCGAACCGGCATGTTCCTTCCGTTCTCGTGCGTTTAAAGATAGCTTCACGGGTTTTGAAGTAATGCAGCCTTGCTATAATATCCCGCGGTTGTTCCATCGCGGCTGGGCGGCTTCTTAGGGCTCTGTGACATCGATCTAGAGCCCTTTCTGTGGCAGGGATGTCAGGCAGCAGCGTTTCTAGCCATCGGGTGATATACTCTTCAGCATCCGTGATTGACTCTGGGACCCCGCGTACCCTGATGTTGTTCCTGCGGTCTCTGTTGTCGGCATCCTCTTGCCTGTCACATATCTCTGTAATCTGGGCTTGCAGGTGTGCGTTTTTTTTGTCTGTCTTTTTAATTTGTTTGGCTGCGGCCGCCATCTTTTCCTCAAGAGCCCCTGTTCTCTCTCCCAACCCCTGGACCTCCTTCTTCATATCTTCGAGCCCCACGTAGATCATGTTCTTCATGTCCTGATATAACCTGTCAAAGTCACATATTCTGACCGGCATCTGGGTGGGCTCGTGTGGGGGGTCCTCGTCCCTCTCCGAATCAGATCCCGCAGTTGATTCTGTCGGCCTTGTTGCGGCAGCACCTCGTGGAGTAGGGCGACCCAGGTATTTTCTTAAATCACCCTCTTTCTTCTTTTTGGCTGTTAGGGGTGCCATCTCGGGAGTATCCACTGCTCTAATACTATTTTTGTTCCGATTTTTGCGCCGATTATTGTCGTTTTTTTGTAATGTTTAGGGAGGTGGAGGATGGAGCTCAAACTTTATGCTACCATCCGCTCCAGCCTCGCGCATGCGCCTCTTCGGTTCGACTCCCACTTAACATTCGGAATGCACATTGATACCCTGACATCCAAAACCTATGCCAAACTAGGGGTACTTTACAGGAACAAATCCTCCCTAAGCCTGCTGGTCAGAAAGCGTATTGCACAGCAGACACTAATGCAATTATCGACTATGGAGACATAGTATATAGCTCGGCACCTCAAACCCACCTTGGCAAACTTGACACCCTCTACAATTCAATTTGTCGTTTCATTCTCCAATGCAACTACAACACACATCACTGCGAAATGCTCAAAGAACTAGATTGGTCATCACTCGAGTCTAGGCACAAAGTTCACCTTTCCTGTCTTGCCTTCAAATACTTTCTGGGCAAGCTACCCACCTATCTGAACAAGCTCATCACCCCTACCACATGTAGACTTATCATCTGAGATCTGACTCCAAAAGACTGTTCATGGTCCCAAGGCTCAACAAAGTATCTGGCCGCTCCTCCTTCTCTTACCGTGCACCCCAAAACTGGAACAACCTACCGGACACTCTCACATCCACCACCAGTTTAAGTTCTTTCAAAACTAAGGCTGTCTCACATTTTAATCTGGTCTGTAACTGTTACATAAGCCTATAATATACATCTTCTCTAACTGTGCATGCAATGTATTGTATATAATGTATACCCTGTTCATTTATGTAACTGTATTTGTAACCATGTATTATTTGTCATATTAACTATGCCCAGGACAAACTTGAAAACGAGAGGTAACTCTTAATGTATTACTGTAAAACATTTTATAAGTAAAATAAATTTTTTTGGTGCCAGAGGCACAGGGGGATAAAGTGACTTGCCCAAGGTCACAAGTAGCTGACACCGGGAATTGAACCTGGTTCCCCTGCTCCAAACTCAGTGCCAGCCAGTGTCTTTACTCACTGAGCTGCTCCTTCTCATGATGATGATGATAAAAGTTGTTAATGCAGGGACCTATTTGTGCCATGCTATTGTGCTGCACGGGAAAGTGGGGACTCCCCTGGGTAGCTCTGCACTTATAGGGCACATGACCCATCATCATAAGGCTGAATGACAAAGAAGTGCAGAAGAACATAGCAAAGAGGAATTCTGAGGCCTACTTCAAGCTGCGGTAACCTACAAATGTGGTATAAGCACCAAAAAAAGTGCTTTATTTTTATCGTGCAGTACATCAGCGTTCCTCCGACAAAAACAAAGCACTTTTTATTTGATCTGATAAATGTATTGTATCCAATAAAAAAACAAACACAATACCACATTTTTAGGTCACAAATACCACACATCAATTTCCGTTATTTTTGGGAACGGGATGAACGGCAGAAATATCGAAAATTATTTAATAACCTAGTCCAGTCTGGTGTTAGCCCTGTTTTACTGGCTTGAACTGTTCATATATGATGGTGATTCTCATATTTCTATCAGAACCCATTTAAGAAAGTGGCTGTTTATGGCTACTTGCATGCATCAAGTAACCATCATGCAAAGTGGCTAGAAAATATTTCTAGAAGCCAATTTTACAGGATAAAAAAGAATTGCACCTCTCAGCAAGATTTTGTTGAACAGGGCCAAGATGTGTCACATGTGTTGTTGTATGTTTGTCATCCTTTTTGTGTTTCTCGAATAGCAGACATTCATTCACATCTTTTTTTTTCTTCCTTTTTTAAATCAAGTAAGGGGGTTGAACGCTTGTGGTTCAATTTTCCAATTAGGTTTTGTTCTATTTAATGATTCTCTATGGTTATAGGACCCCATTCCCTGACGAAGTCATAAGCCCTTAGCGACAAAACGCGTAGGTGAGCTAAACACTGTAGGACTGTTTCTTCATGTGGGAACCGTGCTGTGTGCAGAGTTACTTGCCACTAGGATCTGAGGCGGACATTCCAAGCGCAATTTTTACTGAGTGTGTGTTACGCCGGTGCTCGCCACAAACCGGGACCGGACCACTGCGGGGCTGAGGTGGGGTTATATAATCACGACCTTAGTCCGCGCAGACTGATCCGGAGTGCGCAGTTCGTAGTCGTACGTAGCAGGGTCAGGATTGGAGAAGGCAGCATCATCGTTATTCAAGCAGGAGTTCGGCAACAGGTAGTCAGGAGTTCCCCACTTCAGTTTAGGAGCGTGAGCGCGGGAGTGGCTTCTGCACGAGGAGCAGCCTCAGCCCATGATGCCGATCTCAGCAGGAGGAGACAGCAGGCTGGCCGAAGTACACCGCAGGGCAGCATCGGGGAAACCAACGCTTCAGCACAGAAGTCCAAGGCGGGTCACTGCATGGATATTAGCAGCAGACCTCAGGAAAAGAAGGGTAGCCACTGCTAGGACAGAATGCAGGAGGTACCAGTGCTGGCTAAACACGCTTCAGCACAGGAGACAGGAACAGGCCTCTGGATACTCAGGGACTAGAGAGGTAGAACACTAGGAGCGAGGCCTGGGTGGTTTGTGGCAGAGACAGTAACGTCCAAGGTAGGATTTTTTATGCTCGGCACTGGTTCAGTGCCAACGCCCAGGATATAAAGGGCGGAGATCCAATCACAGGAGGAGGGTGTGTGAGTATTCCTCCAATGATGGAGCACAGGGCAGAAGCTGTAATGAGAGGCAGCACATTGATTGCCAGAGGAAGCTTGCAACTGCATAGGTCTGCAAGGCTATAGTCAAAGCCAGTAGTGGATTCCTTACAGTGTGTGCAGAGACAGCCCAGTGTGGACATGCACGCCTGGAGCGCGCCCGACATCGGAAACGTAAGGCAGTCTCTTCTACACAGAACAGTTGGACCATACTGCGCATGTGTGGAGGGAGGCGAGTGCGGATGTGCACCCCCAGTACGCGGCTGTAACAGCGAAAGAGACACAGTCCTGCTACACAGGATCCTGCAAGGCACTTGGTGTTTACATAGGATACATGGTGATACCGGTTCCTGTTTCAAAACATGTCCAATGTACATATTCAATTTTAATCTTGTGAGTGGCCGTAATTGATACTTTTGATTGTAAAGTTTATTAACTATTATTACACATTTATGTACTATGGGAGCCGCGCTGTCCTTTTTCGTGTTGTAGTTGCTGAGGAAGAAGGTTGTTCCTGAGGCTTGCAATCGGCGTTTCCAGAAGTCGTGTTAATTTAATTTTTATCTACTCTTTTTTATTGGCATTATTTTCTGTTATTTTCATCCTATTGTGCGTATCCACTCCTCATTCCTTTTCCTTTGTCTCCCCATCTTGTTTTATATGTTATTTTATGTGTTCGTTATGTAAATATGGTAATCAACATCTTTATTTGGTGCAGCACCTATTAGCTTATTCCCATCCATTCAACATAGCACATCTGTAATCATCAAAGGTTGCTCTATTTGGGCACAGTATTTTGTATTTTTGTCTCATATATATATATATATATATATCACCCAAAAATCTACTTGCTGAACCAAAAAATCTACTCGCTACCTTGCCCCGCCCCTATTTTTTTTTATACATTCCTAATAAGAATTGTGCGTGAGTGTGTAACTAGTCTGGGTGGGTAACTGACTGCCTGTCTGGGTAACTGACTGACTGGGTGGGTGACTGACTGGGTGGGTGACTGCCTGGGAGGGTGACTGCCTGGGAGGGTGACTGCCTGGGAGGGTGACTGCCTGGGTGGGTGACTGCCTGGGTGGGTGACTGACTGCCAGCCTGGGTGACTGACTGCCTGCCTGGGTGACTGCCTGCCTGGGTGACTGACTGGGTGGGTGACTGACTCGGTGGGTGACTTACTGGGTGGGTGACTGAGTGACTGACAGCCTGCCTGGGTGGGTAACTGACTGCCGGTCTGGGTGGGTGGGTGACTGACTGCCTGCCTAGGTGGGTGACTGACTGCCTGGGTGGGTAACTGACTGCCTCGGTGGGTGACTGACTGCCTGCCTGGGTGGGTGACCATTAAGTGTGTAATTGTATTATTGTGTTATTATTGTGTTAGTAAAATGTGTTATATAAAACAAAAACAAATGTAACCCCCTTTCGCTACACTGGCGACACACTTTATTCGAGCTCGGCTAGTCCCACGAATTTGGGTATACCCGGGTGTATTGAGGTTTGTGACTGTTTTCTGCCCGAGTGCATTGGGTTATTTTCCAGGCAGGGATTGAAGCATTTTATTCCCGCTGGCTGCAATACTGCACAGTATATATATATATATATACTGCATTACAATTCATGAATTTATGCCATCTGGTAGACACGCGAAGCAAAGCAGCCTATTAAATCCTAATCATTATCATTTAACAGATCAGCCGCCCATCAGCCAGGCATGAACCCAGGCTGGGAAGGCAAACGCAACGGGGCTTGTCAGAGGTGAGGAGCGGCGCATTCCAGGTATCTGCCAGGTATATACTGGGTATTTGCTCGAATAAAGTGTGTCGTGCAGTATACCTATGGGAAACCGCGAGCAATTACGCATGCTGCTGATACCTGTACGCTCACAGGAGGCCTGAGCCTCCGCTTCTGGGAGCCTGGGGTGAGCTCTCTCTCGGTGCAGTGCCTCCACCTATGAGGATCCTAGCGTAGGAGGAATTAGCTCCTCCATAAGAAACAATACGGCAATATTAATACATTGGTTGTATCTAACATACTTTATGTAACGGAGTGCTCACCACAAACAGGACGTGACCGTGAGGCTGAGGTGGGGATTGAATAAACCAACCTCCAGCAGCGTGAGCACGTTCAGAGTGCAGTAGTTGGTCGGGTCAGGATTAGAGAGGTGCAGATCGTTGTAGGTACTTGCAGTGGTGAGGGATTGGAGACGAGCCGGAGTCCGGGTACAAGCCAAGGGTCAGATACGGAGCTAAATACGGTAGCAAGGCAGGGAGGCAAGGTTACAGTAAGCACTTCAAACATGTGAAGACATACTCAACCAGTTTAGTAGAGGGCTGGCTGAGCATATAAAGAACAGGAGCCAATCAGCTGCTTGCTTGAATAAGAATGAATAAAGGGGGTAGGGGAAAGAGGGGGATAGATGTCCGCATCAGCCTATGAAGAAAAATAAGGTACACTAAGGTGCAATGTAGAGCCAAAGGCAGACACAATATATATATTGAAAGGTGCCCTACTGAATGCACTTGTGGTGTGAAGATATAAGATGAATGTAGTGCAGGTAAAACCCTTTTATTAATAATTAAAAATATTTTTATAAGGGATCAGGTGTATAAGTCCATGACCTGTCCCAAGAGGATAAACCACTCCCTATTAAAACTTCTAATTTAGATGTGCAATAGCAGAACATATGGCTCCTAAACCCTTTCGAGGATCCCCCGTAGTGATATGGGGGTAACTCTCCTCAAGAGCCCACTAGTAACATAATCGTTTGCCCACAGTTGGGTTAGTGTAGTGGTGCAGTAATTTAAATGATTTTAACTAAAAAATCAGGTAATATTCATAAAAATTAATGAACAGTCTGATACACTGAATGCACCAAAATTCTACAGCGGTAGTGGGGGAGGGTGTACAAAAGTAGCAATAGTATTGTTTATAAGTCAATGGTAATCTACTGACCTATTCATCCGCCTATGCAACTAGTAGGGACAGACATCACGGGTGTTAGTTCATAGGCATTAAAATATAATGGAATGTATTGTCAGTCAATACAGGTAAGGCACTAAGTGATATCAAAACACAATTGGGCATTATTGGGAATTACACATGTGGTAAATGCAAGGCATGTCTTCATTTGAAAACGGATAAAAAAAATCAGTATCATCGGTTACACAAAGTAATTATTCTGTTCGTATTTTTATCAATTGTTTAACTATTCATACACATACAAATACAAAAAATGTCCCCGGCGCAAAGTGTTTAACTATTCATGTTGTATACTTACTACAATGTAAGTGTAATTTACAATATAGAAGCAGGGGTGTCGTTCCGCGCTAGGGATGTCACTGTAAATAGTCCCTCTTGCAGCCGTTAGTCAAAGGGGGGATCCACACATCCACTTTAAAAATGAGCTCCCACAAAGGGAGCTCACAAACAGGAAAAACAAGTGACAGGCAGGCGCACTGAGGGATAATAAACACTTTATTACTTGTAGAAGGGAATAATACAACATTAGACAACCACGGTCTACTGATAGGGAAGGATTCAAAACAAAACAAAAGTATTAAAATAACTGGCTAGCCACCAGTACAAATGGGGGATGGGATCAGGTGAATACTAAGTCACTATGTACTGCAGAGGGAGTCCGGACCGATCTGGGTACATACCCTATAGGAGGAAGGGAAGTGAAGTGTAGAGACCTGCTCCCTCCGACTGCAAAACTCCAAGAGGGAAAACCACACGTGACCTCTACGCGTTTCGCACGTAGTGCTTCGTAAAGACTCCTGGTACAGATCAGCTGAGATGGATGGGGGAGACCTTTATGTATACCCACTTAAAGCAGTTGCCTTTAGACCTGCTGCTGGAACGCTCACACACAGAAGAAACGACCGCAGACAGAGTCACAGTGAGAGCAGGCACAGTGGGAGATGGTAAAGGTCTCACCTCTTGCAGCTGATCAACACGAGGTGCCAGAGGCAATATCAGTATACAGGAGTCCCTTAGTTAGCAGCGGAACACCACGCACACTACATGCTTGAACGATGACGTCACAGTTCCACACGTTTTGTCGGCGTTTGCCGACTTCCGCTACAAAAATAGCACACTTTTACAGTAAATATTTTACACCACATGTACCTCTGAATTGTTGCACCTTATACTGACATATTGTGTATACTATAGCTAAGAGCCAACTATAAAAATTAATTTGGAAAATACTTGAATAGTTTACATGAGCCTTTAAGACTCAGAATTATCACCTCTCTCTGTAACTACCATGTCATGCGTAATTAAAGAAGTATGTTTAGTAGAAACATTCCCACTTCATTAGGATGCATCTATTCTGCCAGGTTTTATTTGTATCTCTCATCCCCCAGCTTGAAAAATATTTTTTCTACATTTTTATTATGGGGATTAAAAGTCATTGGTGTGAGGAATGTCGGCGATGTGGTGAAGTATAGCACTCATGCCACTCATGTCAGTTTTATTTCTGTGGATTTCATTATATGAGTTCAAACTGTTTATTTAGGACTGCTTTTCATACAGTTTCACTGATTCATGAAAAGAGCTTCTTTTAATTTGTGAGGACATCATACCATATATCTGAACTGTACAGATGTAGCAGGCTTCACTGTCCCCTCTGTCGTGTTTTCATGGGATGTGTTATAATATTCTGCACCAACATAAGGGTAGATTTGCAGGTCTATTAAATGTTTATTGATACATTAAAGGGGGTTAACGTGACGCTAAGTCGTAAGGTATATCCACAAATGGAATTAGCGTTTCAGTGTTTCAGTGTCCTCACATTAACCTGAAATATCAGATCACTTACTTTTAAAGGACATAGGCATACTAATATGCTAATCATATGCTAATGAGCCACTAACCTAACAGCACAAACCCTCAAAGCTCCGTTCATGTCAGCGCATCAAAATAACACCATTTTTTTAGATCATATTAAAACCTGCCGTTACTCACATCCAGATCATAATTATCACTGTGTTATTTCTGGGAATAGCCTGCAAGTAAAAAGGGCAGGTCTTAGCTGCAACCCACATGATTGTACTACAGTAAGTGTAGGACTTAACCAGTTTATTACCTTTTTCATATCTATGTAGCCTATTCAGGTAGCTTCGATAAGGTCACTGCCATATTGGTCGGTTTGGAATGTTGTTACCTCACGGTATGAAATTTGTGCAATTCAGTAAGATTTTTCACTTGGTAGATACCGTTTGGAACAAAAATGCAATACCGATTGACTTTGCAGTTGCTTTTTCAGAGATCTTACCGTGCTATCTCCCTGCAGTCTGTAAAAGCTGCGCAGAGAGAGAGCTCTATATCCAAAAGCCTGTCCTGTCTTCACCCTCTACTATCGGCGGACACTCATCAATTCTGTAAGCCTCACAGTTACTGCACAACAAGAGTACAGGTAACAGTGAAATCTCTCAGAGGGTGGGGGGAACACATGTTACACATGAATGAAAACAAGAAAAAAACAATGACTACAATAGGAATGTTTGAAATAATAAAATCTTCTTCAACCAAAAACTAACATTATCTTATTGATGTCTCTTTTATATGTTCAAATGTAAAATAATTGTGAGAGTTATTTAGAGAAAAAAATACTGTAGATGCATGAATTACGGTAAAGTACTGTACATTACCTGACAGTGTCACTGCATGTGATTCCTACATGAACACTGTGTTGTAATCAGCCCGTTAAACCTGCAAAACAAGAATGAAATCAAGAATTAAACAATCACTAAAATAAAGAACTTAATTTTAAAAAATCTGCAAAAATGTAATTATTTAGTTCATAAATTAATCTTCTTCATTTAGAAGACTCCACCCTGGAGTCCTCTGATGCCACAAAGGTGCATTGATGCTGTTTTTGAGAGTCTTGAATTGTGCAGTACTGATTTTTAACTGCTTCTTCAATTCGTCTACAATGGCTCGCCTCAAATTGACGGGAATCTCCGTCTTCCCCCTTGAACCTTCAAAGTTTACTTGTTTGCACCACTGGTAATATTGCTCAAAACTAGCCCCGTGAGTCTAACCCACCGACTCTTTTCTGTCTTTGACTCCCTACTCAGACCATCCTCTGCTGCCCATAGTTCTTCCTCCATCTCACCTAATGACTTTGCCGACTATTTCAAGGAAAAGTTGGAATCCATGTTTCAGGACATCCCCTCTGTATCCTCCTCCCACCCTACACCTCTCCCTATCTCTCCACCTGCCTTCTTTGACGCTTTTTCCATGGTCACAGAGGAGGATGTGTCGTTGCTGATCTCCTCTTCTCCCTCTACCACCTGTCCTCTTGACCCCATTCTCCCCCATCTCCCATAAACTCTTGCTCCTATTATAAGCCCTACATTAACACACATTTTTAACTCCTCTCTCTACTCTGGTACCTTTCCCTCCTCCTTCAAACATGCAACAGTTATAACATTACTCAAAAATGGCAAGCTTGACCCTACCTGTCTTTCTAACTATCGTCCTGTCTCCCTCCTGCCTTTTGCCTCTAAACTCCTTGAACGTCTTGTATTCTCTTGATTGCTCAATTTTCTCAACACCTGTTCTCTCCAAGATCCTCTACAATCTGGCATCCGCACTGCTCACTCCACTGAAACAGCCCTCACTAAAATAACTAATGACTTTCATGGTGGCAAAACAGAGGACATTACACTCTGCTCATATTACTCAGCCTTTCTGCAGCATTTGATACTGTGGGCCACCCTCTTCTCCTTCACATTCTCGAAACTCTTGGTATACTCGTAACAAAGCTCTATCCTGGATCTCCTCTTACCTTACCTCTATCACCGTTCTTTCAGTGTCTCTTTTGCTAACATCTCCTCCTCCTCTATCAATCTCCAGGATGAGGTGAGCAGGGTATGTAGCTGGCAGTGATGGGCATAGTTGTACCTGTGCAGAAGCAGGTACTCTGGCCCAAAAAACTTAAGTCGAAAGGGTTTTCTCCATCCTTTTTTTCCCCATGCAGTTACTAGATTCTTCATCTTAGGAGTTTTGGGTGCTGCTCGGTTTTCTTTCCCCACCTTAGCCTTTTTGTTTTTGGGGGTCTCCAGTACAGCTCTTTGTTTTCTCAGGATTTGGGCTAGAACAGCAGCAGCAAGCAGGTTCTTATGTCCGGAGAAGCTGAATGATCCATTGTTCAAGCAGAAGATCCAGTATCTGAAAGTACAAAAGAACAAGAGTAAGTTCTGACTAAGATCAGTGAGTGTAGCAATGCAATTTCTGTGAGCTTTAATTTACAGTACCACTGACATCACAGGGGAAGCATTCGATGTACAGTAGGGTGGGTCTACATTTGTCTACTGTTTTATGGTGTCATAAATTGGCGTATACTGTACCTGCCTGTTCCTTCTCTCTTAATAGAGTTGGTTCACCTCTCCCTTAAGGGAGATCACCATCTGTGCCAGGTCCCTGAACACAGTGTGTAGTTAGCTTGCACTTGACACTGACAGCCTTGAACTGCTGCAGACACTCTGGTAGACTAATCCAGAACACCTTGTTAACAATACTAGAACTCCCATCTTTAGGCAGTTCTGTGTCTTATATAACCTCAAGAAAACAGACCCAACTCTGTGTCACTAACAGTGGACACAAAGCATGTTGTCACTTCCTTTGTTACATATGACACCTCACCAGGGTTTGAGGGCAAACCTCCATGATTGTTGCTGGCAACCCTGCATACTTACCAGGCTTACTGCCAGCATGAGAAAGAGATGTACACCATTTTTACACATGGCTACATTTATAATACAGCATAATGTATAACGAAGATGCAATTCACATTGAATAAACATTAATTTGTGGTTCAGTCCTTCTGAGTTGCAGCAATGACCAAAACAATTACCAAATAAAATAGCATGGTGATAATACACATGCACAAGAAGGGATACAGAACAATGAACATCCAACAGTGGCTACAGGAAGCGGCATCCAAATGACGCAAGCCTGTGTTTGTCATCATGCCCAATGGAAGACTAAGATTTGTAGAAAGGTCCACAGGGTTAGAACAGAGTAGTACAGCACTGTATACACTTATGCAACTAATATTTTTTTCACAAAGCCACACAGTATGCCTATGCATCTGCACTCTTTTAATCTTTATTATGTTTCTTATTTTCACAGTGAAGCTGTGCGGCTGGTGGATGAGATTAACCATAAAAATTATGAGAGCTCAGCTACATAGGTTCAGAATATTCTGCAGAAAAAGCATGATCTTACAGTGTGTGAGATCAGAATCAGACTAATGAGATGCAATTTTACTTGTGCCACACTCCAATTGGAGCCTGCTTTTCTACTTGTCCTTCAGTCTGTTTTAGCTCTGGGGACTTGACTGAGGCTGTCCTATTCACTCCCATTGGAGTAAAACAGATATGATTTTTTTTTTGATACATCGTTTTGTATTCCTGTGATCAGTTATGTACTGTTATTCTTACTGGGTAGTTACACATATTCTGATTCATTAACCTTACCTGTCATTATTGTGCCTTTACACTCACTGGGTTTATTTGTGTGCTTATTGTTCTTAACTTAGAACTTTACCTTTCTGGATTTTCTTTCTATATGCCATTGTTCTATATATTTTTGGGAGGATTTGTTTATTGGACAGTTCAAGGGATGTACCACTGACTAAAAGTTTGTGGGAATGGGCCAAAAGAAGGGGCTAACCCCCTGAAACATTGTATTGTATGTCTTTATTTATATAGCGCCATTAATGTACATTGCCCTTGTTTATTGACTTTCTTCATTTTTCATTTATTGACCATCTTTTCATATTCATCCTCCTTTTGCATCTGTGTTCTCGCCACTTTTTTTCTTAGAAACATGTGTTTTGGTGTATACTGTAGCTCCCCCTTAAGTTGGTTCTTATTTTCATGCTGTGTATTTTTTGCACTTAATGTGTGTTTTACATACTGTATTATCATTTGCTAGTGATATTTATTATCAGTAACATTTTGACTTAATCCTCACAGTGTTTCTTATCTTGTTGTGTGTGCTGGGAACTTGTTTTGTTTTTTTTGTATGATTATCTCTTAGGGATTTAGGTTCCCTTTTGTTCCCATTGCACCATCACTATCAGGATTTTCTTCATAGCAACACGTTTTGCAAAAACTATATAAATCATATAAATAATGTTTTACCGGTTGTTTTAGAATGATCTGGAATTGCCATAGAAATGTGATTATACTGTAGTATGCAAAAAGAATTGTATTTTTAATAAAAGGTTTTTTTGTACAGTTCCAGATTCAGGTTCCTGTAGCAGCAGAGATGCAGTTTGTAACAGAGCACAGCAAGCAGAGCTCCAATCTTGGAAAAATAGAAAAAATCCCAAAGCAAGCTCCAAATAGTCAGATCAGTTTTATTGCAGGCTCAAAAACAGAAGGACTAAATAAACGCACCTACGCGTTTCATGCCGAGGCACTTTATCAAGGTGTAAGGTAAAACTGAACTACACTTATTTTATACATACCTAGCCGTCCACTGCGTCGCCGAAAGTGATGTCAACAGCACGCGCCCACGCAATTAGTCGCGCGTGATGTGAGTCCTCATTGGAGCAGTAGATCAGATGGCAATATTCAATAAAATAAACTTTATTTATACATACCTAGCCGTCCACCGCGTCGCTGGGAGTGACGTCAGAAGTGCGTGCTTGCAACAACGGGTCATGCGCGCGGTGAACCCTCATTGGAGCAGTAGATCAGATGGCATGCCTAGCCGTCCACCGCGTGCCGAGAGTGATGTCAGAAGCGCGCGTCCACGCAACAGGTCATGCGCACGCGACGTGAATTCTCATTGGAGCAGCAGAACAGATGGCATGCCTATTCAATAAAATAAACTTTATTTATAAAAATATAACAACACCAACAAACTAAGTAAATATATGTAGCGGTCATGTAAAATGGCTACAGTCATCTCTCCTGCTGACAGTAAGGCCTGGTAAGTTGTGGGCATGCCAGCAGTAATTATGGAGGTTTGCCCTCACACCCTGGTGAGGTGCCCTGTGTATGGATGGGAGTGGTCACAGGCTCTGACTCCATGGTTAGTGATGTCAGAGGTGTGTCAGCTTCCAGAGTATACATAAGGCACAGCACTGTGTCTAAGAGTTCGTTCTGAGTAGTTCTGCTAAGTGGAGGAGGAGTTCTGAGAGGAGTAGAGTTATGTTATAGTAGCTGAGTAAGAAGACTGTGTCCAGGGACCTGGCACAGAGTAAGGACATCCCGGCTGGGATAGGGAATCCCTATTAAAGGAGAATTACACCTTTCAAAGGGAAGCACTGACTGATTATGAGTGGCTAGAGAAACTACTGCGAGGGGCAGCATAGCCCACCTCAAGCAATAAAGATGCTCTTAATTACAAACCCTCTCGTGTACATGTGTGGAGTGAGTGTACAGAGAGGAGCACCACAGAGGAGTTCCTCACCAGGATCATCCCCAAGTGACCGAAGGGACCCTGATGAGGTGGAGGCGCTGCACTGGAACTAGGTAGGACTCAGCACACTACCTCAGCTGCCTGTCTGGACGGGTTCTCCCCACACACCATCATGCGGGAGACTCAGGAGTCCTGTTGCCAACAGGTGCACCACCAGACACTATCACACTGTAATGGGGACTGGTTAGACCACAGGGGCCAATGTGAGATTGGGTGGGTCAGGCCGGTTCACAAAAACCGTTACATTTGGAGGCGAGCTGCTGAGATCAGATCTGTCAACAGGACAGGCTCTAGCTAGGCACACTGGGAAACAGGGAGAGCGTCTGCTGCCACTCTGTGCTGTGTAGGGACGGACCTAGGGGTGGTCAGGGGCTGACAGGGTATTGTCAGTTCGCAGGGATGACCTAGGGGCCTGAAGGGAGTGAGGGGTCTGGAGCCGGGCTATAGCTGACCGAGTCACTTTGAGGTAGTGCTAGTTGGTAGGACGCCAGAAGGGATAGCCTGTTAACATGGTCAGGAATCCTGGAGAGGGTCTGCGCTAGGCTGACCAAGAGAGGTAGACGCCCCAAGTACTGCATGGCAGAGCCAGAGTACTCTAGCCCATTCCAGACACTTACCATAGGGAGCACAGACTGGGAGGAAGGAGTTACAGCAGACACTGAGAGAGTGAGCCTAGCCTGAGGTAGTGCAACATGAGTCCAGCCTAGATCAGGTACACATGTGGTGGTGCATCTGAGCAATCTTTATTGTACTGGTGTGGTGGCTGCCCCGCAGAGCGGAGCCCCATGTACGATAATTGGTACGAGAGCGTGACAACACAAGGAATGGAGGATCCGTGTGGTGCGGAGAGCCCAAAATGGCGACCAGAGGCTGATGGGGAAGGCACCCGTGGCATGCGCCCCACTGAAGAGCAAACTGTCGCTGAGCTGTCTCTAACTAATCTGCTCTGGAGTGGAGCGAAGGCTGTGGCTGCCCCGTTTTTTTCCTGTCTGGGACACCGAGGTGCCAACCTTGAAGAGTGTGAGGACATTGTGATAACTGGGGGGGAACCCAGCGAGGAAAGCAAACAAACTGACATTTCGGGCTTAAAAGCTATCCAAAATGGCAGTTCCCGCTTGCTAGGGAGACCGCGTGGGCCAGTCGCAGAGAAATTGGCTGATTCAGAACTTGCAAAAAGCTGGCCGGGAATGGCGCGAACAGCAGAGCTCCACCCTGATGGGGGGTATGGCGCGAAAGCTATTGCTGCGCCTTCATGGACAGTGACTCACTTGGCCCCTGTGCTGAATTAACCGCTTAGTCTATGGAACCCTCCCCTGATTTCCACCAGGGGGAGTGACTTTCAACTATGGCCTGTGGGAATGCACCCACTGGGCCCAGGGACTGATATCCAGACGGCGCCACTACAAGAAGTAGTTCCGGCCACGGAGGTAACGTGCAAAAAGGAGGGATATTTTGCACGAAAAGTAGCTGCCAGGAGAAGGCGTGAACTAGCCGCGGGCAAAGAATCCCACTCTGATGAGGAAATTGGCGCGAAAACGCAGACCGCGCCCACCAGGACTGAGAAAGGCGCGGCCTTAATTAAGGGGCATGCTATTCCCCTGTGGGAACCTCACCATAATTGCAACCCCTGGGGGCGGGTTCCATCTATGCCAGCGGAATGAGTAGCCGAAGCAGGAAGTGGCTGGCCCAGCAGCTTCTACCAGTCAGTTGCGAGGAACCACTGACCTGGAGAGACCCATACAGAAAGTGGTCCCTACTAAAAGAATGGCCTGCTCCTCCACTGTGGGCACTATGGTCTCCACCCAGCCCTACTCGGTACCCGGCGGGGTACTGGTAGTCAGGGTGGCCAACACCGAGACGGTGGTCGGGCTCTGCCTTCAATGCTGGCTGCCCGGAGGCATTGTTAACACAGCAGCACGCAGCACGCTGACATTATACTTGTGGCCAATGCCGATGTTCATTCCGAACCAATCTGCTGACCCCCCGGGGGATACGGCTAGGCGCTCCGCCGAGTCCCCTGGTGCACTGTGGATCAGTCGTGCAAGTCCCGGAGAAAGGGGACTGGAGTCGATTAAATCGGCTGGGTCAGCAGCAACTGAGACGGTCGGGTCACCCCCCGACCGCACTGAAAAAAGACTATCGCCCCGATCGGTGACCCCAAAGTCGGGGAAAGGAGACTACTCGGATGAGGATCTCCGCGAGCTAGTGGAGGTGAAATCGAGGCCCAGGACAGAACCGGGGAGGACGACACCCCGTGGCGTGAGTAGCAGCCTGGAAAGCAGGGCGTCCCCCGCAGATCGGCGAGCCGAGAGACGGAGTCCCTCCGCCCCAGGATATGGTAGCGACGGGCGAGAGACGCCTACACCCCTGCGGAATGGTAAGAGAAAGCCACTCACTTACCTTGCTCCGGTAGACGGTGTAGTGGAAACAAGGCCGTGCCAGGCCCAAGACGCACGTGCGGAGACGATACCACTTCTGGTGGAGACGACGGCGGAGCTTCCGGATGTCGTCATCGAGGAAGAGATCCCGCATGGGGGTCCAACCCAAGATGGCGGCGCTTCCGGTTCCGGAGAGGACATCATTTCCGGTGGTGGCGGCGGAACAGACGGGAAGGATGCAGCGACGCTTCGGCGATCGGGTGAAGGTCCCCGATCACCTCAAGGGCCCAAGTGCTGGATGGGCGAACCGCAGACTGATGAGGGTGAGCTATCCTCCTTGGATCAGTCCATGGACAGCCGGGAACGGGTCGTAGCCCCGTGGCGTATCCCCTCTTGCCCTTACGCCCAACCCCACGCCCTAGGTAAAACCCCTGCCCCCATCACCTGTTCCACGGGGTCCCCGCCTAGCCTGGAACTTGTTTACGTACCTTTGGGGGGGGAGGAGAGACGGACTGGGGAAAGACAGCGCAGTTGCGCTACGGAGGGCATTTCTCGGGGAGGGGGAGAATTAGGTAAGGCCGCTGTAGGCCGGTGGTTGCCTCCTGTGACCAGCAAAACAGAGGACAAGGCCCTGGGATCATCACGGTGGTCCATACCACGGTCGGCACGGACATCGGGGGTATTCTCATGGGGGTATGCGGAAGAGAGTGACTCAGGGGATTCACACAGGTTCAAAGAACACCATTGGTGGGCCCCACTCTTTGAAGGTTATGCGGCCTGGATTGATCGTACGCGATTCCTTATCCGAAGGGAGGATGTAGTTGATTTTTGGTGGGCCAAGGGAGAATTCACCCCTGAACAGCGAGATAGGGAGCTGCAGGAACGGTGGTTTAAGATTGAGCACAGGGAGATAGAGCCCATGGGTCCCGAGACACTGTCCGATCCTGTGGATCCTGACGAACCCCTATCATGGGTGCTACCTGGGAGGGCAGGTAGGGCTGACCTGACTAGGATCAGTAGAGCGGAACGGGCAATATTGGCTCGATATAAGTCTTCCCACGGGTTGGAGTACCCTTATGTCCCTGAACCTCTCATGGAGGAGATAGAAGAGAACAGAGAAAGGTGGCTTAGGGAAACCATCGAGATGTACCTGGTCAGTAAAGGGAATGAAGTTACTGGATTTAGGGCAGAGGACAGAATAGATCACCTGATGCGAGTGTGGAGTATAGGGAGGAATATACACAAACACAGGGTGACCTATAGGCCCGAGAGGGGACTGCCTAGGCACTATCATGTCACGGTCCTGGACATGGGTGGTAGAGAGGTTAGAAAACCTGACCCGAGTCACTATTATTAGGGGGTACTAAGGCATTTTGCGGGCTCGTGGCTGCTGGTCGGGGCGGGCTTGGCGAGATGTCACTGTGGTCATTTTTTTTTCTGTATAATGTACAATCTGTGATGTTAACAATAATGTGTTATGTGTTACAGAGCTTCCTGGAAGAAGGTATTTAAATTTAGGTCCCAGCGAGGGCGATGGGATTCAACAGGGGGAGAATGTAGCCTTCATGTAAAATGGCTACAGTCATCTCTCCTGCTGACAGTAAGGCCTGGTAAGTTGTGGGCATGCCAGCAGTAATTATGGAGGTTTGCCCTCACACCCTGGTGAGGTGCCCTGTGTATGGATGGGAGTGGTCACAGGCTCTGACTCCATGGTTAGTGATGTCAGAGGTGTGTCAGCTTCCAGAGTATACATAAGGCACAGCACTGTGTCTAAGAGTTCATTCTGATTAGTTCTGCTAAGTGGAGGAGGAGTTCTGAGAGGAGTAGAGTTATGTTATAGTAGCTGAGTAAGAAGACTGTGTCCAGGGACCTGGCACAGAGTAAGGACATCCCGGCTGGGATAGGGAATCCCTATTAAAGGAGAATTACACCTTTCAAAGGGAAGCACTGACTGATTATGAGTGGCTAGAGAAACTACTGCGAGGGGCAGCATAGCCCACCTCAAGCAATAAAGATGCTCTTAATTACAAACCCTCTCGTGTACATGTGTGGAGTGAGTGTACAGAGAGGAGCACCACAGAGGAGTTCCTCGCCAGGATCATCCCCAAGTGACCGAAGGGACCCTGGTGAGGTGGAGGCGCTGCACTGGAACTAGGTAGGACTCAGCACACTACCTCAACTGCCTGTCTGGACGGGTTCTCCCCACACACCATCATGCGGGAGACTCAGGAGTCCTGTTGCCAACAGGTGCACCACCAGACACTATCACACTGTAATGGGGACCGGTTAGACCACAGGGGCCAATGTGAGATTGGGTGGGTCAGGCCGGTTCACAAAAACCGTTACATATAAAAACAAAAATAAAACCACATTTTGTAAACAATATGCAAATCTCCTATGTAGATACCATAGTCAATATTTATCTAACAACTTCAAATACATGTAATGGTGACTAAATCAACAACTATGGTATCAACAGGGGATAGTTAAACCCTGGTTACATTAGTAGCCATGCCACCGTGTATAATGTCCATACTTCTAGAAAATGTAAACAGAAGTGGACCGTATAATATTTAATAAAACATATTACGTTTTATAAATCATATACACTGGTGCATAAAAACAGAACATAAGATAACTATTTGATATTGATCTTAATAGACATTAGAAACTTAATCTTAATAAAATGATATAATGAAATCACAATACAGTAATAGTAAGTGAGGAGTGGGACTATACAATGTAAATACACAGGGCAGCAAAGGGAAGAAGTGGAGTAAGCGCATTGTGAACAATAGGAATGTAAGTGCATTATGAACAGTATTACATTACTCTTCTGCCTTAGTCGCATCAGTGTTCCTCAGCTAAAGGAAACAGAGAACATAATATCTCAGAGAAGTATATAATAAGCTCTCATTATAACATAGCCTCAAATCTCAAGCATCGTAAACCGAGAAAAAAGGATGTCATTCCTCAAGATAGAGAGGAGTAGATAATATTAACCACTCTAAACTAGGAGTAGTAATGCAATAATATCACCAATACAAATCAATCTAACAAGGGGAAACATAACATTTATCCTAAAGGGGATCCAATCATAATATATATATCCCTAGTTTGTAAATTCATAAAATTTTAAACAACATCAAGAGGTAAGGATAATACCCCAAGGACTTAAAAAGAAATTCAAAGAATAAACCTAAGGACCCAACTTAAAGAAAATAACTTAAAGAAAAATTAACAAAGAAAAAGTCCCAGGTTCCAATCAATATTTATCCCCAATGGTGTTCTTGTCCTACGGGTAAAAATCCAAAAGGCTTTGCGCTTATGTAACACCTTTGTTCTATCCCCTCCTCTCGGTAGGGGTGGAATATGTTCAATGTCCTGGAATTTGAAGAGATCAATATTACCCTTAGGAGAAGAGGAAAAATGCTTTGGGACCGGATGATTCTGGTCCCTCCTAGCAATCAACCGCAGATGTTCCATGATTCTTATTTTGAGAAACCTTGTGGTTCTGCCGACATATTGTTGTCTGCAGCCACAAGTTAAAAGATAAATGATAAAGGTTGAATTGCAATTTATAAATGTCCTCACCTTATGGATCTCTCTTGTGACCGTAGAGGTGAATGTTTGCATAGAATTCATTTTATCACATATTTTGCAATGTAAAACGACTTGGCGAAAGTATATTTGCTAAGGTTTTAGCTCTTTTGAAAATTATATTGGGGCCTGAAGAAATATAAGGTTGTAAGATGGGATCTAATGACAGAATGCTCCAATGTTTGTTAAATATAGACCTAATGCACTGTGCTTGCCTACTGTTTGGAGTGATAAATGAAGGACTGCCATTAAGTAATCACCTTCTCCCGGATCATCTCAAGAGTGAGGTTCTATCCATAGATGAAACTTCTTTCAACAATATGTCAAGATCAGATTTGTTATACCCTCTATCAACAAAATGTTGATAGAGATCCTCCGATTGAGTTCTAAAGTCTTCCTCGCTGGAGCAATTTCGACGAATTCTCATAAATTGCCCCTTCGATATCCCCCTGAACAGTATACTTGTTTGGATTTAATGGTATTTTGTTTGAAATATTTTATTGTTAACATTGATTGGCAGAGTGTACATGGTGCATAGATTTTATGCATCATATATACAATGTAAATTCAATGTTTTGATTGGCATTTGATGCTTTTGATTGGAAGATGAGATTGATTTTTTTAGGAAATAGGATTTTATTTTACTGTTGAGAAGGTAAAGGATCCGTGGTCCATCCGCTCCAGGAGGAAAAAGGTAAGAACTCACCAGCAAGAGAAGTTAAAAACTAATTTATTGGGCTACATAAAAACAAAAAATAGACAGTAACAAACTCTCCCACGCCCACTATGGCGCTTTCTCAAGGAGTACTGGGTAAGGGGAGGTCCTGGGTATTTAACATACTCCCCGTCATGCAAAACAGCTGATATAAATAACCACTTGATTTTGTTTTGCAGATAGTAAAGAAACAAGACAGAACAGAAGAGAAACAGAATAAGAAAAAACAGAATGAATATATATACTATATACAAATGAAAAGAGAAAGCTAATAGTGATCAAAAAATGAAAATAAACAAATGAATGAATGAGATACATCTTGGACAAAGATGATTCCTGATGTTATGTCCCAATTAAATATTACCACAGCATGTCATGCCTCATATGTAATGATTAACTATTTTGATGCTTTTGATTGGAAGATGAGATTGATTTTTTTAGGAAATAGGATTTTATTTTACTGTGGCTGATATGGAGAAGTGGTATTTTTTTAGAGCATGTTTTTGTTAACCCTTAAACATTTCTTTGTATATAGGTTCATCATGTGTATATATATGTGTGTTTATATATGTGTGTATATATATATATATATATAGTTGCATGATGAAGCCACTGTACAAATGAATGTGTGAAGGGTGGGTATAGGGCCAGGGGGGCTTAACCCTTTAATTACCTTTGTGGTTATTATCCGATAAGGTGATTAAGGGGTTAATTGATATCAGAATGTAATTGCACTGTATTGGCTATGTAATTTGTTGGCAACGGAGGACACGGAATTTGCTGTTGAGGGGGCTTCTTATTGATGAGTTCAGTAGAACTTTATTTATTTTATTATGCTAGTTAATGTGTTTCATAAAGGGCAAATAATCTATTATCCCTATCTGGATAATAGTTATTTTGCACATTATTGTACTGTATGTGTTGGGGGGGGGGGCTGGGGGGATTGATGTATTTAATGTATAGGTCAGGTTTATTTTTTTTACATACAGGGTTGGTTCCTTTTGGTCTAAAGGGGACCTATGGAGACCACCTGGGGTCTCCTCAGGCTTCTCACGGGTAAACGGCTGCTGGGTCCACAGGGGACACCTGCGGGGAAGAACCGGTGGCCACACATCTGTGGGGGCACCGCGGACCCATAGGGACCACCCGAGGGCCCCCAGACCCCTGTGGGAACCACCCGAGGCCCCTCAGACACCTGTAGGTCTGACCCGGGGCCCCTGAGACAGCCGCGGGCCTACCCATGGGGACCCCATTGTGGCCCACGGTGATCCGCGGAGACCACCTGGTGGACCATAGGCCTCCAGACCCTGTTTGAAACATGGTGCTGGGATACTGTGAGGTCTGTGATGTGACCCGTCAGGCCCACCGGGGACTCCCGTGGGCCTGGGGTATTAACCCTGTATATAAAATAATAAATCATGTATTTATGGGGGGGGGCACAGGGGGTGTGCTATGTATAGAATAAATATAATGATGTTTATTGTGGGGCTGTGTATTGTTTTTCTTGTGGGTACTGGGGGTGGGGGAAGGGGTATTGGCCCCAAGGGTATGTGGGTGGGCCTCCCGCCTGGGTTAGTGGGTGAGGGTGGTTAGGCCTCACGGGATGGGTAGTGGGGGAGGGTATTTAGGCCTCCTGAGTGGTGGGTGAGGGTTGGTTAACCCCTTAAGGACTGTAGCGTTAATGACCGCTAAGGTGATTAAGTGGTTATCGGCTATTTTTATTCTTGTGTATGGTTTGCAGCACCAGAGGGACATGGGCAGGATGAAGATGAGGATGAAGACGGCCTTCATCGTGGGTGCCTGGAAAAGGTAAGTGTTATATGTATTTACTGTATTTATTGTAATTTATATGTATTTAAAATGGGCAAATGTATTATTATCCATATGTGGATAATAGTAATTTTGCCCATTACTGTTTTGTATTAGTTAGAGGGGTGTATTTAGTTATAAATATTGTTTATTATTTTTGGAGGCGCAACATTGGTACCGCAGGCACCCCGGGACTCCCGCGGGGACCCCGAGATGGCTGCAGGGACCCCTGGACTTTTGCGGGGACCCCCGCACTCCCGCGGGGACACCTGCTTGGTGAGCCGGGGACCCCCGGACCCCTGCGGGGTCAGCCGGGGACACCCGCGCGACCCCCGGCCTCCCTCGGGGACCCCCGCGGGGTCAGCCGGGGACACCCGCCGGCCTGTTGTATGGGTTTTGCGCATGCAAAAATGTAAACAAAGACATTTTTCTAAGTCCAGCTTTTTTTGCGGCTACCTTGAGCTGACGTGTTTTGTTGAACGCAACTTTCACGTTCGCTAAGGTTGCGTAGCTTAGTGCATCCCGCATAAGGGCAGAATTGAACGCAAACAGGTTAACGAACGTGCAAAGTTAGACTTAGAAAAATTTCCTGAAAAAAGTCAGTTTTAGAACGCAAAGTGCCTGTTTGCGTATCTCTGTGAATCGCGTACAGCGCAACATCACGTTCGAAGGGCACTTTGCATTCTTAAAACGACTTATCAGAGCTTAGTGCATGACCCCCTTAGTCCTCGTACACAGTGCAAGATTTGGTGCAAGCTACATAGCTCGCGCTACAAACAAACGTGTGTATTCCAAAGCACATGGCCATAGGACATACTTGAAAACGAGAAGTAACTCTCAATGTATTACTTCCTGGTAAAAAAAATTATAACGAAAAAATATAAAAATAAATAGTGAGCGCGAGCTTGCACGTGCACGTGAGACACAAAGATACCAAAAGCAGAGGAGATAAACTTGTTTGCTATTGCAGCGAGACAGCCTGGTCATGTGAGCGACTAACAGTCAATGAAAATTTAGTAAGCTATTCTGCCTGGATACTGTTCAAATTACGTTGTGTCAGCTGAGTTGTGCTTGTTGTGAGAATATGGACAACTCAACTATTGAAATTTGATTTCTGAGGTTTACAAACGTGAACCTTTAATTCATACCATACCATGACAGAAATATCAATGATAATTTATGGAGATACATTTCTGATGTATTGCCCATTACTTGCATATAATTGTTATTTATTTTTGTTATTTTTTTGTAGTGTACAATGCTTACTTCAATGCATCACATTTGATAAAAAAAAATTTTTTCACCAAGGCATGTTTTCATGCATGACATAGTGTATATATATTTGCAGAATACTTTTGTAAATTGCATGGCATTATGCATTTTATTATTTGCTAAAGGCGTGTTCTCATGCATGACACTTCCTTGACACGCCCCCCCATGTCATGACGGCGCCTACCCCCTCGCTCGCTTTCCAAAAACCTACAGTCCACCCATCGCCGAAGAGGAAAGCTCGTGCAAGGCAAGCAAGACTGCATCGCTCTCACTCGCTTTCACTATGAACAAAAACCTAAGTTTCGGCAAGCAGGAGACATGTATCGTCCGCTAATTACTGTATGTGTCAACAACTTAAAGATAATCTTTCAGCAATCAGTGACTCATTCCTGCAGTACAGAAATCCCAGGGGAATGATGTGAATGTTTTAACTGCACCAATGCCCCTTTATACACTACATAGTTTTGGTATTATAGTATTATAATCCCTTTTTCCAGTTTAAAGGTTGGTTAACCAAAAGGTGAGATACTGTCATTTTTCTGTTTTTAAACACTCATGTTGAGTGTAACTTTCTGTTGGCTACTTCACACTCATTTATCACTGAGCACAGACACTCAGGGGAAACATAGGGGCCTATTCACTAAACAGTGATAAGTGGTTTATAGTACTATAAATGCCCTTATAGCGCGATACTGCCTGCTTTGCTATACACTAAACAATGATAACAGTGCAGTATCACGCTATAACGGCTTTTTAACAACCTTTAACACTCTGAGCAAAAATAGTCGTCTGACAAGCCAAAAAAAGCCAAAACCCACTTTTTTGCAAGTAACTGCTATTAACTAAGCAGTGATAACCTTACCGAACTTTAAAATCTTGCAATATTTTGTCGCCAGCTAAAGGCTGTTGCTAAAGATATTGCATGATGCATAAAAGCTTTATATTTTACTGCACAGGATTGATTTCGGTTGATACCGGAGGCCGGCAAGGACCCCCCAGGGACCCGTGGGGCTCCCTGAGATCTTGGGCCAATTAGGAAGGCTCTTTTTCCCACCCTTTAAGATGATGTCACCAAAAACAAAATGGCTGCAATCACATGTTACTCCAACCAATCGGATTGGGATATATACCGTGAGGCATCACATGGTACAATCCCAATCAGATTGATTGGAGTAAACCATGTGACAGCTTTCATTTTTTCACAGGATGTGACGTCTTGGAAAGGGAGTGACTTCACATCCTTTAAAAAAAGAGAAGCCATTTTGTTTTTGGTGATGTCATCTTAAAAGAAGGGAAGCAAAACCTTCCTGATTGGCTTGCTCTCTTTTGATGATGTCACATGCTTTAAAACAAACAATCTGTCACACGGTACACCATCCATTCGGTTTGGGGTGTATCATTTGACAGTCAAATGTGACGTCACATTCCTTATATAAGGCATGTCCTGTCTCATTTGACCTTAAGACGATCATGGAAAAACATCTACCCAATGGATTGAATTACAAATACAGAAGAGAAGATGCAAGAAAGAAGACAGAAGAAAAGAAGAAGTTACCTGAAGTTGAGGAGCATTGCATCGCATATCGAGAGCTTCCTGGTGCATTCGGAATCAGAGGGTGAAGACATCTAAAGGTAAGAAAAGAAATTGAATGTACTGTATGTAATTTTTATTTTTCAGGTATTTTGATTGTATTTTTCTATTTTAATTTTTTTGCTTGCCCATTGACTGCCAATGTGTTTATCTATGCCCCTTTAGGGCTATAGATAAATACAGTGACAAACAATGTATTTTTTTTGCAAATGCTTGTTTTTTCCATTTGTACAGTATGTATTTTTGTTGATTGATTTATTTAATTCTTGATTTGTTTTGGTGATTGTTCAATTTTTGTTTATTTTTGGTGTTTGTTTTTTAATTCTTGTGTATTTTTTGGTATTTTTTTTTTAATTCTTGTGTTATTTTGGTGATTGTTTTTTTTTTAATTCTTGTTTATTTTCAGTTTTTTTTGGTTAGGTTGCCCATTGACTGCCATAATAGAAAAGCATGCCCACATTAAATGGTCATGGTTTAACACTGTGCCAATCAATTGGTTTATTGGCATTGCTAATGTTTTTTCTTTAATGAAATGTGTTTTATTTTGTGCCTGTTATTTTTAGCTTGCTCATTTATTGCTATAGTGGCAAAGCATGCCCATATTATATGGGCATGGTTTAACATTGTGCCAATCAATGGGTAGCGAGAGTGGAGGGTGAGGGTTGTTTCCCCAGGTAGCATGGTTTGGCCTTCCGGATGGGTGGCGGGGGATGGGGATTATCCCCTTAATTACTATAGCGGTTGCTAACAACTAAGGTGATAAAGGGGTTAGTGGCCATTAGGTTTTTTATTTTATTGTAATGTTCCTGCCAATGGTGGACAAGGATGGGGAGGAAGATGAAGATGGGCTTCATCCTGGCAGGGGTAAGTGCAACTTTTATTTACTTTATGCTTGCTGGTTAATGTTTTATTTTTAATGGGCAAATGCACTATTATCCATATCTGGATAATAGTAATTGTGCCCATTATTGTACTGTATGTGGTAGGGTTGTGTATTAGTAGGTAGTAGGTATTTTAATGTTTATTGGGGGTAGAGGGATTGGGTGAAGGGGTACTTGGGCCAGGATGGGTGGTTAAGCCTACCTTGTAGAGGGGGGGGGGGGGGGGTTGAACCCCTTCATTACCATAGCGGTCACCACCACTATGGTAATTAAGGGTTTACAACTCCCGCAACCTTCCTGGCAGGCCTAACCATCAACCTTGTGCCAAGTACCACCTTCACTGACTCCCTCTGCCCCCAATAAACCAGCTCCAGTGCCTTAACCCCTTACTTGCCTTAGCTAGCCGCGAAGGTAACGAAGCTGCTTTTATTTTATTTGAATACTACAGTATTGTAGCAGGGAGTCTACGGAACTGAACTGAATTGATTTTAGGTCCGGGGACCCCTGCTTCTCTAGTTACAGGTCCTGTTATGAGGCTCTACATCATGAGGGGTAGGCTATATGGACATTTTGGTCATCACATAATTAAAGGGGCTGGACAAGACAGGACGGAACTCTGTTCTTGCCCCACTGACAGGCCGGGTTCCATCACCCCTCCCTTCCCCCACTCAACAGGTAGTCTTGGGCCCAGAAAAGCATGAAGGCAGGACTGAATGGAAGAATTAGGGGGAAAGGGAGTGAAGTATTATAATTGAATGTTTTAAAAGTTGCCCATGTAACTGGCACAGTTTTCCTCTTTCTTTGCATAATATAAAATCAGTTCTGGTGTTAACCTCTGCTCCTAAATTATCTGCACCAAAGATGGCAAATGTAACAAGCTTCACACTGTACATATGCCCCTAGCACAAATTAATATACAATAGAGGAAAAATGTTCCTTCCCTTTTGGAGCATAGTCTCATTTTGATAGACATCTGCATGTACAGTAGGTAAAGCTAATTTTCTACAGAATACACAGGCCCTTAAATAATTATAATAGTCCCCACTGTTTGATAGGCTTATGCATATTATCACAACTAATACCCACCCTCTAACACCCCTAAATCCTTTGAATTATAACAGTAGAGGCAAATAACACACAATAAGAACACTGTTCAACATTCAGCAAAGGCTGTCAATTATAGTTACTTTAATATAGATTTTTACAGCAATTATTTAATGTGTGAAAGGTTTTATCTCCATTTATTTACAGTGCGGCACAGGCACTCTAAAGTTATTCTCATTGAATAAATATTTTACATACATTTTTTCACAATATAAATAGTGTACTCTCTTCTGGATAGCAGAGCAAATAGAAAAATATAATATCTCATATTTGACTCCAGAAGATAATCCAGCTTCTAGCTAATGCCACTGAATCAATATGTCTGTAATCAGAAACATATGGCAATTAGAAGCTAGGATGGGGTTTCAAAAGAGACAGAAGAAGTGCATTCCAGAGTTCATAGTCTTCTTTTTTCCCCACTAAGATTAATGGCTATTACTGTATGAAAGCATTGTATTTGATAATCCTATGTATCACAAAATTACCTAGAAAGTGAAGCAATTCATTCTTACAAGCTGACATAATGAAGATTCCCTTTAAATAGTCAAAATGAATGATATGTATATGAGGTGTGTGAATGCATTTAGATTCCTTAAAAGTGCATGCACTGTGTTTTTTTTGTAAGTTTAAAACTTTTGCAAGTTTTCTAATTTATTGCTGGAGGTCTTCTGGACTAGCGGCAAAAATAGCAGTTAACTTGAATATCATTGGTGACTCACGTATTCACTCTTGATTTTGATTCCTCTTCTTTCCCATTGAATGTCTTGAACAATTCTTGAAATGTTGCTGTTAAAAGCTTTGTTGACATAGTGCCACCTGGTGCACACCCTTGCTGATCCTTATCTTTCTTGTATCTTCAGGTAATGTAATGGTTAAATATACCTTATAACATCAATAGGCATTTCTTTAGAATGTTGTATTTTCAATGCATTCAAAATGGCTGAAGTATACGTAACCCCTCTTTACCCGACTTAAAAAGAGTATCACATTGAGGAGTCTTATACTGTATACAGTGGTGGTGCTCAATGTTTCTCATACCTTCATCAGTGCTGGCTGGTGTAGTAAGCATTGAGGTAGAATGACGGACGCCAGGAACTTTTGGTAGCGCAAAAAAAGAACTTTATTGGTTCCATTAATTTGGAACCACATGCAAGAGCAGCTTTAGATAGATATTAACTGGTGTCAAGTCAAATAATATAGTTGCATTAGGTATTCTTCACCAGACAGCTCTCAAACTATCCTAGGGAGGTTCTTAGCTTGTTACACTTAGTACTTGATCTTTGTGGTATTCGCTGTCCCTGCGTGGATTTTCCTCCTTCCCACCAGCACCCGTGGTAGACATACTCCCACCATCTGGTGTTCTAGAACCCTCTATTTAAAAGGATTCCCCCCAAGTACAGCTCAACCCCGTTACAGCGTGATCCGCTATAACGCGGATCCGCTTATAACGTGGTTTGAGCGTGCACACTGCATACATTCACAGCACACTGCATACACTCACAACACACTGCACGCACTCACAGCACACTGCACATACTCACAGCACACTGCACATTCACAGCACACTGCATACACTCAACGCACACTGTATACACTCACAGCACACTGCACACACTCACAGCACACTGCACACACTCACAGCACACTGCACACACACACACTCACAGCATACTGCACACACACACACAGCACACTGCACAGCACACTGCATACACTCATAGCACACACTCACAACACATTGCATACACTCACAGCACACTGCATACACTCACACACACACAGTCTCACACAGTCAAATACACACACACACAGAGACACACTGTCTCTTTAAGGGAGCTTGCTCTCTCAAGACAGAAGCAGAAGCAGGAAGCAGAGACAGGGAGAAGAGCTGCCAGATGCCGGGTAAGTGCGGTGTGCTGTTGCCGCTGTCCCACCGGGTCTGGGAACGCTGGGAGAGTTCTCAGCTTTCCCCCTCCGGCAGACACAGTACCACCACAAACACCCACCAAGGGCCAAATACCACCTTCACCCACGCCCGCTACCTACAATAAAGATGGCACTGGTAGTTAACCCCTTCATTGCCTTAGCGGTTAGCCGCTAAGGTAATGAAGTTGCCTATAAATGCATTTTTATTGAATGGGATTCATGCCATGGGCCTCCAGTGCTAATATTAATGGATATCAGCTCCGGAGACTCCCGGCATCAATACGATGCAGGAAAAATGCATTTTTTTTTCTAAGTCCTCTCTCACCGCCTTCGCAGCAGCTTCTCCCCAGCTCATTTTGGGAAAAATTGGCCATTCTAGAGCTGCGATTATCCTCAATATGCTAATTGAGGCTACTAGAATTGCATGAGTTTCAGAACCTGCCGATAAGTGGCTTATCACCACTCACCCGGCGATCTTTTTTTGATGGCTGAAAACATTGATGATTCATGCCTTTATTGCCCACTTATCAAGGCTTACTGAATAGCAGTAGGCATTTTGGCCGAAAAGGCCTCGATAAGTGGCTTATCGAGACATATAGAATGGGCCCCTAAGTATACTTTAAGTGCAACCCACCTTTTGGAAGATGCTTAGTATGCCACCTGTGTGAGAATGACTGAGCAATATTGAAACCCCTCCCCTTGTACCCAGTGGGATTGCAACATCACATAAGGGTATTAATATAGCTGTATAAACTTCAAGTCCCTAGGTCCCTAGAGGAGTCACTGGGGAGGGATCTCACTTGTATATAGTGTAAGTTATTGATAGACTTATAGATAGTTGCACTTGTTTCGTCTACCTTTATATATCCCTTGTTGCTTTGAGCCATCTGTTTTGACTAGCTGCAACTCATTTGTCTTGGGTTTTCCCTATTAATTTATTCTACACTAGTTGGGGAATTATTCAAATTTTCAAGATTTTCCCCTCACTATTACAACACTAGTTGTTTCTAATGTATATTTCACAAGCAGAATAGATTGCACGATTGGTTTCACATTTATATTGTAAGTAAACAAAGAGTAGCGCTAAAGTGTGAAGAAGACCTCGTGTTAATAGAAAATATGCATATATATTAGTGAATAATAACAAAATAATACTAAATAAGTAATTTAACACCCAAGAATATAATAGTAAATATATTAAAAATGAAATATAAAAAACCAAACACGTGAAGTTCGTAGATGAAAAGTCCAGATCAGGAATCAGTCTGTATGGGGAGGCAAAGCTTCTGATGATGATCTCGCCAGATCACAGAAATCTATAAAAAAACAAAGGAAATGAAGCGCCAGCTCCATAGCATAATACTGTAAAAATAGAGGAATCTTTAATAAAACCTGGAGTAGTCACCAGGACCTATACTCATGTAGAAGAAAAAAAACAATCATTTGAGACAATCTGTGACAGCAGCGGGTCAGCGCAGGTTTAAATGCAAACACCTTGACAAAGGTCCCATTCGTGGACCGAAACGTTGGTTTTGTGTTTATTTTTTTCAATACACTTGTTTGTTCAATTCTGGAGTGCTCCCTGCTGATTTAGTTTCCAAACGGTATCGTATTGCTTATTCTTCATTATAGGATCTGCACCCACACCAGTGACTATTATTACGGAGTACTTTTTGTTCTTTTTCTATATATATATACAGCTCAACCCCCTTATAACGCTGTGCTTGGGATCCAAAGAATCACATCGCGTTATAAGCGGATCGCGTTAGAAATAATGTACAATTGTAAGTTGTACAGTCAAATATTGTAAAGTATTCATAAATATGAAAATTGGAAGCCACACTTGCTTTGCGTTATAAGCGGATTCGAGTTGTAACGGATCGCATTATAACGGGGTTGAGCTGTATATATATATATATATATATATATATATATATATATATATATATATATATATATATATTCAGCTCAACCCCGTTATAGCGCGGTCCTCGGGGCCCACCCAATCTGACCGCGCTAGAACCTGGGTTGCGCTAATTTAAAAAAAAATGGCCGCCGCGTGCCCGATCGGGAGGGAGAAAGGAGGGCGGGAAGAGGTGGCCAGAAGCCCTACACGTCCCCCAGCAGCGGCCCTCCGAGTCCAGCTGCAGCCTGCTCCTTACCTTCCCCCCCCCACCACCGGCATCCATCCCCCTCCACCAGCATCCACTTCTTCCCCCCCCGAGGCCACCACACCTACTGGCCCTCTGCGCCCGCCCTCCACGGCATAATCAGTTTTGGGCCTAGCCCACGTGGCCCTCCGAGTCCCAGCCTGCTCCTCACACACCCCCCCTACCGGCATCCACACCCCCCCCCCCTCCTCCTCCCGATGCCAGCTCCGCTCCGATCTCAGCAGCCAACACCAAAGGTAGGAAGGGGGAGTGGGAGGGGAAGTGGGAGGGGGAGTGAGAGGGGGGGTGAGTGTGGTGTGAGTGTGGTGTGAGTGTGGTGTGAGTGTGGTGTGAGTGTGGTGTGAGTGTGGTGTGAGTGTGGTGTGAGTGTGGTGTGCATGTGGTGTGCTGTGCAGTGTGCTGTGAGTGCTGTGAGTGCAGTGTGCTGTGAGTGCTGTGTGCTGTGAGAGTGTGCTGTGTGCTGTGAGAGTGTGCTGTGTGCTGTGAGAGTGTGCTGTGAGAGTGTGCTGTGTGCAGTGAGAGTGTGTGCAGTGTGCAGTAAGAGTGTGTGCAGTGTGCAGTGAGAGTGTGTGCAGTATGCAGTGTGCAGTGAGAGTGTGTGCAGTGTGCAGTGAGAGTGTGTGCAGTGTGCAGTGAGAGTGTGTGCAGTGAGCAGTGAGAGTGTGTGCAGTGAGCAGTGAGAGTGTGTGCAGTGAGCAGTGAGAGTGTGTGCAGTGTGCACTGAGAGTGTGTGCAGTGTGCAGTGAGAGTGTGTGCAGTGAGCAGTGAGAGTGTGTGCAGTGAGCAGTGAGAGTGTGGGCAGTGTGCAGTGAGAGTGTGTGCAGTGTGTAGTGTGCTGTGTGCAGTGTGCAGTGTGCAAATAAAAAGCAAAAAAAATAAAAAAAATCAATTCGGGGTCCATGCTCAAACCGCGTTATATGCGGATCCCCATTATAGCGGATCGCGCTATAACGGGGTTGAGATGTATTCACCCTCCGAATCCCGGTATATCTGGAAGGTCTCGGCCTACGACGTCATTACCCGCAATTCATCTCCCTATACCTTGAAGATCAGGCACAGGTAACAAAAAAATTATTTCTTTATACTTCTTTCACCTTCTTCTATCTTTATCTGTCATTATTTTCTTCTTTCTTCTATCTTCTACTGTCAATCCAAAGTACCCCATGGTAAATCCAAAAGGATGTTGCCACGTCGACTTCTTCCGCTAAAATGAGACGTACAGGTCTTATATAATGCCTGTGACGTCACATTTTAGGGTCAGATGGTACAGAACCAATCTGATTGGACACTGTATCATGTGCCCGCCTCTTTTTTTTTATTTTAAGGATGTGATGTCATCTCCAAGGGAGGTACGTCACATCCTTAAAACACATGGCTGTATTACATGGTATCACAGCTGATGGGAATGAAGAAAATCCCATTGGTTGCTGTATCATGTGATAGGTCACATTAGTTTCAAAGGATGTGACATCACTTTAAGGGATGATGTCACATCCTTTTAAGTAATGTGACCTATCACATGATACAGCAACCAATGTATCTTGGGAAGCAGGGGGCCCCGGACTTGAAATCAACGCAGATCTGTTTTGGAGACCCCTGCTCATCTACACTAGTATTAAAATTTATATTAAAATCTTGCGATCGCTGCTGAAATATGCGCAGGGAGAGGCAGCAGTCTCTGTGCAGCTCTCTCTGCTTCCCAAAACAAATCGCCTTGTGAACCCTTTTGAGAGAGGCAATCATCATGCCGCTGGCTACTCGCTCGTTTTGGGAATTTTGCTATCACAGGTAATCAAGGCTTTCTGAATACTGCGATAGCAACGCTAAAAAAACTGGCGGCTTAAACGGCCCAACGATTTTTTTATGAAGGCTTAGAGAACAGGCCCCTTCCCTTAGTGTCCTATACTAATTGAAAAAATGAACACCTTTTGGAAGGCGTGTGTGGTTAAACCTGTGCTGATCAACTTTGCAACAAATATGGTAAAGGAAAGGGCACAGTACTTTTCAACAACCCATACAGTTAACCCTTTAGGGTCTTTAACTCCTTAACTGCCCATAGTAATCCCAGAGGGGACTACATATAGATACATTCAATTCCAAATCTTAAAATGAGTAGCAGACCATATTCATTATCTTGAGAAATCACTTTGTGTACAATGTGGATGTGGACCATTGTGTTGTATCTACTGCAAAATCTTGCATTGACAAATCTAAGGTCGGTTGCAGGTGATTATAGAGTATCTGAACATTTTTTCACCGTGATAAATCTGTGTAAAGTTTCATTTTTTGTCCAGCATTGTCACGGGAGACCAGGCAGTTTACACCTTTTAACCAGGATCATTCATTGTGAAAAACAAGATAATTAAATAAATTGTGATTTATTCACAGAAATAGGCATACACACAGTGAAACACAAAATACAGACGAAAAGCACACTTACTGTGGGTCTGGGGGTCAAAAACTAGACAGACTGTTCTAGGTTCAGGGAACACTAAATAAGAGTTTTACCCTGACCGGGACTTAGTCCGAAATCCTCTGGTTCCCAAATCGGCGTGAGGTTCTACATGCCACCGCTTCCTTCTCTTCTGAGAACTTGGACTCTTTTTGACCGGGGGTTAGTACCGATCTCCTGGAACTGAAATCGCCTTGCAATCCCAGCCGCGACCGCTACGTTCGATTGTTAGCACTTGAGAGCTAAAAACGGGACTTAGAATCTGGCGGGAAGACTTTCTTGGCTTGAAATCTAAGCCGGTTGCTCTGGTATTCGCACAAGAGCATTTTGAAAAGCCCGTCCAAACCTCTACCGCTGGAAATCTAGAACCTGATTGGCTTAGACATTTCTTATAGTATTTGGATGTTCATTCACAAAATACTACAGCCAATCAGCGCATGGGAATTTTCTCAGCAGCCAGTCAGAGCCAAGCTGGTCTAGAAAGCCGGGACAGCGGGAAATCTGAAATTGCCAAGGGACATGCGCATGTTTGCCACCTCCGTCCCTGGCTATCTCATGCCACCCGCTGGGTCAGGCTCCTCAAGGTCTAGCAGAACAAATGGCAGCCCAGATCACTGCCATTGTTCCCAGGACATGGGTACTTGGAGTCCTTTTCTGCCACCCTAATGGCTCTCACACCTCTGGCATCCTCTGGCTACTTTTAAGTCTGATGTCCAACAGACTTACTGGCACCAACTTGGTAGCCCTGACGGTCTGTCTGAACATTGGTTCCGAAAGTCCCAGTTCATATACAGTGCATAACAGTACATTACAGCCCTATTAGAGTATTAATAAATTATACCTTAATACATGTCTAAGTCTCAGTGTTTGGGGAATAGAATAGAAAGATGCACTTCTATCAGCCCTTATTCCCCACACACTAGACTTATACTGGACTCTGAGAGTCCCCTCACAACCTCATATCTGGTTGGAGCATCCATGAACCCCCCTGTAGGTTCTGGTCTACCTGGGCATTAACTGGAGTATCCCCCTTAACCTAGGGACCCCTTATAGTTACAGGGACACTTTTCATCCCTTTGCCCCATTTACCTTTCTGGGCTGTGCTGAAGCAGGGAACCCTAGCAGTGAGTCGCGCAAGCATTTTCAAGGGGAGATATTGCTGGGACAATGTGCCTACATGTATCAAAGAATCAGGCATGATTCCCGGGTAAAATTTTAGAGGAACCGACAACTCCGGACCCCAACTACCTAGGCACATTCTGACAATAATTTCTCCGTAACCCCCCCTCCCCCCTTGAAACTCATGCCCTAGCAATCCCTGCTTGCTGGCAATTGCTGGCTTGCTGGCAAGGTAAAACACATAAATTATTTATTACCACAAAGTGCATGTTATACATAAATATAAGGTTACTAGGCTCAAGAGCTGACTCTCTTGAACCCTTATACTCGGATCAGAGGTAACCAAAACAGGGCTTGACCTTTAAGAACAAAGAAAAATTGACACCGGGCGCTTCTAATAGTGGAATAATAAAAGTGATAAAAATATATAATATAATAAATGTGAACCTCAAAAATTACATATATGTATAGTGAATTAAATAACCTTCACCAAAACCGTGATACATAAAGGTAAATTGTGAAATACTGTACAATTAGGTAAATAGCAGATCTACACCCTTTAAAGGACTGTCCAGGTCCAGAAATCTTGCGTTATCTTCCAGGTGGGGGGAGCGCTTAAATTCTCAAGATGATACTGCTGCGGCAGCTTTTATTATAACAAATCGCCGGTTTTTCCCTGGCTTTTTCCTGGAATGCGACGCTCTTCACCTGGCGCATGCCGCGTTCATTTTGCGTTCCCAGCCACAGGTCATGCGCGGCTGACGCGCGGTTGATGCGTTTATTGAGAATGGTTCGGATTTAATAGGTTGCAATTCTTCGCGTGTCCGCCAGATGGCAGATATTCATGAATTGTAATGCGCATGCGCTTCAGTAATGTGTCGACTTGCAGGTGTTTCGTTTAAAAAAGATATCACAGTGTGCTATTGTAACTTGGCCTTGAGACTGAATTAAGAGGTTGCAAAAATGTATCAATTTAGGCTTTTCATATTAAAGAAAGACAAAGACCAGTTTCGGTTACAGTATTCTCCAGAGACCCGCCCGCCATGAGTGTTCAAGTGCAGCCCGCTTTCCAAAAACCCAACAGAAGTTACGCGTATTTGATATGGGCCGCGATTAATGCAACAGAGGATAAGATGGCAACAGTTGTTCAAATTTATCAGTATTTTGTCGAAAACTATGACTTTTACAAATTTTCGCCAACTCCTCATACGTGGAAGCGTGCAATAAGGAAAAGGTTATGTAGCGATCCCTGTTTTTATCGTATTGAGCCACAATTTGTTGGAGGGAATTGGTGTGTATCACCGGCTTTTTCCTGTATCTATGATCATGATGACGGCAAAAGGCGAAGGGTCGTGTTAAAATCAACTAAGAAACGACAGTCGCTGCAAAGCAATGCACCAGCACCGGCTTCCAATGACGGTCCCGCCGTCAGTGACAACCCTGAGCCTGAGCCGGATTTCGCGTGCAGTTTCGATCAAGCTTGCATGTACCTAAGCAATTTCCAGCCTCATCAGCTGACTACAGGTGGACTAGTCAAGCTGCAAACTATCGATGTGGATGATCAAGAATGCTGGACTGGCAGTGGACCGGCGCCGGCGCCAGCTGAATGAGAAATTCTATGGTGAGTATTGTTGCCGTATTATTTTCTGTGTTTTTTTTATTTTGACAATACAGTATCATTATCGGTGCGATTCAAAAGTCAAGCAATTCTCCTGTAAGCAATATTATTGGCTGAGCAGCTTCTACAGTACTGTACTGCTGATACTGAACTATTGGTGGAACGCTAGGCGCATGCGCATTGGAACCTTCTTGAAACGCATACAGTATGCGTGTCATTACATCGACGGTAGGCGCATGCGCATGTGAACAGGAGACGCCCCCCGAGAAAATTATTGGTGGGACTGGCTGGGAACTTCTTTAGGGGGCTGACCATTACAGTAAAACATTTCTTTTTGTTTTTCCTCAGAAAAGAAAACGGCTAATGGAGGGATTTCGATGGATAATATCGCTTTGTGTAACAATGCCTGCTGAATCGGATTTAAAAACCCACGTACCGGAGTCTACAGTTTAGTGGCCATTGTTATTGATTAGGATAGAATACTGTACCTGAAACAGTGTGCTGATTTTTTCCGGCCGTACAGTATAGTGTACAATACTTTTTTATATACAGTACAGTATACTGTGTAATAAACCCGAAAAAATAAAAACTATGCATTTATTCTACATGTATCACATACATTATGTGTCTCCTACAGTATACAGTGCCAGTACATACAGTACAGTACAGTTTGTGTCTTCTATTTTTTTTAATACTCATATACTGAGCATGCCTACAGTATACAGTGCAGTATGCCTCGACATTCTAGAAACACTGTATTTTGTTACAGTAGCAAAGGAGCAAATGGAACAATGTAAAACAAATCGACATGTTCTTTTATTGGTGGAGTAAGTACAAAAACATTTATTTACAAATACTGTACAATGTAGAAACATTTTAAGTTCACAGCAATTCAAAACATCAACAGGTGTATGGTTTACTGCTACATTTGTGAAAACATTTATGTCAGTCAGTATGGTTTACAGTCACATGTTTTAAAAACAAATTCTTTATTCATAAAATAAGCAAAATACAACATCTCCTTTATTAAAGAACGACAAGTCAAAACATATACTGTACAGTGGGATGGTATGCAAAACAGTCTGAACCAATACAGTCCTTGAGGGCAGCAAACAGGGCGGGTTTTCATGGTAACCTTTGAAAACCGTGCCTGTTTACGGCCCCCAGGGACTGGAATTGTGCATGTCCTGTGTGTGTGGACAGCAAGTTAAAACATTTCTGTTTAAATACAAGTAAAAAAAACACACAACAACATCTCCTTTATTTAAGTACAGCAGGTCAAAACATGTAGAGTACAATACAGTTCAGCGCAACAGTATGAACTTACAGAAAGTCCTCTGCATTGTCCGTCCATGGCCTTACCTGTGATTACAAAAAAAACTTTATTCATAAAATACAGTATACAAACGAAACATCTCCTTTATTAAAGAAACATATAAAGTACAGTGGGATGGTGTGCAAAACTGTCAGTCAGACCTGCACCACTACAGTCCTCGAGGGCAGCAAACAGGGCAGGTTTTCAGGACAACCTTGAAAACCATGCCTGTTTGCGGCCCCCAGGGACTGGAATTGTGCAGGTCCTGTGTGTGTGGACAGCAAGTTAAAACATTTCTGTATAAATACAAGTAAAAAAAAAAACAACAACATCTCCTTATTTAAGTACAGCAGGTCAAATCATGTAGAGTACAATACAGTTCAGCACAACAGTATGGTCTTACAGAAAGTCCTCCACATTGTCCGTCCATGGCCGATTCCTTGCATGGCGCAAAACGCCATTAATGCAGTCTCGAACGCCTTCCATTACCGGATATGTAATTGGATAAAAGCGCCGCATTTCTTCCCGAATGTTCCGTCTTAAATTGGCAGGAAGCGCCTTTTTTACACGATTTCCGTCGTAGTTCACTCTGAAGGCCCAGTCGCAGTACAACGAGTAGGGAACATGGTGCTTAAAAAGTAACAAGGCATACTTGTGGGGTGTACCAGCACTCTTCACCCTAAACTTCTCCCTGAGCGCCGGTGGCAGATTGCACAGGGTGATGTCGGGCACCGTATCAATGCGAGCGACTGTAGGTCTTTTGGGAGCAGGTGTGCTTGAGGCGACGGGCGATGGTAGGTTGTCTGGGAGGAAGCTTTCTTTGTCGCCGTGTTGTCTCCTGGCGTGGTCTTGACGGGGTTGTCATGTCCTCCTCAACGGCATACATGTACACTACATCTTCTGGTGGAAGGGGTGCGCTTGGTGATGGAAGGGGGTCGAAGGTCCCATTCATCACATCCATGTGAACCCCCTGCTCCAGCGTCGGGGAAACAGGGGCATTAACACAGAGCAAATAATGTATGCCCGCTATGTCAGCCTCTATCTTCTCCATCTGTCGATCCATCCGTTGATCCATATGTTGCATCCGTTGATCCATATCTAGCATCCGTTGATCCATATGTATCATCCGTTTATCCATTTGTAGCATCCGTTGCTCCACATTTAGCATTGTCTCCAGAAGCAGATCTATCTTTGTTAGCACAATAGAGTTCCCGGGGAGATCCAGACTTATCCCATTCAGCATCCGGTCTAACGAGCTGCTTCTTGTGCATGGCGTGTGAACATCTGGGTGGATGGGTGCAACGGAGGATGAGATGGGGGTTCCATGGAGAGAAGCGGCAGTGACGTCGAAGAAGTGTGGAGGAGGTGACCTGTGGATATCTGGTAGAGGAGAAGCGGCAGCGTCGTCAAAGAGGGATGGAGAAAGTGACCTTTGGATTTCCGGGCGAGAAGCAGAGTCGTCTAAGAGCAAAGGAGAAAGTGACCCATGGATTTCAGAGGTGGCGTCGTCGGATAGAACTGGAGAAGATGGCCTGTGGGTTTCCGGGAGGGCGGCGGCAGCGTCCAGGACGAGGGGTGGAGAAGACGGGCTGAAGATTTCCGGGACAGTGGCGGCAGAGTCGTCGAAGCGTATGTGAGGAAGTGGTCTGCGGGTTCGATGGGTTGGCTGCCAATCGTTTTGCGGCGAGAGTACATTACCGTATATCTTCTTGACATAATAAGGCTGACGTCTATGAAAACCCTTAGCCTTTGGGGTCAGCAGAAGGTTTTCTTTATTGGCCTTAGCCTGTCGCTTTTGCCTTGGCGTGGAAACGGCAACCGCCTTTCGCTTTTTCTGCATGACAGGCACGGCAGAGGCGAGTGGGTTCCTGCATCTGTAGAATCGGGGTTGCTCCATGGAAGCAGGTGGCACAATGCAGTGTCTGGACAAGGGCAAGTTCAGATAAAGATCATCGAGTGGTGGGCTATGCAAAGTGTGTAACCTTTTATGCATGGCGACCAGGTACAGGTGTTGAAAGTAGGCGTACTCTAATGTGAGTCATTACCGTATAAATACACCATCCATTTTGTGGATTCACTGCACATTGAATACACATCGACTAAACATCGAATATACATTCTTGTGTTTGTATTTCTTTCTACTCGCAGCAATACCTGTTAAAAAGATTTCCAAGGACCTCAGCATGCGAATTAAGGAGATGTACACGAGCGGACACCGAATTGCTGCTATCCAACGCTGGCTAGCTACTTCTGGCATCGTTGTGCCAGCAACCACCGTGAGCTATCATGCACACGGAAAAAACAGAGACCGCAAAAGGGCACCAAGGGTAACTAACGCGTAAGTATATTTATACAACTCTAAAATATAATTAATTTTTATTTAAATCTAATATTTTTGTTATTTCTGTTGATTTCTATTACAACAGTATATATATATTTTGTATATTTATATTTTTATCAGTACAGTATATATATTTTGTATATTTACATTTATATCAGTACAGTATATATATATATATTTTGTACATTTATATTTATATCAGTACAGTATACAGTATATATTTTGTATATTTATATTTATATTACAACAGTATATATATTATGTATATTTATATTTATATCAGTACAGTATATATACTTTGTATATTTATATTTATATTACAACAGTATATATATTTTGTATATTTATATTTATATCAGTACAGTATACAGTATAAATTTTGTATATTTATATTTATATTACAACAGTATATATATTTTATATATTTATATTTATATTACAACAGTATATATATTTTGTATATTTATATTTATATATACATTTTATATTGCTGCATATTAATAAAACAATATATTTTCTTTACATTGTAGGGAGACAACTCTTCTGGTGGACACAATAAGTGAGGAGAATGGTGAGAAGAGTGCAATAAGGGTCAAAAACACTCTGCAGGAAAAGCACAATCTGACTGTATCCGAGAGCAGCATAAAGAAGATGAGACGCAGCATTGGATGGAAATATGGACCTGTGAGGTTAGTACTGGACAGTACAGGAGGTAAAAGTGTTGTTTAGGAAACTGTACTGTACCGCAAAAATTATTTATTCCTTGTCATTACAGAGCGTACCCCATGATACGGGACGCAAACAAAATCAAAAAAGTGGTCCAGGCCCAGGCATGGATCGACAGTGGGAAGACTTTCCAGGATTGCATCTTCACTGATGAGTCTACTGTGTCGCTGGAGAGATTTGCAAGCTTTGCATTCCACAAAAAAGGCCGCATATCTTTGAAGCCGCGGCCAAAACACCCCGTGAAGCTGCATGTGTGGGGTGCCATCTCTAGGCGTGGACCAGGATGCATTGTCATCTCTGAAGGTAAAATATATCAAATATAATGTAGCCTTATGCACTGTACTGTACTACTGTGCGGTTTTTTGAGCACTTTTCTTTTCTTGCTATAGGAATAATGAATAAAGTTTCTTCCAATACAACATTGTCCCTGAGATAGTGGAATACATCACACGCGAGTTCCCGGATGGTCACCGCTTCTACCAGGACAACGATCCGAAGCACACCGCGTCAACAGCGCATATCCTTGAGCACGGTATCAAATGGGTGAAGACGCCAGCGGAGTAAGTGCAGTAGACCGTGTCTCATTTTTTCCCCCACTGTTTTTACTGTGTAATGTATCTCTTAAACTAATTGTCCTTTTTTTCCAATGACAGATCGCCAGACTTCAATCCGATCGAAATGGTCTGGCATCAGCTGAAGGACCATATCCGGAAAGTGGCGAAACCTCCAAAAAGGACGAGTTGTTGAAAGGCATAATGAGTTTTTGGAACGATGTACTCACCGTGGAATGCTGCAATAAATATATAGACCATATTGCGACTGTGTTGCCCATTGTGATCGCGCGTAATGGGCAAGCATCAGGAAAGTAGTACTGTGCAGTAGTATTATAAGTACAGTATGATACAGGTAAGTATGGCACAGATTTTTTCTTTCCCAATAGTCAGAGTATACAGTACAGTAGTTACAGTTTTGTCTTTACAGAGAGAGCAGCAGCAGCCATCAGGTTACATACAGCTGTATTTAATAGTAGTCAGAGTATACAGTACAGTAGTTCCAGTATACAGTAGACTAGTTTGACAGTAGTACAGTAACTGCCTACTAACTGGTCATTTTTTTCTTTTCAGAGAAAGCAGCACCAGACATCTAAAGAAGTACTACATATCACACAATGCCATAATACAGTACGCACATACAGTAACTGCACTAATTTTTTGTTTTATTGTCGTTTCAGGAAAAAATTGATGTACACAAATACTCCTTGATAAAGGACCCCTATGGTCCGAAACACATAGGAGGTACTGTTTTCACCCCTTGGGGGGTATGCTGTCTGTGAAGATACACTGAATAAATAGACTTTTATTTTTAACACCACCTAGCTCCCTGGCAGTGCATTTTTTTGCTTTTCTTCTTACTTGATGTACAAAAAACCTCTCCTCTCTCAATGAACTACTGTACTGTACACGGAATGAGGAACAAGATAACGACGGAAAAAATAATATTACTATGTACAGTATACTGTGTGTGTATATATATATATATATATATATATATATATATATATATATATATATATATATATATACAGTGTACATATGTTATACATTACAGTGTATATATATTATTACATAATATTCTTATAAATGTGCATAAATCATTTTTCTCCATGTTTTACAAATGTTTTCTAAATGTTTATCCAATTTCAATCTGCCAGAAGAATTTAATAAAGACTGCATTATGTATTATTCATGATTATTTTTATATTTGTATTTTTTTGTTCCTGATGAAATAAAATAAATATTTATTCACATTTCTGGTAATCATAATCATTGACTACCACAACCCCCCCTCCCCCACAGTATAAGAATGAATGTCAAAACAACATGAATCAGTTAATGGTTTTTTTTACTCTCAATTCTCACAATGTTGTGCAAATCAGATTTACATTTCAAATTCGAGAAGGGATTTTCCAAAGCGTTACCATAAACAAAGCCTCAAAGGGTTGGGGGGGGGGGCGTTGGGTGAGTCATGAGCAGTAATCAGCTAGCTCCCATCTCAAAGAGGCTTAGAGTACATGCAGGCGCAGTGAGGCGATTGACGCTCGGCTAGGGACGTGTTAAAAACACAATGACTAACTTCAGAAAATGAATGACTCTGTGGAGGTGTCTGTCGAAAAGAGTTTGTGTGTGCGTGGGGGAGGGATGAAGGATTAGTTGTGCTGCAGTTCAAAGAAATTACATACTGTAGAGTAGAGTACAGTAATTTCAAAAGGCAGTTCATCATAATAATTTGATCAATAAACCCCCAAATACAACCCCCAAATACAGTACATAAAAAGCAAGTCACTTTATCTCCCTGTGCCTCAGGCACCAAAAACATACAGTAGATTGTGAGCTCCACGGGACAGGGAGGGACCTGTGCCTGCAAAATGTCTCTGGAAAGCGCTACGTATACTGTAACAAACAGCGCTATACAAAAACATGCTATTATTATTATTATTATAATATCAAGGTAATGCTCTGTGCAAATCAAATTCGAGAAGGGATTTTCCAAAACATTGCCGTAAACAAAGCCTCAAAGCTCCCGTCTCAAAGAGAATTACACGCAGGTGCAGTGAGGCTTTGTACTGTATTGTAGCTCGGCTATGGACGGATTAAGAACACAATGGCAAGATTCAGAAAATTAACGACTCTGTGGAGAGGGGGGGGTTGGGTGACTCATGCGCAGTAAGCAGCTAGCTCCCATCTAAAAGAGGCTTAGAGTACACGCAGGCTCAGTGAGGCGATTGATGCTTGGCTAGGGACGGATTAAAAACACAATGACTAATTTCAGAAAATGAATGACTCTGTGCAGGTGTCTGTCGAATGACTCTGTGGAGAGGGGGAGGGGTTGGGTGACTCATGCGCAGTAAGCAGCTAAGCAGCTAAATAGCTCCCATCTGAACAAGGATTACACGCAGGTGCAGTGTGGCTTTGAAGATCGGCTATGGACGGATTCAAAACACAATGTCAAGATTCCAAAAATTAAAGACAGCCGCATGAAGTTCAAAGCTAAAGACATACTTTAATTTCAAAAGGCAGTTCATCATAATAATACACCCCCAAATACAGTATGTAAAAAGCACACAAATCAACCATGTGCAGTCAAACGCACAAGGTCGCAGACAAAAACTACAGTAAGATGGTTTTTGCAGGCTTGTGGAGAAAAAAAAATTACAATAAAAAAAAAATTCTTAATTTTTTTTTTGGTCACTCACTCAGGCAAGCAAGCAGTGGTGGGCGACGTTACAGGCGCATACGCAGTAAATTCCTGCTGTCAAGCAGGAATGTGATTGAAACCAGACACACGTTCAAAGGAATGATGTGGGAGAGATGTACTGCATTGCCCAGAAGATAAGAAGTTGAAATACCCTGCAGTTCAGTTAATTATCCTGAGCGAGGGGAGAGCGCTGTATATGCAGAAATGTGACACTGTTACAGTACTGTACACGCCTATGCGTTTCAACAATTTTCAAACGAGACATACTGTACAGCAGCACAGCACCTCAAATGCATGTATACTTTAAATATGCAAATTTACAATTACTGCACACACAGTCTGTGTACTGACCTAGGATGAACCGCGAAGGTATTAGACTTCCAAGACAACAGCTCGTAAACGCCCCCCTGAGTTTTTACACGGCATTGCAGTATTGCAGACAGCGAGAAAAAAAAGGTTAATATCATGAGCGCGAAAATAACGCAGTTCACTCCGGGCGAAAACAACACAAAACCGCACATAACCGGGATAATCTGAAAATCGCGGATCTAGCCGATTTAGACTAAAGGCGGTCGCCACTGTATGTGGAAAAAAATGGAAAATACAATAGTGCAGATAGTATATGAAAAATATGTGTAAACAATAGTCTCTATATTTGTCTCACTCACAATGGATCAAATGTGACAGATGTATCAGAGATCCATCTCTCTCTGACAGGAGCCCTTTACTGGAAGCCCTATGGTGATGGAAGTCTTAGAGCTGTATATCTGGTAGGCTTGATATATGTTCATAAAGTACTGAAAGTACCTTCCAAGGATTGTAAAAAAAGAAGAGAGCGCACAATAGTGTAGTATATAAGGGGTATAATGTAGCACAAAAAGACATATAAATAATGCACTCACATTTGTACAAAATAGATAGTACGTTGGAGAGGACTGTTGGTGACTTGTGGGAGACGCCGGTATGTTGAGTCACTAGGGAACTCTTCCACGTGCGTCACATCCGCTAGCGTCACGTCCTGTGACGACTGCAGTCAGGGTGGAAGAAGCTGCCTGCTACTCCGGTTCCTGTGACTTGCCAGCACCTCCTCACGCTAATTCTCCATACACAGTGTCTTCCAACAGCTGATTCTGATTCTACGCGTTTCGTAGCTGTTGCCACTTCTTCAGGAGTCGTATTGTGCGCTCTCTTTCTTTTTTTACAATCCTTGGGAGGTACGTTCAGTACTTTATCAACATATATCAAGCCTACCAGATATACAGCTCTAAGACTTCCATGACCTTTAAGAGCCTGGATACACCCTCACTGTCACAAGCATAGCTACCAAGGGATTGACCTTTATACTAAATATAATTTTATCCCCAGGTGTAAGCCTCTATATAAATCCTGCTGGTTGCCGTATAATTGGGCTGCAGTGTGAAGATTTTAGGGATGTCAGTGCTCATTTGCAGTGCCCTATGGGGAGGTGAGTAAAGAAACTTGGCGGCTATTTGTCGCTAACCCATTTCACACATACTTGCGTGTGGGCTAAACAAGTGACAGGTTACAGGCCTATTTGATGTCTCCAGTGCTGACAATCCTATAGATAGTATATCAAGGTAGAGCCCAAGGTAGGATCAAAAAGGTTCTCTCACAGTAGAGCACTCAGTAGAGCACTATGGAGTGTAATAAACAGACTAACATTGGTCTATCAAAATGATATTGTAGATAGGTCCAATTGTCCCATCTAAACCAAACTGGCCAGGAAAAACAATAAAGCTTTATTCAAATATATACATTAAAAACACATAAATCACATTCAAACATTAAAATAACCCCGTAGTGAAGTGGCAGGATCAGCAAAATCTATAGATATTTTAAATACTGATTCTAATATCAATATACTTGCTGTCAAACTATACAGACTCAAGTGTCTTACAGTAGGTAGGAAAACAAGCAGATAGTGTCATACACTGGCGACACACTTTATTCGAGCTCGGCTAGTCCCACGAATTCGGGTATACCCGGGTGTATTGAGGTTTGTGACTGTTTTCTGCCCGAGTGCACTGAGGTATTTTCCAGGCAGGGATTGAAGCATTTTATTCCCGCTGGCTGCAATACTGCACAGTATATATATATATACTGCATTACAATTCATGAATTTATGCCATCTGGTAGACACGCGAAGCATTGCAGCCTATTAAATCCTAATCATTATCATTTAACAGATCAGCCGCCCGTCAGCCAGGCATGAACCCAGGCTGGGAAGGCAATCGCAACGGGGCTTGTCAGAGGTGAGGAGCGGCGCATTCCAGGTATCTGCCAGGTACATACTGGGTATTTGCTCGAATAAAGTGTGTCGGTGCAGTACAGCATGTCTCTCTGGCATTACAATAGGCAGAGATATCATTCACATATATAGTACTGCATAGAAAAACAGGGTTAAATCCGTTATCATTCTCTGCCAAGGTGCCTAGCATGAATCATCATTCTTTCTCAGTATAGTATTGAAATGGTAGTAAATCTATCTAAAACGGTGTTATTATGGAATATAATGTCCCCACCATATGACGTAATGATGTCATAGGTGACGTCATCAGAAGTGGCAGCGTCCAGACGTAGGAGTAGCAGGAGATTTCTACCGCCAGGCTTGTATTAGCAGCAGCGTCCGTTGATATATTTGCGGTTTATCTATGCGCTATTTGGATATTATATCCATTATCTATTTATTTATTTAGGTGATTACTGAAATCTGACATTTTTATAGACCGCGGATGTGCACCTCAAACAGAGTGGCAATATTACTAACACCATAATACATGTATATACACTCTGTGGTATATCTAAGCTGCACATGGCCATATACAGCATAGTCCATAGAGGCATACTTTATGATCTGAGTCTAGCTATATCAATGGTTATTTGAATCTATGGTGGTGACATTACATTCCATCATAACACCGTTTTAGATAGATTTACTACCATTTCAATACTATACTGCGAAAGAATGATGATTCATGCTAGGCACCTTGGCAGAGAATGATAACGGATTTAACCCTGTTTTTCTATGCAGTACTATATATGTGAATGATATGTCTGCCTATTGTAATGCCAGAGAGACATGCTGTATGACACTATCTGCTTGTTTTCCTACCTACTTCCTATTCGGAACAAAGCTCTATCCTGGATCTCATCCTACCTCTCCCATCGTACTTTCAGTGTCTCTTCTGCTAACACCTCCTCCTCCTCTATTGATCTCTCTGTGGGGGTACCCCAAGGCTCTGTCCTGGGACATCTTCTCTTTTCTATGTACACACTCTCTCTAGGTGACCTAATAACATCTTTTGGGTTTAAATATCACCTCTATGCTGACGACACACAAATATACTTTTCAACACCCGACCTTACACCTGCTATACAGACCAAAGTTTCTGAAAGTCTCTCTGCTATATCATCCTGGATGGCCCTCCGTCGCCTTAAACTCAACATGGCTAAAACAGAGCTCCTCATACTTCCTCCCAAACCTGGCCCTACTACCTCCTCCCACATTACTGTTGGAACTACGATCATTCACCCTGTAGCCCAAGCACGCTGCCTAGGGGTCACACTCGACTCCTCTTTCACATTTGCCCCTCACATTCAAAACATTTCTAAAACTTGTCGCTTTTTCCTCCGCAATATAACAAAGATACGCCCTTTCCTCTGTTGCTCGACTGCTAAAACTCTGACTCAGGCCCTCATTCTCTCCCGTCTTGATTACTGTAACCTCCTGCTGTCCGGCCTTCCTGCCTCTCACCTGTCTCCCCAACAATCTATCCTAAATGCTGCTGCCAGAATCACTCTACTCTTTCCTAGATCTGTCTCAGCATCTCCCCTCCTGAAATCCCTCTCCTGGCTTCCAATCAAATCCCGCATCTCACACTCCATTCTTCTCCTCACTTTTAAAGCTTTACACTCTTCTGCCCCTCCTTACATCTCAGCCCTAACTTCTCGCTATGCACCATCCCGACTCTTGCGTTCTACTCAAGGATGTCTTCTTTCTACCCCCTTTGTATCTAAAGCCCTCTCCCGCCTTAAAACTTTTTCACTGACTGCCCCACACCTCTGGAATGCCCTTCCCCTCAGTACCCGACTAGCACCCTCTCTATCCACCTTTAAGACCCACCTTAAGACACACTTGCTTAAAGAAGCTTACGAATAGCACTGTGAATATTCTGAACACATGATACATAAAGCTTGGCCCCCGCAGACGCACTCTCCAGAACTCCCTCCTACTGTCTCTGTACGTTCTCCCTACCTACCAATTAGATTGTAAGCTCCTCGGGGCAGGGACTCCTCTTCCTTAATGTTATGTTTATGTCTAAAGCACTTATTCCCATGATCTGTTATTTATATTATCTGTTATTTATTCGATTACCACATGTATTACTACTGTGATGCGCTATGTACATTAATGGCGCTATATAAATAAAGACATACAATACAATACTGTAAGACACTTGAGTCTGTATAATTAGACGCTTTGTTTGACAGCAAGTATATTGATATTAGAATCAGTATTTAAAATATCTATAGATTTTGCTGATCCTGCCACTTCACTACGGGGTTATTTTAATGTTTGAATGTGATTTATGTGTTTTTAATGTATATATTTGAATAAAACTTTATTGTTTTTCCTGGCCAGTTTGGTTTAGATGGGACAATTGGACCTATCTACAACATCATTTTGATAGACCAATGTTAGTCTGTTTATTACACTCCATACAATGAGTGCTCTACTGTGAGGGAATCTTTTTGATCCTACCTTGGGATCTACCTTGATATACAAGCTATATATCCCTCTGAGCACCTTTGGTTCATTCACAAGTATATTCCTAACGTATTTGGATGAGCGGTTGTTTTTCCTTTATAATCCTATAGATAATAGGGAATCTATTGCTAATGTACAGTAGGAACCCTTTCTAGTACTTTAGGCCAGCGTGGCTTCTAAAGCTACTGTAAGCAGCCCTGAACCTAACACTGATCTAAGAATTTATGCAGGGGGCTTGCATTTAGTAACAGTCCTTTGTTATTTTTCTGTCCTGGGCTTCCTGTGGCTCAGTATGCTTTAAAAGACAGTTAAACTCATCCCCTTCTTTCAGGCAATGATTACGTCCTCTTTGAATTTCTGAATAACTTTATTATAGGAGCATAACAGAAATTAAATGAAAACTTCCAGAATGCATGAAATAAGAAGTAGATGATAAAACGATGCTACAGTATTGTATCGCTTGTGGTCACCACAAACAAAGCGGGTCCCCCGGGACTGAGGTGGGAAGAGATAAACGCCACCCACAGCAAGTGAGGGCACACCTGGAAGGTGTATGGTCAAGGTAGCAGCGAGCAACCCGCAGGCAACCCGGTCGCGCGCCGTCAGTACGCGCCACGCTACCCCCGTCAGTACGGGGGTGGAGACTGGAGGCGGGACCCGCGGGGACAGACGAGGAGCACAGGGTACTGTTGCGCCGCGTAGCTCTGACGTCAGGGCGGGTGCGGGAATGAGAGGCAGGACCCAGAGACCGCCGGGGAGACCGCGCACCACGCATGCGCCACGCGTCGGTGCCAGAGGCAAGAGAGTGCACCCTGGATGCAGGAATGTCAGAGACTGACGGAACCCGCGCTCCGCGCATGAACACCACCATATGGCTGCCTTTCTTGAGTGCCACGGGAAGCAGACGAGCGGGTAAGGGTTAAGGGGACAGAACCGCCAGAATGGCGAATCCTCAGACCCTCTACTTCTTGAGATACAGGCCCCATTAGGGGGTGCCGGTATCCCCCTGAGGAATTTAAATCCCTTGATCACGTGACCGGGACATTTAAAAGCATAGGAGATAGGCTTGTATCTCGGGAAGTAGGGTGTCCCCGGACCTTAAAACAATGTGGTTCTGCTCTTGAGACCCCCTGATACAATTTAATAGGAATAACATTTTTATTTAAAAATAATTTTATTTCCGGCGAGATTATCGCTGAGAGAGGCGGATAGATCTCGGCGGGTGAGCCCTTCTCGCAGGGCAGGTCCTATCGCCGCCGGCAACTCGTCATGTTTAGAAATGCTGCTCTCACAGATTTTCGGGCCTTTCTGCATACCGTGAGAGCAACTCGGCAAAAACATGCCGAATTCAAAACCCTGCCGATAATTTCTATCGGACTTTACTGCATGGGCCCCATAGTGTGTTTAATTATGTGGCTAAGCTATTGACTGGGGTTTATGGAATTACTTTATTTAAATGTGTTGTAGATGCATTAGGCCAGACTACAGACTATTTTGTAGTGCATCTGCTAAAACTAAAAAAACATGCTGAGAGCATTGGGCGAAGAAATAGGAAAGATAATGTGTGGAAAGCTTTCATCCAAAACCCCAACATTTTTCATTTATTTGGAAGCTGTTATTTTTAATTGATAGTTTTGTGACAAGTAAAGTTATGCAAGTCTCATGGCTCACTCTATTTTATTCCATTTTAAAAGCAGGGAGGGGGGGAGCATTCAGATTTACTAGATCTATTTCCACACTTATTTGAATGGGAATCAGAATACTAAGCGATATGAACCTTGCACCTATAAATAAAGTAAAGGAGCTAATATAGTAGATATTATCAAAAGTTTTTTTGGCACTGAAACTGTAGTTCAAATTTTGGCCCAATAAAAACATTCATGCCTAGGTGCCTCACATTTTTTTATGGCTATGAAGCAGAGATTTAACATATAAATAATGTTCATATTTATTATGCATATCTTGAGCAATGTCAAATTAACAACCTGGAAAAAATTACAGTGCTAAAAGCATCTATCACAAATCCCAAACAACATATTTATAGAGAGTAAGTTCATTTGTATCACTCCTACAAGGTCTCTTTCCACCAGTGAGCTTCTCTCCGTAGCATATACTCTATTCCCCAGTTAATTTGGACACACTATTACTCCTATGTAACTGATTCAGTGTTGGCTTTGTCTCATACCTTACTGTAATTTGAAGCATTATTGACTTCACCACATGAATGATACTCTATGACAATGTCTGGGCTGAAACGCACAATAAATGGTACCATCCTTAAAATCCAAAAATATGTTGGTCCAAATAATTGTGGTTGTCTTGGGACCTCTCTGTATGTTTGTTTTCCCTGTTCTGAGGCAGCCATTACTCCTCAGTGTAATGTTGTTACATTGTTGCTTCCCTTTGGCTTCCAAGCCTGTTGCCATGACAACCCCCTGCATTTCTTAGGTTAACTGTTCCTGGCCCCCCCTCCAAGTTGGCATAATCTTTGCCTTATTTCCTGTTAGCCCAGACTGGCATGCTGCCCGTTTAGTTCCAGCAGCCATCTTGAGCAGTCACTTCTCCCTCTTCTGGTAAAGTGATTGCAATTTACCTATCCCACTGCCATCCTAGCTCCCTTTCCCCTCCATTGCTCCCATACCCCAGTGTTTTCCCTCAGTACCCTTTTCCCCCTTTTTATTTGTATGTTGCTGCCCCAAAATAAACACTTCAGCAAATAAGAAGATTCCCTTGCTTTATATATGGGATTGAGTTAAGGTGCCTGTCTCTACTCATTTGCTTGAGTCAGAACAGTGGTCTATGTGTAAGGCTTTGTGGTGCTTCAAAAAAAAAAAGTTAAATATACACATATTGTGATCTTAGTACAAAATCTATAAAAAGAAAAATTGAGGGGACACACACATATATGTAGTAACAGGACAGCCTCACGGCAGGGTTAGTAAAGAGTCCACACTTTGTACTTATGCTGTAACAATCCTTTTAGTGATTTATTTTCCAAACAAGTAAAAGGGACAATGTTCTTAATGTCCTGTTTAAAGTGAAACAAAATCATACACCAAAAAGCCTACTCCACTTTAGGAGCCTAACTAAACAGAACAGGCTCTGACTAAGTATTCGCTCTTGCTCCTCACACTTTGTTTATTCTTCCCTGGCTTTTTGTGCCATTAATTCGGCCTGTCTGTTGCTCGAGTTCCTCGAACTATTGCTTTTCCATGATGTGCTTAGATTCCTCACCCCTGCGGAGCATTGCTCGCTCCATCTCATCTTTCCATTTCTCCAACTCTTCTTTTACTTTTCTTTTTGCCTGGCAAAGAGTTCTTCCACGCACCATGCTGTATTGTCCAATCATTTACTGGCATGCTCATCTGTGTCTAGCTAAGCATAATTGAGCTCAACTTGGAGCAGTTCTCATCAATTCTCACTGTATCCCGTGACATCTCTCCTTTGCAGTTGATGCCTTGATTTACTGTATTCCCATGAAACCAACACTGGACAAACCGTGACGACTGTCTCAGCATGCGATACTGGAAACATTTATGCCTCATTCTCAGAGTGAATATTTATAGTGCTGCTTTAATGGCAAGGAACCTACTTCAGACCACGTGGGCACGGTAGTACGACTGGATTTTTATTGCACGACTCAGTTGTAACACAAGCAGCTTCCTTCACATTCCTGTATTGTATTTGATGCGGATACAGTACTTTCTAACATTTGACTATGGTACTGTAGAATCACACATTGCTTCAAGTATTCATACTTCTTTCTTTGCTGCTGCATTCTCCAAACTGAATGAATAATACATGCTGCTTTACTCTGGGGATAAAGCTGATGAGCTTGCATTCCTCTGTAGGCAGCCAGTATGTTGACAGTTGCAAAGCGTTTACGCAAATAGCTCTCTCTCCATTCTTCCTTCGATAAAAGCTTTGTAGAATTTCTGAAGTGTCAGAATGCTTTTCTTTCTTTGCTGCAAGATTAGTTAATCAGCGAGATAAATGTGTTTCACATCCTGCAATTCTCCTCTCAGATCCTCCACCTCTTCCTTGTGCTTTCACCAATGCATCCTTCATTAGACTTTGGAACTTAGCAGTTTCCTTCTCTAGTGCCATGGAAGTCCTCAGCTCCCTTTCCAGCATTTCTTGTAGAGCTACCATGTAATGAAGTCTCTCCTCATCCATAGTGTGTCTCTGTCACAGGAGACCAGGTTATTTACACCTTTTTACCGCGATCATTCTTTGAGCAAAACAAGGTAATGAAATAAATTGTCATTTATTCTGCATAAATTTGCTTACACACATACACAAAATACAGACAAAAAGACACACTTACATTGAGACTGGGGTCGAAAACTAGACTTTCCTAGGTGCAGGGAACTCTATGGAAGAGTTTTACCCTGACCGGGACTTAACCCGGAATCTCCTGGAACTCAAATCGGCATAAAGTTCCATACGCCCCCGCTACGTTCTCTTCTGAGAACTTGGTCCCTCCTGACCGCGAGTTAGTCCAAATGTCCTGGAACTCAAATCGGCATAAAATCCCATCCGTGACCCCTATGATCGTTTCTGAGAACTTGGGCGCAAAAGTTGAGACTTAGACGCTGGTGGGCAGGCTTTTCAGGCATGAAATCAAAGCCGGTTGCTGTGATATTTGCACAGAAGCAACTTTGAAAAGCCCGTCCACACTCTTACTACCGGAGACTACGAATCTGATTGGCGCATCGATTCTTATAGTATTCTCAGTTTCATTCACAAAACTGAGCAGCCAATCAACGCATGGGAACTTTCCCAAGCAACCAATCAGAGCCAAGCCGGGTCAGCTGGAAATCCGAAATAGCCAAGAGACATGCGCAAGTCTGGCACATCACTCCCTGGCTATCTCAATGCCACTCACTGGGCAGGCTCCACCAAGTCTGGCAGAACAAGTGGCATCCTGGAGGTCTGCCATGATCTTCGGACCTGGTACTCCACCTTTCCCCACTGACCAAATGCTATTTACACCTCTGGGCATCCTCTGACTGCTTTGAACTTCAATGTCCAGCAGACTTCCCGGCGCCTGTAGGTTAGCTCAGGCAGCCTGTTTGGACATCGTTTCCTAATGTAAAAAGAACATTACATTATTAAAGCACCCACGAGGTGGAATGGCTCCTGGGAGCAAGTCGATTGGACAGCCGAATGCCCAATGCGGTGGTAACACCTCGGCTTGCTTGTTGTTGAAAATATCCTCAAAATCCTGGCAGGCGAGGGGAAGACAATCGGGGAGAGACACGGATGCCAGAGGTAAGTCAGAGTTGGGGCGAGCTATAGACAGCAGATCCCGTGATATTGCTGGCCCCAGACGGTCACTTGTCCCGTTAACCAGTGAATTGTAGGGTTGATTGAACGCAACCAAGGGAGACCTAATACTATTGGTGCTGAGGGTGAGTTGATTACCATGAAAGGGAGTAGCTCCTGATGTAGAACTCCAATGTTCACTAGCAGAGAAATAGACTCCTGGGTGATGGTACTGGGTACTAGGGGTCTTCCATCAATTGCCACAATCTTTAACAGAATCTCGAACGAGCAAAGGGGAATTGCGTGCTGCTTGGTGAATGATAGATTGAGGAAATTACCAGCTGCTCCAGAATCCACGACGGCCTGAGTGGAGACTGAGGCAGAACCCTATGAGAGGGAAACTGCAGAAGAATCCGGGAAGACACATAGCTACATAGGCTTATCATCCAGAGGAGGCAGAGAAACGAAGTTTGGGGCCAACCGAGTAGTCGGACTAGCACGGCACTTCTCGGACAGGCATTCCGGCATTCTGAGATCGATCCATACGCAGAGAGAAATCAACTCCTCAAGGTCTTCAGGGAGGTCTCGGCAGGTCAACTCATCTTTTAGGGGTTCCGATAGTCCCTGCCAAAAGGCTGCTACTAGGGCTTCATTATTCCAGATGGTTTCGGCCGCGAGAGTGCAAAACTCAATGGCGTACTGGCCTACTGTGCGATTTCCATGGCGGATCCAGGTGAAGCTGAAGATACATGTCCTGGAGCATCCAACACCAATTTTAAAGTACGGATGAAGGCAGGGGAGTCGCTGATCAGGAACGAATCCCTTCCCAAAAACGGGGAGGCCCAGGTCAGTGCCTCGCCAGTGAGAAGAGAAATGATGTAGGCCACCCAGGCTCGGTGCGTGGTGAACATGGAAGTTTGTAGTTCAAATTGGATAGAGCATTGATTAAGAGATCCACTGCATGCCATAGGGTCCCCACCATACTGTAGAGGAGTCTGGATCCGAGGTTCTCTGATCGCTGGGGATAACGGAAGCGGTATTGGAGCCGTATCTGCAGCATTCAAATTCTGCTGATGGGTGCCTATGTGGGTGAATAAGGAGAGAGACAGAGAGACACAGAGAGACAGAGAGACACAGAAAGACACAGAAAGACACAGAGAGATAATAAAATGTCCTTCTTAATATCCAAATAAAAAAATTACATTGGTTTAAAGTTATTTCAGCACAGTTAAAGGCATAATAAAAACTGTTATTTTCAGAATCCTTACTGATTGGGTAACATACTGTAAACTACAGTGAAATGATCGGATATGATATATTCCTAGTTTATTTTGTCTGAAAATAAGTTTATGACATTTCAGACAGTGGCTCCTTTGCCTGTTCATCTGTTCTGCATTACTGAAATTCTACTGCTAGATGTGAAAATGACATGGATTACATGCTATAATGTTCTAACTTATTTACTTATATAACTAGTTCATTTATTTACAGTACAAGTCTGAGCTTCCATTTTTCTACTTTGACATTAACTCAAACATCTATTTTACTACTGTATGTTACCCAGATCACCTATTGTAAGCAATTGGAATGTTCTGTATGGTTTCAGTTAAAAATACATGCCCAGTGTTCAACTAGCACATCACGTTCCAACCTTTTCTAAAATAGTGAAACTGTTTCACTATTTCTGTATATCTCATACACCTTGATAAAGAGCTAACGCTCGAAACGCATAGGTGGGGGCATTATTGCTTGGTATGTTGCTTGGATCCATGTTGTTAATAAATTAGCTTTATTTTTTTATATGGGAATGCTCTCCTTTTGCCTTTTTTGATAATTTTGTTCACCTATGTGGTAAGTAGTGCTTAGTCTTCTGGCTACTCTTGTTCCACTTCAGATCCCCAAGGGGGTGAGGCTATAGGCTCATGGGATCTGGAGGAAGTGAGAGGGGAAATGGAGGTACCCAATGTTTCAGGGGTGGGAGTCCAGAGTGCTGTACAGCATGAGGCCCTGGACGTAGAGTCCTGGAAAGTACCCTCTACGGGCAGAGAAGCATGAAGGTGCAATTGGCCCTTGAGAGGTGGAAGGATGCCTCACTCATTCTCCACTCTCTTATGGAATATATGAGGGCCAGCCACAGGGCCAAAAACACCAGGACCCTTGACCATGTTCTTGCCCGGACGTTTTACCACTTTTTGCGAGCCCACATGGATACTCAGGATTCAGCACCCAGACCGCCTGTGGGAAGCACAAGAAAAACTCCTGACTACCAATGGCTTTGAGCATCGGTACGCTCAATGTAAATGGCTGTAGGGACAGGTTTCGCAGGTTCCAGGTACTCTCCTTTTTACAGAAGGGAGTATATTCTATGAGTTTCCTGCAAGAAACCCATACCACTCCGGAGGCCGAGGACAGCTGGCATCTGGAGTGGCGAGGCAGGGTCTTCTTCAGCCACCTCACTTTGTTATCTAGTGGGGTGGTGACCCTGTTCTTGGAGTCCTTTCAGCCAGAGCTACTGCTTGCCAAAGCTGTTGTTCCAGGCCATCTGTTGCATCTCAGGGTCGGCACGAGGACTGCATGTTCAATTTCTTGAACATGTATGCTCCTGCCACCAGACCCTTGAGAATGCAGTTAATTCGTCAGACTGTCTGAATACCTGGAGACAGTCGACGCGGACAAGTACGTGGTGTTCTGGGTTGATTTCAACTGCACCCTCGAGACTCTGGACTGGAATGGTGCAGAGCCACACCTGTACTCTGCGTCGACCCTACGGGAGATCATCTTCCGTAACTCCTTGGTAGACATCTGGTGAGAACAACATCCCGGGGCACCCACTGAGTTCACCCATGTTAGGGTGTATATATATACACCATGTTAGGGTGTATATGGGTGAACGTATGTCCTGGTCCCGGATCGACAGGCACAATATATCAAACCACAGCTTGTCGCGAGGCCCAGTCCAGTGGCATTAGGCTGATGCCGTTCTCGGACCACAATTGTGCATCCGTGACTGTAGCGATAATACCAGCCGCCTATTGGCACTTCAACGATACATTGTTGGAGGACAGGGGTTCGCGATGTCGGTCCGGGACTTTTGGACGGCCTGGAGAGGTTGCAGGTCAGACTTTGCCATGTTAGAGCAGTGGTGGCATGTGGGCAAGGTTCATCTGCACCTCGTTTGTCAGGAGCATGCCAAAGGTGCTAGCAGACAGCTCCATGCTGAGCTCGAAGCCCTTAGGGGTGAGGTGCTCGATCTCGAGGAGTGGCTGTCTGTGTCAGGGGACCAATACCTGCAGAGTGCGTACAGTACGTGGAGAGGAAGTGCGCTCTCCGAGACATGGAAGATCGGAGAGCTCGGGTGTGTAGGTGCAATCCCGCATCCAGTTCCTTCGGAAGATGGGTCGCGCCTCTTCTACGTTTTGGAGAAAAAGAGGGGAAACCGTAATCATGTCACCTCCTTGCTGGCAGAGGACGGTTCCCCTCTGATGGACCCGGAGAGCATCCAGGACAGAGCCCGGAGGTTCTTCGTAGACCTTTTCTCTCCGGAGTCCATCCAGCCGAACGTATGCAGGGTCTTATGGGAGGGGCATCCAACAGTCAGCGAGGGTGGAAGGGAGTGGCTTGAATTACAATTGACTCTGGCCAAGCTCTCTGAAGCCCTCCATCAAATGTCCCATGGAAATGCGCCAGAGCTAGATGGGCAGACTGTGGAGTTCTTCCAGTTTTTCTGGGACATGCTGGGACCCGATTTCACTGGGCCGAAGCCCTGGAGACTGGTGAGATGCCCCTTTCGTGTCGGCGGGCAGTACTGTCTCTGCTGCCGAAGGGGGATCTCCGCCAGATCGCTAACTGGTGACCGGTCTCGCTGCTTAGCACGGACTATAAGATCGTAGCCAAAGTGCCCTCACTGAGACTCAAGTCCATGCTAGCAGAGGTGATTTACCCCGACAAGTCCTTTACTATCCCGGGACGGAGCATTCATGATAAAAAAAAATCTGGTCCGGGACCTGCTTCACCACGTGCTGAGGACTGGTCTGTCACTCACCTTTTTGTCACTAGATCAGGAGAAGGCATTTGACAGGGTGGATCACCAATACCTCATACAGACCCTGCAGGCGTTTGGCTTTGGCCCACAATTTGTGAGCCTTCTCCAGATGCTGTATGTCTCTGCAGAGTGTCTGGTGAAGATTAATTGGTCCCTGATGGCACCTTTGGTGTTTGGTCGGGAAGAACGTCAAGGATGCCCCATGTCCAGGCAACTGTACGCGCTGGCCATTGAGCCCTTCCGCCAACTGCTGAGGAAGAGACTCACCGGGCTGGTGCTGCAGAAACCCGACATGCGGGTAGTCCTGTCAGCGTATGCTGATGACATGCTCCTTGTGGCCAAGGAACTAGTTGATCTGGAGCGGGCATAAGCTTGCCAAGAGATCTACACGGGGCCTCTTCAGCTTGGATCAAGTGGTCCAATTGCTCCGGCCTTTTGGTAGGTCCCTTACAGGTAAATTCCTTGCCCCCCCACATTTCGTAATTTCTTGTGGGGGAGCAATACTCTCAAGTATCTGGGAGTCTACCTGTCTGCTACGGAGAACCCGGCCCCAGAAAACTTCAGTGATCTTGAAGAAAGAGTCATCGCGCGCCTGGGATCGTGGTCGTATCTGTAAAATGCTTTACCTCAGGGGAAGGACTCTGGTGATCAACCAGCTGGTGGACAGTCAGCTGTGGCACCGGCTGATAGCCATGGACCCAACCCCTGAATTTACCAGCAAGATCTAGAGGAAGATGCTGGACTGTCTCTGGATGGGGAAGCATTGGGTGTCTGCGGGTGTTGCGTGTCTCCCTCTGGGAGAGGGTGGACAGGGAGTGGTGTGTGTCCGCTCCCAGATACACACTTTCTGCCTCCAATACCTGCAGAGATACCTGTTCGCAGATCCGTCTCCGCAATGGTGCCAGCTGGAGACCAGTTTCTTTCGCAAGCTGCGCAATATAGGGTATGACCGGCAACTGTTTATCATCAAGCCGGAGGGGTTAGGTGGAGACTTCTCGGTGCTGCCGGCATACTAAAATTATCAAGTAGGGGAAAAACAAAATGAAAAAAAAACATTAAAAAAATAATCCTTGCCGATGGCACACACACAAAAAAAAAAAATCAAGTAAAACACTGTACCTCCTGGTTGATGAATAAAAGTCCAGGATCCTAAGTTGCTTGAAGAGAAGTTCCTTCTTCTTCTTCTTTTCTTGCAGATGTTGACTCCTCATCCACTTCCTGTCAAAGGAGACATGACAGGCCTTACAAAAGGCATGTGATTACAATGTTTATGATTCCATTAGCAAATTCATTACATTTAATATTCAAGGACTCCATTCCACAGGCTCAGTACCACAAGATAAGCGTAAAGCAGACATGGTGCCTATATTTAAAAAGGGAGCTACAGTAGATCACAACTGGGGAATTACAGACCTGTAAGCCTGACATCAATAGTGTGGAAGTTACTTGATGGTTTAGTTTAGGATCATATTCAGAAATACCTAATAGATAACACAATTATTAGTAACAGTCAGCATGGATTTATGAAGGATATGTTGTGCCAAACTAACTTTGTTAGTTTCTTTGAAGAGGTAAATAGGAATTTAGATCAGGGTAAAGCAGTTGATGTGGTCTACTTAGATTTTGCAAAGCCTTTTTATACAGTACAGTAACTCACAAGAGGTTGGTGTACAAAATAAAGCAAAATTGAGTCTGTAAAAATATTTACACCTGGATTAAAAACTGTTTAAGGCAGTGTTTCCCAACTCCAGTCCTCAGGGAACCCCAACAGGTCAGGTCTTAATGATATCCCTGCTCCAGCACAGGTGGCTCAGTCAAAATGACTGAGCCGCTGATTGACCCACCTGTACTGGAATAAGGATATCCTTAAGATCTGACTTGTTGGGGTTCCCTGAGGACTGGAGTAGGGAAACACTGGTTTAAGGGATAGAAAAAAGACAAAGATATATTTGTCTTGTGTTGTATACATTTGGCCATGCTCAGTAGCACTCCTTTAAAAAAAAAATATATATATATATATATATATATATATATATATATAGTACACAATAACAAAAAACTGTGAGCGCACACTCCTGAGATAAATATAATATAGTAAAAATTTAATAAAGAATCAGTAAATGATAAAACAGATCTGAACATGGAAATAACAATCCTAAATGAATAAAATGCACATGCACAATAAATACAAAGGAATAATAAGGAATAGCGGATGATGCTGCAGCAAGTAAGGGGTTAATCCTGAGGTAAGATCAGTCTGTAATGAGTCCCGTATATTAATATGCCATGTAAATCCTCCTTTGGTAAAATAGGTGAAGAACTTTAAACTCCAAATAGAAGCAATGCAAAATTAGTTCCAGTAAGTAGATGGATGGCACACTCTCACGATAATAAGCCCAGATGTTATGCTGATCAGTTGAAAACGCTTGTAGCGCGCCTGTCCGCTGGACGCCTCATATCTGTGAGCAGTGAAAGCAGGATATATGCAAATGCTAAAGGGAGTACCTTACCGGTCGGCATCAAGGTCTGCATATGACAGGGAGAGCACCCCTGCAATGTTCTGCGGATGTATTTCCCAGCACGACCAGTGTAAATGAGCCACCGTACTTTGAGCACTGAAGGAGGAAATGAACCGGCAAACAGGAAACTCACACTGGCGACCAACTTTATTCTTACTTGGCTAGCTCCGCAAATTTCAGAGGACCCCGGTGATGTGCGGTTTTGTGTCGTTTCTCCCGGGGTATATAGCGTTATATTCGCGGCTGTGATTTAAGCATTTTATTCCCGCTGGCTGCAATACTGCAATGCCGTGTAAAAACGCATGGGGGCGTTTGCGAGCTGTTGTCTTTAAAGCCGTCCGCTATAACCCCTAACATACAGTACTGTATATTTTTATTCATAGTGTACATGTACAGGGGGTCTCCGGAACCGCGTTGGTTTCAGGTCGGGGGACACCCTGCTCCCCGAGATACAGCCCCCTTTATGAGGTGCCGGTATCCCTCTGCGTTTAAAGGTCCCGATCACGTGACCGCGGCCTGTAAAGCAAGCAGAGGGATACCGGCACCCCCTAAAGGGGCCTGTATCTCGGGGAGCAGGGAGTCCCTGGACCTAAAACCACAGCGGTTCTGCTCCGGAGACCCTCTGCACATCTACACTGTGAATAAAAAACATATATAAATAAACACTCGTTCCTTACCTTAGCGGCTATGTGCTATGGTAATGAAGCAGCATTTCTGAATTTTAATAATATTATACAGTGATCAGGGGGTTCCCTGAGCCAGAAATTAATGCTCAGGGACCCCCTGTTCCTGCACAATATTATTAAAAATACAGAAATGCTGCTTCATTACCTTAGCGTATATCCGCTAAGGCATTGAAGGGGTTAACTCACCGTGCCCGCTTAATTGTGGGTAGCGGGGGTGGGTGAGGGGGGTATTTGGCCCGTGGTGTGAGTTTAGGACTTGCGGGGGGGTTGCGGGTGCACTTAACCCCTTCACGGCCGTAGCAGTTAAACCCTTTCGTGACGTAGCGGTATTAAGCCCTCCCTCTACCCCCCGCAAGCCCTAAACAGCCACCGTTGGGGCTAATACCCCCTTCACCCACCCCCACTACCCACAATAAAAAAAACTCACACACAGCAGCCGCCAAAAAATAAATAAATAAATCTAAATAAATAAATAAATAAATGACTATAAATAAATACATTTGAAATACATTTTTATTTATAGTGTAGATGTGCAGGGGGTCTCCGGAGCTGAACCGTGTTGGTTTCAGGTCGGGGGACCCCCTGCTCCCCGAGATACAGGCCCCTTTATGAGGTGCCGGTATCCCTCTGCGTTTAAAGGTCCCGATCACGTGACCGCGGCCTGTAAAGCAAGCAGAGGGATACCGGCACCCCCTAAAGGGGCCTGTATCTCGGGGAGCAGGGGGTCCCCGGACCTAAAACCACAGCGGTTCTGCTCCGGAGACCCTCTGCACATGTACAGTATAAATAAAACACACACATCAATAAAGAATCGTTCTTTACCTTAGCGGCTATGTGCTATGGTAATGAAGCAGCATTTCTGTATTTTAATAATATTGTACAGTGAGCAGGGGGTCCCTGAGCCAGTAATTAATGCTCAGGGACCCCCTGCTCCTGCACAATATTATTAAAAATACAGAAATGCTTTATCTCCATTGTATAGCTCTTTGTAATATGTGGTGAATTCATTAGCTATTGTCTGTGGGTTTGTTGTGCACACTCCATCTTTTCTTCTAATGCTATGTATTCTAGATTGCATTCTATCCTTCCTTAATCTTGTGGCCAGCATTGTGTCGGCCTTATTGGCCTTCTCGTAGAATTTTTGTTTTGTCCATGCTATGGCCTTCTCAGCTTTATCCGTAAGTAGTAAATTTAGTTTCCCTCTGAGGTCCCGCAATTCAGTCTCCCTGGCTATACTATGGTTTACTTTATGTGCCTCCTCTAGGGTCTTTATCTTTTCTTGCAGGCTTGTTGTTTGTTTCTGTCTCTCCCTCTTTCTATGCGAAGCGACGCTGATAAGTTTTCCTCTCACCACCGCCTTATGGGCCTCCCAAAGGATATAGGGTGAGTTCACGCTACCTTCGTTTATTTGGAAGTAGTTGGAGGCCTCGTTACTGATCTCAACTATGACTTCTGGCATCTTTAATAGAGACTTGTTTAGTCTCCATGTCCCTTTACTTGTTTTTTTGTGTATGTCGACAATGTGCACTTCAACAGGACCATGATCTGACCAAGTAATAGGGTGTATTGTAGCCTTTGTAATTTTTGGGATCAGTAAGGAATCTACAAATATGTAGTCTATCCTTGTGTATACTTTGTGGGGGGCTGAATAGAAAGAGAAGTCCCTTTTCTGCGGATTCATCTCCTTCCATGCATCCCTTAAATCAAACTCTTTAAGTCCCTCTCTTAGGGTTTTTCTCTCCCCCTTTCGGGCAGCCATTGTCTTAGCTAGGGCAGGTTTAGATCTGTCTTGTTTTTCATTTAAGGCTATATTAAAGTCTCCCGCCATGACCAGGCGGCCCCGGGAGGTTGTGCCCAGCAATCGAAACAATTTTGTGAAAAATATTCTCTTATTTTCATTTGGTGCGTACACATTAACTAGGGTTATTTGTGTATCTTCTATGCTCCCCGTGATTATTAGGTATCGTCCTTCTGGGTCCCTTCTTACCCTGTCTACCTTGAATGGAGAGTTCCTTGCTAGGAGTATGGCCACCCCTCTTTTCTTTTCGTCCTTTGCCGAAGCTGTGTATATCTGGGGGTATAACTTGTCCCAATACGTGGGGGTGGAGCCAGCAGTGAAGTGCGTTTCTTGTAGGAATATTATGTCCCCTGATAGTCTCTTATATTCTGTCATGGCTAGCTTCCTTTTTACCACATTGTTCAATCACTTGGTGTTATGTGATATTAGTGTTAGTGTCATTTGTATTTACCTGGGTGTGAGGTCTTCTTCTCTAGTGGATTCGTTTTCTGGTTTCCCTTGAGGGTTGGCCTGGAGGGTATCCCTGCACCTCGTACAGTAATGACAACATTCAAACATGTAAACATCAAAAATAAAACAACATATATAGGATAATCCAGGTGACTAACATAGCCTGGATTTGTGTGTTCACTGGACATGAACGAACTTTCTCTGCGATTGCGCAGTAGCGCTAATCCAACACCCATAACCTTGGGTGTGTACGGACCGTACTGCGGTCCCAGGCGGCGGGCCCGCTCAACAAATCAACTTTTTTTTTTATCAGTTAACATTTCTATCCCTTTTTGTTTATTTTTTATTTAATATAGTAGACCTTCCTTACCAAATGTGTACCTCTATACCATTGTGACCAGCTTTATATAGAGCAAGCATGACTCAACAGTCGGGATCATACATTTACCCTATCTTGTCTACAACTCCCCCCTCCTACATTTTTTCTGTTTCATTTATTTATTTTTGCCTAGCTACATGTATTCTGCGTACTGTCACCAGTACTTCTACTTCTACCTTACGGATTACCCGCTCAACCATGGGGGAGGGAATGATGCTGGCCCCTTCTTATTTCTTATCTGGATTTATATTACAAAGAGCTATACAATGGAGATAAAGTAGAAAAAGGGAACACTACCATGAAAAAACAGAGAGCATTTCTCAGAAAAATAAATTTGCCTAAACTCACAGAACAGGATATAACAACACTATCCCAGCCAATTACGTCGACAGAGGTATTAGATACAATAACGGGGTTGAAGAACTCCAAGGCCCCGGGACCAGATGGTCTATCCAACATTTACTATAAAAAATTAGCCCACATATTAGTTCCCCAATTACTAAAGATATTTAACAAAGCTTTTGAGGGAGAGCAGTTTCCTCAAACGATGCTGGAATCAAAAATAATATTAATACATAAAGAGGGAAAAGACCCCACCCAATGCAAACGCTACAGACCGATATCCTTGATCAATAACGATCTCAAAATATTTTCCAAAATATTAGCCACAAGATTGAATACGTATCTTCCACAACTGATAGACGCAGATCAGGCAGGATTCATACGAGGTCGTCAGGCAGTGGATAATACACGAAGAACAATTGACTTAATCCAGATAGCCAAACACAATAAAACGCCTTCGATGCTACTATCTTTAGACGCTGAAAAGGCTTTTGATCGTATTGATTGGGGATATATGTTTGAGACACTTCGAGCATTTGGGGTAAAAGGCAAATTTATGAATGCTGTTACATCATTATATAGAACACCCACAGCTAAAGTATCCTATATTAATATGCAGACTGAGAAAATCCACATAAGGAATGACACAAGACAAGGCTGCCCGCTGTCACCTCTATTGTTCACATTGGCGATAGAACCGTTAGCAGCCCAAATCAGGGCGAACCCAGATATCGGGGGGATTAAGGTCAAACAAAAAGAATACAAACTGGCATTGTTCGCCGATGACATATTGTTAACCATTTCAAAACCCTTCACCTCACTCCCAAACTTATTTAGTAACTTGTCAGAGTTCCAGAAACTATCGGGGTTTAAAATAAACAACGAAAAATCCGAAGCCCTAAATATAAACCTCCCTCAGGAACAACTAAAGCTAATAAAAATAAACTTTGATTTCGCGTGGAAGACACAGGCCATAAAGTACTTGGGAATATGGTTGACTAACACACCCAACACTATATATGAGACCAACTACCCATCACTAATAAAAACGCTGAAAAAAGAATTAGAAGAATGGTCCATATATCATGGTTGAGTAGAATAAATGCCATCAAAATGAACTTATTGCCAAGAATATTGTACCTTTTCCACACACTTCCAGTACAGGTCAGAGCCAGGGACATGCATGAGCTACAGAAAGCTATCACAAAATTTATATGGAATAACAAAAAAGCGAGAATAAAGCTGCCCACATTATATAGATCCAAACAGTCAGGAGGGCTAGCTTTGCCACACTTGTGGCAATATTATCAAGCGGCGCATGTAAGCCAACTGGTTCACTGGCATGCACATAAACAGAGGAAAAAGTGGGTGGAAATTGAGTCCGATGTGATATCTGGGTCATCCATAGAAATGATACTGTGGTTAACAAAAAAAGAAAGACCAGCTCTGAGGGTGCCCTGGAATCGATCACGCACTCGCTAACCATGTGGGATTCATTGAAACTTAAACATGGGCTATCCACCTACAAATCTCAGATGGCACAACTATTTGACAATATTAGCTTTATCCCGGGCACGGAACCAACAGCGTTTAAAGACTGGAGCAAGGCAGATATCATAAGGGTAAAAAATCTATGGGCAAACAACGCTATTAAGACGTTTGAGGTAGTAAAGAGAGACTATGGCCTACCTGATTCGGCCTTTTTTAGGTATCTTCAATTGAGGGATCACATACAGAGGACAGGTCCGTATAGCGACTTCACAACATTTGAGGATTTGTGCCTCATGGGGGAGGACAAAAAGGGCCTAATCTCTAAAGTATACAGCATACTTGCAGAAGGCAAACAGGAATTGGAGATACAGACCAAATTGAGGACGAGGTGGGAAGAAGAGCTGGGAGAACTAGATCAAGAGCAGTGGGATAACATATTTGAAGGAATAGCAAAGAGCTCCACATGTGTATTAATAAAAGAAAATGCATATAAAATGCTCCAACAATGGTACTACACCCCACTACGATTGTCCAAATTTTTCAGAAACATGTCCCCAGTGTGTACAAGGGGGTGTGGCCAGCAGGGATCGTTTATACATATGTGGTGGACATGCCCAAAGGTAACAAAGCTATGGAGGGCCACACATGATATGGCGCAGACAATTCTTGGGTATGACTTCCCCCTGGACCCCTGGAAGGTACTGCTATGCAGGCCAATTGAAAACATAGAAAAAACTGACGACAAACTCCTGACACACATATATACAGCTGCCAGATGCGAAATAGCCAAAGCCTGGAAACAGGAACAGCAGCCGGCCATACACGCTGTAAAAGCAAAATTATGAAGGATCTGTCTTATGGAAAAACTGACGGGGATACAAAACGACACAGTACAGAAATACATAGACGTCTGGGAACCGTGGAGAACCTATATAGGAAATAGATATCTTTCGAGGGCTACTCTCCAGTCCTGAAAATCAAAAAATGGGTGAGGTAAAAACACACTAGCTAGGGAAATTAAAAAAAAAAAAAAAAAAGAATCAAGAGCTTCATTACTGAGACAACCTTGGTGTGATAGGAATCGTAATTATATCAATTGCAGTGGTGAGCCTGGAGGGTATCCAGTATCCAGTGTCGGATACTCTACAAATGCATGGAGGTTAAGCTGATATGACAACAAAAGAAATGAATATTCTAAAAGCAATGACATTTCCTTCTTTTTCTTTTTCCCCTTTTAAGTCTTTTGAGTTAATTTTCTGTATTCACTACTTTAAACACTGTAATAACAGTGATGTCATTATTGTCTCCCCATTGAATGTGTTATCCACATGATACAACTGTATGTGACTCACAAGTAACATGTTCCCCTTTTTGTGTTTTGTACCCCACTCCCCACTTTTCTTAACAAAACAAAAAAAAAACAAATAAAGAATAAGTTTACAAAAAAATACAGAAATGCTGCTTCATTACCTTAGCTGATAGCCGCTAAGGCAATGAAGGCAGAATAGCATGTTTATTGGAGACATTTGATTTGCCCCCAATAAACATTGCAATAAACAACATACAGTACACCCCCTGTGTATTTAAAATACATAAACAATAAATACATGACATACATATTTTATTGTGTGTTTTAAACCTGCCTGCCTTCACTGTAATCTATGTAAAAAACCCTCCCCCTATTGTGTGTTTTAAACCTCCTGCCTTCACTGTAATCTATGTAAAAAACCCTCCCCCTATTGTGTGTGAAGCTTCCATGCCTTCACTGTAATCTATGTAAAAAACCCTCCCCCTATTGTGTCTGCTAAACTTCCCTGCTTTGACTAATCTGTGTAAAACCCCTCCCCCTATTGTGTCAGTAAAATCTGCCTGGCCTGTGTTTCTGTGAGTGCAGTGTACTGTATGTAAATGTGGAGAGGGGGATCCCGTGTAAATAACCACACCCACACCCACTACCCACTACCCACAGCCCCTCCGCTGCTTGCTGCAAAACAGAGACAAAAATTAAAACATACAAAGTAATGTCCCCTAACCCCTTAATCACCATAGCGGTTATTAACCTCTTCAGTCATTAAGGGGTTAATCCACCCTCACCCACCACTCGGGACGCCTACATACCCTCCCACACTAACCCCCCCACCCGTGAGGCCTAACCACCCACCCACTACCCACAAGGGAGGCCTACCCACATACCGTTGGGGAAACAGCCCGCACCCTCAGTACCCACAATAAAAACAATACACAGCCCCACAATAAACATCATTCTATTTATTAAATACATTACCCGCCCCCCCATAAATACAAGATTTATTCTTTTACATACAGGGTTCATAACAAAGCCCCACGCGAGTCCCCGGTGGGCTGGCAGGGCACCTGGACAGACCTACAGTTTACCAGCAGCCCTTTTTACACAGGTTCTGGAGACCTACTGGTGGATCCCGCCAGCACCATGGCCCCCAGGTGGTCTCCTTGGGGCACCGTGGGCCACAATTGGGTCCCCACAGTAGGCCCAAGGATGTCTGGGAGCCCCGGGTCAGACCCACAGGTGTCTGCAGGGCCTCGGGTGGTTCCCTCGGGGGTCTGGGGAACTCACGGGTGCTCACTACGGGTCCGCGGTGCCCCCACAGAAGTGGGACCACACATCATCATCCCCGCACCTACGGGTCAGCGGTGCCCCCACAGAAGTGGGACCACACATCGTCATCCCCGCAGACTATGGGTCGGCGGTGCCCCCACAGAAGTGGGACCACACATCGTCATCCCCGCATGTGTCACCCGTGGAACCACCAGCCTGATACCCTTGGGATACCCAAAGATACCGCAGGTGGTCTCCAGAGGTCCCACGCAGAACCACGGAACCAACCCTGAATGTAAAAAAAATAAACCTGGCCTATACATTCAATACATACACCCTCCCCCCCAACACCTACAGTACAATAATGTGCAAAATAACTATTATCCAGATATGGATAATAGATTAATTGCCCATTATTAAAAACATTAACTAGCAGATACAAATAAATAAAGTACTACTGACCTCATCAATACGAAGTGTCCGTCGCCAGCAAAACAGGCCCCTTTAGGGGGTGCCGGTATCCCTCTGCCGCGGTCACGTGATCGGGCCCTTTAAACGCAGAGGGATACCGGCACCTCATAAAGGGGGCTGTATCTCGGGAAGCAGGGGGTCCCCCGACCTGAAACCAACGCGGTTCAGCTCCGGAGACCCCCTGTACATCTACACTATGAATAAAAATGTATTTTAAATAATTTTTAATGTGCCAATGTTTGCGCAGAGAGAGCAGCGGTTCTCTCTCTGCTGCAAACACATCTCGCCCCCTCGGCCTACAGTATCATTGATGTGCATATACAGTACTGTATGTGTATGTTAGGGGTTATAGGGGTTGTTGTTATACAGTATATATATACATATATATACTGCATTACAATTCATGAATTTATGCCATCTGGCGGTCACGCAAAGCATTGCAGCCTAGTAAATCCTGAACCATTATCAATTAACACATCAACCGCGCGTCAGCCGTGTAATGCGCCTGGCTGGGAAGGCAAAAGGAGCCCGGCATGCTCCGGGTGAACAGAGTGGCATTCCAGGAACATGCCAGGTACATGCCAGTTATTAGTAAGAATAAAAGCTGCCGCAGCAGTCATATCTCAATCAAATGGTGCAATGTTCCAAAAAAGAAAAGTCAGGAATCAGCTGATCATGTCTCAGTAGTCCTCCAGGAGCGCAGTTTCCTACGCGTTTCGTCAGTTACTCAATGGAATTCGTCAGGAAAATACCAAGGAGGGGGGCTAGGTGGATATATATAGCCCTACTTTGAATACCGATTGGTGGAAAAAATGATTGACAACTGTATGCAATTAACAAGGCTCCCACCCCCCCTCCAAACCCCCCCAGGTCTATTAAGGCTAGCCTCCCTCCACTGCAGAGGCAAATGAAAATTTTCCCCAGGAAGTGCTGGAAGCTGTGTACCTAACGGTGTAGGCTGCCTATGACGTACTGGTGGCGATACTATCACAAGTACATTACCACACGCATCCACCTTCACTGTATGGTTGATGCATGCTGAGATACCACACTCTGGTAGTATTTATATGTGAGCATTAATATACCTCCCTACACCCTCCCCTCTGATCTAGGAGGGCGGATACTGCCATTATCAGCTACACTGACACTACTAGGCACACTTCTCCCTCCTACACCTCCATTAGATTTTGAGCAGTCTATCAGGAGGGTTCCACATTAGAACTAGAATTATCATTATATATTTACTATTTTTGCCTCCTGTATACACCCATACCTGCGTTTTAGTTGTTTTTATCACCTGCTGATTTTGCGTCGTTGTACTGTACGTATATATGTTGAATAAAAGTTTATTGTTTTGCCGATTTGGCTATTTTAGGTAATTGTTCACTCCTAGTATTGGGTGCGGTTACCAGGATCTCCCCTACAGCCTATTCTGAATTGTATCAAGGAGCACTATATCCTTGCTATTATATTACATATATTAGCCCGTCTGTGCAGTGGTAAAAGGAATCTGCGGGAGACCTTTGTTTTGCCTCCTATCTACTTGCTACAACAAAATATGTCAGTAGTTCCTCGAGCCACACTTTTCTTTGTCTTGATATTTTGGGGACAATTTTTTAAACGTCGATATTGACAATAAAACGTCGCCTGAAAACCGCACAATAAAAACCTGGCATTTTCACACAACTAGGTTTTGGATTATTTTATTAATTTTTTCGTTTTTGTTTTTTGGTGGCAGTCGGGCCTTGGATTGATTTTTATATATTTTTTAAATGTTGGGTATCTGCCCTTTTCTTGGATTGATTCCAGGGGGCTAGAGCCCTGAAGATAAGGATGGGCATCATTCCGGGTGGGGTAATTGGGAAACTTTTCTTACAGCTTTCCATTAAGTATAATGTGGCTGTCTGGGCTTACATGGAGAGGGCCTAGATAGCAAGTGATAATCAATGGGTTTATTATTACAATGCATTTTTGTATACATTTTAAGATATAGTATTAGTAATAATAGTGTATGTTTTTTTTTTTTTTTTTTAATATTTTGTTACATATCGTGGCCAAATGTCCTTTTAGTTAGATTTGGCTAATAGAGCTATTGACCACTACTCAACAGGGGAGATAGGGGAGTGAATAGGTGTTGTGATAGTTGCCCCAGGGAGTGGTGAGTTGAGGGGTTAACCCATTGTTTGCTTGTGCAGTTGGTAAAGCATTGGAAGCCATTGGAAATTTTACTACAAACTTGGTGACGTAGGTCAAATAATTGCTGTAAAAGCACAGAGTATTTTTTTTCCTTGGGTGCAACATTGTATGTATGTATGTCTTTATTTATATAGCCACCAATGCACATAGCACTTACAGTACATTAAAGAAAGAAAGAAGAGTGCTGAGATAACAAGCAGGTTCATTATGACAGAGGTAGGTAATGTTGCATGAAGCTGTTGTGAGCCTACTGAGTGTGTGCAGAGTAATCAGCAAAGGTGTGCCTTATCCTTGCCAAAATGTTATGTTGCCTTTTAATGCTAAGGTCTGGTCAAGGTTTGCAGAATGATTTGGGGGGGGAGGTGGAAGGGAGAGGCAATCAAGTGTTGGGAGAGCCTGCAGTAAATAAAGTGTATAGAGGGGTTAATTGTGCAGACTAACAAGCATGGGATAATAGTGTGGTCAGATTGCTTCAGAGAGGGTGATTGGGGGGGTAGCGGGCGAAGTTAACCCAAGTAGTAATTTTTTTAATTTTAATGTTGCTGCCCACGTAAGATGTGGCAGATGAAGATGAGGGTGAGGGTGGCCTTCATCCTGGCAGGGGTAAGTATAACTTTAATTTACTATATGCTGGCTGGGTAATGTTTTATTTTTAATGGGCAAATGCACTTTTATCCAGATGTGGGTAATAGGGATTTTGCCCATTACTGTATGTGTTGAGGTGGGGGATTGTTTGGGGTGGAGGGGAGATAGTTGGATTCCCATTCATTGCGATTGGGGTTATCTTTGCTCCCATTGAGGACTTAGGTAACCACACTGGCAATCAGTCAGTGCATTGTATAGTATTGATTGTTGTATTGTATTTTAATGTTTGTTGGGGTAGAGGGGGTGGGTGAAGGGCACGGGTGGGTTGTTGGACCTCTTGGGTGGATAGTGGGAGGGGTTAACCCTTTAATTACCTTAGCAGTAGTAACCGCTAAAGTAATGAAGGGTTAAAATGCCCCGCAACCTTCTCTGTATGCCTAACCACCCACCCTGGGGCAACTACCCCCTTCACCCTCCTCCTCTACCCCAACAAACCAGGTACTCTGGTTTAACCCCATCATTAGCCTTAGCGGCTAGCCATTAAGGTAATGACGTTGTGTTTATTTTATTTTTATAACGCAGTATTCAAGCAGGGTGTCTCCAGAGCTGAACCATATTCATTTCAGCCCTGTGGACCCCCTGCTTCTGGAGGTACAGGCCCCAGTATTGGGTGCCGGTATCTCCTTGCATTATATAAATCTCCCGCATCATGTGACCAGGACAGTTAAACTTTGTGGATATACCGGCACCCATAACAGGGCCTGTAACTCGGGAAACAGGTGATCCCCGGGGCTGAGATTAATGTGGTTCAGCTCCGGAGATCCCCTGCTTTAATACGTTGTTATTAAAGTAAAATTAAACCAGTGTGATCGCCTGTAAAAGCTGTGCAGGGAGATGCAACTATATCTGTCCTGCTGTCTCTGTGCAGCTCTTACAGAATGCAGGCAGATTGCACAGGCAGAACTCTGAAAAAGACACTGCTAAGTCGAGAGGTATGGCATTTTCCTACCATACAGTATCCGACATGCGATAACTCTTTCTGAATACCGTGATAACACAAATCTGAAACCGTGAGGTATGTCATGCAAAAACGTTCAATACAGTATGGCAGTAATTTTATCCAAGCTACCTTAATAGGCCCCTATGTCTTTATAACTTCATTTTTATTGGTTTATGTTTTAAAGCAAAAATTGACAATTCAAACATCATATATCGAACCAGTCTCGTACCAATATACATCAGGTAACATACAGTAGTTAACAGTTGTTTCATTAACTGGTAGGTAATATGATGCTCATAATAATTAGAGCGTCTGAAACTAAACTAAAATAAAATACGGGAAAGGGACGGAAGGGGGAGGAGAATGGGAGGATGGGGGGGCGGGGGAGGGTGTAGATCTGCCTCCTCGCCATTTCCTACCCATGAAGAAAGCTCAGGTACAATCCGCCTCTGTTGTATAGAGAGACGGCCCCTCCGAGTTTCAGTTAGGCCACTCCTTATCCTATCCCTGTTTTAATATTCGATCTCGTGTGGCGCAATCACAAGGTCGACCCATCTCATCGACCGAGAACACTATCACTATCACTGCCAGATTGTGGTGACCTCAACCCCTGGGATATCTGTCTGGGCCTGCCACGGCGTCCAGACTTTTAGAAAATTGACGCCAGTGTCGTTAACCAGACTCGTTAGCTTTATATCTGACAGAGGGGAATTCTTTAATTTTCAATTTAATCAATGAGTATCAAATAAAGATGCCCACAAGTTTTACGAGAGAGTGAGAGAGAGAATAAACAAATAAATCCCACGTCGCAGTCCGCCTCTGTGATGGATGACTCCCGCATGGAGTGATCCACCACTGAACAGCCTCTGCTACTACAGATGATGCACATTCAAACAGTAGCCAGGATTTCATTCTTCCTGGCTGTGACCCTCACTTTAGCTCCTCTAGAGGAACCTGTCCCTATCCTAGGGGGCGTCCCTGTAGCAGCCACAAGCTGAGGGTAAGTGGGGCCTAAAGGGAGACTTCTGGCCTAGTGCAGAGACTACTTGCCTCCGTGCACATATACACTCACTCCTCTGTGTCCCAGCTCCTACTGACTAGCATGGTCCCTGTCTGCAGTATCTATATCCTGTCAGCAGGGGTCTAGCAACTCTATTGGCTGCTGTGAGTCACCTGGGCTCCAGCCCCTGGGGCTGCTGTGAGTTGTAGTTTCCCATGGCCCTCTTTAGCATTGGGACCGGGTGCGCGATCTACACTGCGCATTCGTGAACTTGTAATGGCCACCGCTACTCTTCTGCCAGTTCTCCAACACTGTAATGGCTGCCGCATCGCATCTGCACATGCACGAATACGTCCAAGATGGCAGCGCCCTGTAGCTGATGCTGCCGGGAGCCCCCGGCGATGCGCTCGCCCCTGTCTGACATGTTGCGGGGGTCCCGAAACAGAGCGGAGGTAAGGGAGCACGAGGGGAACCCTGCTACATTTATATGTAATGTGGCACTTAAGAGGTTAACCTTCTTACAAAATTAACTTTTTATTTTGCTTTCCTGTGACATTGAGGTTCAGTGTCATAAAAAGTTTTGCATTTCTTTTGTTCGGCTAACAAACTAAGACTCCATAGCTGTTTATATTGAAATGACAAGAAACACAGTGTGATGGTTAGCATGTGCACAGAGGTGTCGGTAGAGGTGACGATTCAAAGACAAGTTATAAAACCTCACTGACACCAGACCGTGAGCATACACAGACATTGTAATTTTTATATCATTATAGGCCAACAAGAATAATTTGAGTTGTATAATGTACAACGTGCAGCTGCGTCACTTATAAGTATGTTATAACCTGACCAGAATCTGTTGTCATAATGTGAAAATTGGTAGGATGCCACGATCACACATAGCAGATAATTAATTTCAAATGAGTCCTGTCCCATGTGGTATGTATGGGTCTGCCAGATGTTTGAGTTCAATGCTACAGCTTCTATCAATCTAATAACTACTGGGAGATAATTTTTAAGTATGTAATACTAGAGATGTGTGAAGCTATCTCTAGAGGTCAAAAATCATGCAAAATCTTTCCTTTTTAATTTGCAAAAAAAGTCACATCTCAGTCAGAGTTCATCAAGCACTAAGTCAATGTGCATTTCAATTTTGTTTAATATGCTCCCATCCATACCCTGAAAATGTTACCTCCCCAAACACTATTTTTATCCATTATGTGAAGGGATACCGTGTCAACAAACCTGATGACAACTGAGATACATGGGAAATATGCTAATTTCAATATTTTGAATATACTTTGCATCTCTCTCCCTCCCCCTCTCTCTCTCCCTCCCTCCCCCTCTCTCTCTCCCTCCCTCCCCCTCTCTCCCTCTCCCTCCCTCCCCTCTCTCTCTCCCTCCCTCCCCCTCTCTCCCTCTCTAAATAATATAACTCTACCCCCCCTTCTAACATTGCCCTGTCTCTCTCATTTGCCTCTACTTCTGAAATGCCTTATTCTTTATTTTTACACTCTCTCTAATCGGGCTCCAATAGTACAGCATACTCAATTGAAACCATACTCAGCAAAGTAGCTAATGAACTACATACTGCCAAATCTCAAAACTACTCCATTTTGATTCTTCTCAACTTGTACTCATTTTTTTCAATACGATTGACCACCCTCTTCTCCTGCACATTCTTCACTCACTTGGCATCTGTGACACTTCCCTCTAATGTTTTTCCCCATACCTCTCTCACCACTCCTTGAGGTTCCTCATCGACAGTGCCTCCATGGATCTATCAAACCGATCTAATGCCAATTGAACAATTATTGCTTCCCCTCCACCCCCCGTCATTATTCTTTACTATTCTTTACTATAATTGCTTTGTACTTTTTTTTTAACAAAGAGAGCTCCTTCAGTTAATTTTTGGACAAATGATTGAAATGTGCATGTGCAAGATAAAAAGAAAAACCACCAGCTAGAATATGCAGATCTCTTGCCACAGGTTTCTAAAAGGTCGAAATATAAGGATCTCTGTAAAAGTTGGGACAGAAGACTGATTTTTTTCCCCTAAAGCCTGAATCTTTATACCAAAAAAGGAAACACCCCGAAGTTGTGGAAATACCCCAGAGGGCATTTCCTCTAAGAACTGAGGCATCTATTAGATATGTGCAAAATATTCCATGTACTTAAAAATAAAGAATATGAATATCTGCACTGTAAACATCAAGTCATACAGATTTTACAGCATCTCCCAAAGATCCATCAATCATTGATTTGCCCTCCAGGCCATCCCATCATTTCTAGCATTGGATCTTTGGGAGATGATCTCTTATGTTATGTAGTCTTGGTTATCCAACCTAAATGGGACAGAGACCATGTTGGATAACTGAAAATGTTGAATAATCAGGAAACATGAGGGTGGAGTGAAACAAATATAATATTAATGCATTATAAGTGTCATATTTGTACTATATAAAATGCAGTACAGTATAAGTTTGTATAATACATACATAACATATGCATTAGGTTTATTACAGTACATAATTATTCATCAGTTGTTGTTTAAAGAAACGATTTAAGCAGCGAGCGACCTGAGCAGGGAATGTGCGCGCAGATACCACGGATCTGCTTACTGTATCTCATTTTTTTTTTTAAATGAAAATAGTCCAATACATTTATATTGGTCACCATGGACATTACTTCCTTATATACCATCAGTGATCATGGCCAAGGGCTGGCTGTGACACATCATTTTCTCATGCAATCTGACTTATCTATTGCTCAACGTACGTTTATTTTACACACTTGCAATTATTTTGTATTTGATTCCCATTATTTTTTACAGACATGAGTCACTCCAACGGGTATTTCATTTTCCCAATCATATGCTAATTTATTTATGGGTTCATGGGAATGCTAACATTTTTGAGCATAATAATAAGTATTGTGCTAAAATTATTTTTTACTAATGATACATTGATGATATGATATTAATTTGGGATGGGGATTGTAGCACAATTTCTACATTTATACACACATTGAATAAATATGACTATAATTTCATTTGTAATCCCTAGCACCATATTTACTATTTAGGCCAATCACTGTATATAGACATGAAATGTGAGATTCAAACAGATGTCTATCGAAAAATGAACTTGAACTCACAAAATACTTTTAAAGAGCCAACAGCAGCCATCCCATGTCTTCAATTAGGAGCATCCCCAATGGCCAATTTCTCAGACTAAGGAGTCTGTTCAAATGCTTAGACTTTCAGGAAACAGTCGAGGGATTTGGCCTCCAGATTTGCATCAAGGGGTTATAGAGACGCAGATATTAGAGATGCTTTTAATGATGCATATTGAACAGATAGAGTGAATCTTATTTCACCAAATGATCATGGAAAGAAGAAATGATTGCTTCATAAAGATAATCCTTTGGAGGAGAGTCTTTAACTCCACTATTTATCATATGACAGTTAGCAAACTCATCAGATTAGTTCTATAATCTCCAAACATTGAATACTGTATATTGAGTTTAGATAAAGATCTTCAGCTATTTGTCATCTCAGCACCAAAATTTGCCTTTAGGAAAGCATAATTCTTGGATTTATACTTATCTCCCAATCTTGAAATTGGAGCAAGAAATGCCAATAGCGCTGGGGGGAAAAGAAAAAAATATATAGTGCAAGAACCGTGGGAATAGTTGAAACAATGAAAACAAGTGGATGGATCTGTAAAACTCACAAACCAATTTCTTTGGGTATGTTCTGTGATAGTATGAGTGTATTAGTTCCAGGATTTTCACAAATCCTCACACCTCTCAGTAACACCAAAGATGAAAAAAAGGGAGAGAAATCCATAGTATAATATTGTATTAATATTGGATAAATGGTGGTTCAACCCACTACCATTTCACTCAAACTAGCACGACGAACACAGGCTAATTGCATGATCATCCTCACCACACCTGCGCTGTCTGAGCCTTCAAAACACTTCGGTGTCATTTGATGTCCAATAGTCTCATCTTGTGGCACTACCGCTTCCAAGTGTCTGTGCAGCAGTGGCACTCCAGGAGGTTGTAGGATCATCAGCTGTCGCCACAGTCTCTAAAGCAATATAATTGGCCACCAATTGATGACGTACAAATGTTGTAATATTTACTGCTTCCGTGGCTGCAGACCAAAAATCTGAAATCTGCGGCCTTTGTGCGGCATGTCTGCAACACCCGAAAACAGTTAATGTTGTGGCCCAGGAGGATTAAAGCAGTGTTAATAATCCTGTGCCAGAGAGTCTGTAAAAGCCGTGCAGAGGAGTTCAAGAGAGAAGCAGTCTCTCTCTGTGTCTCCCTGAGTAGCTCTTACAGCAATTCAATGTTGTATTAGTTTTATTTTTCTATACTGTATTGAAGCAGAGGGTCTCCGGAGGTGAACCCCATCTATTTTAGCTCTGGTGACCCCCTGCTTCCTGAGATATAGACCTCCATAGGGGGTGCCGGTAGCCGCTCCGGCTGTGGTTTAAAGCTCCCGCCCCACACCATGTGGGGACAGCCACAGATTCGTGACTAGCGCGATATAATTTATGCTACAGTGGTCCTATTCAACATATGTTATATCGCAGAATATCAAAGAATTTAAAAAAATGATAAATGGTAGTGAAAATATAATGAAATACCAGCAGAAGGAAAAACTTTTGCTCGATCTGTATGTAATAACATTTTAGTGAAGACTGAACTTATCTTTGACACATTAGAAAATTATATTCTAAGGTACTTGACAAACTGAATACTGAAATTTGTTCAGAAGAGAATACTAAAAAAAAATGTATGCCCCTGGGTCATTTAAGCGTGATCTGTTGTATCACACTCAAATCTGCAATATTTGCTATTATAGTCAATGGCAAATATCACTGATTTGGGCGCAATTCAGCGGATTGCTCGTTGATGATTCTGGGCTATTTAGTCCTATCATAGAGTTGACGCTATGGGGCTTATTCACTAAACTTTGATAAGTGGCAATAGTACTATAAATGCCTTTATAGTTCAATATTGCCTGTGTTGCTATTCACAAAGCTCCGATAACAGGGCAATATCGCACTATAACGGCTCTTTATCGAGCAATAACACTCTGGCAAAAAAAAACCGTTTGTGAAGCCAAAAAATGCCCCAAATCACTTTATTTGCCAGAGACTGCTATTAACTAAGCTGTGATAAGCATACTGTATCATACTATAAAAACTTGCAATATTTTGGCGCCAGCTAAAGGCTGGTGCTAAAGGTATTGCAAGATGCATAAAAGCAGTTCTTTTAGTTTTACTGCCCAGGATTGATACTGGAAGCCGGCGGGGACCACAAGGAATCCGCGGGGACCCACTGGTTCCTGAGGGACCCCGCTGGCCTCCGGTACCAATCCTGTGCAATAAAAATAAAATTGCAGCCAGTTTCATTACCTTAGCGGCTAACCAATAAGATTATGAAAGGGTTAAATAGCAGGCACTTCATAGTTGTTGGTACAGGGGGCGGTTGAAGCTTGTAGTTGCCCAAGGGTGGGTGTTTAAGCCTTTGCGGGAGGGTGGCAGTAGGTTAACCCATTCATTACCTTATGAAGGAGTTAACTATTCACGCAAACCCTCCCACAAGGCCTACCAACAATAGGAATGGGTAAAAGTGCTATTAACCAAAGATAGCTAATAGCCCCTTTCCCCGTTCAATTTTTTTTTTTACAATACATACATACAACCCACACCTCTAACACTTACAATAAAATGGGCAAAATTACTATTATCCAGATATGGATAATAGTGCATTTGCTCATTAAAATTAAACCAACCAGCATAAAGTAAATTAAAGTTCTACTTACCCCTGCCAGGATGAAGGCAATCCTCATCTTCCTCCCCGTTCTTGTCCTCCTTTGTCTGGAACATTACAATAGAAAACAAACTAATGGCAACTAACCCCATAGTAACCACTATAGTAATTAAGGGGTTAACCTCCCTCAAGTGCTACCCACTCGGGAGGCCTAGCCACCCTCCCCGGGGCAATTACTCCCATCCTCCACCACTGCTACCCTTTGATTGGCACAGTGTTAAACAATGCCCATATAATATGGGCATGCTTTGCCACTATGGCAGTTAATGGGCAACTTAAAAAATAACAATTAACAAAAATACAAAACAATTAAATAAAACCAAGAATCACTAATCCATAAAAATGTAATAAAACCAAGAAACACTAATGCAAAACAATAAAATAAAAACAAGAACCAAAAAATCAAAACAAATAAAAGCAAGAACCGCAAATACAAAACAATTAAATAAAAACATGCATTGGCAAAAAAATACATTGCTTGTCACTGTGCATATCTATACCCTTAAATGGACATAGATAAACACATTGGCAGTCAATGGGCTGCTAAAAACAAATACAATAAAATTACCAAAAAAAAACCCATACAATCAATGTTTTTCTTACCTTTGATGTCTTCACCCTCTGGTTCCAACTGCAGCTGGAACCTCTTGATCCTCAAAAATACTGTATAGCATATACAAAAATTTGATTATACTGTACATACTGTAATAAACATGCTAGAAGCAAAGTACTATAATGAGGGACATGATACTTTTAAGAACCACACTATTTTTATACAGTAAAGCACTTTACCTGACACGTCCATAGGTCCAGCCCAAATCGCATCTCATTCACCTGATGCTGCTCTCACGCACTGTAAGATCATGGCTCTTCTGCAGAATCTCCCAAACCTCTACCGCAGACTGCTCATCATTTGTATGGATGATCTCACCCACCAGCCACATCGCTTCACTGTGAAAATAAGAAACATGATAAAGATTAAAAGCATGCAGGTGCATAGGCATACTGTGTGGCTGTGGGAAGAAATTTATTAGAAGTATAATTATAAACAGTACTATACTTACTTGTTTCTGACCCGGTGGACCCTTTTACAAATCTTAGTTTTCCCATGGACATGATACCAAACACAGTGCTCTTTCACCTGGATGCTCTCTCAGCTAGCCACCAGATGTGCTTTATGCTGTATCAATGCTTGTACATGCACATTATCGCCATGCGATATTCCTTGGAAATTAGTTTGCGCATTACTGCTTTTGAGAAGAACTGAATCACTAATGAATGTGTATTCATTGTCTAGTCAATGTGTATTGCTTCTACATACATTATGCTGTATTTAAAAAGTAAAGCAACAGGTACAGTATAATCCTATTTTTTTTACACCTTTTTCTTGTGCAATGGATTGATCCCGCTTCTACAGGTGAAAGAACTGACTTTCTGCAGCCGTTCCAGCAAAAACCCGAGACAGAGAACGGCGGCAGATGTGCCCAAAATAAGAAAGGCTAAGTGGGAAAAGAAAAGGAAACCGTGCCAAAACCTCCAAAGGTCAATAATCTGGGACCGGCATGGACAAAAAACGAACATGGCCAAATGCATTTCAAGCAAAAGTTGTGGAGGGGCAGCTCCCGCTTTGGTCCCTGATCACCTCACCCTGGTTCCAGCAACACCCAACTGGACACCCTGCTCACCTCGCCCTGGATCCAGCATGGCACAACCCGACCCTTCCTGTCAACCGCACCATTGATACAGCAGTGCCCAAGCCAGCCTACCAGTCCTAGGTGACCTCGCACCGGATCCAGCTTGGTCAGACTTATTTTGGAACTGTTTAGTGGTTGTGAAACACCTGTCCCAATGCAGAAATACAGGGACAGAGTGGAAACCAAGTTGGACCTGATTTTGGAGAGAATATAGAGGATGGAGAGGGACATGGTGAGTCTCTATGATTAATCAGGCGGGGCCAGGTAGCAAGGATTGTGGTTCACGAGTTTTCCGTGACTGTCGGCCGTTAGTGCAATAGTATTGAAAGTCGGTGTTGGTACACTGAAAGTCAGAACATCCCTGAGGAAGTAGCCTTGTGCTATGAAACGCGAAGGATAAAGCCTTCACGATTGTTTTCTAACAAAGCATGGTTACCTCTAAGTATATAGAGTAATCCCTCGAGCTACAGCGGGTGCTGTTCTTTTACGAGCAGCTTGGCGGCTTGCCAGTGATCACGTAGAGCAGCTGTCAGCAAACGTTATTGTGGACTATCACTTACTCCACACCGAAGCTTTCTACTCTTGAAGCAAGCCACCAGACGTTATCGCAGCGGTGAAGAGGGAGGATCTGTAGCGACTCTCTGGGGAAGGTTACCTACCTGCAGAGAACATGCTCCAGAGGCTCCAGCTCGATAACACATCTGGTAACACATGTCAGAGTACATGCAATGCCCATTTGTTTTAATCTGATGTACGCAGAATAATTACCTTATTCAATATATCAATTTTATTGTACAAACTTCACTATATGCGTTGTGCGCTGTTTTTTCTTGTCTTTGGTGTTGGTACATTGCAGGGTCGGGAAGTTCGAATCTTAAATGGATGAAACCTGACCTTTCTCCTTTTGAAGTCGCCATGAGCAAACATACTGACAAAATCTGGAAGCACTGACCAATAACCTTTAGTACGTCCCAGAGGAGGGGTTATGCGATAAAAGCAATCATCATTAGTTGAAGTTTGCCTTATCGAATGCTTCCACCCACGATGGTTCGGTGAAAATTTGAAGAAATCATATTTGTCAATGATGTAGCCATACATCTCTGCTTAAATAGCCTTCTTATCAGTTCCAGCATTAATTTCAGAAAAAATTAAATATACATAACTGCAGTCCAGTTTAGTATAAGGACTTGTCATGATGTTCAGTGTATGTCCATTCAGCAATTGTGCAGTCATAGCAATGTAGAATAATGGCCAAAACATTCCCTTTTGAGATTTTAATTCTTAAACGCCTAAATTTGATTACGTCTGCAGCAACCAAGGTCAAATTACAATGGATCACTGTAGTGAACACTCTTTTTATCTGGTTTTTAAACACCTGCACATTGACTACATTACACACTAGCCACTGGATAGTCTACTGTATGCAAAGGGATTCACTTTTGTCACTTGGCGGATATACGCGCAGAAATGCACCCAAACAAATCAGAATGCAGGTAATCAAGGAAATCAACAACGTTAAACAGAGGTGTGATTGGCAGTCTTCACAGAAGATTAACGAGTGAATGCCGTGTGGAATACAGCAGACTTTACAAAAACGGCTCTGAGAAATGATCGGATAACGGCCGCTGCATCTGTATGTTTCAAATAGCAACAAAGAGCTTATATTTCATGCTGATGAATTCTATTGCTTCCTAATCAATGGATGATCTTACCCTCTTTTTCAGGACATTGCAAATCAATCTCTTAAATGCACAGTATATAAATTTACTGAATCGTTCTATTGTTAGGTTGAAAATAGAAAACTCAATCTTGTGTAGGTCTGCAGCAGTTAAGGCTGTCAGATACAATTAAGAGCTATCTACACTGTGATCAGGGACCTGCCACAGGTGGTGATCTCCCTGAGGGGAGAGGTGACCCAACTCCATTGGGAGGGAAAGAACTTCTGAAAGGATGTACTATACCAAGATGAGCGGCTAAGACGACCGCTGTGAGGGGCAGTCTGCATGATGATGTCAATAAAGATGCCCAGATTCACCAGACCCTTGCTGTGTATGTGTGGAGTCATTACACAGAAGGAGGAACCACAGAGGAGGTCCTCATCAGATACATCCCCCTGCTGCCGCAGAGATCCTGATGAGGTGGAGGCATCAGATGTGAGTAGGACTCTAAGCACACTACCTCAGATGCCTGTCATGCTGATATCCCCATACCATCCAAGCGGGAGACTCAGGAGTCCTGTAAGCCAACAGGTGCACCACACACTATACCTACATGTAATGGGGCCAGTAGACCACAGGGCCAATGTGAGATTGGCCGTCCTCCGCGGTATACCGTTACAAAGAAACCGTAACAATTGGAGGCGCTGCTGAGATACCTATCAACAGGACAGGCTTTTGCTAGGCACACTAGGAAACAGGGAGAGTATATGCTGCCAGTCAGTGCTGTGCATGGAGATGGAGATGGAGCCTAGGGGTAGTCAAGGGCCTGATGGATTTGTCAGCTCGCAAAGGGCAACCTAGGATCCTGAGTGGGCTTAAGTGGGTCTGGAGACAGGGCTATAGCTGTTCTAGTCACCTTGAGGCAGCTAGTTGGTAGGATGCCTAAAGGAATAGCCTGTTAACTTGGTCAGGAATTCTGGAGAGGGTCTGCGCTAGGCTTGCCAACAGTAGGTAGATGCCCAATTACTGCATGGGAGAAGCCAGAGTATTCTAGCCAGGAGCCACGACACTTACCGCAGAGCACAGATGGGAGGAAGGTAGACACAGCATACACAGAGAGAGTGAGCCTAGCCTGAGGTAGTGCAACATGAGTCAGACGTACATTAGATACAAGTAGGTGGTGCATCGTGGCATTCTTTATTGCATCGGAATGGCAGCTGCCCCGCAGAGAGGAGCTCCATGTGTGATAACAGTAACTACAAAGTAAAGATGGCGACCGCAAGAAGGGAAGATCCGCGCGGTGCGGAGAATCCAATATGGCGGACCGCGGCTGATGAAGGGAGCGCACGTTGTGTGCGTACCAAGGAAGAACAAGCTGCAGAAGGAACTTTTGCCAGCATTTTGTGGAGTGGCGCCAAGGCGGTGGCCGCGCTGTTTTGGTCCTGTCTAGGACCTCGGGGTGTTACCCTGGAGGACAGTGTTGAGGACATTGTGGTTGTGTGCGGAGAAAACAGAGAATCTGCTTGCCAGACGGTGAGCTACAACCAAAAATCTACCTCAGTTGCTTATGTGAATGGCCGTGTAAATCAAGATGGTGGCTCCCGCTTCCCTGGGAGACCGCGTGGGCCGAGTGTAGAGAATGCTGCAAATACACAAGTTGCAAGGAGTTGGCTGAGAGTGGCGCCAAGCAAAGAACCTCACCCTGCTGGGGGGGTATGGCGCGAAAGCTGTGGCTGAGGGAGGAGTTACCAAACCGACCCCTGCCCTTCAGTTGCGAGGAGCTGGTGAACAGGCAAGACCACTACAGAAAGTGTCCCCTGTAATCAGCACTATCGGCGGAAAGGAAAAAGAGATGGACATCTCAGCTCACCCCTACTCGTTACCAGGAGGCTTCCTGGTAATCAAGGCTGGGGACAAAGAGACATTGCGGTGCCTGTGCATGCAGTGCAGGTTACCCGGCGGAGAAGCCAGCACGACGGCAAGGTGTCCCCAATGTGGCATCCACTATCTATGGGCCGTGCAGCCCTTTGTGCCGGGGTATACCGCGGAGGACGGCGGAGGAACAGCCAAGCTGACGGCTGAAGCTTCGCCCAAGATCAAAGAGGAGCAAGCTAATCCCGGAGAATGGGGATCGCTCCTGATGATATCAACAGAGCCTAAGGAGAAAGGGGTCTACAACCGCAGTGAGAACCTGGAACCTCACCGTCGGTCCCCTATGGGACTGCCACTCCCCGAGTCGGAGTTCGGATCCTCGGACGAGGAACAAGCGACTCCGACATCGGTGGTGATGCGCCTACCGGCAGGCCATTACAGCAGTGCTGCAACAGAAGCAGGCCTTACCTGTCAAGCGACGGAGCGGAGTCTTGAGGTGCCGAGATCGCCTGTGCGGAGACAACCGGAGTGGAGGAGTCCCACGGCCGTGGTGACTTCCAGCGCGGAGGGAGGAGAAGACCCCATCTCGAGCCGACGGAGCGGTGAGACACACCCTTACCCTCCACAGGCGCCGGTGGTGGCAACAGTGGAGGAAGGCCTAGCCCAGGCCCGAGCAGAGTGGAGAGCTGAACCTTCACTTCCGGCGGCGGATGTCGTTGTGGAGGAAGAGGTTCCGGTGGGGAGCCCAACCCAAGATGGCGGCGGTGAGTCCCGCGAGATAGATGACGTCACATCCAGCGGTCACAGCGGAGCGGGATGGACGATGGCCGTGTCCTTGCGACCGCCGTGCTGCGCCAGGTCGCCTGGGTCCGGGAAGAGTTGTCAGGCCCTGCGGAAGTCTGGGAACAAGGAGACGGGTGAGCTGGAATGCAAGTCCGATGGTACCGGTCAAGGTAGCAAGAAGCTGCGGGTCGTAGCCCCGCATCAGCTGACAGCATTTCCCTATGCCCAACCCCCGGCCATAGTTAAGACACCTGTCCCTGTCACTTCCTCATCTGGGTCCCAGTCGAGCCAAGGGTTGTTTGGGGAATCACGGGCCACTTCCGAGGAACGGACTGGGGAGAACCTGGACTGGGGTGACTGCTTTACATCCAATGAGGGATCGGGGAGGGAAATGCATAGGAGGAAAGAGTCGTCGTATACAAGTGGGGGCCACAGTATGGATGCAAAATGTAGGCCTAAACATTTAGGTCGAACTCTAGGTCTACAGGTACTTCTGGGATATCGTCTGGGGGAGAGCCAGAAGACAGTGAGGGTACAGTGTCGGTACCGGAGAGCGTTAGGGAGAGAGAGACCCAGTGGTGGGCACCGAAGTTTGAGGGGTACGAGGCCTGGTTGGACCGTACGAGGTTCATACTGAGGAGGGAAGGAATAGAGGATTACTGGTGGGGGTGTGGGGGAATACACGGAGGAGGACGGTTAGAGGAACTTCGCTTGCGGTGGCACGACATACACTCAGGGGTAGTGAATCCCCGAGGGTCGGCCATATTTAGGGATCCAGTAGAACCAGACGAGCCATTATCATGGGTGCTGCCAGGCAGGGCAGGCAATAAGAAGTTGATCCGTACCAGTAGGGCAGAACGGGCCATTGTCACAAAGTACAAAAGTCCCATGGGTTGGAGTACCCTTATGTGCCAGAACCCTTGATGCAGGAGATCGAGGATGGGAGAGATGCGTGGCTAAGGGAAACAAAAGAAGATTGCATTATGAGCAAGTCTGGTGGGTACGCTGGGTACAAGACAGAGGAGAGGATCACACAGTTGATGAGGGTGTGGAGTGTTGGGCGCAACATCTATATGCACCGGATGGAGTATAGGCCAGAAAGTGGGCCGCCTAGAGAGTAAAGTGTAACAGTAAGGGATATAACCAGTAGGGAGGTGCAGAAGCCAGACCCTAGACCCTATTAGTGTAGTAGGTGGGGATTCTCCTTAGAAGCAGTACAGTCTGCCGGTCAGCAGGCACTGTTCGTGATTATGTTACTGTGGGATTTAGAACTGTATAATGTATTTTATATATATGCTGTTGGTTATGTGTTGCAGTGCTGCCTGGAGGAAGGTTCTGCAAATGTAGATCCCAGCCGGGTCGTTGGGGTTCACCAGGGGGAGAATGTAGCCATTTATAAAAATGGTATACAGTTCTTTCTCATGCTGGCAGTAAACCTGGTAAGTTTGCAGGATTGCCAGCATCAATCAAGGAGGTTTGCCCTCACACCCTGGTGAGGTGTCATATGTACATGCTCTGTGTCCACTGTTAGTGACACAAGAGGTGTGGCTGTTCTCTGCGTCTATATAAGACACAGCACTGCCAAAAGTTAGTGTTCTGTAGTGTTGGAGAGTGTTAATCAATAGGATCAGTTATGGTCCAGTTGTGGAGGTCTGCAGCAGTTAAGGCTGTCAGATACAATTAAGAGTTATCTACACTGTGATCAAGGACCTGACACAGGTGGTGATCTCCCTGAGGGGAGAGGTAACCCAACTCCATTGGGAGGGAAAGAACTTCTGAAAGGATGTACTACACCAAGATGAGCGGCTAAGACGACCGCTGTGATGGGCAGTCTGCATGATGATGTCAATAAAGATGCCCAGATTCACCAGACCCTTGCTCTGTATGTGTGGAGTCATTACACAGAAGGAGGCACCACAGAGGAGGTCCTCATCAGATACATCCCCCTGCGGCCGCAGAGATCCTGATGAGGTGGAGGCGCTGCATCAGATGTGAGTAGGACTCTAAGCACACTACCTCAGATGCCTGTCATGCTGATATCCCCATACCATCCAAGCGGGAGACTCAGGTGTCCTGTAAGCCAGCAGGTGCACCACACACTATACCTACATGTAATGGGGCCAGTAGACCACAGGGGCCAATGTGAGATTGGATGGGTCTGGAAAAACCATTACACTTGTAACTATACTATACCTTAACTTACATTTCCCTATTGTATAGCCCAGTTTACCTAAACAAAAAAAAACCTTCATCTTGTAATTTCACTCTCCGGGAAGACCTGAATTTTGCTTCATAATGTTTCAAGGAAAGAGAGGTCAGTCATTACTTTTATTTTAATATGAACAATAGCGCATTGAAAACAATTTTTAATAAGCAGTGTTAATCTTAAAACAGATTAGATCTCATTCAAGTGAGTGCTCTATCCACTCTGAAAGCTGCATGCAGAGTTGTAGTAATGTACATATTCCATTTCTACTGTCAGTTTCTCTTCCATTGCCAATATATTTCACATATTACAGTTTTTATTATTGTCACCATTGGTATACAGTTCTGATAGAGGAATGTAAATTGTTGGACAACATTAGAAAGTGCATGAAAACATCAGATTTTTCTTTTAATAAAATAAAATTAGTTCAAGGTTGTAATGTACTGTTTCCCTAAAACAATTTTACTTCTAAAAACATATGAATATATATGTAAATAAAACTGAAGGTGTTACTGCTGTGGCCGAGTTTATTCGAGCATTTGCCCGTTCTCGGCCGCAGCAGTTACCTGGCGCGCGCCGGAGGGTGCCGGGCGCGCGCCGAAGCAGCGGAGGAGAGGCCCGCCGATCGCGGCTTCCCCCTCTCCTCTCCGGGTCCGCCGGGTCCCCCGGAATCCCCTGCCGCCGTCCCCCACATCGCGGGACACCAGGGCTCCCTCGGGGAGCCCTGGACGCGCGTGCAGGGGGCGCAGGCACCCGATGACGCGTGACCGCGCATAGGTGACGCGCGGCACGCCGAGGGGATGCCACTTGCAAGCCGGGAAATCTCCCGGCTTGCGGAACTGGCCACACTTCAATAAAGTGTGTCGCCAGTGTACCTTTGCTCATACTTTATGTACATGCATTGTTAAAAATAAATATATACCTGGTTTGTAAATAAAGGAAGTTTCCACAAAAACTATAAATTGTATGAAAAATGAGAATACTGTCATTTTCCTATGACAACACAGAAAGTTATCACATTTTCCAACTGCATTCAATCTAACACCGGAATGTTCCTCAGTAAAGCCACTGAACCAATTACAGACATACCACACACATATATAAGCCAAACCTCAAATCCAGTGGTGCAAAAAAATAATGATGACCACAAATGGTAAAAACATATCTCAAGTTTATGGATCATAAACTACACTTAAATTGAGTAGTACAATCACTGAACTTTTGTATACTAAATGGTTTTTTAGAAAAAATGCATAAAAGAAAATAATATTGCCTGGAAAAAATAATAATAATTGTATATGTATATGTACAGTATATGTGTATATATAGATATATATATCTATATATAGAGAGAGATTATATAATTGAAATGCAGTTGTGCAAAGTATAAATGATTATATTGGTAACATAATTTTACTACATAAATCATTGATTCTGTTTTACTATTGTTTCTTATAGCCTGCGTTTAGATTCACTATTGTCCTACTACTGTAATATTCAGAATTACCTGGGTTCCTAAGGGAAGACACTCAAGGTCCTGATGGCAATAAAGCCTAGGGGTGACCAGAACCAAAGTAATGGCAATACAATTCTAGCAGTCTCTTTTGAACTGCTAGAGTCAGTTAGAGTTAATGTTAGGTGACTGAAGCAGAGGAGGCAATAGTCAGAGCAGGAGTGGAAATATAATGAAAATGTAGTAAAAGTGATAAAAGAAATAAAGATTAAAAATGAGTATCAGATAGAGTGTCAGTAGAAAATAGATAGGTACTGTATAATGTTATAAAGATAGACAGATAGAGAAATAATGACAGTAAATAGACATGTAGAGAGTGATGTATATACAGGTACACAATGTCAACCACATTAAGAACATATTATGAAGATAAGAGAAATAGTCACAATGCACCTGAGTGGAGCCAGAAGTGTCCCGAGAAATGGATTGTCCACTGTCCCGCTGTGGGAAGCCTTTTAATGAAGTATTGTGGGTCCAGAAACCAGGATCATCGTCACCAAGTGATCATGTGACACCAGCCTGTCTAAGATATGTTAGGGTCAGTTATGGATACGAATAAAGTAAACTTAGAATGTCGCATTTTTAATACAGATGTTCAGTATCTGATGTTATTACACATTTTTTTAACTGTCAACTATTTTTAAGAGGATCCAAACTTATTATGTCATAGCACATCAAAAAAGGGAAGAAATCAGTCCGCTCATCTCAATGTCTAAAAGGGTTAAATGTATTAGTGTTACTATTAATCCACTAAGGTGCAAGGGAGGAGATAATAATAGTATACAGAAATGATCCCTAGAGATCAGAAAGATCCTCCTAAATATTGCACTCAGAGTGCTATAGTATAGTATTTGAGGAGAACAATGGTCCAACAGTTATTTACTGTGTTGGCTGTCGAATGGACATAGGATCAATTGATATGTTAAAAACAAAAATAATACAATTTTATTTTATCAAAAAATCAAGTGACTCAAAGTGTGTTATTTTTTACAGGAAAAATATGTATATAAAAAGTAAAATATTCCCGTAGTGGAGTGCGCGAGAAAGAATATACAGGCATACCCCGCATTAACGTACGCAATGGGACCGGAGCATGTATGTAAAGCGAAAATGTACTTAAAGTGAAGCACTACCTTTTCCCACTTATTGATGCATGGACTGTACTGCAATCGTCTTATACGTGCATAACTGATGTAAATAACGCATTTGTAACAGTCTCTATAGTCTCCCCGCTTGTGCACAGCTTCGGTACAGGCAGGGAGCCGGTATTGCTGTTCAGGACGTGCTGACAGGCGCATGCGTGAGCTGCCGTTTGCCTATTGGGCAATATGTACTTACTCGCGAGTGTACTTAAAGTGAGTGTACTTAAAGCGGGGTATGCCTGTACAGAGGTATATTAATATATATGTACAGATGGTGGAACTATTTCTTAGTCACAGTAGTCTGTGTGTCCACCAGATGTACTCCCAGAGTTCCTGCTCAAACATCAAAATAATAGGAATGGTGTATATATGCTATGTTTATTAATGGGAATAACCCAGAAGGATATAACTTGATAGGCTTACAATCTAACAAATATATAACCACTTTGCTAGTTGTACTATGTACTCTCATATATTAGATTGTTATACAGGTATCACATATACAGTATGTATGTTTCTATGTTGTACACATACTGTCAGAGACACCCAGATACAGTAGGGTTAAGTTCTGTACATATAGAATAAAGCAACAAATGGTAAAGTAGCAAATTTGTGCTATTTCAGTATCAGGATCTCTCACTGCCTAAATCCGTATATCTAAAGGTTCATCAAAGCGAATGGTCATGGAGGACTCAGCATATATCAGAAAAAACACCAGTGTACAAGCCGTGTGTATGTAGGCTTGATGTCGCACTCCGTGACGTCATCTGCGTGACGTCCTATTTGTTAACGCACGTTTTGCGTGATGACCACACTTCTTCATGAGTGATTACTATACCAAGACCAATTTTCCTAGCCAATTCCAATCTGGCTTTCTCCCCAAACACTCCACGGTAACTACCTTGCTAAAAGTTTGCAATGAGATCCAGTGTGGAATGCAACTGGGACAACTCACTGGTACAATATTCCTAGATTTTGCCAAGGCTTTTGATACTGTTGATCATGTTATCTTGCTTAACAAACTCCAGTGCTCTGGAATAGGGAAGAAGCTTTAAACTGGTTCCATTCCTACCTATCAGGTAGATCCCAACATGTGCCTATCTCAGGCTCTAACTCCAACCCTTCGGATATCACATGTGGTGTTCCACAAGGCTCAGTGTTCATCAATGACCTTCCTACAGCTTATAAGGGAGCTTCAATACACATGTATGCGGATGACACAATCTTATATGCACACACACCTAGCCTCTCCGACCTTGGACACGTACTTCAATCTGACTTTTTGAGACTTAATAATTGGATTTCCCCAAACAAACTATTTTAAAACACTGACAATACTGTAACAATGGTATTTGGGACCAAGGCTAAATTTTTAAAGCTTCCAATGAAGGAGCTAAAGATCAGAACCAACTCTAATACTATCCTAGGCCCTGTTACTAGTTTCAAATATTTGGGCATATGGTTTGGCTCCCATTTAACATTTGGGTTGCACATTGATACCCTAATATCCAAAACATATGTCAAACAAGGTATACATTATACTGTAGGAATAAATCCTCCCTAAGTCTGCTGTTCAGAAAGTTCATCACACAGCAGATGCTGATACCAATTATAGACTATGGGGACATAGTATGTGGCATGGAAACCCCAAACTCACCTTGGAAAACTTGATTCCCTCTACAACAGGGGTATGAAACTTCCTTGGCTGTGCCCCCACTGCCTGCTCTGCCCCTGGGCCACCCTCATCCCCCTTACCTTGGATGAGGCATGAAATGATCACGTCATGTCATGTGACCCATGGCATCAGATGATGCACGTTGCCGTGGTGATGGGCATCAAATGATGCAGCTGTGTCATGTGATGCCATGTCACATGAACCCACGGCGTAATTTGATACCCGTCGCCATGCTGACGCTTGGACGCGAGGCCTGGTAAGTGAATTTACAGAGGCCTCATGCTGAATCACGAGGGCTCTCTGTAATCACAGTGCCCCCCATAAAATCTGTCATGCCCCCTTGGGGGAGCAACCCCCGGTTTGTGCATCCCTGCTTTACAACTCAATATGCTGCTTTTTCTTAAAAAAAATGAAATCAGGCTCAGGGTGGAAATTTTGCAGGTATTCTGGCGGGGTCGGGTAGCAAGGATTGCCATTCACCAGGTTTTCACTAAGGATAGGACTGTTAATGTAAGTCTGATGTCAAAGTTTAATTCCTGGGGGGAAAAAAATGATGCTATTATTTCCGGTATTGTGCATGCGTCATGTCACGTCATTGGGAATTAAAGCAGCAGTTCAAGCAATATCCTACATGTGTGCCTGTACGATGAGAACAAACTTCTGATAGGCTCTGGCTTTTGAGCCCTGCCCTCTCCCTAGCTGTCCACCAATTGTATCTACTGTAGTAACTGCTCAGTCAATCATATTGCAGGACTTCATTTTCAATAATGCGGTGCAAGATTTGAATTAAATTAAATAACCCTGAGCAAAGTGATTGATTACAGGAGAACAGACCGATCTGCAGCTTACTGTACTGTAAATAATTACTTGTCTGTGTGAATATTGTATTGATGCACATAATTTTTTATTTTTTTTAAAGGATATTTTATTTAAACACGGCAGCTTGAATTGCAGCTTAAACTTAATACTGTACTGTATAGTGTAATACAATATACTGTAGTACATTATATTTACCTTCATTATAAACTTTGCCAAATGGGTGGAGATGAGCCACTGTCACTCCTGTAGTCTGCATTATAGTTGACAGGTGACAGCTGGCCTGCTACACCTGTATTTGACAGCTGATGAAGCTGGAAATCTTTTTGGTACACGCAAGCTTGCTGGTACCTGTACGAGAAATCAGGCTCAGTCTGGAAATTTTGCAGGTATCCTGCGGGGTCAGGTAGCAAGGATTGCCATTCACCAGGTCCGTTATTGTAAACTGGCGCTGTTGCCGGCGCTGCTGGATTGGGATTGACGAATTTTATATGGATTAACACTGACCTTTCTCCTTTTGAAGTTGCCATGATCAAACATACTGTAAAAATCTGGGACCACACCCCAATACCCTCCTTGATCTCTGGGAGTTGGGGTGATGTGATAAGAACACTGATTGTTAGTTAAAGTTTGTCTTATCAAATGCTTCCACCCATGAACGTCAGGTAAAAATTTGTAAAAATCATAGTTCGAAAAGAGATATTCATATATTTCTGCTACAGTCACCATCTTATCTGTTGCAGTATTATTTGCAGAAAATATTAAAAATGAATAACTACAGTCAGGTTTTTTATACGTGTACTATTCTGGAAACCAGAGGGTCACGTGGTGATGACTTAGCTCAGATAGTGTCAACTCGCCCTTTTGTCCAAGCATGACAAGGTCTGTTTCTTTTCTTACTTTATTTTGGAGAAAGCGGGGAAATACAGTCTCTTGTGTAGAGGTGTAGGTCTAAATATCTCTGTGTGTGCTTAGTAGTAAAGGGAGGTGAAAAGATAATCCTGCAGTACCATTACAGGGGTTACAGCAAGGTACTCACGAGTCTAGACAATGGTGGAAAAGGAAATGGCAATGTATGCTGGGTAGTAAGATAGTCTTGGGACAGACCATCTGTGGGCAGAGCAGAGGGGGAGAAAGCAGACTAGCCAATTTGAGAGAAAGGCTGGGGCTGCCATGGCAACTTACAGTAGTGTCTGGGGGAGCTACAACATGTAGCAATAATGTTGCATCTTTAATACAGCAAGCTGCTGGGAGAGGGGAAATGGCACTGTATTTATCACACAAGCACTGTGTTTGTGTGCAGAACCAAACACATACAGCTGGCACTAATAAGCTGACAAGCAGGGCTGCGAGGAAAGGGGGGGTGAAACAGAAGTGCAGACAGGAGTATTCCTGTTCCATGGCACTCCCCGTCTGGTATCTGTAGATACCACTATATAACAGGCTATGTGGAACATATGTGCAATGCAAACATAACATAACAATGCAAAGGTCCATATTCCCATAGCAAGGTGATACCGGCCGGTACCACTGGCGTTAAAGTCCTTTGGCCAACCTTCCAGTAAGGGAAGCCGGGTGGATGCACAGCTCTTGGTTAGCTTGATGCAACACAATGTCTTTTGTAAGAGTCTCTGGCACTGTTTTCTTTTAGCCTTGTGAGAAAACAGTCCTTTTGTCTCTGTAGTTTTATCCACAGAGCACATCCCCTTGTAAGTGCGCCAGTCGTGGTAGCTTGTCGCTCTATCACCTGGCGTTCGGCAGAAGGAGATGGTGTTTGGTTCCTTGCGGAAGCGGAACAACACTTCTGGAAGACTGGTTGTCGAATCTAGTCCAGTAAAGAGGGCGTCTCTCAGAGAGACTCCCTGAAGCTGAGTGCTGGGGTTGAACATTACCCGGATTTGATCGGGTTCGTGAGGGTGGTAGGCCCCAGGTGATTGGAGGTATCGACATTCTTCACCTTCCTCCATTAGAGGTGCTGGCTTTGCGTGGCCGGTAAGGAATATCTTTTGGATGAAGGCCACAAGGTTGTTTTTGGTCTCTGGTTCCCTTTGTAGGTCGCAGAGGTGAGAAGTGAACCTAGAGATGGCATGTTCACCATTGTTTGGGAAGCGCCTTCTTGGTGAACGGAATGGTAGCGGAGTCACCCAACTGCTTAGTCCGACTTTAGAGAGCTCCTTGACTGTTAACTTCGGGAATCCTCTATCTTCCCTTGATGATGTTTGCTTGTCATCATTCCTTGTTGTCTGGAACGCTGTGCACCGTAGGTCATTGGTGCATTCCTCTTGCACGAGAACATCTCCCCGTAGTTTGGTTAAACGCTTTTGTGTCTCTTTGTTGACTACCATCGGGAGGTTATTGTCTCCCCGGACGTAACGAAGAACAGTCTCTTTTGCCCTAGTAAAACCCTTTATGAAATGTCTCTGTGGCTGTCTCTTTTTTGATGTGTGAGAGGACAATCCTTTTGACACTGTGGCTTCACCTGTGGGGCGCAATCTTTTGCGGCTATGCCAGCCGTGGCAGTTGGTTGCTTTGTCGCTTGATACTCTGTGGAGAGGAACAACTGTACGTCTTAGTTGTGCCATTGCTCGCGGGAGTATTGTCTGATTGTTTATTGTTTTTTGGACGATCCCTTTGTCAAATTTGGGAGGTTACTCTCTTTCTTCGGTGGAATCGACTCATCATCCTTAGCTGTCTGGACTGCAGAGCATCCTAAGCCATTGTCGCATCCAATCGACGTGAGGATGTCTTTATTGGTCTCAGGGGTATGACCTTGTCTTTTCTCTTCACTTGGCCCTTCGGTCACTTGGAGATGGCCAAGACATGGTTCAGAGAGAGATGTGTGTCCACATTCTGTCACCACCGTTCTGCGGGCATCAACGAAGTCTTGCCCGTGCTCTTTGTTGGTGCACGAGTTGCCCACTATCACCCATCCTAGGTCAAGTCCGAGCAGCAGCAGGATCTTGGCGCCTTGTTCTACCGGCCGGATGTGGTTGGCTATTCCTTTGAGGTGGGGGTAATGGAGTGCCACGTCTGGTGTGGGAATCTCGTCCCTGTTTGTGGCCATGTGGTTGCACTCGATGAGTGTGGGAAGGGGCATGTTCACTTTGCCGTCTATTGAGCATATGTTGTAGCCATTCAATCTTCTCCCTGTTGTCTCCATTCGCCCTGCGCACGTTCTGAGAGTGTAAGGAGAAGCACCGTCTTGTATGTTAAACATGTCGAAGAACTCTGACCTGACCAGCGATCGGTTGCTCTGGTCGTCGAGGATTGCATACATCCGAATGGCCTTCTCAGGTTGTCCCTGGGGGTGCACTTTGACAAGGCATATTTTGGAGCAGGACATTTTGTCACCTTCTTTTCCGCAAACCTCAGTGCGCAGAGATGTGACGGATGTTGACGCTCCTTCTTCTTTCTCCCCGCCATGCTCCGCTACGGAGGAAGGGTTCTTGAGTTGGTGGAGTGTCATCGCCTCTGGGTGTAATGCTGTCACGTGCTTGTCACTTTCGCACACTGTGCATTTGATCTCTTCTTTACAGTCCCTGGCTAGGTGAGTCGTGGAACCGCAGAACTTGAAGCAAACTCCGAAATCTCCAAGTAACCTCTTGCGTTCCTCTAGGGACTTCATCCTGAACCCAAAGCATTTGTTGAGTGGGTGTGGCTTTTTGTGTATGGGACATTCCCTGTTTGGGTCCCTTGGTTCCTTGTCTCTGGCGACCGACTGATCGGGAGTAGTTTGGGTCGTGGGAGGCACATCCGTCCTGTGGGCCGAGATGGGTGTTTGGGGGGTTACCATATCTCGTCGCTGGTCTCTCGTTCCTCAGGCTGCTTGCACTGTATGTGGTTTGCGCACCTAAGAAGAAGCTGGGGTCGTTGCTCGTCCTTGCTGCTTCGCGAATGAAGCTCAAGAAAACTGAGAATGGGGGGTAGACGACTTGCTTCTCCCTTTTGTCTTTGGATACTTGTGAAATCCACCTTTCTTGGAGGTTGAAGGGTAGCTTCTCCAGGATGGGTCTCACTCCACGAGCTGAGTCTAGGACGTTGAGGCCTATTAAGGAATGGTCTTTCCTTGCGAACTCCAGTTCTTGCAGCAGGTCTCCAAGATCTCGTAACTTCGAGTAGTCTTTAGTTGTGATCTTGGGGAAGCTGTCGACTCTTTTGAAGAGCGAATCCTCGACTGCTTTGGGGCTGCCGTAGGACTCTTCTAGCCTTTCCCACACTAGGTCAAGACCTACTTGGGGTTGGTGCGCATTTGCTGCCCGCAGTCTTTTTGCGTACTGTCTGGATTCGTTCCCCAGGAACTTGACTAACAGGTTGAGCTCTTCCCTTGCTGAGAAGTCCAAGCTGTTGATTGCGTCTTTGAACGTGAACTTCCACGTCCGGTAGTTCTCAGGGCGGTCGTCGAAGCTGATGAGTCCTGCGTGCACCAGGTCACGCCGGATTATGTACTTGGCTATGTCTGTCAGACCTGAGGCATCGGCGTGTTTGTCCCGTTCTGAGGTAGTTGCTGGGAGGGTCCGTGCGGTCGCCTCTTCCTTGGCGTGGACGCGTGATGGCTGCTGGCTAGTGTGAGGGGCTGTTTTCTCCCGCGTGGGTGTACCTGGATTGCGAGTCTGTTGTGGTGCTACCGTGTGCGCGCTGGCGTGTGGATCACTATTGTGGCTGTGGCTATCCCAGGCAGCATGTGCCATTGCAGGAACAGCATCTTCTCCTCGTGGGCCTAGCAAGTCTTCGGTGTCTGTGGAGTCGCTCCATCCGTGTTGAGATGGTGTGCTGGTGTTCACACTGAAGAGGCTCCTTACGTAGTCTTCAGTGCGTTGGACTGGATCCTCTGAGGCTATCCATCTGTACGGTTATGCCTGCAGCATTTGCTGCTTTTGCATATCTGTTTGGGTTTTTCTAGAGGGGTATCACAGAATCCCGTTTATATTTTTCCACTAACAATTGTTTTTAAATCTGTTCACTCCGAGGGGGACATCTTCACTGGGAGCTGAGTACCGCTGAAGAAAACCAGGAAGAAGATTAAGACCTGATAAGAAGAAAGAAAATATCCAAGTTAAAGACACCTTGATGTGCATTTACTCACACAAGGCCGTGTGAGTATCAATTGATCTGTATCTATTATTACATACCAGACCTTGATTACACCTATAGGTCACCACGTGTGAAGACCTCATTGGATAAAAAGATACCTTCCCCTAGGATTGCACTCACACTTGCCCGTGTGAGTGCTTGCAGCATTTACTGCCTTTGTATTTTTTTAGAGTTGAAAGCATTGGACATTATAATATATCGTCTGTATTCTCCTCTAACAATTGTCTTTAAATCTGTTCACTCCGAGGGGGACATCCTCACTGGAAGTTGAGGACTGTTGAAGAAATCCAGGAAGAAAACCAAGCCCTGAAAAGAAGAAAGAAACCAACCGAGGGAACATAAAGACAAGAAAACCGCAACGAAACCTTGCTGTGAGAGCATTTACACAAGGCCGTGTAAGTGATTTGATATATCTTTCAAGCACACCCACCAATATCTATTTAGATACTATACATACCCCAATTTCTTCAACCTGTGCTCCCCCTTTTTCTCTCTATATCCCTGTACAAATAAGGATCCTGGATAAGGATCCTATTGGGGTCAGAGCCATAGGACGAGAAGACGAACCTGAGGGGACCTTTGTTTATAAGGTTGTAACACTCATTGCTATATTTCCCCTATTCTAGAATTTCACCAGGGAGCGACCGGGTTTTTCCTTGTTCAATTGACACAGTAGCACAGAACTGTACGTGTACACATTATAATTCATTCATGACGGGGCTTGTCAGAGGTGAGGAGCGGCGCATTCCAGGTATCTGCCAGGTACATACTGGGTATTTGCTCGAATAAAGTGTGTCGGTGCAGTATATGTGTCCCGAGATCACTACTAAGCCTCATAGTGGGGTGCCCCAATATAATTGTAGGTCATCCTATTTGGCGGACACCTATCTCCTGGCTCCACCTGAGATGCTCTTCAACTACTCCCTTTGTGAAGCAGTGTGCAAAGCCCTGAGGCTCACTCTCTCCCATTGAGGGTGCAACAAAATGTCTCGGAATGTCTCTCTGGGGTGAAACACCGTGTTTGGGATCCAGGTCACTTTCTCTCCCTTGTGGAAGGAAAAAGTGGTTTCTTTGCCAGATATTTACCCTGCCATCCGCATCACATATGCGGTAGGCAGGGAGACCATGGCGTTTCCCGCGGTCCACAACCTGGCGGATAGAGCACTCCATTTTGCGCCTGGAGGAGACAGTAATTACCAGAGTGGTCACAGCACAGTCCTGGTTCGCTCCAGCAATCACTTCAGAAGTGACGTCTTCTAAGGACATCACTAGATCTAGGTGCAGATCCATGTATTGAGACGGAAGTGCTTGAGGGTCCTTCACGTAGAAGTAAGCGCCGATCAGGGCCTCTTCACTGGATACCTCCATCGCAGCCTGCAGGGAGTAAATGGTTGGTGACTCACCGCACCGCTGACTACTGAGGGTTGTCATGTCATCTGGAACACGGTCCGATACCACCTCCACTGCACTCTACACTTCGATGGGACCAAATCTTTGCTCTGGTCGGCAGGTAGACTGTGGGCATTGATCCACACGTACCACCTGGTAGCAATCTTCAAGGGGGAACACCTCCACCAGGATGCGATGCCGGGGCAAGCCATTCGCCCTGGTGGCCATGCTTAAAGAGCTACCATGCTCCACGGTCACCTGGGGACTCACACCCAACACCCCTGGGGCAGCCCACGCATCCTCATCGGCGTTAGGTACCCTAGTTGTAGGCCGGAACACTCAGGTTTGCAGCAGATTAGGTAAATGGCTCTTTGTCCTCAGCTTCACTTTGGTGGTCCGCCGGCTGGCGCATCACCACTGATGCAAGACTGTCATGGTCATCATCTGATGATAGGGACAGGGACACCTCCGCAGGGGAATGGCATCGGGGCACCTTGCAGTCACTGGTGGCTATTGGCACAAAGCGGTCCCGCTTCTGCGCCACCAGTGGAAGCGCTCCCAACTTTTCCTGGGCAGTTACCATACCCTTTGGTTCAAACATCTGAGGTTCCGGCTCTGGAACTGAGTATGGAACCGAAGTGCACGGTCCTCCTGGAACGGCTGTTTAGGTGCATGGGCCATCTGAAGCCCCATGTTTGAGGCAGTCTGGTTAGCGCATCGACCGACCAGGTATTGGGGTCGATCGCATCCTTCTCTGTGGATTCCGTAGGCCGCAGCAACATTGGTTTCAGGAACTGTGTTCCGCAGCAGGCACACTTGGGTCCCCAGGTCAATTTACCATCTGGTAAGTCACACTTGGTACAGGGGACAGAGAAGCCCAATGATACTGTTACGCCGGTGCTGCCCACAGACCAGACTTGCCCCTTATACTGAGGTGGGGACGTATAGGTGCACGCACCCACAGCAGAAGGAGCGTGTCCGGAGTGTGGTGTTTTGGCATTGCCAGTCCAGGTGTGAAAAGGTGTAGCAATACTTGCTGGTACCGGTACAGAAGAGACGAAGTCGTTGCCGTTAGTCAAGGTCGAGGAGAGAGAGAGATCCGGAAGGTCGAGGTCCAAGCTGTGGTCGAGGGATGATAGAAGCTGCAAGGTCAAGAGGGAGCCGGGGTCCAGAGCCAGATAGGAACGTCCGCAAAGCCGGGTCGCAACCTGAATACACGAAGACAAAGGGAGAGCCAGAATAGACGTCTGTAGCAGAGACTATGTCGAGCGACGTGAGAGAGGTAGGACAGGTATTAAGTGCTGTGGCTGACTAATGGGTAGCGGAGGCAGGCCTGGAGGAGCCCTAGGAGCTGTCCAGAATTGGTCCCCATAATAGACCGCCAGGTGGCAAGGTTTAGGGTTAACTGGTAACCAGCGCATGGGCGGGGGGCGTGGCTTCACTGCAAGAGCAGTGAATAAATTAACTTGTGCCGGCACGCGCTCCGTAACGGGAGGGGATGCGTGCACAGGGGCAATGGCAGGCACCCGAGCACCAGCCGCACGCGGTGCAGCGGGAGCCCGACGGAGAGGACGGAGTAGCCACCTCACGACGGAGGTCGGGTGGGAGCGGCGAGGACGGAGCCGCACAGCAGCGGGAGCAGAAAGAGGTGAGGGGAGGTCACACTGCGACCGTTGTGACCTCCGAGTCCTCACAGTACCCCCCACCCCTTCAGGGTCAGCCTCAGGACGATCCTTCCATGGTTTGGATGGAAACTTTTTTCGGAAGCGTTTAAGAAGTCCCGGTGCGTAAATGTCGTTAAGAGGCACCCAAGACCTTTCCTCGGGTCCGAAGCCCTTCCAATGGACCAAGAAATGGACTTTACCTCTGGAGAGATGGGAATCTAGTATGGTTTGGACCTCGTAATCTTCGTTGCCCTGTATGATCACAGTATCAGGTTTAAGAGTGTGGTCCAGGAATAGAGGACTAGAGATGAACGATTTGAGAAGTGATGTATGAAAAACATTAGGAATTCTCATGCTTGGGGGTAGTTGAAGGCGGAAGGACACCGGGTTAACCTGCTCCATGAAAGGAAATGGTCCCAGAAACCTAGGAGCCAATTTGGTGGAAGGGATTTTGAGGCGGATATTTCTAGTAGACAACCAAACCTTGTCCCCTGGTTTGTAGTTGGGTGCAGGTCGGTGACGGAGATCAGCCTGGACTTTAGGAGACAGGGAGACCCTTTGAAGTTCAGATTGAATTCTAGCCCGAGTCCTGTAGGAGGGAGATGTGTTCATCCACAGCTGGAACTCCAGAGGAGATTTTGGAAATAGGTAGGCATGCCGGGTGAAAGCCGTAATTAATAAAGAAAGGTGTCTCACCAGTGGATTCATTCCTGGAGGAATTAAAGGCATACTCAGCCCAGAAAAGTAATTCCGCCCAGTCATCCTGGGAGTCAGAGACGAAGTACCTTAAATACTTGCGCTACCGCAGGGAGACAGTCAGAGATCAGGGAGGTTAATGCATGGCTAAGAAAGTGGTGTAGGAACGAGGGGTTTGGGTTTTTAGAGCACTGGGACTCCTTTTCTGAGAGGTGCCATCTATATTCTAGGGACGGATTGCACCTCAATGAAGAGGGATCTTCTGTGCTAGGGGGGAGAATGCTAAAAAGGTTGGAGGAGATTTTAAACTAGGATGGAGAGGGGAGGGGAATGAAACAGATAATGAACTAAATGGAATAGATGAGGATACAAGGTGGTATGGAGGTAGAATGGGGGCAAGTGCAAGTTTGACAAGCAGTGAGATACCCATAGTAAATAGAGATAATACTAGAAAACTTCTAAAGACTAAACCAAGTGGGAGCAGAAAGGAAGGAGCAGATAAGATAATAGTACAGGCTGAAAAAAAACTTAAATGCATGCTTGCTAATGCAAGAAGCCTGACAGATAAAATGGGGGAGCTTGAATTAATAGCTACAAGGGAGCCGTATGATATCATAGGCATTACTGAAACATGGTGGGATGAAACTCATGACTGGACAGTTAATTTAAAGGGGTATTCTCTTTTTCGGAAGGATCGAACAGATAGAAGGGGAGGTGGAGTATGTCTATATGTTAAACCAGATCTAAAACCTATTATAAGGAATGATGTCTATGAAGGGAATGATGAAAATGTAGAGATCTTGTGGATAGAAATTAGCAGTGGAGGTAAAAGTATAAAGAAAATGTTTGTGGGAATATGCTATAAACCACCAAATATCTGTGAGATTGAGGAAGCTAAAATACATTTGCAAATGGAGAAGGCATCAAAACTGGGTCATGTTTGCATAATGGGGGATTTTAATTATCCAGACATAGACTGGGGCAATGAGATTAGAGTTACAACAAAAGGAAACAGGTTTTTGGGGGTGCTTAAAGATAATTATATGACCCAAATTATTGAGGAACCAACCAGGAGAGGGGCAGTTCTGGACTTGGTCATATCAAACAATGTAGAAGTAATAACAAATATTCAAGTCCTGGAACATTTGGGTAACAGTGATCATAACATGGTCTCATTTGAAATAAATTATCAAAAAACAGATTACTTGGGTTCAACAAAGACTTTAAACTTTAGAAAGGCAGATTTTAATAAACTGAGGTCTAATCTAGTAGTAATGGGATGATGTTTTTGCAGGGAAAAATATAGAAGATAAATGGGCAGTCTTTAAAACATTGTTAGAAAAGCACACTTATCAGTGTATACCCTTGGGTAATAAGTATAAAAGAAATAAGTCAAAACCAATGTGACTAAATAAACAGATAGGGGAGGAAATGGACAAGAAGAGGAAGGTGTTTAGATTCTTTAAGTCAGAAGGGACAGAGACATCGTATCAGAATAATAAGGAATGTAACAAAAATTGCAAAAGGGCAATTAAATTAGCAAAAATGGATAATGAAAAAAGGATTGCAATAGAAAGTAAGGTCAATCCTAAAAAGTTCTTTAAGTACCTTAATAACAAAAAAATGAGAAAAGAAAATATAGGACCCTTTCAGTGTGAGATGGGTAGGCAGATTATTGGAAATAAGGAAAAAGCAGAGGTATTAAACAAATTCTTTGCCTCTGTGTTTACCAGGGAAGAATCAAGTTCAATAGTAGCGCCACAGGAGGAAGCCACAACCTCCATACTAATGACCAATTGGTTAACTGAGGAAGAAGTTCATAAGCGACTTGAAAAAATTAAAGTAAATAAGGCACCTGGCCCCGATGGCATACATCCAAGAGTTCTCAAGGAGTTAAGCTCAGTAATAGCAAAACCATTATATTTAATATTCAAGGACTCCATTTCCAGAGGCTCAGTACCACAAGATTGGCGTAAAGCAGATGTGGTGCCTATATTTAAAAAGGGAGCTAGTTAACACCCGGGGAATTACAGACCTGTAAGCCTGACTTCAATAGTAGGGAAACTTCTTGAAGGTTTAATACGGGATAATATTCAGGAATACCTAATGGAAAACAAAATTATTAGTAATAGTCAGCATGGATTTATGAAGGATAGATCTTGCCAAACTAACCTTATTTGTTTCTTTGAGGAGGTAAGTAGGAATTTTGACCAGGGTAATGCCGTTGATGTGGTCTACTTAGATTTTGCAAAGGCTTTTTATACGGTTTCACACAAGAGGTTAGTGTACAAAATAAAGAAAATTGGACTCAGTAATAATATATGCACCTGGATTGAAAACTGGTTAAAGGACAGACAACAGAGGGTTGTCATAAATGGAACTTTTTCAGGTTGAGCTAAAGTCGTGAGTGGAGTACCTCAAGGATCGGTACTGGGACCCCTGCTTTTTAACTTGTTTATTAATGACCTTGAGGTTGGGATCGAGAGCAAAGTCTCCATCTTTGCTGATGATACTAAATTGTGTAAGGTAATAGAATCAGAGCAGGATGTAATTTCTCTTCAGAAGGACTTGGAGAGACTGGAAACGTGGGCAGGTAAATGGCAAATGAGGTTTAATACAGATAAATGTAAGGTTATGCATTTGGGATGCAAGAATAAAAAGGCGACTTATAAATTAAATGGAGATATTTTGGGGGAATCCTTGATGGAGAAGGATTTAGGAGTGCTTGTAGACAGCAGGCTTAGCAATAGTGCCCAATGTCATGCAGTAGCTGCAAACGCAAACAAGATGTTATCTTGCATCAAACGGGCAATGGATGGAAGGGAAGTAAACATAATTATGCCCCTTTACAAAGCATTAGTAAGACCACACCTTGAATATGGAGTACAATTTTGGGCACCAATCCTAAGAAAAGACATTATGGAACTAGAGAGAGTGCAGAGAAGAGCCACCAAATTAATAAAGGGGATGGACATTCTAACTTATGAGGAGAGGCTAGCTAAATTAGATTTATTTACATTAGTAAAGAGGCGTCTAAGAGGGGATATGATAACTATATACAAATATATTCAGGGACAATACAAGGAGCTTTCAAAAGAACTATTCATCCCACGGGCAGTACAAAGGACTCGGGGCCATCCCTTAAGGTTGGAGGAAAGGAAATTTCACCAGCAACAAAGGAAACGGTTCTTTACAGTAAGGGCAGTTAAAATGTGGAATTCATTACCCATGGAGACTGTGATGGCAGATACAATAGATTTGTTCAAAAAAAGGTTGGACATCTTTTTAGATGGGAAAGGTATACAGGGATATACCAAATAAGTATACATGGGAAGGATGTTGATTCAGGGATTAATCGATTGCCAATTCTTGGAGTCAGGCAGGAATTAATTTTTCCCCTTAATGGGGTTTTTTGTTTGCCTTCCTCTGGATCAATAAGTAAGTATAGATATAGAATAACGTATCTGTTGTCTAAATTTAGCATAGGTTGAACTTGATGGATGTACGTCTTTTTTCAACCTCATCTACTATGTAACTATGTAACTATGTAACTTCTCGAGAGATTGATTGACCCTCTCGGTCTGTCCATTAGATTGAGGGTGATAACCCGAAGAGGAGGAAGCAATGCCCAGTCTTCTGGTGATGGTCCTCCAGAATCTGGAAACAAATTGAGAGCCACGATCCGATACGATGGACCCACGTATGCCATGGATCCGGAAAACTTCTTTGGAGAAAATATCGGCTAGGGCGGGTGAGGAGGGTAATCCTTTGAGAGGAATAAAATGTGCCATCTTGGAAAACCGATCCACAACTACTAGAATGGTGTTCATGCCATTCGACCTAGGCAATTCGACAATAAAGTCCATGGATATGTGGGACCAGGGGCGCTCCGGATGGATAAGGGCAAAAGAAGACCATGGGGTATCTGGCGAGGAATCTTATTGCGTGCACATACCGGACAGGACTGGGTAAAATCAAGGATAGATTTGGCCATATTGGGCCACCAAAAGATGCGACGGATGAGATCCAAAGTTTTCTTGTAGGCTGGGTGTCCTGCCGAATGGGAAGCATGCCCCCATTCCAGAATCTACGGAATAAACTTGGCCTCCACGTACTTTATAAGGTGTCCTTCGGGATCTCAAGATCGCAAGGAAGGTGACTTCGAGACTTGATGATCTTCTCAAGATTCTTGAATGTAGCGACCGCGAGGATCATTTGTTTGGGAAAGATAGACTCTGTAGTCTTCTCCGGTCTTTCATCAGAAGAATATTGTATAGAGAGAGCATCCGCCTTGACGTTCTTAGTGCCGGGAATGTAAGACAAAATAAAATTAAACCTGGAGAAAAATAACGACCAGCGGGCTTGGCGGGGGCATACGCGATGTATAAAAGATTTTTGTGGTCCGTGAGAATAGTGAACGGCTCTTTTGACCGTTCCAACAGATGCCTCCATTCCTGAAGAGCCAGCTTGACAGCCAAAAGTTCTCTATTGCCCACATCATAGTTCCTCTCAGCTGGGGGAAACTTCTTCGAGAAAAAAACGCAAGGGTGAAGTTTATCCTGGGGAGAAAATCTTTGGGATAGGACAGCACCGGCCCCGCAGTCCGAAGCATCTACCTCTAGGGTGAAAGAAAAATTGGTATCCGGGTGTCGAAGGATGGGAGCTGAGACAAATGCTTGTTTCAGTGTTTCAAAAGCTGTGACTGCCTCAGGAGACCATAACGGGACGGGATGCGCACGCAGGGGAAATGGCAGGCGCCCGAGCACCAGCCGCACGCGGAGCAGCGGCAGCCTGACCGAGAGGACGAGAATCCCCCTCACCACGGAGGTCGGGTGGGAGCGGCGAGGACAGAGCCGCACAGCAGCGGGAGTAGAAAGAGGTGAGGGGAGGTCACGCTGCGACTGTCGTGACCCCCGAGTCCTCACAGATACATCCAATATGACAAAAATACAGAGTAAAATACTTATATATTCTCTTGAAAAAGGGTCATTTAGTTTAAACCTTTGGCCAAAGCATTGTAAGCCTATGAGCAATGACAAGGCAGACCCAGTTCACAGGTCCTAACACTACCAGATAAAATACTACTGTAATAAACCTCTATTAGGATTACAAATTCTCATTTACCTCTATTAGGAGGGAGAAAGACCAACATTAAATCTACTTTATATCCAGTAAAATGAAAAGGATCTGCTGACTTGGGAAGTGGGTAGGGGTGGGCTTAAAACCTGGGAGGGAGGGACCACTAACCTCCAACAGCTGACAGCTGAAAATAAGTTAAATAAAACACAGAACCCCAGAAAGCTCTTTTTGGGAAACCCAGAGCTCCAATGTATGGGAGATAAATGCCCTTATACAAATGCAGCGGCCATTATTTTAAGAAATCATGGCAGCTAAAGGATGGTGCTAAAAATATTGAGAGATGCATGAAAGCATTTTTAATTCTCTACAGGATTGATACCGGAAGTCGGCAAGGGTCTCCGGGTGGTCCTGTGGGTCTCCGGGGGCCCTGCATGTGTCTGGATGTCCCTGAATAGTTCACATGGGTGTGTTGGGTCCTCTGGGTGCTCCCTGCGAGTGCCTGGAGGCCCAGCAGGTGTCCAGGGGTCCCCACGGGTGTCCAGGGCTCCTGGGTGGTCCCCTTGGGTGTCCAGGGGTCCCCTTGGAACCCCGCCGGCCTGCGGTATCAATCCCATGCAGAATAAAAAATTGCAGTACATTCAAATAAATACACCTCCAATACATGCAGTGCAGTAATGGGCAAAATTACTATTATCCAGATATGGATAATAGTGCATTTGCCCATTCAAAGGAAAACATTATCCAGCATAAAGTAAATAAAACTTCTACTTAACCCTGCCATCACCATCCTTGTCCTCTGGTGGCAGAAAAATTACAATAAAAAATACAATCTAATGGCCTCATAAACCTTAATCACAGTTAGTGACCGCTATAGTAATTAAGGGGTTAGCCCTCCCTTCCCCGGTACCCACCTGGGAGGCCTAGCCACCCTACCCGGGGCAACTACCCCCATCCTCCACCCCCGCTACCCGTTGATTGGCACAGTGTTAAAGCATGCTCATATAATATGGGCATGCTTTGCCACTATAGCAATAAATGTGCAAGCTAAAAAGAAACAGGCACAAAATAAAACACATTACATACAAAATATACACATTACAAATTGTAAGAAAACAATTGAATGGCACAGTGGTACATCATACCAATGTAATATGGGCATGATTTACCACTATCACCGTCAATGGTCAACTTAAAAAATAAACAACCACCAAAAATATAAAATTCAATCAAAACAATAACCAAATGAACACACCAAAAATAAACAACAATAAAAAATTAAACACCAAAAAAATGTAAAACAAATATAATCACTGCGCTTCTCCATGTAAAGAGCATGCAGCTAGTGAAGGAAATGGCCATACAAATGTGCAAAACAGAAAGTGAATCCCTGCACTTCTCCCATAGGGATAGCAAACAATCCCCATTGTTTGCTATACCTATGGGAGAAGCGCAGGGATTCACTTTCTGTTTTGAACACCAAAAAAATACCAGAAATCAATAAAGCAAATTCTAAAGAAACACTAGAATTAAAAATGAAAACACAAAAAAACATACAGTAAATAAATGAAAGAAGACACCAAATAAAAACCATGATTAAAAAGCAAAACACCAAAAATAAATCACAATTAAAAAGCAAACGACGAAATACTAACAGAAATAAAAAATACAAAATACAAACAAATTCCCATAATTAAAAATCAAAAGACCAAAAAATACCATAAATAAATAAACAAACACAAACAACAAAAATACATTTAAAAGAAATAAAAGCAAGCATTTGCCAATGCTACAGTCACTATTTTTCTCCCTTTCCTTTATACAGTATGAACCTAGACTTATATGCAGTCACCACATTTCTCATCCGCCTGGTTTAACTTTTTAAAGGTTCTGGTCTTAATCCGATGGCAATAGAAAGTCACAATGTCATCAGTAGTCGATGATCTTGTGGCTTTTTCATCGGTGACCCCAAGTCAGAATATTGCATTTTTTTTTCACAATAACAGAAAACATTAAAAAAATGAAATCTTGGGAACCAATACATCTCAAATTACGGTAAACGAAACGAGACAAAAATAAATGTAAGCTGAGTTTGTTCTGAAATATTTGTTTCTTTGATTAAAAGGAATGTATTTGTTTTGTCAAGCGCATAACCTTTTGTGTGGCATTTCATCTACTGTCTATGAACAGAATAAATCAGTTATGATGCTGACTTACTCTGGGCATAGTGCCATTTTGACTTTTTTCAACCCAACATAATGATCAAAAAAGGACATTGTGTTTTAGAAAGATACAACTGTAGAAAAAAAATATTCCAAAACTTTGATGAATTGGATAGCAAAAAATGTTGGTGTATGGCTACAAACAACATAGGTCTTGATTCATCAAGCAGCAATATGTATTTCTGTATTATCGGCAAAAAATATGCTTTATTTTACCGGGCAAGTCATCAACCTGTTCCCACTTAAAATAAGCATGTAAAATATACTGAAGCTTAATGCAAAATAAATATTGTGATAGTACTCATCAAATGGCAATACCTGGTGATATAGGCATAATAAATATGTAACTGAGACCGCAATCACCAAATAGGTATCAATGAAATGAAAATATATGACTGGTGCTCAAAGGGTTAATATATGATATTAACAGTGTTGATCAAATAAAGAGTTTTGATCAGAAAGGCAACCCTCTATATACAGCACTCTAATCATATATAATGTATTAATGGACATAAAGGATTGTCCAGCTGATTTGCTTTGTCAGCAAGTACTGTCAGAATCACCGCAGAAGTCAAAAACAATAACATTTTATTACGTCTAAATTGACCTTAAAAACACAGATGCAGTATTAAAAATCCCCATATTGATGTGTCCTTTGCGAATCAGTGTTAACATAAACTGCTAGTGATTAACACACACTACCAACCGTAAAGGTAGATTGGTTATGTATGAACCAAACCACTCTACTGCTACATGTTTATGGTCATTGAGCAGACAGTTATATTGTACAATACTCTGCAATACAACTGAGTATATATACCGTCCTAATATCCACAAAGGTGCGCATCATTGGATCTCTGTATACACATACAGTACCGACACACTTTATTGCAGTGTGGTCGGTACCGCAAGCCGGGAGATTTCCCGGCTTGCTAGTGGCCGCCCCTCGGCGTGCCGCGCGTCATAGACGCGCGGTCACGCGTCTTAGGGAGCCTGCGCCCCCTGCACGCGCGTCCAGGGCTCCCCGAGGGAGCCCTGGTGTCCCGCGATCTGCGGGACGGCGGCAGGGGGTTCCGGGGGACCCGGCGGACCCGGCAGCGGTAGGGAGAGCGCCCCGATCGGAGGGCGCTCTTCCGCTGCTTCGGCGCACGCCCGTCACACTCGGGCGCGCGCCAGGCTACTGCTGCGGCCAAGAACGGGCAAATGCTCGAATAAACTTGGCCGCAGCAGTACATGAGAGCTATTCAAAGGCTAGATACACCCTTTTTAAAGGGGCTCCAAGGTAGCATCTGGTTCTAATATTGTCTGCTGATTTACTACATAGACATGGGCAGCTGTCTCTGATACAATATTAGCCCATCTCTGTAGCTCTTCATTGTATATTTACAGTTCTGGATGTTTGGATATTACTAATTAAATAGTTTGATCTAGAATACTTACCTAACACACCTCAATATCCATATTAGCCACATCAATATGGGGATTTTTAATACTGCATCTGTGTTTTTAAGGTCAATTTAGACGTAATAAAATAAAATTCAGGCGGGACGGCTGAATGGCGAGAAACTGCCGAGAAGCCGTCCCCTTTTTGCAGCAGAGAGAGAGATCCGCTGCTCTCTCGGAGCAAACATCAGCACAATAAAAATTATTTTTTAAACCATTTTTATTCATAGTGTACATGTGCAAGGGGTCTCCGGAGCTGAACCGCATTGGTTTCAGGTCCGGGGACCCCCTGCTTCCCAAGATACAGACCTCTTTATGAGGTGCCAGTATCCCTCTGCATTTAAAGGTCCCGATCACGTGACCGCGGAATGTAAACAAAGCAGAGGGATACCGTTACCCCATAAAGGGGCCTGTATCTCGGGAAGCAGGGGGTCCCCAGACCTAAAACCAAAGCGCTTCAGCTCCAGAGACCCTCTGCACATCTACACTATGAATAAAACACATATCAATAAAGACTCGTTCCTTACCTTACAGGGTATCTGCTATGGTAGCGAAGCAGCATTAATATTTATTTAATAATACTGTACAGTGAGCAGGGGGTCCCCCGAGCTGAACCGCATCACTTTGTGGACCAGGGACCCCCTGCTTCCTGAGTTACAGGCTCCGGTATGTGTGATCGGATGGGCAGTGTCGCCGCCATGTTTATAGCGTCCCATACGCTACGTTCCCGCAATAAACATGGCGTTCACACTGTAATCGATGCCCCAAACCGGGGCCTGTAACTCGGGAAGCAGGGGGTCTCTGAGCCACATATCAATGCGGTTCAGCTAAGGGGGCCCCCTGCTCCCGCACAATATTATTAAAATACATTAATGCTGCTTCATTACCATAGCGGATAGCATAACGCATAATAGCATGTTTATTGGGGACAAATGCCCCCAATAAACATAGCAGCAATACACAACATACAATACAGTAATGGGCAACATTACTATTATCCACAAATGAATAATAGTGCAGTTGTCCATTTAAAATACATACAGAACAATAAAGACATTAAATACATGTAGCACTCACCCATGTGCGGCTGCCACGATGAAGGCCATCCTCATCTTCATCCTGCCCATGCCCCATCCGCTTCTGCAAAACAGACACAAGAATAAAAACATCCAAAGTAATGTCCCCTAACCTCTTAATCACCATAGCGGTTATTAACCGCTACAGTCATTAAGGGGTTAACCCACCATCACCCACATACCCTCCCTCACTAACTCCCCACCCCCTGAGGCCTAACCACCCTCACCCACTACCCACAAGGGAGTCCTACCACATACACTTGGGGCCAAAACCGCCGTCCCCCGAGCACATACAGTACAATAATGTGCCAAATAACTATTATCCACATAGGGATAATACATTATTTGGCCATTATTAAACACATTAAATACCGTAGTAAAATAAAAAAAATTCTACTAACCTCATCAATAAGAAGGCCCCGTCGCCAGCATCATCCTTGGGGTCCGTTGCCAAAATAATAAATAGCCAATACATATCAATGCCATTCACATACCAATGAACCCCGTAATCACCTTATAGGGAACTAACCTCAAAGGTAATTAAGGGGTGAAGCCATACTGCAATGGCAACACCACTTATGCATAACATCCTCAATGAATTAAAAAGCAATTTCCTAAACAAATCTCATGTAATCATTCAATCTGAAGCCTCAAATGCCACTTAAAACATTGCATTTACAGTGTATACATGTAGCATAACATGTAAGCTACATGTACACGCTGCAAATCAATATTAACAATACAATAATCCAACTAAAATAGCCTGACATCACAAGAAGTATATTATGAAATCCAATAAAGTCACCATCAATTAATTAACAGACATGAATTACATCCCTAAACAATTAAAATACCATCCATACCAATTACACAATTAACTATAGCTATCGTTACAGAGAACAACTTCACAACATACAAAAAAGGAAACCAAAAATTACAATATACTAAAGCAAGCCTCTCCATAACCTACAGTACAGCATAGAAGCCCAAAAATTACATCTCTCTAATAATAAAATACATTTAACACACATCTATGCATAGCAGCTTAGCCACAATCATTGACAATACAGTAAATCAAGCTTTTACAACACTATCATTTCTTACCCTGTATGTATATATCTCTCTAGACATACATACATACAGTGGCAAGAAATGATATGCATAAAAAAAAATAAACACATGAAAAAGCAAAAAAAAACACAGTTACATTAAATACATTTCTTTAGTTCCCTTATCATTACTTGCCCCCACCGACTCCCGTTGATCAGCTTACTCACAAACCAATCCACGAACAGGAACCCATAAAATAATAAACCAGAAAATAATAAACATTAAAATAATAAAACACGACAATCCAGGGGTCTTCTAGTTGTAATCCATCTTCATCTGTATTCTTCTACCTTCTTCTGGGGTCTTCTTCCCGTCTGGTGCCACGCCCTGGTCTTCTTTCTTCAGTAGGAGGTCATTCTTCCTCGGCGTCTGGCTTCAAAATGAGACGACATAAGCTTTTAAAGGCCTATGACGTCACATTTTCGTCATATGGCTCCCACGGCCCTGACTGGGCCGTGAAAACCATGTTTTTTGGCCAATGTAAAAAAAAATGATGACGTCACTTAAAGGCAAAGAAAGCACAGCCAATCAGAATGGCTTTGCTTCAATTGCCTTTAAGATGACGTCATGAAAAGAAACATGGCCGGACTCACATGGTACGGCAGCCAATCAGAGCATGGGAAGTCTATCCCTACTCTGATTGGTTCAAGTACCATGTGACAGGCTTTCAATGACGTCATATCCGTTCTTCCCCAAGCCTCTGTCACATGGTCTACTAGAGCCAATCAGAGTAGGGATTTGGTGGTTTGTTTAGGGCTTGCGGGTGGGTAGCTGGTGGGTAGCGGGAGGCCTTAACCCCTTCATGACCGTAGCGGTATTAACCGCTACGGTCGTGAAGGGGTTAAGTGCACCCGCAACCCCCTCGCAAGCCCTAAAGAAACAACAAGGGCCAAATACCCCTTTCACCCACCCCCGCTACCCACAATAAAGCTGACACGGCTGTTTAACCTCTTCATTACCTTAGCGGTTAACCCGGCATCAATCCCAGCCAGGAAAAAGGCCTGAATTTTTTCTAAGTGCCGATCCGCCACTCATCCTCTCAGCAGCAACTTGCCATCTTTTTCTTGCGTGGTTGATGCGCCAGCAAAATGCCATTCTAGTGTGGCGAATAGCTCCGCTTAGCTACTCGCCTCTACTAGAATACAGCGTGGCGGAAAAGGTTGGATTTTTAGGCGGAAAGTGCCTTCTCGCCCCGCCACCGGAGGGAAAAAAAAAACCGCCAGCCAAACTGGCGTTTTTTTTTAATCTCGCCACTTTCTGGCCCCTTTCTGAATACGGATAGGCTTTTTAGGCAGGAAAGTGGCGAGAAATGCCTTTCCGCTGCTTACTGCATGAACCCCCTTATGTCTGAATATGCACAAACTTCTCAGCACATTCTAAAAAAAGGAAAGGAATGACAACATCATACAGTATATTAAGTAAAGGGAACGTAACATAGAGCACCATATCTTTAACTTACACGTCTAACTGTCCATCCTTATATAAAATGTAAAATATGCAATTTTATTAGATTTTTGGGGGGGTAATCTGTTTGATTTCAAGGTAATTCTGTTTAGTCAATTTGTCTAGCTAGTAATCTTAGATGTTCAGTTAAAATCACAAAACTTATGGTGTATCAGATTACTTGATTTGGAGACACCCTTCAACACATATAATTTTCTTTCCAAGTAGCTTTTTAACAAAAATAATCAAAGCATCTGGATGTCAGTTTAACACTTCAGATATGTCAGTTATTAAAGGAATGGGCCTCCGGTGCTGCCAGAAAGTGTTAATGTGAAGAATTTAACCAATTATTTCACCTATCCACATGGGCATATCCATATCAGGTAGTCAGCAATTTTAAGAGTACACATTATTTTCATTACTATGGACCAACAGAGCCCTCCAGTGGAGATACAATAATGTATTATTAATATTAATTGAACCCTTATACCAAGAAAAATCGGAAATGTTTTAAAGAATAGTATTTCAAGTGTTTCGTTTGTCATATATGTAGCCAGGTCCCCTCTGGCTCCCCAGACATTCGGTTCTCTCACTCTCACCTGTGGCAGCATGAGGGCAGTTGCAGGGGTGATCGCGTCACCGGGGGCTCCCGGCAAAATCAGCTACAGGACGCCGCCATCTTGTGTGTGTTTGCGCATATGTGGAAGTTCGCACGCGTGCAGTATAGCCCCAGATGCGATATGGCAGTCATTACAGGCTGTGAGAAGAGGCGCTCCATAGTCAGGGACATCCCCCAGTTCACACATGTGCAGTTAGCAGCGGCGGCAGCCATTACACAGCGCGCACGAGGCCCCAATGTAAAAGAGAGCCACCAAGGACTACAATTCCCAGCAGCCTCTGGGGACTGCACTTTCACCCTGGTCACAGGCAGCCAGATAGCCAATAAGGATGACAGATTATCATGCTGCAAAGTTGCAACAATGTTGTGTGAAGACAGGGATTGTCAGTTAGGAGCTGGGACACAGAGAGGGGAAGGTGTTTGTTGTGCATGGAGGTAAGAAGCCTCCTGCACTAGGCCAGAAGTCTCCCCTTAGCCCCCAGCTAGGCCCTACTCACCTCAGCTTGTGGTTACTACAGGGACTCCCCTTAGACTAGGGACAGGGTCCTGTAGAACCTAGACAAGTGAGGGTCCAGCCAGGAACCGTGACTATCCTGGCAAGTGCTGTGAAGGTAATACATCCTCTGCGTTAGCAGAGATAAGAGACATTATAAAGGTGGATCACTCCATGTGGGAGCCGCCCACCGTTGAGGCGGAGGCATCTTGGATCATCTCCTGAAGCAGGAGCACCGGGCAGGTATTATCCAAGTCACCAAGTGCACCACCTATTCACTTCATCTTAGTGGGCAGCACTGTTCCACATGTGGGTGGGGTTGTGGGACTCTTGGGACTTTGGGTACAAGGATTTTGGGGATACTGTGTAAGGAGGTTATAGCCCAGTTAGGGGCAAGGATATAGCTGCCAGCTAGTGGCAGAGGGTGGCATATATATCGTTGTGCATACTGATGATGTTGCACTGTGAAAGTATGATACTCTGTGTTGTGTTGCTATACCATATGATGTGATGTGATGTTATTGTGTTATTTGCTCGTTCAGTAAACCTTTTAGCCATAACCTGGGTTATGTGGTTTCTGGGTGGGTTCCTATGCTAGGCCCATTCTACATTCCTATAGAATCCTACATAGATGGAGGCGCTGACCGACGAGAACGTTCCAGAGATTCACCCCAGGCTCTCACTAGTGGAGGCTAAGGCCTCCTGTGAGCCACACCAGGTAACATTAGGTTCCCCGCACATACACACTATATGCGATTGGGTGGGGGGGAATACCCGTTACATTTGGAGGCGCTGCTGAGATCAGACCTGGGGTGGCCTATTCTATTTTTGTGTCAAATTGTGCCAGTTAAGTCCCAACCATGTTTGTGCTCTCAAGCCATGAGATCCACGCATGGGCTTGGTGGACAAAAGTATCCCTGCGACATGTGGTAGTAGTAGGGAATGTTCCCACTAGTGCGGTGAAGTTGAAGGAAATTTGTGAGGCGCTAAAGGGACTTCTGGGCCTAGACCAAAGGTGGATGAGGATAGAGCACCGGTACGACACCACTGAACAGTGGAGCAGAGTATGGCTAGTGGCGGATCAGGAAATATGCCCCTCTGACTTTACATTTCCCAGAGGCCCCACCAGAAGGCTACCCCCTTAAATACGCAGAGAGCCCTAGTGAAATTAACAGAACTGTGATCAGAATGGAGGCTCCCTCATCCAGTGAGCCACACCTAAAATGGCGTCTCCCGCCAAATCAGGAGAGCACACGTGCTGCTGACTGCAAGCCTGCACTAAATTGTGTTGTAAAAATCTGCACAGGACTGGTGGGAAAACAAGAGCTCCGCCCCCGCAATGTGAGTGACTCAGTACAGAGCCCGAACCACACAGTGATAGAGCGTGCCCCTTCTTTAAATTCCACCAGGGGAGCAAGCACAGTGAACAGCAATCAGCAATTGCTGTTCCCACTAAAGAAAGTACAGATTTCAGAGAAACACACCCTCAGTTGTATGGAGTATGGCGATCAAAAGGAGGGAAAGTATCCTTTCTTGTGTGCCCGTGCCTACAAAAGGACTTGAATCTGTCTGGTGGTATGGACTTTAGCCACTTTAGGCTACCAATAGAATACCGGGTGGCAGTGGTGGATGAAGAGGGGTGCATAAGATATGTTTGTAACCAGTGTGACTTCCCAGGTGGCAAACAGACCTGGGGTCCCAAATGTGTTTGCTGCGGAGCACAGTTTCTGAAGCCAGTGCTGCTGTGTGCTACGGAACCCGCAGAGAAAGATGCGGCTAACCAACCTACCTCAACTTCTCAGGGCAGGTGCGCTCTAACCGCGGTTCCACAGACGGAACCACAGATGACGGAAGCAACAAAGGGTAAGGTGACTGCCCAGGGAGAATGGGGATCGCTACCACTGGTACCGCCGGAGCAGGATCGCTTCATGCCAATTGCCGCCAGTAAATGCGAGGCGCCCCAACGCTGTTCCCCTGCGGAGGTGTCTCTACCCCCATCCTCTCTTAGTGATTCCAGCGACCGACAACCAGCTGTGGTGATGCGCCAGCCGGCGGACCACACGAGTGAAGCTGAAGATAAAGAGATTTTATCCCATCGGCTGCGGATCCTGATATGGGCCCATGTGCCCTACAATGGCCAGTCCGGCCTACAACGATGGTACCATCGGTCCCAGGCTTGGGATCAGTACCTGTTAATGATGACAAGGGTGAGTTGACTGCCCCAGGGGTGTCGGGTGTGAGCTTCAAGGTGACCGCGGAGCACTGTAGCTCCTTAAGTCTGGCCACCATGGCGATTGGCTCCACTCAGCATCGCGTCCTGGCGGAGGTGTCCCCTTTAGAAGATAGCTGCCCAGTGGGGCGAGTGGATCAGTATCTACCACCTATCGTCCTGGCGAAGAGAAAAGTCAGCCCCATCGTGATATCCAGTGAAGCACAGATGGTACTTTTCAGTGTTCCAGATGAACCGGAACCCATCGCAAGCCAGTGGAGTGGTGAGGAACCTCCTTACTCCGCACAGGCTCCGATGGAGGCGGCCGTGGAAGGGGCCCCAACTAAGGCTCATGACCTGACGGTGGGCCCGTGTGACACCATAACCGCTACCATAGCTGAACTGAGTGTGAGCGCGTGTGCTCCAACCCAATTGGTCCCAGGACTGGGATAAAATGCTCCAGAGTTTCAAGACAGTGAGTGGACTGCCCCAGAAGTGCCGGGGACAGGTCCCAAGACAGCTGAGGTGGGAACTGACAGCATTCCCGAGGACCTGTTGGCCACCGTGCACCAATACAGTGGTAAGGTATCAACCCTTTACCCCTGCAGGATGTAACCGAGATTCTGAGTACAGAGACATTGTTACTTGCTCGCTTCCCAATAGAAGCCTCCCAAGTTCTTAGGGTCAAGGACGGTGTTGTGAGTGAGTCAGTGAAAATTGCCTCCTTTAAGCACAAAAAGGAGCGTTCCATTCACCATGTGGTGGACCGCGGAAAAGGTCAAGATCTCCTGGCCTACTGCATCCATGCCACAGATGGCCGGGTAAAGGTCTGGCCAAGAGACACTGTGCTATCCCTTCCACCAGGGGGAGGAAGCAGTATGGAACCAGTGACTGTTGCACCTGACCATGAGTTTGCAGAGGCTCACAAAAGTCAAAGTGAGGTACCCCCACATTGCCCCCACAATTGGGGCACTCCCCAATTGGTCTCAGCAAACAGCTAACTCTCAGCTGGCCTTGGGTATTACTGTGTGTGATGCCATGTATCAGTGATGTTAGAGTACATATGTTAAGTTATACCTATTATGCACTGCATTTTGATTGTGTAACTTTATGTTGTGATGCCCTCCAAGCTGGGACATTGGTATTTCCACCGGGGGAAAAAGAAGCCAGGTCCCCTCTGGCTCCCCAGACATTCGGTTCTCTCTCTCTCTCTCACCTGCGACAGCGTGAGGGCAGTTGCAGGGGTGATCGCGTCACCGGGGGCTCCCAGCGACATTAGCTACAGGGCGCCGCCATCTTGTGTGCGTTTGCGCATACGCAGAAGTTCGCGCGCGTGCAAAATAGCCCCAGATGCGATATGGCAGCCATTACAGGGAGTGAGAAGAGACGCTTCATAGTCAGGGACATCCCCCAGTTCGCACATGCGCAGTTAGCAGCGGCGGTGGCAATTACACAGTGCGCACGAGGCCCCAATGTTAAAGAGAGCCACCAAGGACTACAATTCCCAGCAGCCTCTGGGGACTGCACTTTCACCCTGGTCACAGGCAGCCAGACAGCCAATAAGGATGACAGATTCTCATGCTGCAAAGTTGCAACAATGTTGTGTGAAGACAGGGATTGTCAGTTAGGAGCTGGGACACAGAGAGGGGAGGGTGTTTTTTGTGCAGGGAGGAAAGTAGCCTCCTGCACTAGGCCAGAAGTCTCCCCTTAGCCCCCAGCTAGGCCCTACTCACCTCAGCTTGTGGTTACTACAGGGACTCCCCTTAGACTAGGGACAGGGTCCTGTAGAACCTAGACAAGTGAGGGTCCAGCCAGGAACCGTGACTATCCTGGCAAGTGCTGTGAAGGTAATACATCCTCTGCGTTAGCAGAGATAAGAGACATTATAAAGGTGGATCACTCCATGCGGGAGCCGCCCACCGTTGAGGCGGAGGCATCTTGGATCATCTCCTGGAGCAAGGGATTCCAAGCAAAGGTCATCTGCGCACCCGGAAGCAGGAGCACCGGGCAGGTATTATCCAAGTCACCAAGTGCACCACCTATACACTTTATCTTAGTGGGCAGCGCTGTTCCACACGTGGGTGGGGTTGTGGGACGCTTGGGACTTTGGGTACAAGGACTTTGGGGATACTGTGTAAGGAGGTTATAGCCCAGTTAGGGGCAAGGTTATAGCTGCCAGCTTGTGGCAGAGGGTGGCATATATATCATTGTGCATACTGATGATGTTGCACTGTGAAAATATGATAATCTGTGTTGTGTTGCTATACCATATGATGTGATGTGATGTTATTGTGTTATTTGCTCGTTCAGTAAACCTTTTAGCCATAACCTGGTATATGTGGTTTCTGTGTGGGTTCCTATGCTAGGCCCATTCTACATTCCTATAGAATCCTACATAGGTGGAGGCGCTGACTGACGAGGACGTTCCAGAGATTCACCCCAGGCTCTCACTAGCGGAGGCTCAGGCCTCCTGTGAGCCTGACAGGTATAACGCAACACACCAGGTAACATTAGGTTCCCCGCACACACACTATATGCGATTGGGTGGGGGGGGAATACCCGTTACATATAATTATATAGTTTGATCATGCTTTTAGGTACACAAATTCAATACTCAAATATAAACACATTAACAGCCCTAATAGACGGCCTATACAGATATAGAAGGAATTAAGTGCTTCATTACTGTGAGGAAAAAAGCATCTGAATGCGGGTCCGATTGCAGCCCAATTGCGCACACAGGAGTCTTGTTGCCCTGAACATATAACGCTGATAGGTCCGTGCTTTTGAATCGGAACCCACAGCGTGAATCCTTTGCTTGATGGGCCACGAACTGGGGAGAAAATACCGCTTCTCACCTTTCAGATTAGCAGCGCACTCTTGCTATTTATTAAAATTTGCCCTTCAAGCAGACCAAAACATTGATCACTGTCCAATACATTTTGATATCCTTTCACAAGACCACTTGAATGCCACTGCTTCTTGTACATTTGGACTAAGAAGAAACAAACCATAATAAATAAAAGGAATTCTTTGCTGGAAACAGTAATCCAAATGCACAGAAGTAAGTACATTGTTACAAAACACACAACTATCTGACAGTACTAATGTGGTTAAAAAATAGAGAAAATAAGGACAAGTTTGACTGATAAGTATTTTCCTTTATTTTTTACTTTTCATATTTTGACCTTATATCCTTATTTGATCTATTTTTGTATAACACTATTATTGTCAGACTATCTGTATGTTTTGTGACATTGTACTTACTTCTGTGTATTTGGATTACTGTTTTCCAGTAAAGAAGGCCTTATTTTTTCAACTTGTTTGTTTCTCCTTAGAAATATTATCTATAGATTGCTGGTAACTTAACTTATCAAATGGTACCCGACGGCCAACGTCCTGCTACAGGTAAAGGGTCAGGAGGCCAGCCTAGAAGTAGGAGTCACTCCTTTGCCCCCATTTTGCTCGGCCAGGACTGGCCCCTTTTCTCAAGTTTACTGGTTCTCTCCCAGGAGGAGCCTCCTCAGGTACAGTAGAAGCCTGGTAAACTGTTCCCCTTCTCTGCTGATCTATTTCCCAGTAGACATAGGATTCCAAAATCTCTGAAGCAAAGACACTTCTGTAAGCAGGATCAGTTACAATAATCTGGGACTCAATGTGACAAGACAAAGATACCTAAATCACAGGTGATGACTGGGAATCGGCAGAAGGAGGGAGAGACAGAGCATGGAGAGTTACCAGAACTGTCTCTCCCTGATTTTCGCTAGAGGCAGAGGGAGGACATTGTCCTTGCCAGGCAGTATGAGAAGGTGGTAAAAATTGATGACAATGTATTGAATGCACAAGGAGTAATGGTGTCCCCTCATTTTGAATTGTCAAATGATATTCTGTATCGGGTGAATAAGCATGCACAAGCAGGGGAGGTCACCAGACAAATTTTGCTCCATATTGTTTATTAAACCTGTCTTCACCCTAGCCCATACTATCCCGTGGGGTGGATTATGTGCAGCATGTTCCGAATGCCAGGTAATCAGTCAGAGGGGGCAAAAAACAGTCCCATTGGTTCCTCTACCCTTGGTCTCAGTTCTCTTTGAGAGGATTGGGGTAGACTAGGTAGACCATATTGAACCCTCTGCGAAGGGACACAGGTTTATTCTGGTGATAGTTTTTTATGCAACAAGGTACCATGAGGCATTTCCCCTAAGAGCAGCAACGGCTAAGCAGGTAGCCAACAAGTTGTTGATGCTGTTCTCACGGTTCGGACTTCCCCAGGTTATGTTGACAGACCAACAGATGAATTTTATGGCTAAACTGCTGCAGGTTGTCTTGAAGTTACTAGAGGTCAAGTCAGTTTGGACATCGCTCTACTATCCACAAACTGACGGATAAGGTGGAAAGGTTTAATCTAACTCTAAAGAGTATGTTAATGAAGTTTGTAGATACTGAAAAGAGAGTTTAGGATGAACTTCTCCCCTTTCTGCTGTTTGCAGTGTGTGAAGTTCCCCAGGCCTCCACGGGTTTCTCTCCATTTGAGCTACTATATGGCCGCCAACTCCGGTGTATCCTAGACCTCCTAAATGAATCATGGGAGGAACAGCGGTTCCCTTCTAAGAATGCCCTTCAATATGTGTTAGGCCTTAGGAATCGCCTAGACATGGTTGGTCATTTTGCAAGGGAGAATCTTAGATCAGCCCAAGACAGGCAGGAGAGACATTACCACCAAAATGCTCACATGTGGGTGTTTGAACCATGGAACAGGTCATGTTCCTATTACCTAGTTGTGAGAGCAAACTCCTAGCAAAATAGCAGGGCGTATTTGAAGTACTCCACCGCATGGGTGACATGGACTATGAAATCTCTACAACCAGGGTCCAGGAAGGGTAAACAAATTTACCATGTAAACTTACAGAAAAGCTGGAAGGTGCAGACATCTCTGTTCATCTACCCAGTGGAAGAGGTAATTGATCTGGGTCTACCAGTTAACTTCTGAACAGAAATTGGACTTTTAGAGGTATTTAACCAATTTAGAGATGTTTTTTCTGAGCTACCAGGACAGACAAATTTAGTTTTGCATGTGATAGAAACAGAACCTTGTATAAAAGTACGTTCTCGTCCTTCCAGGTTGCCTGAAAGCGTAAGGCTCTGGTGGAGAAGGAGGTACAAGAAATGCTAAATTTGAGTGTGATTGAGGAATCATGCAGTGAATGGTGTATTCCAATAGTCATGTTCCCTAAACCAGATGGGAAGGTAAGGTTTAATGTGGACATTCGAAAGGTAAATGCGGTATCCATGTTTGCGTACCCGATGTGAATTTATTGATGCCCTGGGTACGGCGGAGTATATATCCATGCATGATCTCACAAAAGGATACTGGCAAATACTTTTAGAGGAGGAGTCCAATTGCAAAATAGCCTTCACCACTCCTATGGATTTATACCAGTTTCTGAATATGCCATTTGTTCTGCATGGAGCCCCAGCCACTTTCCAGAAACTTATGGATAAGGTGCTGAGACCCCATAGGAATTATGCTGCAGCATACTTGAATGACATTGTCATATACAGTAAACACTGGTGGGCCCATATAAACAGGCTAAAAGTGGTACTTTGGTCTCTAAGGGAGGCAGGGCTCAACGTCAACCTTAAGACAAGTGCTTTAGGTAAGGCCAAAACAAAATACTTAGATTATGCGGTGGAGGTGGAAAAGGAAGGCCACTGACCAGTAAGGTTGCAACCCTGAAAGAAGTTCCGACCCCGGAACAAAAACACAGGTGTGCTCTCTGTTAGGCTTAGCACAGTAGTATTAGCGGACCACCCCTAATTATTCTGAAATTACTGCACTGCTAACAGACCTCACAAAACAATGTGCCCCTACACAAGTGGTATGGTCTAAAGAATGTCAGAGAGCCTTCGGGGTGGTAAAAAGTTGTCTATCAGAGGGGCCCATCCTTAGAAGCCCAGATTTTAATAGGCCTTTCGTTGTACAGACAGATGCATCAGATATAGGACAGTGGCCAGTTCTATCACAACAGTTTCAGGTGGTAGAACACACGATCCTTTTCCTGAGTAGGAAATTGTTCCCAAGGGAAAATAATTACTTCGTGATTGAGAAGGAGTGCCTTGCAGTAAAGTGGTATCATGTACACTGTAGTCCTAATCATTTCTACCATAAAAAGACAGATAATAGCTACAGCTCCCAGATTTATAAGTGACACTGCTCAGGGTTGTACAAAACGGATAATATGCACATCTTATTTTCATTCATGTTGGACTCTAGTTATACGTTTAAAATGGTGTCTTGTTAAACCATTTTAGGGTCTGGTTCCAAAGAGCTTTTATGATCACCTTTGAAGCCACATGGCACCCACATGGCATCTTGCAAAAACACATTGAGAATCATGAGACCAGACAGTTTAAAAATAAAGGAAGAAACAGGGGTTAGAGTCAAGTAAAGTTGTACAGTATATTAGCTGCAAGTTATCTGCTTTTTATATGCAAAGTAATTGTGTTGGGTTTGTTGTTTTCTTGAGTGGAAAGATGTGGAGATATTGGAGTCTATTCTAATAACGGCAATGTTGTTCTTGTCAAACCACATGGATTAACAAGACAATAAGTCACAGACATTTTTAAAATGTTTGTATTATTCTGTGAAGAAAATTGCATTGATTAAAATGTGACATTCAGCATGTTTAAACATCCAATTTACAAGAGTTGTACTTTGTTTGAAGTGGAATTAACATAACATTGCAAGATCATGCATTAGCCGCAGCCCTTTTAGAAAGATAGTTTGTATAGAGATGGACTGGGCTTTGGAGTTAGGTTTTTGGTAGATTTCTGTTTCACTGGAGTCTGAAATTGTTTGTAAATGGCCTTATGACCATTCCCAGATTGATGGGCAGCAACAATTATTTCTCTAAGATCATTGCTGATTTCTTTTCTCCTTGGCATTGTGTTAACACACACCTGAATGCTCCAGACAAGCAAACTGCTAAAACTTCGGCTTTTATAGAGGTGGTCACACTTGCTGATGATCAATTAATCAAGGGCATTTGATTAGCAGCACCTGTCTGCTACTTAGCATCTTAATGCATATGGAAGCAGTACTTAGTTTTTCACATATGGCTTCTCCATTTTGGCTTTGTTTTTGTTAAATAAATCATGAGACGGTGTAATATGTCATGTGCTGTTGTTCATCTGAGGTTGTATTTACCTAATTTATTTATTTATTTATTTATAAAATATTTTACCAGGAAGTAATACATTGAGAGTTAACTCTCGTTTTCAAGTATGTCCTGGGCACAGACTTGTAAGACCAGCTAAGGAACAGATGATTGTTATTATGTCCTGATATATAAAACCATTGAATTCAAAGAGGGTGTACTTTCTTTTTCACACCACAGTACATACATACATACTGTACATATATATATGTAGCCCTTTTTGTGAACCGCCGGACCCACCCAATCTCACATTGGCCCCTCTTGGTCTAACCGGTTCCTTTCCCTGCAACACACCTGCTCTAAGGGACTACTGGTAACTGCGTAACACCTGTGGCTCCAGGAGATCTGAGCCTCCGCTAGCTGGGAGCCTGGGGAAACCCTTACCATTACCTGGTGCAGCGCCTCCACTTACCCAGGATCCCCGTTATGAAAGATAGCCCTGGGTAAGAAATACAATAACACACGTATACGATAAACCAATAACTAACACTTTACTTGACACACATATAACTCATTACATAACATCATGCTTATGCTCTATCCGCATCACCTCGGCCCAATGTCTGGTGTTCCCACCCAGTGTCCTGTGATCCCCCACACCCAATGTCCCGTACTCCTACAGAGGTCGTGGGTGACTGCGCAGTTACTATATGAATAGGCCTGTTGGTGCACTTATAATACAGAAGTACCTTCCGAGCACTCCGATGCTCGGGACCGCAACACACTTCTAAAAGGGTCAGACGTCCGTCTGATCCTATCCAGGTACTTCTCTCCGTGGACCCCAACGAGGGTCCCACCGCTTCTCAGGAACAGCAACCGAATCACGGCAACACCAACCGCATCACGGGAACAGCAACCGCCGCTATCCCTAACTAACCCTATCAGGACAGGATCCCTAACCTAGGGCCTGTCCCTGATGAACCGCAACCTAGAATGGCTTGGGGAAAACTCCTGGGGCCTGTGGAACAATAACCTGCCCCCCTCCCCTAGCTACCAGTCCTATCTGAAACTGCTAACTAACACCTACCAGCCCGCAGCAGACATACAGCTCACACTGTTAGCCTGCAGGTATTCACACACGCTGCACACACTGCGCCCAGCACATGCAGCAACACACACAGAACGATACACACCATTCACTGGAACCCGCAGCAAATCCACTGCTCGCACTCTGTGCCTATTTGCCAGTGCGCACAGCCCTATCCGCTTTGGCACTGCCAAACTGCACCTCCCGCACCTAAGGGTAACCTCTTTATCTAGGGCCGTCCCTCTTCAGTTACCCCCTGCCCTTACCGGGAATTGGGGCCTGCCTGGGGACCTAAGGAGAACCCTTACCTGGTGCAGGAGCCACTCTCTCCCTACACCCTTCCTACTCCTTCCTCTGCCTCTTCCTGACTGACGCATGCAAAGCCCGGGAAATGTATCTATATTCCCGGGCTGAGCTTCCTCCAGCCCTATTGGCCACACTCAGGCACCTGATGCCTGTCTCCCTAAGCCTCCTGGGAATTGTAGTTCCCAGGGGGCTGCCTAAACACTGGGGCCGCGTGCGCACTTGCCCTGCGCATGCGCGAACCCCTAATGGCCGCCTCAACCTCTCTCTTCCCTGTCCTGCCCTCGCGCGATCTCTCCCTGCACTGGGGATCCAACCTGACCCTTTCGGCCTACTGCGTATGCGCGAACTAACGCGCAATGTCGGCGCCCTCTCCTTAAGCCGCCGGGCCGGTGGCAACGCGATCGCGGCCCTAGCGACGGCCCGATCGCGTCCCCGGCAACCGGCCTGCGCCGCAACACCTAGCGCTGCTCCCTGCACTGGCCCCCACCCTCGCGAAGTGCCGGCGGTTCCGTCGCAGCCTCCGGCGGCACCCGCTACCACACGGCACTCGCGGAGAGGGGCCAGAAAGCTCAAATTTACCTCAGGGCTACATTCTCCCCCTCGCAGAATCCCAACGCCCTCGCTTGGGTAGCAACCATACAGTGGATTATATAATGTAAAATGCATTGTAACCGATACATCACACACAAGCAATTCCCCATTTGTACCCAACATCCCCGCATGGATACCCGAGGCCAGCTGAGTTTCAGAGTGGAGTGCCCCTAACAGACTGGGTGAGGGTATCCCACCTTTACTCCTGTGAGTCTTTTGGAGCTCAAGACCTGTCCCTTGCACCAACCCACCTTCTCCCTCTCGCAGAAAAAAATGTACGGGGTCCTGGGTGTTGACCCTTGCCGGATCCGCCGGTCTTGTCTCACGGGAGACAGGGAGGCTCAGTCTCTTGCCTCGGTCCACCACATGGCGAACATAGCGCTCCATCGCGCACCTGGGAGAGGCCACAACTACCAGAGCGGTCTCAACACAGTCCTTGTCCGCTCCAGCAATCCCTTTAACGGTGACTTCTTCCGCGGACGGCACCACTTCTTCGGGTAGGCCCGGGTCTTGAGAAGGCCAAGCTTGGAGACTCCTCGTGCAGGAGTATGTGTCGCTCCGGTCCGCTACACCGGATACCCTGATGAGGTCGGATTCGTCCCACGATCTGCAGAGATCTTCTGGGGGAGACACCTCCACCAGGATGCGATGACGGGGTGAGCCCATCACCCGGGTGACCCTGCCTTTGGAGTCACCAGGCTCCACGATCACCGGGGAGCTCACACTCGACACCCCTGGGGCAGTCAACTTACCCCTATCATTATCGGCAGGTACTGATCCCAAGCCTGGGACCGCTGGTACCTCGGTGGTAGGCCGGACTGGCAGTCGCAGGGCACACGGGCCCACATCATGGTCTGCATCAGTTGAGGTGGTTGCCTCGGTGACCTCACTGGAGTGGTCCGCCAGCAGGCGCATCACCACGCTCGGTTGGTCGCTAGAATCACCACACATGGGCAGGGGTATAAACACCTTACCCTGGCCTTCTGGGATCTGTGGTTCTGGTCTCGGTGGTTCCTGCTTGGGAACCGGGTCTGGAACCGACATCGGGGGTTCCGACATCTGGAGCTCCGCCTTCAGCGGCTCCGCCTCAGCGTCTGGAAAGTCCATTTGGGCACACGGCCCCCCCACCACCTCCACCGCTGAAGTGGAAAAATTAGTAACGGTTTCACCCACCTTGGTAGCACCATCAAGCGCATCTTTCTCCGTAGGTTCCGCCATCAGAGGTTCCTGCTCTTCCTTCTCAGGGAAAGAACAATCCAGTTCTGCTACAGTGTCCTCCCCCACTGGCAGCTCGGTAGGCTGCGGCAGTTTGGGTTGCAGGAACTGCGTCGCACAGTCAGGGCACTCGGGCCCTCGGGTCAGTTCACCCACAGGACACTCACATTCATGCAGACGGCCGTGCAGGCATTCTTCCCCGTCTAGCACGGTCATCATGAGAGTGACGGCTAACTCAGTGGACCTGTCCGCCCAGCCACCAGTCGCTTTCCAGTCCCTTAATGCACACGGGCACACCACCATTGGCAAGACTAAATGGGGGGCCCGTACGATTCTATACAGCCAAGGGTGTTTTTCTCGGCATCCCTTGCTTTCCTTAGGGGCAACAGAAATTTCTGATTTCTGCTCAAGACACTCCCTCCCCCTGGTGGACTCTATAGGAGGAGCACACAGTCTTTCAGGGAATGTTGCGAGCTCTGTTCTGAGTCACTCACAGTGTGGGGGCGGGGCTCTGGCTTTCCCGCCAGTCCTGGGAGAAGGTTTGCAACATTTTCCTGTGCATGCTGGCAGTCAGCCGCACACGTGCCATTTTGATTTGGCGGGAGCCGCCATTTTAGGTGAGACTCACTATCAATGTCTATAGGGCTCTCGGTGCAGGTAGAAACTGCCAAGTCAGGGTAGATAAAGGGGCACCCATCGGTCGGACCCCCGGGCAAATTTAAGAACTTAGGGCCATCTTCCTCGCTTAGGGTCTGGCCTACATATATCAGGACAGTACTCCATTGCACGGTGTCATCATACCTTCGCCCTCTGACCCACGTACCCGACAGTCCAGGGAGCTTCCGAACCTGCGCCTGGACTTCTAACAAGGGCACGCCAGCCGGGACTGCCCCCACGGCAATCACGCGGTTAGGAGTCACGTTCACCTTCAAGGCCCAAGCGTAGACCTCCTGCTTTGAGAGCACCCACATGGTGGAACAAAAATAGGACAATTTAGAAAAACATGTACAGGGCACCCCAGGTCTGATATATCTCAGCAGCGCCTCCAAATGTAGCCCTTTTTGTGAACCGCCGGACCCACCCAATCTCACATTGGCCCCTCGTGGTCTAACCGGTTCCTTTCCCTGCAACACACCTGCTCTAAGGGACTACTGGTAACTGCGTAACACCTGTGGCTCCAGGAGATCTGAGCCTCCGCTAGCTGGGAGCCTGGGGAAACCCTTACCATTACCTGGTGCAGCGCCTCCACTTACCCAGGATCCCCGTTATGAAAGATAGCCCTGGGTAAGAAATACAATAACACACGTATACGATAAACCAATAACTAACACTTTACTTGACACACATATAACTCATTACATAACATCATGCTTATGCTCTATCCGCATCACCTCGGCCCAATGTCTGGTGTTCCCACCCAGTGTCCTGTGATCCCCCACACCCAATGTCCCGTACTCCTACGGAGGTCGTGGGTGACTGCGCAGTCACTATATGAAGGCCTGTTGGTGCACTTATAATACAGAAGTACCTTCCGAGCACTCCGATGCTCGGGACCGCAACACACTTCTAAAAGGGTCAGACGTCCATCTGATCCTATCCAGGTACTTCTCTCTGTGGACCCCAACAAGGGTCCCACTGCTTCACGGGAACAGCAACCGAATCACGGCAACACCAACCGCATCACGGGAACAGCAACCGCCGCTATCCCTAACTAACCCTATCAGGACAGGATCCCTAACCTAGGGCCTGTCCCTGATGAACCGCAACCTAGGATGGCTTGGGGAAAACTCCTGGGGCCTGTGGAACAATAACCTGCCCCCCTCCCCTAGCTACCCAGTCCTATCTGAAACTGCTAACTAACACCTACCAGCCCGCAGCAGACATACAGCTCACACTGTCAGCCTGCAGGTATTCACACACACTGCACACACTGCGCCCAGCACATGCAGCAACACACACAGAACGATACACACCATTCACTGGAACCCGCAGCAAATCCACTGCTCGCACGCTGTGCCTATTTGCCAGTGCGCACAGCCCTATCCGCTGTGGCACTGCCAAACTGCACCTCCCGCACCTAAGGGTAACCTCCTTATCTAGGGCCATCCCTCTTCAGTTACCCCCTGCCCTTACCGGGAATTGGGGCCTGCCTGGGGACCTAAGGAGAACCCTTACCTGGTGCAGGAGCCACTCTCTCCCTACACCCTTCCTACTCCTTCCTCTGCCTCTTCCTGACTGACGCATGCAAAGCCCGGGAAATGTATCTATATTCCCGGGCTGAGCTTCCTCCAGCCCTATTGGCCACACTCAGGCACCTGATGCCTGTCTCCCTAAGCCTCCTGGGAATTGTAGTTCCCAGGGGGCTGCCCAAAACACTGGGGCCGCATGCGCACTTGCCCTGCGCATGCGCGAACCCCTAATGGCCGCCTCAACCTCTCTCTTCCCTGTCCTGCCCTCGCGCGATCTCTCCCTGCACTGGGGATCCAACCTGACCCTTTCGGCCTACTGCGCATGCGCGAACTAACGCGCAATGTCGGCGCCCTCTCCTTAAGCCGCCGGGCCGGTGGCAACGCGATCGCGGCCCTAGCAACGGCCCGATCGCGTCCCCGGCAACCGGCCTGCGCCGCAACACCTAGCGCTGCTCCCTGCACTGGCCCCCACCCTCGCGAAGTGCCGGCGGTTCCGTCGCAGCCTCCGGCGGCACCTGCTACCACACGGCACTCCCGGAGAGGGGCCAGAAAGCTCAAATTTACCTCGGGGCTACATATATATATATATTTATATATATACAGTATATATATAAAGCAGAAAATAGCCATGTTAGTCCAGTTGCGATAGTGCAGAATAAATGAGTTCTTCAGTATTAGGTGATACCTTTTTTATTGGACTAACAATTTATGTCATAGGACAAGCTTTCGAGAGTTCTCCTCTCTTCTTCAGGTCAAGCAATACTGATATACAAAGGATTCAATGGCTAAAGCAGTGCTAAACCTCAAACTCACCCATTCCCCGGATGAAGTACATTTTCTAGACACCACCATTACTATAAAGAACAACCAACTACAGACTTCTGTATACCGCAAACCTACAGACAGAGCCAGCTATTTGAGGGACAACAGCTTCCACCCGACACACACCAAACATGCAACCATCTACAGTCAAGCCATACGATACAACCGGATATGCTCCGACACAGCAGACAGAGACCAGCGGATTAAAGCCTTGAGATCAGACTTTATAAACCGTGGATATAACCACAGAATTGTAGACCAGCAAATTCACAAAGCCACCAGAATACCAAGAAGTGATCTCCTTGAATACAAACAGAAGGAGACAAGCGACAGGGTTCCTTTGGTGGTCACATATAACCCACACCTAGGAGACCTACGCAAGATCGCTAGGAAACTACAACCCATCCTCCAGGAAGATACAAGACTGCAACAGGTCTTCCCTGAAGCACCCTTATTATCATACAGACAACCCCATAATCTCAAGAATATTATGGTGAGGAGGAAAGTATTCAGCAGTACAACTGAATGCGGGACAAAACCATGCCAGGACCCAAGATGCAAAACCTGCGCAATGCTCTACACAGCGGACACAATACAAATACCACACAAGAATCGGGAATACAAAATCAGAGGAGGGTTCACCTGTTCCTCCAGCAATGTCGTGTACCTCATCATGTGCATGAAATGCCCAGGGGGCTGCTACTACATAGGTGAGACAGGACAGGGGCTAAACAAGAGAATGAACCTGCATCGCCACAGCATCACACGCGGAACAAGAGACAGTCCTGTTGGCGAACATTTCTCTGACTCTGGCCATAAGATGAACGATCTGAGGGTTGCCATACTCAAAGGTAATCTTAAAACCCCGAAAGAGAGACGGTTGCATGAATACAAATTTATGCAACTGTTCGGGACACTTAGCAGTGGCCTAAACAGAGATCGAAATTTTATGAGTCATTACTGACACAAGCGAACTCTCTTCCCATGAGCGCTAAAGGCCATGTCTGTACATACTGTGCTATATGTATGCACACACAGCTGTCTCTCACACATACTAATACTCCTTATTTTTCCATCCATATACACCAATAGGGACCACATAGTATCCACACACACTTTTAGTTGTGCTACAAACTCTCACATTTCCACACCCACCCACACCATTTATATCCCTCTCACTCCACACACACCTTGTGTAGAGCACTGTTTATACTGTGGGCTCTCCATTCATTTTTATTCACACTGATACACATACACACTCTTTCTTCACTTGCTTTCAGTTACCCTTTGACACCTCTAGCCATAAAACACATCCACACCGGGGGAAGGAGAAGCACAGATAACATTCCAAGAGACACTGTTTTCAAGTTATCCTTGCTTCATTCATTGTAACATCGCCGGAAGAAGAGATCAGTGTATCTCGAAAGCTCGCACAAATAAAAGCATTTCGTTAGCCACAGAACGGTATCATCTATTTATTTTTTGATTATTGAAGCTCGGCTAACACGGTACTGATACCTCTACATGAATATATATATATATATATATATATATATGTAGAGGTATCAGTACCGTGTTAGCCGAGGTTCAATAATCAAAAAAATAAAAAAATAAATAGATGATACCGTTCTGTGGCTAACGAAAGGCTTTTATTTGTGCGAGCTTTCGAGATACACTGATCTCTTCTTCCGGCGATGTTACAATGAATGAAGCAAGGATAACTCAAAAACAGTGTCTCTTGGAATGTTATCTGTGCTTGTCCTTCCCCTGATGTGGATGTGTTTTATGGCTAGAGGTGTCAAAAGGTTACTGAAAGCAAGTTAAGAAAGAGTGTGTATGTGTATCAGTGTGAATAAAAATGAATGGAGAGCCCACAGTATATACAGTGCTTTACACAAGGTGTGTGTGGAGTGGGACTGGATATAAATGGTGTGGGTGGGTGTGGAAATGTGAGAGTTAGTAGCACAACTAAAAGTGTGTGTGGATACTTAGTGGTCCCTATTGACATCGCCACAGCATCACACGCGGTACAAGAGACAGTCCTGTTGGCGAACATTTCTCTGACTCTGGCCATAAGATGAACGATCTGAGGGTTGCCATACTCAAAGGTAATCTTAAAACCCCGAAAGAGAGACGGTTGCATGAATACAAATTTATGCAACTGTTCGGGACACTTAGCAGTGGCCTAAACAGAGATCGAAATTTTATGAGTCATTACTGACAGTAGTGAACGCTCGTCCCATAAGCGCTAAAGGCCATGTATGTACATACTGTGCTATATGTATGCACACACAGCTGTCTCTCACACATACTAATACTCCTTGTTTTTCCATCCCTATACACCAATAGGGACCACTAAGTATCCACACACACTTTTAGTTGTGCTACTAACTCTCACATTTCCACACCCACCCACAACATTTATCTACAGTCCCACTCCACACACACCTTGTGTAGAGCACAGTTTATACTGTGGGCTCTCCATTCATTTTTATTCACACTGATACACATACACACTCTTTCTTAACTTGCTTTCAGTAACCTTTTGACACCTCTAGCCATAAAACACATCCACACCGGGGGAAGGACAAGCACAGATAACATTCCAAGAGACACTGTTTTTAAGTTATCCTTGCTTCATTCATTGTAACATCGCCGGAAGAAGAGATCAGTGTATCTCGAAAGCTCGCACAAATAAAAGCATTTCGTTAGCCACAGAACGGTATCATCTATTTATTTTTAGATTTTTTTGATTTTATATATATATATATATATATATATCCCTCAAACCTTCCTCCAAATAAAATAGGGAGCAACACCTATGCTCAAAAAAGACCACAGAAAAGGTCCCTGAGAGATAAAGTACAGTATGCAAATTACTGTAATTTAATCGGACTCATATCTCACCTTTTTGCCATATCACTCAAATTTGAACAGTCAGAATTACACTGCTTCTAAATTTGCCTTTTTCACATAGTTTGGACATGCGAGAAGGACTTTTAGAATACGGTGACCTGAATAACTGAGGGAAAAGGGCTCAGATATGGACTTCTCATAGCTACTAGATGAGTTGGTCATGCCCTTTTGGTACACAGAGCAACGCAGGTTCCCATGAGTGTGGAATGTCGAATGGAGAACTTGCGTGCAGTATCATTGTGACAAATTTAATACAGAGTGCTTTTCCTGGTATTATACAGGTTAATAAGAGCTTCAATAAGATTTCGAACTATGCAACTAATTTTGACAGATTTATTATAAATCATTCTTCCTGGTATTGTACAGGTTTTTAAGAATTTATATTAGTGTTAGGACCCATGAGACGTGGTCTGCCTTGGAGGGGCTCAAGGGCTTACAACACTTTGGCCAATGAGTTAAACTAAAAGACCATTTTATTCAAGGTGTTGATGTTCATTAACCTTTAGAATCTGCAAATTAAGGATGAAAACAAAGATGATTAGAAACCCAACTTAATTAAACAAAAATCTTTATCTATTACAAACATGTCATGTTGTCATCAGTCAGTTTCAATCATTGATTACTCCAGGCCACAGTCCTAAAATGCAGCAAAATCCCATTAATTGTTTAGCTCGTTCTTGAATTCTGCAATAGTGTATTTATACTGCTTCCCAGGTTTATCTAAAATATTTCTCAAATGTTTCAGTATAGCATTCTTATCATAATAGCCATCACAGTTGACATGCCTTGACAACTCAGCAAATACAAAAACATTTTTATACATAACACCAGCACTCAAAAATTAAAACAAATGTAAACATTTTTCATAAATCAAAAAAAAGTTTTTTGATGCACAAAAGCAGAATTTATATAGGGATGTTAAGTATGTTGCTTAATATGATGGGAAAAGCCTCAATTGATTCATTGCTAATTTTGTTTATCTTGCTCACTTGACGACGTAAGCATTATAGCAACAGTAACCATGGAGACGATGCAGCGGACAAATGACATCAGCGGCATCAGTGTCATGATGCAAGGGGGGATGGATTAGGATGTTCATTAAGGACGCTGGGTGTTCATGTTCATCCCATCTTCTTGTTTATTCCTGGGACCGAAATGCGTTTGATATATATCAAGTACTTAAACAAATCTTAAAACTCTCTTGCAACTTTGAATACCTGCTGCCTTATTGTATTTGCAATATAAAACTAAACATGTTATACCTTCTTATATCTCACATTCGCAGAAAATTAAACTCAAAGTTTTTTTGTTTTTCAAATGTTCCACTCCCCAGTGATTCCATTATATGTAACTGGCCACATCCTTACCCTACAATAAAATTAAACTTCAGTTCTTTCCACTCATAAATCATAAATCATAGATCAAAATCTGTACAATCACTTGAAGCTAGGCTCTTGGAATATGGCAGTATTTTGACACTAAATAGTTTGCATTTCAGCTGTTTCTGATTAGAGTGGAAAAAGTTTGACACGTGTGAAAAGTTTAATATAAAAATCTGCTATTTTTGGACTTGTTATGCTGTACATGTACTGATGTAGCAGGACTCACCATTCTCGTGACCTCGGGAATCTAAGTGTAAATCCCCAGCATTGTATTTGTGTTTTGCCGGTGCAGCGACCGCAACTGAGCCAGGAATGAGCCTCGATCGCAAAAATTGAGTTTAGTAGTGGCTGTAGTACTCTGTAGTAATGATAGGTGGCACTAGTGTGTGTCTTTAATCTAAATGCAATGTAATCCATCCCTGTATCCCTTTTATTTCATATGATTTGATATCCCGTTCATTTTAATGTAACCCACCACTTATTCCCATAAAAACTTTAGCTGACTAAAAGTATTTTATAAGTATGACTTTTATTATTAGAGTGCAGTAAATGACAGTGAGATTGAATTGAGAGATTGTTATTTATAATGGAAATATTGATCCCAAGTAGGGGGTCAGAAGGTCCCTAATTTGCTGCACTCATTGAATGTGAGGATAATAGACTAATATCTATCCAGGGCAGAGGCGGATTTCGAAATCTGCCGCCCCTAGTCACTTACATTTGCCGGCTACCTCCTTTCTGCCCTGCTCCTTCTCCTTCTGATTCGCAGCGTGAAAGTATACAATGGATGTCACCAAAGTGACATCACACGGCATCTCGTTGCTATGATAATGCGACGTCATTTGATGCCGCAACGTCACGTTGCCATGGCAGTGAGACACTGTGTGATGCCACGTTTGTGACGTCCGAAGCATCATTTGATGCTGTGTCTCGGAAAGAGGAGGAGGGCAGCAGAAAGGAGACAGCAGAAAGGAGGCAGCAAGGAGGCGTCCAGCATATGTACTGTAAGTGACTTCCTATCAGGCTCTAGAATTCTGACACAACACTCAACAAGCTCTCTCTCTCTCTCTTTCTCTATTTTTTTCTCTCTTTCTATCTTTCTTTCTCTTTCTCTCTTTATCTCTCTTTATCTCTCTTTCTCTCTCCATTGCACTGCCAAAAATGATGCACTGTTTTTTAGATCCGTTAAAGATATTGGATCCATTAAAAAAAAAAAAGAGGCTTAATACCACATTTTTCGGTATTAGCAGCCTTTCATCACATTCTGATATTTATTTACAGATATACACCAGGTACACTGGCAAAGGTAGAAAATGTAATACTCTATATGGAACAATATATGTAGATGTATCTCTACTAAAAATTGCAGTTGGCTCCGTCAAACACTCCTCTGCCGTGGGTAAAAATTGAAAACCTACTCACATCAATTGGCTAGTTCATGTGTTTTAATGTGGAAAATTTCACAAGCTTCTCAGATGTTGGATGCAGTCAATTGTTTTAATGTTATGTTACCATTGGGTGCACATAGTTGTTTGAAATACATACAAATTTTAGTAGAGATACATCTACATGTTGTTCCATATGGAGTAACCCTGATGAAGTAGCACTTTTTAGCTACGAAACGCGTTGGATTATATTTTGTTTTATTGTGGTACCTTTTAATACCTTTCTTACCAGTATTGTGTATAAGGGAGTAGTTAGGCATATTTTCTGTGGCATTAGCCCCTAGTTACACCGCTCGGGTGCGTACTGTGTAAGCTGCGCCCTTCCCGTGTGACGTCATATTGATGCGCGAACACCGAGGCGGGCCGTCATTGCCAAGTGCCGGTCAAATTGACTGTGGTGTGAACACTTCTCTGTGTGCTCGCATTACCAACTAACTGGCTGACGACTACAGGAACTTTCCCTGGACTACACACACAGTGTGCATTACCGGACAGACGATCAAGTGGTTTTACCATCTTCATTCCTCGGACGGTCTGGATGCTGGATGCAGGTTGCTGTTAACGTTAAAGACCCAGATGACACCTGGAGACTGCAGGAGACAACTCACCATCCTCCTAACTCTCCACCCTGATGATTGCTGTGTGGCAATTTCGTGTATTGATACACGTAAATGCGAATGTTCTATATCTTTGATGTACGCAGAATACTCACCTTTTTATTACTTAAAAATATTTTGATATACTTCACCATTTGCGTTTTGTGCTTTTTTCTTGTTTCCTACTTGTAAATGAATGTTAGATTATAATGTTTCTGCATCTATAATTCTTACTGTAGTTACTGTATAACGCTAGATTATTGCCAACAATATTTCAACAATGGACTCACATAACTTCAAATCAACACTGAAGGTTGGCACATAAACGTTGTGATCCAGGTTCATGATAAGTATGTTCTGAAAGTTCGCTGCATTATTAATATTGAAGTAGTCCAAAATAATGACACTTTTGAAAACATTTGGAGGTCTTCAGGAATCCACATAAGTATGAAGAAAAAGAATATGTAAACTGGAGAATTCTCTTTATAATTAATGTTTGTAAATTGTATTTTGAATAGTAATGCATTTTTTATTGCCATTTATTGAAGATGTTTGTATTTTTACTGGTCAAAAGACCTATTATCAACATTTGGCTACGTTATCATCCATTACTCAAGAATGGGGGGTTAGGTGTGTTGGAGGGAGTGGGTGAAGGTGGGGTGGTTGTAAGGGGGTGGTATTTGGGGTAGTTACCCCGGGAACAGTGGTTATCCCTCTCCCCCCCCCCCAGTTGGTTGTGGTAGCGGTGACCCCCTTATTTGCCATAGTAGTTAGTAAAGCATTGCATAGCAATGCTTTACTAGCCACTTAGGTAGCCAAGGGGGTAGATAGTTCAGTTTTACTAATATTAACCCCTTTGATGCCTGTGGTTTACCTTGGTAGCCACAGGAATCAAAGGTGTTAATGTAATTTCAACCAAAGAGTTCTGTAATAATTTATATTTCAGAATCCTATGGCAGAAATATTAGCCATGCAATCGTGATTAAGTAATTACCTTGCATTTATTACTCCATCCCAACTTGTTCAAATATTGCACTAAGTAAATTATTACCCCAATCTGGTAATAAAATTGTTGTAATAAGATCTGGTCTTTTTTTTGCCGGGAGCGATATTTAATAGAGTTTGATTACTATGCCTGAGAGATGTACAGTACAGTACAGTAGCCATCCTCTGTGTTCTCCGTACCGCTTCGGCCGGCAGCAAACAATTCTCGGTGTGGGGTCTAATTTGGCAGAACAGACCCCCTGCTGGTAGCCCTGGTTTGTACTGTTCCCAGAGCAACAGCATTTTATTTTTCTTCCTACGGCTCTAGGGGCAGTAAGTCTGGTGACATCAGTACCTTAATTATAATGTTGGAAAGTATGTTATATACAGAATGCCTATGTTACTGCTGCAGCTCATCTGAGTCTAACACATCACCGTTTTTTCCCTGGCTTTTTCTTGGAATGCGACGCACTTCACCTGGAGCATGCCGCATTCATTTTGCGTTCTCAGCCACGGGTCATGCGCGGTTGACGCGCGGTTGATGCGTTTATTGAGAATGGTTCGGATTTAATAGGTTGCAATTCTTCGCGTGTCCGCCAGATGGCAGATATTCATGAATTGTAATGTGCATGCGCTTCAGTAATGTGTCGACTTGCAGGTGTTTCGTTTAAAAAAGATACCACAGTGTGCTATTGTAACTTCGCCTTGAGACTGAAGGAAGAGGTTGCAAAAATGTATCAATTTAGGCTTTTCATATTAAAGAAAGACAAAGACCAGTTTCGGTTACAGTATTCTCCAGAGACCCGCCGCCCGCCATGAGTGTTCAAGTGCAGCCCGTTTTCCAAAAACCCGACAGAAGTTATGCGTATTTGATATGGGCTGAAATTAATGCAACAGATGATAAAATGGCAACAGTTGTTCAAATTTATCAGTATTTTATCGAAAACTATGACTTTTACAAATTTTTGCCAGCTCCTCATACGTGGAAGCGTGCAATAAGGAAAAGGTTATGTAGCGATCCCTGTTTTTATCGTACTGAGCCACAATTTGTTGGAGGGTATTGGTGTGTATCACCGGCTTTTTCCTGTATCTATGATCATGCAGACGTCAAAAGGCGAAGGGTCGTGTTAAAACCAACTAAGAAACGATAGTCGCTGCCAAGCAATGCACCAGCACCGGCTTCCAATAACGGTGCCACCGTCAGTTACAACCTTGAGCCTGAGCCGGATTTCGCGTGCAGTTTCGATCAAGCTTTCATGTACCTAAGCAATTTCCAGCCTAATCAGCTGACTACAATTTCCAGCCTAATCAGCTGACTAGTCCCGCTGCAAACTACCGACATGGATGATCAAGAACACTGGACTGGCAGTGGAACGGCGCTGGCACCAGCTAAATGGGAAATTCTATGGTGAGTATTGTTGCCATAATATTTTCTGTGTTTTTTTTATTTTGACAATACAGTATCAATATCGGTGCGATTCAAAAGTCAAGCGATTCTCCTGTAAGCAATATCATTGGCTGAGCGGCTTCTACAGTACTGTACTGCAGATACTGAACAATTGGTGGAACGCTAGGCGCATGCGCATTGGAACCTTCTTGAAACGCATATGCGTGTCATTACATCGACGGTAGGCGCATGCGCATGTGAACAGGAGACGCCCCCCGAGAAAATTATTGGTGGGACTGGCTGGGGACTTCTTTAGACCATTACAGTAAAACTTATCTTTTTGTTTTTCCTCAGAAAAGAAAACAGCTAATGGAGGGATTTCGATGGATAATATCGCTTTGTGTAACAATGCCTGCACATTGCTGAATCGGATTTTAAAACCCACGTACCGGACTCTACAGTTTAGTTGCCGTTGTTATTGATTAGGATAGAATACTGTACCTGAAACAGTATGCTGATGTTTTCCGGCCGTACAGTATACAATACTTTTTTATAAACAGTATACTGTGTAATAAACCTGAAAAAATAAAAACTATGCATTTATTCTACATGTATTACAGTACTGTACATACATTATGTGTCTTCTATACAGTGCCAGTACATACAGTACAGTACAGTACTGTATGTGTCTTCTATTTTTTTAATACTCTTGTACTGAGCATGCCTACAGTATACAGTACAGTGTGCCTGGACAGTAGTGTACATTCTAGAAACACTGTATTTTGTTACAGTAGCAAAGGAGCCAATGGAACAATGTAAAACAAATCAACATGTTCTTTTATTGGTAGAGTAAGTACAAAAACATTTATTTACAAATACTGTACAATGTAGAAAGATTTTAAGTGCACAGTAATTCAAAACATCAACGGTGTATGGTTTACTGCTACAGTTGTGAAAACATTTATGTATAGAAAGCAAAAACATTTACAGTCAGTCAATATGGTTTACAGTCACATGTTTTAAAAACAAATTCTTTATTCATAAAATATACAAAACGCAATATCTCCTTTATTAAAGAACGGCAAATCAAAACATATACAGTGGGATGGTGTGCAAAACAGTCTGCACCAGTACAGTCCTCGAGGGCAGCAAACAGGGTAACCTTAGAAAACCGTGCCTGTTTGTGGCCCTCAGGGACTGGAATTGTGCAGGTCCTGTGTGTGTGTACAGCAAGTTAAAACATTTCTGTATAAATACAAGTTAAAAAAACACACAACAATATCTCCTTTATTTAAGTACAGCAGGTCAAAACATGTACAGTACAGTTCAGCACAACAGTATGGTCTTACCTGTGATTAAAAAAATCTTTATTCATAAAATACAGTATACAAACGAAACATCTCCTTTATTAAAGAAACATACAGTATACAGTACAGTAGAATGGTGTGCAAAACAGTCAGTCAGGCCTGCACCACTACAGTCCTCGAGGGCAGCAGACAGGCCTGGTTTTCAGGACAACCTTGAAAACCGTGCCTGTTTGCGGCCCTCAGGGACAGGAATTGTGCAGGTCCTGTTTGTGTGTACAGCAAGTTAAAACAGTAGTGTAAAACGGGTAAACTGAAAGTTAACCCACCAGGCGCTCAGAAAATGTAACTGCAGCTGTAGACTGGTGTTTAAACAATAATGAATGTGGGTTGTGATCGCCACTATCCCCCAGTGTAGCCTTCACAGATGTAATGCTCAGCAACTGGCTTACCATAAGCACAATGAAGTTTGACATAAAATAGAAGGAAATAACTCACAGCTGGGGGATGTAGTGAAGTGGCTGATCTGTCCTCTTGATTGTAAATGCTGCCAACCCCTCTGCCTGCAACTCCTCTAGGTGAAGTGATCCTCATGAGCCGCCAGCACTGTCTTCTGCTGCCAACCCTGCATCCGCTCGATCGCGGTGGGTGGTCACCTGACCGACGGCAGTGCCGGTACTTCCGGGTTCAGCAGGGGGACGCAGATGCACCAGTAACAGCCCGGCGTGCAGGCAGCAAGCACCAGAACACTGGAAATCCTCCCAGGGGAGGTCTGTACGCCGCACAGCCGTAGAAAAAGACTTCAGAGAAGGCTGATTAATGACCCATAAAAAACTTTAATGAAACAAAGTGCAAACGGATCCTCTTGACACGTTTCGGCCTGTCAGGCCTTTGTCAAAAGGCCTGACGGGCCGAAACGCGTCAAGAGGATCCGTTTGCACTTTGTTTCATTAAAGTTTTTTATGGGTCATTACATCAGCCTTCTCTGAAGTCTTTTTCTACGGCTGTGCGGCGTACAGACCTCCCCTGGGAGGATTTCCAAAGTTAAAACAGTAAGTTAAATACATGTACAGTACAGCACAGTTCAGCACAACAGTATGGTCTTACAGTTCCCGTGATTAAACCAGAAAGTCCACCACATTGTCCGTCCATGGCCAATTCCTTGCATGGCGCAAAACGCCATTAATGCAGTCTCGAACGCCTTTCATTACAGGATCTGTAATTGGATAAAAGCGCCGCATTTCACCCAGAATGGTCTTTCTTAAATTGGCAGGAAGCGCCTTTTTTACGCGATTTCCTTCGTAGTTCACTCTGAAGGCCCAGTCGCAGTACAACGAGTAAGGAACATGGTGCTTAAAAAGTAACAAGGCATACTTGTGGGGTGCACCAGCACTCATCACCCTATACTTCTCCCTGAGCGCTGGTGGCAGATCGTACATGGTGATGTCGGGCACCTTATCGATGCGAGCGAATGTAGGTCTTCTGCGAGCGGGTGTGTTTGAAGCGACGGGCGATGGTAGGTTGTCTGGGAGGAAGCTTTCCTCTGTTCTTGGTCGCCGTGTTGTCTCCTGGCGTGGTCTTGACGGGGTTCTCATGTCCAACTCAATGGCATACATGTACACTACATCTTCTGGTGGAGGGGGTGCGCTTGGTGATGAAAGGGGGTCGATGCTCCCATTCATCACATCCAGGTCACCCCCCTGCTCCAGCGTCAGGTAAACAGGGGCATTAACACCAAGCAAATGATGTGTACCCGCTATGTCAGCATCTATCTTCTCCATCCGTCGATCCATCCATTGATCCATATCTAGCATCCGTTGATCCATATGTATCATCCGTTGATCCATATGTAGCATTTTTCTACATGACAGGCACGGCATAGGCGAGTTGGTTCCGGAGTCCGTAGAATCGGGGTTGCTCCATGGAAGCAGGTAGCACAATGCAGTATCTAGACAAGGGCAAGTTCAGATAAAGATCATCGAGTGGTGGGCTATGCAAAGTGTGTAACCTTTTATGCATGGCGGCGAGGTACACGTGTTGAAAGTGGGCTTACTCTAATGTGAGTCATTACCGTATAAATACACCATCCATTTTGTGGATTCACTGCACATTGAATACACATTGACTAAACATCGAATATACATTCTTGTGTTTGTATTGTATTTCTTTCTACTCGCAGCAATGGTTGTTAAAAAGATTTCCAAGGATCTCAGCATGCGAATTAAGGAGATGTACACTACCGACACACTTTATTAAAGTGTGGCCGGTACCGCAAGCCGGGATATTTCCCGGCTTGCTTGTGGCTGCCCCTCGGCGTGCCGCGCGTCATAGACGCGCGGTCACGCGTCTTCGGGAGCCTGCGCCCCCTGCACGCGCGTCCAGGGCTCCCCGAGGGAGCCCTGGTGTCCCGCGATCTGCGGGACGGCGGCAGGGGGTTCCGGGGGACCCGGCGGACCCGGTAGCGGTAGGGAGAGCGCCCCGATCGGAGGGCGCTCTTCCGCTGCTTCGGCGCGCGCCCGTCACACTCGGGCGCGCGCCAGGCTACTGCTGCGGCCAAGAACGGGCAAATGCTCGAATAAACTTGGCCGCAGCAGTACACGAGCGAACACTGAATTGCTGCTATCCAACGCTGGTTAGCTACTTCTGGCCTCGTTCTGCCAGCAACCACCGTGAGCAATCATGCACGCGGAAAAAACAGAGAACGCAAAAGGGCACCAGGGGTAACTAACGCGTAAGTATATTTATAAAACGTTTTTAAAAAATTAGATCCAAAAATGTACTGTACATCTACAGTACTGTATCTAATACTTTTGTTATTTCTGTTGATTTATATTACAACCGTGTATTTATTTTGTATATTTATATTTATATTACAACAGTATATATATTGTGTATATTTATATTTATATTACAACAGTAAATATATATATATATTGTATATTTATATTTATATTACAACAGTATATATATATATATATATATATATATATATATTGTATATTTATATTTATATTACAACAATATATATTGTATATATTTTTATTTATATTACATTATATTATATATTTATATTTATATTACAACAGTTTTATATTGCTGCATATTAATAGAACAATATATTATATCCTGTTGATCTACTGTCTCTAATATTTTTACTTAGGGAATGTTTTTCTTTACATTGTAGGGAGACAACTCTTCTGGTGGACAAAATAAGTGAGGAGAATGATGAGAAGAGTGCATTAAGGGTCAAATACACTCTGCAGGAAAATCACAATCACAATCTCACTGTATCCGAGACCAGCATAAAGAAGATGAGACGCAGCATTGGATGGAAATATGGACGTGTGAGGTTAGTACTGGACAGAACAGGAGGTAAAAGTGTTGTTTAGGAAACTGTACTGTACCGCTAAAATTATTTATTCCTATTCATTACAAAGCGTCACCTCTTCTACCAGGACAACGATCCGAAGCACACCGCGTCAACAGCGCATATCCTTGAGCGCGGTATCAACTGGGTGAAGACGCCAGCGGAGTAAGTGCGGTAACCGTGTCTCATTTTTTCCCCACTGTTTTTACTGTGTACTGTACTGTATCTCTTAAACTAATTGTCCTTTTTTTCCAATGACAGATCGCCAGACTTCAATCCTATCGAAATGGTCTGGCATCAGCTGAAGGACCATATCCGGAAAGTGGCGAAACTCTTCAAAAAGGACGAGTTGTTGAAAGGCATAATGAGTTTTTGGAACGATGTACTCACCGTGGAACGCTGCAATAAATATATAGACCATAGTGCCACTGTGTTGCCCATTGTGATCGTGCGTAATGGGCAAGCATCAGGAAAGTGGTACTATGCTTTAGTATTGTAAGTACAGTATGATACAGGTAAGTATGGCACAGATTTTTTCTTTCCCAATAGTCCGAGTATACAGTAGTTACAGTTTTTTCTTTACAGAGAGAGCAGCACCAGCCATCAGGTTACAGTACATAGTATTTAACAGTAGTCAGAGTATACAGTAGTTCCTGTATAGACTAGTTTGACAGTACTACAGTAACTGCCTACTAACTCCTCAATTTTTTCTTTAAAGAGAAAGCAGCACCAGCCATATACAGTAGTACTACACATCACACAATGCCATAATACAGTATGCACATAACTGCACTCATTTTTTGTTTTCTTGTCGTTTCAGGAAAAAAGGGTGGCCTGGGTGGAGGTGGGGTATTGTGTCCAGTCTAATTTTTTTGTACAGTCAAATGTGCAGTGTATAAACAACAGTAATGATGTACACAAAACCTCTCCTCTCTCAATGAACTACTGTACTGTACACAGAACGAGGAACAAGAAAAAGACGGGAATATATATATATATATATATATATATATATATATATATATATATATATATATATATATATATATATATTATACATTACAGTATATATTATTAAATAATATTCTTATAAATGTGCATTATTCATGTTTCCCCATGTTTTACAAATGTTTTCTAAATGTTTATCCAATTTCAATCTGCCAAAAGAACTTAATAAAGACTGCATTATGTATTATTCAAGATTATTTTTATATTTGCATTTTTTGGTTCCTCATAAAATAAAATAAATATTTATTCACATTCCTGCTAATGATAATCATTGACAACAACCACAACCCACCCCCCCACCCCTACAGTACACCAATGAATAAGAATGAATGACAAAACAACATGAATCAGTTAATGGTTTTTTTAACTCTCAATTCTCACAATGCTGTGCAAATCGAATTTACATTTCAAAATCGAGAAGGGATTTTCCAAAGTGTTACCGTAAACAAAGCCTCAAAGCGTTGGGGGTGGGGGGTGGGGTGATTACATGCAGGCGCACTGAGGCTTTGTACCTCGGCTATGGACGGATTAAGAACACAATGGCAATATTCAGAAAATTAACGACTCTGTGGAGAGAGGGGGTTGGGTGACTCATGCGCAGAAAGCAGCAAGCTCCCATATCTAAAAGGATTAGAGTACACGCAGGCACAGTGAGGCAATTGACGGTCGGCTAGGGACGGATTAAAAACACAATGACTAACTAACTTCAGAAAATTAATGACTCTGTGGAGGTGTCTGTCGATAAGAGTTTGTGTGTGCATGGGGGAGGGATGAAGGATTAGTTGTGCAGCAGTTCAAAGAAATAACATACTGTACTTTAGAGTACAGTAATTTCAAAAGGCAGTTCATCATAATACTGTAATTTGATCCCTACACCCACCAAATACGGTACATACACAGGCGGCACACTTTATTCGAGTGCGGCTCATTCCGCAAGCCGGGAAATGTCCCGGCTTGCGAGCCGCACTCCCTTAGCGTGCCGCGAATCACCGATGCGCGGTCACGCATCATCGGGTGCCTGTGCCGCCTGTACGCGTGCCCAGGGCTCCCCGAGGGAGCCCTGGTGTCGCGCGGATGTTAGGACGGCGGCGGGACATTCCGGGGGACCCGGCGGACCCGGTAAGGAGAGGGGGAAGCCCCGATCGGCAGGCCTCTCCTCCGCTGCTTCGGCGCGCGCCCGGCACCCTCCGGTGCGCGCCAGGTTACTGCTGCGGCCGAGAACGGGCAAATGCTCGAATAAACTCGGCCGCAGCAGTATAAAGCACACAAATCAACCATGTGCAGGCAAAAGCACAGATTTAATATCGTAAAATCAAGATTGCTTTTGCAGGCTTGTGGATAAAATAACAGTTAAAAAATCATAATTAAAATTTTGGGGGGGGGCACTCAAGCAAGCAGTGTTGGATGAATTTACAGGCGCATGAGCAGGAATAAACTAGCTCCCATCCAAAAGAGATTACACACAGGCGCACAGAGAGGTGATGCTCTGTGCAAATCAAATTCGAGAAGGGATTTTCCAAAGCATTGCCGTAAACAAAGCCTCAAAATTCCCATCTCAAAGAGAATAACATGCAGGCGCAGTGAGGCTTTGTAGCTCGGCTATGGACGGATTCAGAACACAATGGCAAGATTCAGTAAATTAACTACTCTGTGGAGAGTGGGGGTTGGGTGACTCATGCGCAGTAAGCAGCTCCCATCTCAAAAAAGATTACACGCAGGCGCAGTGAGGCTTTGTAGCTCGGCTATGGATGGATTAAGAACACAATGGCAAGATTCTGAAATTAACGACTCCGTGGAATTTCAAATCCTTGAGCTAGCGATCATGGGGGAGGGGGCTACAGGGTACAGCTGCATGAAGTTCAAAGCTAAAGACATACTTTAATTTCAAATGGATACAGAAAAGAAGGGGGAGCACAGGGTGAGGATCCCTACTGTAGTATTTTTAGCCTCTAAATGATGAAAGTGGGTGTAGTGATAATATACTATAACACTTACACGGCCTTGTGTAAATGCTTTTACATCAAGGTATCTTTACGTTTTTCTTTCCTCTGCTGGAAAGGTTTTCCTTCTTCTTTCTCTTCAGGTCTTGTTCTCTTCTTACGTTCGCCGACCGCTTGCAGTGGTAGTTTCTCCCTCAGAGCAAAATGAACATAAAAACAGATATGTGAGGGAAAAGGTAAAATCACAGACTATGATAAAAAAGGCAGCCAAAGCTGCAATCACTCACACGGGCAAGTGTGAGTGCAATCCTGGGGGGGATGGTATCTTATCTTGCTTCTGGGATATCAGCGTATAAATGACATGGGGATGGTATATAAATAATAAAAATGTGTATACAGGATAATACTCACACGGCCCTGTGTGAGCAGGCACACATAAAAATATCCTTTTGTTCTATTTGGGTTGCCAGTGTTAACTCCCAAAAGTGGGAAGTATAACAGGTAGCCCCTCCTTGGTGATGATGTGGAAATGAAAAAAGTCCGGGTTAAAACAGACTGCAGTTTATTTAACCATACGTGGCACTTAAAAACATATCATGAAGTTAGATATAAAACCAGCAACATGAAAACAACCAGAAAATAAAGATAAATAGATAAAAAGATCAGCCAGTCACTCGGAGATAGATCGTGAGTCCGTGGGGTGGTGCTAACAGTGTCCGCGTCCGGAAATAGTGCTGCTTCCTCTGGATTCACTCCTTGACGGTGGCTGTGTAGGTACAAAATTGCTTAGTAGAAAGAGCAACGCATTTCGCCCGTTTATGGGCTTCCTCAGGCTCCGTAGAAGGGGGGTAAGGCTTAGATTGAGTATATATGCAAATGCCAGCCAATCCCCTGTCCAACTAAGCGTCGTTTTTTCTGTTAAAGTCCGTTTTCCAATGAAGGCTAATGAGTGCTATCTTGCACTGCGCTTTGGCAATAATGTTTTAGCCCCATGGTTTTGATTTCGGCTGAAGTTCCGAAAAAGATGTTTTAGCACATAGAAATGTACGGAGTCAATGCAAATTAATAAATATTTATGTGAAAAAATGTGTAGGTGTATTTATACTACTGCATAATTGAATATGAGTTGCGTGACTAGATAGTGTTTAAATTAAGTGTAAAATAGATATATACAATGTTAGAGAAAAAATAAATAGTAATAAAGGTGTATGGTGAACAATTTTTATGTGCAAATCAATGGGAATGAACAGCTAAAAGCTGACATGACCGAGTATAAATAACTCAGTGTGTTAATACTTAATATGATAGTGAAGTGTGAATTAATTGTGTGCATACAGCAAATGTGACCCCAATACTTTCATGGGTAACTGTATAGAAAAGGTGTCAGTGACTCCAATATACAGAAATATGTCTAACCTTATGCTAATTATTCTGAATGATCGTTTTGAATGTGTTGGAAATGATGATAATAAAAAATTAAAAAAAATAAAAATATATATATCTTAGTGTAAAAACAGAATTGTTACAATATTTAAAAACATAATTAAAAACATAATATAATGTCATTGAATATATTTATACATAGATATTAAAATAGTTGTCCAATATGAATGAAAAAATCTTTCTATTCAGCTTATGCTCCTTTATATAAAGGTACATGTGTATCTGTATTCATACGTAAAAATTGGAATGTCCACTCGTTAACTTCAAAACTGAATGATATTATCAGCTGGGATAAAGTAAACAACTCTGTGTATTGCTGCGTAGAAGTCGATTATTGATGTAAGTTAATTCTACTTATTGCGTTGGTCATTCCAGATCTAAAAGAGATTAGAAATAGTGAGGATGAATATCCATATGTTACATTGTATTTTTAATAAAACATATTAAAACGTGATATTTAAGAGTAGACCTGTGTGGTTTTTCTTGTTTGCAAAACATTTTTAAAACATCTGAACAAATCAATGTATAGAATGGGCATCCTATCATAAGCGCTTATAATAGACATAAGGACCAGAATGCTCATCCATAAGCTCAGAGTAATAATATATGTTAAGATCTAAAAAAGTGTACTGTATAATCTTAAACATGTGTGAAGGTATGGTGGGTCGGGTACTGTAAACTATATAAAGGCCCCCAGGTCTATATCTATGTTCAGACCTCTGGGGGTCAAAGTTTTGAGTCTATAGATCCAGTACCTTTCTCTTTGGCAAAGTTTTTGGAGTCTATCTCCTCCCCTCCAATGTGAGTCTAATCTTTCAATCCCCTTGAAAGTAAGGCCCTCCGGGTTTCCTTGGTGGAATAAGCTGAAGTGTTTTGAGACACTATGTGTAAGTACTTGTTTGCGAATGTTGCACATGTGCTCCAAAATGCGTACCCTCAAAGGTCTTGAGGTGGTCCTACATATTGGAGACCAAATGGACACACCAAAAGATACACCACAAAGTCAGTGCGACAACGGATTGTCTGTTTTATCTTAAATTCTTCCTTGGTTATGTTGGAACTGAAAACCACTTTGTCTCCTTTTGTCACTTGTTTGCATGCTTTGCAGCTGATGCAATTGAAAAACCCAATTGGGGGGGTAGCCAATTTTTATTATTATTTTTCACTTTTTCTTTCTGATATGTACTTGGAGCTAGCTGTGCTTTAATGCATGGAGCTTTTCTAAAAATGACCTTAGGGATTGTTGGGATATGTCCCTTTAGAAGGGGGTCCATTTGTACTATATGCCAGTGTTTTTGTACAATTTCTTTTACTTTGGCAGCATCAGTACTGTAAGTGGTGATGAATGCTGTGGTGAATGTGTTGTCGTTTCTTTTTGTCGATGGCTTTAGCAGATCTTCCCTTGGGTTCAAATTGTTTTTTTCTATTGCTGCATCTATCAATTGAGGTTAATATCCACGTTGTAAGAATCTGTCCTGTAATGTGTGTGTTTGTTCTTTAAAAACCTCAATGTCCGTGCAGATTCTCTTAATCCTCCTGAATTGCCCATGGGGAATGTTGCTAAGCCATCTTGGATGATGGCAACTAGAGGTCATTAAAAAAATATTGGCATCTGTTTGTTTAAAAAATGTTTTTGTCTTGATTTCACTATTTTCCACGTAAATGGTTAAGTCCAGGAAGTTAATAGTTTCTTTACTATATTCTATTGTGAATTCTAAGTTTATTTCGTTATCATTAATGTATTTAATGAATTCTTTTAGGGTCTCCTCATCTCCCTTCCACAGAAACAAGACATCGTCTATGTAGCGATGCCAGGAGACCAAGTTTGCACTGAATGGGTTGTTAGACCAAATTGTATTATCTTCCCAGTCCGCCATAAAGATATTGGCAAAACTGGGTGCAAACTTGTCCCCATAGCAGTGCCACACAGCTGGAGGAAGATTTCATCATTAAACCAAAACACATTATGTTTCAGGATGAAATCTAAACCATCCAAGATGAATGTTCATTGTTCATCTGGGATGGAAATGTCCTTTGAGATAGTGCTATCAATAGCTATGATGCCATCCGTGTGATGTATGCAAGTGTATAAAGATTTTACATCACACGTTGCTAATGTAAGATCGTCTTGCCATTCTATTTTCCCCAATATATTAAGTGTCCTTTAAGTAGGATCTGCCTTTGACAGCATATTTCTGGAGAAAGAAATCCAGGTATTCAGACAAATTTTGTGTGAGGGAGCCGATGCCCGATATTATAGGTCTCCCAGGGGGGGCTTCTAAACATTTATGTATCTTGGGTAAAAAATAAAAAATCGGTAGGATGGGTTTATCCCGATGGATAAAACCCCATTCTTTTTTATTCAGTATCCCTAGTATCTTCCCCCTGTCGAGGATTATATCTAGCTCCTGTTTGTGTTTTTGAGTTGGATCTCTGCTTAGTTTCTGATATGTTTTCTTATCTCCCAGGATCCTTCCTGCCTCCTGTAAGTAATATTCTGTATCCATCACTACCACACCTCCGCCTTTGTCGGCTGGTTTGATAGTGATGGATCTGTCCTCTGTTAGTGTTTTCAGAGCTTCCTTTTCCTCCTTGCTGAGGTTATCTCTAGGGTGTTTCTTTTGCTCTGCTAATTTCTCTAAATCATCCGACACTAGTTGGTGGTACACCTCTAAATAGTGTCCCTTGCTGTTACTTGGATTGAATTTAGATTTATCCCGTAATCCTGAATGTATATAATTGTTTTCTGGGTCATCTCTTGTTGGTGTAATTGGGTTTGCCCCTATTATTTCCCTGCTCTGGGCATCTTTGTTTAGGAAAAAACGTTTCATGGTTAATTGTCTCAGGAATTTGTTAGCATCCAAGAACATATTAAAACCAATTGCTTTTGTTGCTGGCGCAAAATTAAGTCCCCTAGATATGAGGCTTAATTGATTTTTGGTAAGTGTAGTTTTACTAATATTAAAAACTCCCCTTACCTCATTTGTTTCTTTTTGTTGCCTCCTTCTGCCCCTCTTTCCTCTCTTTCTCTTTTCCCTAGTTGTCTCTCCTCTGTGGTTTGATCTATAAGTGGGTCAAACCTGTTCTGTGTTGCCACAGGATGCGGAGGACTTTGGTCTAAAAAAGCTACCGCAGTGTTTTGTTTAGTTCTTTCCCAAACTGGGCTTCTAATGGGGGATCTGCTGGCGTATCTCCTGTTCTCTGTCTCTCTGTCTTTGGGCCTTGATCTCTCTCTTCTGTCCCTATATTCTTCCCTTTCTTCTCTCCAGTCTGGTATCTCTCTTCTATCCTCTCTATCTCGTTTGTAGTCTTTCTCATAGTGACTTCTCCATTCCCAATCCCTATGTCTTTGCTGACTACGATGATCTCTCTTTTGATAATTCCAGTACCCGCCCCACCATACCTTCACACTTGTTTAAGATTATTCCCTTTTATAGATCTTAACATATATTATTACTCTGAGCTTATGGATGAGCATTCTGGTCCATTATAAGCGCTTATGATAGGATGCCCATTCTATACATTGATTTGTTCAGATGTTTTAAAAATGTTTTGCAAACAAGAAAAACCACACAGGTCTACTCTTAAATATCACGTTTTAATATGTTTTATTAAAAATACAATGTAACATATGGATATTCATCCTCACTATTTCTAATCTCTTTTAGATCTGGAATGACCAACGCAATAAGTAGAAATCCCGCAGCAGCAGACCACACTTATAATGGCACTATTCACTAACAGAACACTGAGAGGGCAGAATCTAGCGTTTTTTTTTAATGACACCATGGATCCGATGGAGACAGATAAAGACAGCTTAGACACTCAGTTTTCCAAACTAGAGAAATTGCTTACACAAGAAATGAGACAAATCTGGGAGACCTTTATGCTCAAACAGTATCTTGAGAACAAAAGGATCCCCAGAGGACTCAGAGTACAGAAACCACCCACATCAGATTATGATGACGAAGAATTTTTAAAACAATGGAATTGTATACAGGATACATGTTCAATTGATCTCATGTTACTCATTATTAAACATAGAACTATCACAATGGAAGTTCTGGATGGGCAGATTAATTCAATTAAAGAACAATTGGAACCATTCATAGAACTTCCTGAGTACAAAGTCCTAGAAGAAAAAACATCTTTAAGAATTGATAAAATAGAGAAAGAGGTCAAATTAACAAAACATAAAAAGTTTATAAGGGACAAAAAAGATTATGGTGAGAATAAACAAAGGAATTGGAAGATAGATAAAACTATTACCATTGTCGAAGTAGAACCGAGTGTGCAAGACTCAACCCACTCAGTTAGTACTTCTAGGGGTAGAATTGATTCCTCTAAGAGTGATATATTGGACAAGCCCACTTTAGAAAAAAGAGGGGAATTGCCAAAACAAGACATTAAACCCCCTGCCAATTCTAGTAAAGGCAAAAAGAAATCTAACAAACATGATCAGGGAGCCTAACGAGAATATAGGGAATATAGAGGATCAATATAATATGGGATATCAGTGTAGAGACAGATCCCCAGTTGATAAACCCCATGCGGGCCACCATTATCGTGACAGATCCCCAGTTGATAGAACATATGGGGGCCGTCATGAGACAAATAATTTTAACCATAAATCTTTTTTGGACCAGCGCCGGGGCCGAGCACCACTACAGGAAAGATGGAGAAGTACAAGGGCCCACCCAGCCAGACAGGATCCAGTAAGGGTAGAAAAGAAAAGACCACGATTGGAAGATGTAGAGGGAAGAGAGGAGGAACAAGGAAGAGAAAGAGAAAGAAGAAGGTTAGACCAAGGGAGAGATTGGTAAAAAGCAATGTGTTTAATATCAGCGACACACCCCTCAAACAAGCAGAGCTAGATGTTCTATCTCGGGGTTTAAATGTTGCCCCTGTCAGTGGACCCAACATGTTTAACACCTTTGTTGATGTCCATAGATTTTTGAGAAAAATTTCTCTCAAAAAATATTACATCAAAGATGCAGTCAGTAGAGCGGTTATTTCACCCAATCTAAACCCTGTGGCCAGCAAACCCCCTCTTACCCCTTTTAATAAACCATCCACTTTTTATCCCAAAGGAATGAAGGGGAAGTTTGTCGACACGTTTGCTGAGATGGTAATTTCAGATCTGGAAGTGGCAAGTGTAGATTTCAAATGTCACAAACAGAATCTCAGCAAAGAAGAGAAAGAGGCAGTCAAAGCCCTAGAGTCAAACACCAAAATAGTGATCAATGCAGCGGGGGGAGAGGTTGTTATGAATTCTCCCTATTATAAGGAAGAGTCACTCAGAATTCTGGGTGACAGCACTACTTATTTGAAGTTGGATTCAAATCCAACCATTCCATTTAGAGAAGAATTGGTGGCATTTTTAGATCAGGGTCTCCGGGATGAAATTATTACTACTAGGGAAATGGAATTTATAACCATTGAACAACCAAGAATCCCGATGTTTTATTTCATCCCGAAGATACATAAAAGCCTCACTAAACCCCCAGGCCGCCCGATAATATCTGGGATCCGTTCCCTCACATCCAACCTGTCCCAGTTTTTAGATGATCTTCTTCAAAAATATGTTGTGCAGGTCCCATCCTATTTGAGGGATACCTCACAGGTCTTAACCCTCTTACAGGATTTGGTTTGGACGGATGATTTCTGCTGGGTAACGTGTGACGTAGTGTCATTATACACTATAATTGACCATCAGATTGGTTTAGACGCAATTAGGAGGGTTCTGGAACGTGATGTTGGGATGGATGACGGATTGAGGCAGTTCATTCTGGATGGAATCAAATTCATTTTGACCCATAACTTTTTTAGCCATGACCACGAGTTTTTCCTCCAGACATGCGGCACTGCCATGGGCACCAGGTTTGCACCCAGTTACGTGAACCTATTCATGTCTATCTGGGAGGAGGACCATATCTGGTCCTCCAACCCATTTGGGGAAAACCTGGTGCTCTGGAAGAGATATATCGATGACGTGCTGTGTGTCTGGAAAGGGTCAATTGATCAATTAGAGTAATTTAAACACAATTTTAACACCAACACAAGAAACCTGAAATTTACGTTCAACCATAACAAAATCAACATAAATTTTCTTGACCTATCTCTTTATGTGGTAAATAACATTATCCATACTAAGACATTCCACAAAGAAGTGGATGCCAATACTTATTTATTGGCATCAAGTCACCATTATCCTCAGTGGCTGCGGAACATCCCCAAAGGCCAGGCACTGAGAATAAGGAGAAACTGTTCAGATGATATAATTTATCAACAGCAGGTCAAAGAACTAAAAACAAAGTTCTTGGAGCGAGGATATAAAAATCAGGAATTGGACCGGGCTATTTTAGATGTTAATAAAATCGACAGAGCCTCTTTAATTTGTAAAAAGGATTTAAAAAAAAGCCCCTACATCCAAAATACAAGACCAGTTCCCTTTTTTTATCACTCAATATATTGGTCTGGCCCCGGTTATATCTAAGGGCCAGGAATTTTAAATCCTCCCTAGCTCCCTGTTGTCCCATTGATGGTCTCAGAGATCGCCATGTAACATGGCTAAATAATCTAAAAGGCTACTATACATGTACCAATTGCATTGGATGTAAGCATAGTATTAAGACCAAAACTTTTAAATCCAATGTAACAGGAGTAAATTTTGACATTAGAACTTTTATTAATTGCAGGACCAATTTTTGTGTGTATTTATTAGAATGTCCATGCGGCCTGGAATATGTAGGCCGGAAAGGGAGACCCCTCAAAAGACGGTTCGCGGAACACGTCTATAATATCAAAAGGGGCCTCGAGACTCACAGTGTCTCTAATCATTTTAAAATACACCATGGCCAGAACCCGGTGGGCCTGTTATGTATAGGAATCGATAATCCTAAAGGTAGTTGGCGTGGGGGAGACAGGCTTAACTTGGTATCCAAACGGGAGAGTTATTGGATATATGTGCTTAAAACATTGTCCCCCCATGGCCTTAATATCGATTTCGACCTAGTGGCCTTTCTGCAAGACTCCTAATTCTATGTCACTGTTTAGGCAATATTGGCCAGCTGGCGTCTATATCCGGGACATGACAGATACATTTTTAGTGTTCAGTTCCTTTTAGCTATATCTGTATCCTCTATCGTCAATCTACCTTTTTAAACCTTTAGAGCAATCACTGTATAATCCAATGTATTTATTATCTATATGCATTTATGGTATTTAGGTGAATGTGTATGTTATATTATTTGCCAATGTTTTAACCTAGAGATTTTATACCCAATGTATTTATTATTTATATGCAATCCATGGCATCTAGGTGATTGCGGATGTTTTACCAAGATTTTGACCCCATTTGCTTATTAATTATTTTAATGCGGACGCATGTATGGTATAGCCTCAATCCCTAGCCCCTCCCCTTGTAGGAAGGTCTTTCCACTTAGGGTTTGCCTATAAGTATCCTGACCACTAGGCTCCATTAACCCCTGAGGAAGTGACCACGAGTCACGAAACGCGTAGGGAGGAGGAGCTTAGTGTTTTGGACCGTCCAGGAATCCTTAGTTCCTGACGTGAGGAGAGTTCTTGTTGCTGTACCGCTGACGTCACTCGATTTTCCGGTATCGAGTGTAGCGCGCGGCGATCCTCCCCTCCATCGATCTAGGAGCTGTTCAGGTTGCGGACGGCATCCGTGTGCGGTAATTGTTATCCCCCATTTATGTGAGTGTGATTTTAATCTTTTTTAACTGTCATTAAATTTCTGTACGGTATCACACTAGTTTTGGTTCATTTCCCCCCCCCTTTATCTGTGGGAGCGTTGGAGTGCATCACGTGTATCAACACCTGTATCCACGCCATTACCGACAGAGGGGGACTCCACAGACCAGACCACGAGGGGTCCGTGAGAGGTTCTGAGGAGACGGGAAGCGTGTTACAGATTCTCTCCACTGAATTTACAAGCCTATATCCTGTAAGTAAGATTCTTTGGCTCTAGATAGGGATAGGTTTATAAAACGAACTACGCAATCGGTGTGCCCTCATTCAGAATAATTAGCATAAGGTTAGACATATTTCTGTATATTGGAGTCACTGACACCTTTTCTATACAGTTACCCATGAAAGTATTGGGGTCACATTTGCTGTATGCAAATTAATTCACACTTCACTATCATTTTAAGTATTAACACACTGAGTTATTTATACTCGGTCATGTCAGCTTCTAGCTGTTCATACCCATTGATTTGCACATAAAAATTGTTCACCATACACCTTTATTACTATTTATTTTTGCTCTAACATTGTATATATCTATTTAACACTTAATTTAAACACTATCTAGTCACGCAACTCATATTCAATTATGCCAGTAGTATAAATACACCTACACATTTTTTCACATAAATATTTATTAATTTGCATTGACTCCGTACATTTCTATGTGCTAAAACATCTTTTTCGGAACTTCAGCCGAAATCAAAACCATGGGGCTAAAACATTATTGCCAAAGCGCAGTGCAAGATAGCACTCATTAGCCTTCATTGGAAAACGGACTTTAACAGAAAAAACTACGCTTAGTTGGACAGGGGATTGGCTGGCATTTGCATATATACTCAATCTAAGCCTTACCCCCCTTCTACGGAGCCTGAGGAAGCCCATAAACGGGCGAAACGCGTTGCTCTTTCTACTAAGCAATTTTGTACCTACTGCACCGACACACTTTATTCGAGCAAATACCCAGTATGTACCTGGCAGATACCTGGAATGCGCCGCTCCTCACCTCTGACAAGCCCCGTTGCATTTGCCTTCCCAGCCTGGGTTCATGCCTGGCTGACGGGCGGCTGATCTGTTAAATGATAATGATTAGGATTTAATAGGCTGCAATGCTTCACGTGTCTATACCAGATGGCATAAATTCATGAATTGTAATGCAGTATATATATATATACTGTGCAGTATTGCAGCCAGCGGGAATAAAATGCTTCAATCCCTGCCTGGAAAATAACCCAATGCACTCGGGCAGAAAACAGTCACAAACCTCAATACACCAGGGTATACCCGAATTCGTGGGACTAGCCGAGCTCGAATATAGTGTGTCTCCAGTGTACACAGCCACCGTCAAGGAGTGAATCCAGAGGAAGCAGCACTATTTCCGGACGCGGACACTGTTAGCTGCACCCCACGGACTCACGATCTATCTCCGAGTGACTGGCTGATCTTTTTATCTATTTATCTTTATTTTCTGGTTGTTTTCATATTGCTGGTTTTAAATCTAACTTCATGATGTGTTTTTAAGTGCCACGTATGGTTAAATAAACTGCAGTCTGTTTTAACCCGGACTTTTTTCATTTCCACATCATCACCAAGGAGGGGCTACCTGTTATACTTCCCACTTTTGGGAGTAAACACTGGAAACCCAAATAGAACAAAAGGATATTTTTATGTGTGCCTGCTCACATGGGGCCGTGTGAGTATTATCCTGTATACACATTTTTATTATTTATGTACCATCCCCATGTCATTTATGCGGTGATATCCCAGAAGCAAGTTAAGATACCATCCCCCCCAGGATTGCACTCACACTTGCCCGTGTGAGTGATTGCAGCTTTGGCTGCCTTTTTTTTATCATAGTCTGTGTTTTTATCTTTTCCCTCACATATCTGTTTTTATGTGCATTTTGCTCTGAGGGAGAAACTACCACTGCAAGCGGTCGGCGAACGTAAGAAGAGAACAAGCTTATTTGTTGCATATATGTTTAATAAATATGTTTTTAATATGTTTATGTATGGCTATGGGGTCAACCCCAAGGATTGAATCATTCTTAGACTAGCATTTGTAAATAATGAGTGCAATTAGGATTCTTTTAGGCAACATCTGTCACCTTTCTCCATACTCTAGCATACCCCATTCCCGTATGCACCCTATTTTCTATATATATATTTACACTTTTATATAGTTGGAGAGCGGCAGCCATCTCTCTCTTTTTGTAATAAGTGCAGTTAATTATCCTGAGCGAGGGGAGAGCGCTGTATATGCAGAAATGTGACACTGTTACAGTACTGTACATGCCTATGCGTTTCAACAATTTTCAAATAAGACATACTGTACAGCAGCACAGCACTGCAAATGCATGTATACTTTAAATACGCAAATTTACAATTACTGCGTGCGCACACACAGACTGTGTACTGATGTAGGTTGAACCGCAAAGGTATTAGACTTCAAGACAACAGCTCGCAAACGCCCCCCCTGAGTTTTTACACGGCATTGCAGTGTTGCAGACAGTGAGAATAAAATGCTAATATCACGAGCGCGAAAATAACCCAGTTCACTCCGGGCAAAAAAGTAAAAAAAACGCACCTAACCGGGATAATCTGAGAGCCGCGGATCTAGCCGACTTAGACTCAGATCGGCCTCCACTGTATGGGCCCTTATTTAGTTTTATATTTCCCTCACAACCAATATTTATGGATCCAAGCAAAGGAACAATTGAAATAATCTAGGCCCAAGCAGAGAAACATAAAAGTACTTGTATATTAACTAGTCGTTACACAATGTGCTGTTGCCCATCCTAGCAAGGGGTTATAATAACAAATATATATATATAACATTCCCACAGGCTATCTAAAAGTTTATTTTAGTTATTTTATGTGTTTATATAAAGTTATCTTGATTGAGATTAGCTTCAAAATGTCATCCAAGTTTATATTAAGGTTGATTAACAATGAAAAGCAAAGACATTTTATTTTCAACAGAAAAATTAAATATAAAATAAATGTCCTTTTTTGACCATCTTCCTGGATACTTTATCTTCAATCTCAACTAGTGATTTTAGATTAATTGAGTCACATTTACTAAGTAGTGCTATGCCATAAGACACGCAAGTGCATCAATAGCTGTACATGCTGTACTATATATATATATATATATATATATATATATATATATATATATATATATACATACTGTATATATATACTGTATATATATAAATATATATATGGCACGCAAAGGAGCCTGCAACAAACCTATATCACTAAACTGTGCTAAAGCAAGTTCAATAAGGTGTAAATAGTAACACCATTAGCGGTGCTGGGGATGGGAGTAATATGAAAACCAACACAGAAAAAAAGAATCCCCTATTAGCACTCTAGCATACAAAAGTAACAAAATGTATTAATCACAAAAAAAACACATACATAGGTTAAAAAAGGAAGCGGTGGTGTCCTGCATGCTGTTAGATAGTATTAAACTCTTAAAAGACAAACATAACAAGCTGAAATAGGCTGTTACTGAATTTAAATTAGTCTAAGAGGAGAACATACTACTGAACTATAGTATAGACACAAAAGGCTGGTACTTAATGCTTAGCACATAAAAATAACAGCGCCAAAGGGTAATGAGTGTAAAAGCAAACAATGTTTGCCTTAAACAACTCTGACCGGCCGGTCAGTGATTGCTGAAGTAACCACCACAATTATGAGTCAGTGTGTGTAAAACTGCAAGAATATGCAATAGATGAAAATAAATTGGATTTAGCACACACAGAGGTTGACTGAATGACAGGTGATATGCAACAAAGTCAAAACAAGGTGCAGGGAATACTTAGCATGAGTCCAGCAGTGAAAAGTGTCCTCAAAATAGGAGAGTGATCTTTGAGTTCAGTGATGGTGAATCGCAGCTGCAACCGCCACAATGCGCATGCTCCCTGTGTAGTGGGAGCATCGGGCGTAACCACGTGATGCGGCAGGAGGAAATGAAGACAGCTGGGGGCACCACCGGATCCAGGGGAGACAAACAAGCCCTAACGTGCTCGTTTCGCCACCTGCTTCGTCCGGGGACGTAGACTTAGACTAAACTGTATATATATATATTTTTTTTATAAAAATTTTATTGTAGCCATGATTCCCTGAAGTAGTGCTACGTGTTAATTTAGAACCCCTGACTAAGAACATCCTATTTTTTTAATTGTACTTTCAGTTACAACTTTTACATTCCCCTTTCTATAAAATAAGAGTAAAAAGCATTGTATGGAAAAGAGATAACATGACTACAAGGCAGTCTCAAACATTAGTTAGATTTTAGCAGCCCAGAAGTCTGTAAAAGTACTGTATTTCTGCTTTGGGTTCTCTTAACATTGGCCCCAGCAATAGACATTTTGTGGAATGTCTCCCAATTTGAACTTCTGATTCTGCTTACTCTTGTGTGTGGGTGCCAGCTGTTTCAAAAATGGTACATTTTTACACATCATCGCCATCATAAAATAATGGTAAATATGAGTTAAACAGGTGCCCCACTTCCCAGTGCTGCTAAAATTCCAAAGAGATAGGAATGTGACAAACCTGAACTACATTTTCTGGACTCAAGCATGTTCCTGTGTTGGAGATGATCTTCCCAGCTGCTCTAAATGTGCATTTGCAATAAACACTAGTATGGAACAGATGATGAACTTGACAGCCAAAGAAACAAGTTGCAGACAGACTGCTCTTTTGTTCCTCCAGTGTTTAAAATGATAACCTCATGTCTTAAACACACTCATCAACACACTTTATAAACATGTAATGAGGCTATGAAATTACTAAATTAGAATGTTGTATTCAGCAAAATCCACAGGCCCAATTATCTTGTCATCAAAGTTGCCACATGTTTAGAATGTAGAAGATAAGCATTGTTAAAACACTGGTTAGCTCTGGCTGTTGTCGTGGACACAAACCTATCAAAATATTTCTACATATAAATTTATTTCACAAATTATGTATAGTTGCTCTTTAAAGATATTTGCTCGTCTCATTTGAAGTTGCTGCGCACATTTGTTTCCTACATTTTGTGGCTTAGTAAAAAATGTTGAGAAGTTATGCATCATTAAAAATGTTGCCAATTTTTTTGAGTTTTGCCAAAATAAAGCAAAATCTGGCCAAAAAATGTGCAAATGTTGGTAAAACTTTTAAACTAGATCTGTAGATCCCCTTTTTTTCAAGCTACAAAAACTTAAACTGATTAAGTCAGTCGGCATCTTTATTTATTTTTTTGCTGCTTGTTTGCTCTCTTTTAGTCAACATAGGAAATTATAGAAATTACTTGTTACACATATTATGATGATATATAACAATATCTGCATGACAGAGCCCCTAAATCTACAGAAAATGTGCTTCATAAACCTATGCAAATCAATAATTGGTGTTAGTGCATATACTGCATTGTGGTTGATGTTCAGAGATCTTAAAACGTTTCGCAAAAGTCTGCAAACACAGTAAAATTGTATTTTTGTCCCCAAAAAATGATTGATTGATCATGTGACCTTGGTATTCATAATCTTTACAATGCCCTTACCCTACCTGGTGCGTCAGGCACTGGCATGGCAGAGGACCATAAGATGTACCAGTTACTTCATAGGCACCTGCTTGTTTTCTAGGATATGATCTGGCTGACCACTCCGATGGAGCGACCAAACTGATTGAAACATAAGTGGAGCCCCCTCAACTCCATCTCCGGCATCTGGGCACCAGTCGCATAGTGTGACTGCTCCTGGAGCGAAAACATGACCCGGAAGAACCAGGGATTTCCCCATAAATCAAATTAAATTTGTCTTGCTTAATATTTCTTAGAACAATTTTGCAAAATTCCTAATTTGTTAAAAATTTGCACAAAACATTCATTAATTGCAATGAGACAAGTTCAAACATATCTATTGTTTTGTACCATAAAATGCAGTACACTCACTTATTTTGATAATTTGCTCATTCTGCAAATGAGTGAGGGGCCCTGCGTTGCACAAGCAGCCTGCCGAATTACATCCTTTATGGAAAAAAAAGAAACCTTGGAAAAGTTCTCAGATTCAGTAGCTGTTAGTAGAGTGTGTTCAAGACATAACAGTACTAATAAAATGTACTAACCACTTTGCTTCCTTTTTTGGGCATACAGCTTTTGCAGACCACTAATGTAATTCATGTTTAAACAAAAGTGTTTAAAGAACTAGGAAAAATTTTTTTTTTGAAATGTATGCAGTGCTATTACTAGGAATTTTATTACAGAGGTATATTCAGATTTTCCAAATATTTTCATAAGACAGTGTTTCCAACAAGGATTTTCCGCATTTATCTAATTGTTGTTAAAACTCTTACTTAACCCTTTTGGTGCCTCAAGACATAAGTGCCACTTCATCATGGTGTCTAGCACTCTAGGGGCCCCATGACGTAGAGGCTATGTCATACCTGCAGAGTGCTTGTTTTGTAGACAAGAACGCAATCAGCACTGTGGAGAAACGGAAGAGGAGGACTCTGTTTACGGGTAAAAGGATGCCGCAATAATGTAACCGCTCTAATGCCGCAGCCCTTGCAGCATCAAAAAGGGTTCAAATAAAAGTAGGTAATATAGTTACTGTGATATAAACAACTCCAGTAAACAAGATTTAATGGAAGCAGAATTGATTATGACCTTATAGTATAAGTTTTCTCTTTGCATTAAAATTTAAGACCAATCATGCAAATTCAGCTTGCATAAAGAAAACTTTTATAGCAGTGCTTATGATGCGATCCAAATTAACATATGTTTGATACGGTGATCATATTTTACATCTAATGTATCTTTCAAAAACCAACTGTACAATTGTATAAGTGCAATATACAATCTTTTCCCTGCAATGCAAATTGTATCTAATTATTGTGCATTTTCATATACAGCTTAACTTCTTACTTCAGCAGATGCACTTATAAATTATACTGTATATTTTTTGCTTTTTAAAACGTTGTTGCAAGCAAACAAAATACAGTACTTCGAAGAAACAGCAGCATAACTACTTCCCCACTACATTTGAGGTCTTTAGCATACTAAAGTAATTTGGTCTTTATATGGGAACACAAATAAAATGGCATTTTTGGGAAGCCGTACCAAAAGCAGATCTGCTAAATAAAGTGTTTCTAAATTATTTTATCTATAAAGTAAATTTGGACCACACATTAAATAAGTTATGGTGGGTTAAAAAGTGACAAAAATTCTCCCCCATACATTGTACAGGTAATAAAAAGAATCCCTTGTGAGCACATTCACATCTCAGACAGGTCTGCAACCCTGCTTTTTGCAATTATCACCTAGCATACCATGCTTCCACTGCAGCAAGGAATTCTGGGACATGACATGCAAATTTGCCTCTGTTGAGGGCCTAAGAAGCCACAGTAACAATCAATGGATTATAATGTAGGTTTTTATATGGTGTGTTTATCTTTTTGTTTAAATGTCTGTATTTGTTATGTATTGTATGTTATGTATTCTATAGCTAAAAGCTCTATTTGCCACATTTGGCTTATAGGCCTTTTGGCCTTTATTGCAGGGTGTTGTCGGGGGAGAGGGGGTAGGGGTGGATTATGGTGATATGAGCCCTAATGAGGGAGGTTAGGCCAGCTGGGAGGAGATACAGGAGGGGGGACAACCCCTTGTATTCCATATCGGTTGCGCCGTCATGAAATTCAATGTGAATTAGGGTGTTTTTATTAACCCCTTGGTTACATTAGTGGCCAGAAAGGCTTCATAGCCACTATGGCTTCCAAGGAGTTAATGTATTTATATTTTTATTGTGAAGGAATATGCCTGTTATATATCACACTGCAATCTTCCTGGCATCTTACTTATCCTATGGTTAACACGAGCCAGTTAGTGCAGGGATAAGGCTTATCTCGACAGTTGGCTAATTCCATGTTAGCAATATGCAAATGCGCAGGACAATGGACGTTCATCTTCCCTAAAAAATTTTTTGAGAATATCCATCAAAATTTTGAAAAATAACATCCGTGCCTAATTTCGGGGAACGATCGTTATTAGCGTAAAAGTGATGAACATCTGAGGATCTACCTCTAAGAATCACTTACGTTCTGGCTTCAGCAATGCACCGTGTTGTTTCCTAAAGATAATGTATTGTCAGATATTATACATTATAGTTAAAAAAAGAAAAAGAATAACCTCAGCACTCAAGCGTTTAAAATATATTCTTGACTTTATCCTTCAAAAATATGAAAAATAAAATACTAGAAGATTACCTATGAATGTTATCTACCATTAAATCCATAATTACAAATAATACTGCAATTTAAAATCTTTATTTAAACCATATTGGTTAAAAGTTTTCCACATTACATTTCAAAAGCATTCCCTTTCCAATATTTTTTTCAATCTGTTGCCTCCTCTTGCTCCACATAAAACTTCCTCTTGTGCTATAAATTCAAAACAATCATCTTGTCCATTTTGTTTTTTCCCTTGCATGGAGTGCTCTAACGTCAGCTACATTTCAGAACATATTCATAACTCTGTTGTTTGAACATATGTATTGTCCTTCCTATATACCTCATGTCACATTTAGATACAGACATATATAAAACATGTTTGGATGAATTAAAAAATGATTTGCTCTTAAAATGGTTTTTATTGCTGGAGTCATGAAACGAGCCACTCTATATTACAAATGTACGTTGGTTATAGAAACACACAAAATATTTCGTAGGCTTTCCAGTTAATTTCCTTGTTAAATTAGGACTTGATGAGTAAACCTCACCCATCATTTTTTCTTGTAAAAATTATTGTACACAGTGATCTCTTATTCTCTTAATTCGTCTGAAAAAGTACATGAGGTTTTCTAGGAATTATTTCTTTCAAATTTGGTTCACTTTTTATAATGTACCAATTATACTAATCATTTTTATTACTTCATATGATGCTGATAGATACATCACATCTATAATCTTAATTACAAATCAGTGTCAACATCTATACTGCAGCTTGGAGAAAATGTGTCTTTCCTGTAACAATGAGATACCTCAGCTAACTAATTTTCGGAATGCTAACAATGCATATGACATTTAAATCGCGAGCAGTGAGTACATCTGAGACATACAGTGCAAAACAACGCAGTGAGGCATCAAATACGTTTCTTGAATCAGTGATCCGATAATCACATTAAAGTGTTTGTAGAGCACATGGGAGGCTTTACATGGTCAACTTGGATATCCGGTCCTATCAGCTTTCCTGGCCTCCAGCTAACAGCAGGATTATGTATTACATGCAAGAAATCTCCACGACTTTACACCGCCGACAACAACATGGACTGTTCCAGATGAGCTGTTAAATCTCACAATTATTGAGATTCTCTTGAAAGCCAGGATCCATCCTGTTTTTTTCAGTGTACCATGTGAAAGGTCAGCGATATAAATACAGTGGAAACGAGATTAATTTTCCACAGAAAGTTAACACTTTTACTTGTTTCTTTCCAAATTCTTTAGATATTCTGTCTGCAGTCACTGTTGTGCAACGAAATCTAAGAATGATAGTGTCGCTGATTTTAAGGTTTCATTGTTCAAATTATGTAGCGCATTGTTGTGGCTCAATTGATTGAGTATACTTATATTTATACATACAAAACAGCACTATAATTAATCAGTGACCTTAAAGTGGTGTTCACTAGTTATATTATTATGTGATAATGTGGCCATGGAAACATGTTTCACAATTATATGAACACATTAATATGGATCATTGATCCAATATGTCACTAGTAAAAAGGACACTACAGTACTTGCTGCTTAAAAAACATAGGTCTCTCAAATCCTCAAAAATGTTTTTAGTCCATGTTGTTTTTTTCAGACTCGATGCTCCAATCCAGGAAATGGAAAGAAAAATTAAAGAGAAACAGAGAATAGTGTGATATGTGCACCCAAGTGGATAAGAATTCCAGATAGTCTCTCTTGAGTCTTAAAGCTGCAGTTCAAGCTGCCAATTAATTTTTTTTTTAATATGTGCATCAATACAATCTGCACACAGATAAGTGATTAGCTGAGTTGTCGATCGACCGTTCTCCTGTAATCGGTTGCCGAATTAGGGGTTATTTAATTCACTGTTAGGGCTGCACAAGAGTACCCAGGATGCAATGTTCTGTGTGGAAGATCATGTGACCAGGCAGGCACTAGGTACAATTGGTGCACTGGTAGAGAGACGGCAGAGTCTGTCTCAGAAGAGGAGGGGGGGTGACTTTGTAAATGATTTCTATATCAACAAAAATGCTTACTACATTTGAATACATAAAAAATGTCTTAATTTTTTTTTTAAATGCTACAAGTATTTTTTCATAGTACAGAGCTGATTTATTTAAAAGAAAAACACACACATGTGGGATATTGCATGAACTGCAGCTTTAAGCCTTTTTCATAAACACTGTGTTTCACTGTTTGGTCCACTGGTCCTTTTCCTCGCCCGGGATCTGGGTTATGAGAAAAAAGCAACAAAAGAAACACATTGTGCAGTCTATCTGTATTTTAATGTGTCTCTTTGCAAATATGTTACTATATACTCACTTTCTGTATATCGAGTATCTAGATGATGGAAGAGGATTTCTTAATGCTTTTTTCAGTATGGTCCTGTGATTGATTGGTCCTCAGGGGTATTCCTCTGATATTATTATATGAAGAATAATGTAATAATGGAAAACTGCTGGGCAAAACTAATATTATATTTAATGCAAAAATAAAATGAATGGGATTAAAAGGAATGGTATGACTATGCCAGGGACAGTCCATTTGACTTTCCTCCTTGTTAAAATGTCAGTAGACCGCAGTATGGCAGGCTCCAGTGGGTGGTCTGTCTGGGAGACACTAGATCAGCATCTCTTTTCTCCGTTTGCACCCACGATCCTTGCCGGTCTCGCTATAATGACGTCACTCCATCTCTCAGACAAGATCCCACTTTTTCCTAACTGCGTCTCTCACCATACGCATTTTACAACACAGACGGTTGCTTCCGTAGGGATAATCATGAAGTTGGGCTGTCAAGTCTCCTTATATACCAAAAAAGTATTGAGAATTTACTGTATTAAAACAATTATTATTTTTTTTTAAATGCAATTACTCTTGAATGATGACATAACTGCCCAATCATTAATCTGATGGGTAAAATAAACACAGAGAGATGAACCTATTTCAATGTGCCAGAGACAGATAGTATGTGAACAAAATCAGCAGTGATGATTTTAACCCTTGATGCCATGGATTTGGAAGAGCCAAGGAATTAACCATTTAAGGATTATGAATAATTAGATCCACCATTTTGTTCACATACTATGGGCCTCATGCAGAGAGCATAGAATTTTAAAATTGGCGAATTTCATAAAAAGTAGCTTTTTTGGAGAGTTTTATTCTCCATATGCAGAAAAGTGCGAATTCTGCTATGTTTAACATGGATGCGTGTGGCGAGTTTAAATTGGCGAGATGCGCGCTTCAGAAACGTGTAAAAACAAATTTGCGCCTTTTTTTTCCCCTTTACTATAGGCGGCGAGCGCCATCTTGCCATCTTTTCCTGGCGCGGCAAAAATGCGAGAATCGCACCATTTTCTTGGCGCGAACAGCCGCTACATGCCGTTCGCACCTCTCTGCATTCGGAGAGTTTTAAAAATGGCGAGATGGAGGTTCTCGCCAGCCGCGAGGCGAGTTTTAGCAATAGAAAAAACAAAATGGCGCGTTTTTCGCAACTCGCCATTTTCTGCCGGTTTCTGCGCGAAATTGTACAAAAAATGGCGAATTTCGAAATAACGATGCTCTCTGCATGAGGCCCTATGTGTCTCTGTCACATTGTAATAGAATACATTTTCTGTGTTTAGTTTACCCACCAGATTAATGATTGGGTAGTTGTGTCATAATTCAGGAGCAATTGTATTTTAAAGGGTTGAGAGGGAAGAGGAGAAGAGGGAGGAGGAAAGTATAAGGGGGCACGAAAGAGGGGGAGAGTGAAAGGGGGAAAATAGGGGGAGAGTGTGATGGGGAGAGTTTAAGAGGGAAGAGAGAGGGGATACTTTTAGGAGAGAAGAGAGGGGGGGAATGTGAAGGAAGAAGAGAGGGAGTGTAAGGGGAAAGAGGGGTAAAGAGTGAGGGATAACATAAGGGGGGAACAGAGAGAGGGTGGAATGTAAAGGGGGAAATAGAGAGACAGACAGATGGGGGGAGAGGTGGTTGGAGTTTCCCAGAAACTTACAATCTAATTCTAGGGTTCCTTAACCAAAAAAAGATTGAAAATAACATCTACAGGCTTGATAAAAGATATACAGAATATGAGTATATAGTAACATATTTGCAGAGAGACACATTAAATTACAGATAGACAGTGCAATGTCTTTCTTTGGTTGCTTTTACCTCCAAACATAACCCAGATACTGGGTGAAGAAAAGAACCAGTGGCACAGACAGTGTTTGTGAAAAAGGCTTAAAACTCAGGGGTCAAATTGTGAGTGCACACTCTATAATGACTAACTTGAAATCTTATCCATCTGTGTGTACGTATTACACTATTTTCTGTTTCCTATTCTCTCTTGAATTTTTCTGCCCATTTTCTGAATTGAAGAATTGCGCCTGAAAAAAACCCAATGTGGACTAAAGTTATTACTGCAAATGTTGAAACCAAATTAAATAGCGGACGAGAAATGTTATTTAACTTGTTGTGTTTCGCTGACAGATAGAGAACGTATTCTGATGTTTCAAAATGTTGAAAATATTTATTATACAATTTTGTTTCTTGCTAAAATCTGCTGGTTTGGTTTAGAACCTGGCTTGTGATGTTTCAGATTAAACAGAACACTGACCATGCACACATAATAAAAGCAAAGTTTACTCGCTCATCCCACACCGTGGTATAATATGCTGTATAGAGTTTTCCTAGTTTATTTAAAACTGTAGGACATTTGAAATGCTTCCTAAAAATTCTTAATCTAAGAGTATGTAGAGTAGATTCTTGGCACAGACTATTAACAATGTGGCTCTTAAAATGGGTGGAAGTTTTCAGTTGTGAAAAGGAAAAGGAATCAAATAGAGTAATTGCACGTTTTTGTGAATAATATGAACAGGAATTGGGAAAGCAAGGGATTATAAAGAAGATACAGAGATGAAGCAGACTTCATTGCATCTACTGAAAACATAATTTATTTATTATGTATTAATACATATCACACATTTTTCTTAAGATTTAATGGCAATGATAACACAGAATATCATAGAATACTTCACTATAATGCACCAGTGGGAGGACTAACCTTTGCTACATCTCAAAAACAATAAATATAGGGGTGCAAACATGGCACAAAATCATTTATATGATTTAATTTTTAAAACAAATTATAGGAAAGCACTCACAATAGAGCCGAGACTCTAACTGCCTCCGTTGGTGGCATAGTCCATCCTCCTGATGTACTCCGAGGACAGGGATGTCTTGCAGCTGGAGCCTATTATGTCCACAAATGTAAAGACATCCTCCAATCGAACAGGCAACCTCTGTTTGCTAGCAGAAGCTGTCACTACATGCAGAGGAGTCTCCTGGGCTAGCATCCTCGTTGCTACAACAAATCCCAGAAGTGCTGTCTCAAAACCGGAAGTTCGTCTTCATCTGTGCTGGAGTTGGGTGGGGATTGGAGCAGTGGGCTAAAGCAGGGTGACTGGCTGAACATCAATCAGCTGTGGGTCAAAATGTTGCTTTTTCTTTGCAAGATCCTATGCGTTTCACCACAGCTCCCTGACGCAACCATAACCTGTCAATAACAACACAGTGGCTTCCAGCACTCAAAGAATAGAATAAACAGAAAATCTGCTAATACAAATTTAATATGCAAAATAGATCCTAACAAAAGATTGTACACAATACTGTAGTAGATGTGAATACAATGATAAAGTGAAGCTAAAACTAGCTACATGTGTATAGAGATAACTAGGTGGGGGAGGTAAAATAGAGGTAAAGGGATAGGAAAACAAGGGGAGGGAAAGTAAAAAATAGGGAGGAGGGGAAAAAAGGGAAAAAATACAACATAAAAAGGTAAGTAGAGGGGGGCAACGTTTCGGGGAGAGCCCCTTCTTATGTCCCGTACCCTATGACCTACACGACCATAGGTACTTCCCACTCCCTTACCTCCAAACACACCAAGGTTAAAAATAAACAAAAGCAGCAAACTGACTAAGCGACTAATCCCAAGCCTAAATACTTAGTAAATAAATGCAGTCAGACTAACATATATACAATGTAAATTCAGAGCAAGGCTGTTAGCAAAATGATCAGTAATCAACAATAGTTTCACATTGTAAGGAAATCTGCTCACGCTTGGATGCAACAACGAGGGTGATGCTGTCAGCTGCGATGGGTTTGCTGAATGTTCACTTCCACAAGCTGGATATTTAAACCAAATAGCTGCCGCGTCTGCACTGCTAAGTGGCATGGCCAAGCTTCGTCGTGTTCACTCCCAGTAGGCTAAACAGCGTGATTGCAAGGAGTTCCTATAATGCAGGTAGCAGACGTCATCCAATACCAAGAGGAGAGAAGCTGAAATCCACTATCAGTTCGGTGCTGTCAAGGGGCGTGGCCTTAGACCATCATGCTAGTGTCCTATAGAAATGAAGGAAAGCAAAGGAAGCACTGCAACTGGATGACTGTATGAAAAAATTTGTGGGGCACACTCCAAAATAAAATCGAGGGTTATTTATTTATAAACTCACACATGGATGTGTATAGCAGCCGCACCAACGTTTTTCGTCCAATACAGGACTTTATGAAGGTGTATGATGAGACACGTAGCTACTGACATATATAGCCCATAATTCGTGCCAAAAGTGTACAATGACGCTAGGCGCATGCGCACCGATGCCGCGTCGCTGAGTCAGGACGTAACCCCACGCCCCACCAATCTGCTCCGAGCAAGGAGTGACATCAGAAGTGCGCGTCCAAAACCACACCGGAACGCATGTCGCACATGCGCACCAGTGCCGCGGCGCACAGTCCCGATGACACGCCCCGCCCCAGGACCGGTAAAAGGGCAGGGAGCCACGGCCAAGCCAGGACCCGGATGCACCTCTGAGCGCATGCCCACGCTGCCCGAGCACAACTGATGACCGAAGTATTTAAAACAATACAAAAACAACTTTATTTAAACACAAATTAACAATGACTAATAATAAATATAAATACCTCAAACAGCAAAAAAAGAGAGAGAGAAAAAGGGGAAAACATATATATATAAAAAAAATAAAATAAAAATAAAATAAGACAAATATTAACCTATTGATAAATAAGGAACATATGATAAGGAAAAAACATATTGACAATCACAGTCACACTCATCCATAACACAATAAATATACATCTATCCACTACTCAAAATAATTAATGTGTCAATGTATGCTATATGAATACTGGTATAAACCAAATGACTGTGGTTGTCATACGTGCATGTTTCATCATTAAAGAAACAAAATAAAAGGTAATGTGCCCCCTGAAGAGATCCATAAGGTGATAATATGAATATATGCAAAAAAATATAATTTAAACAATTGAATAATAGCATGTCAATGATTCAATATAATTATTTATAACCTTGTATAATTTCCCTATGCCAAAGATGTATGCAGAATATATTATAGATTGCAACAGGCTTAAAGTATAATGTTAGATTTGATATAGATAAATATTATAAGAAATCAGATCACATTCATATATGAGAATTACACGAATAGAGTTGTAATGGTCATTGATAATGAGCGAATGAAACATATTGAATGTTTTCACAGAAAGTGGGAAAGATCCCATTCAGTGTTTAAACCATGAGGCATCCTCTATCCTCTAGGCCTAGAGGAGGCAATGGAGTCCAAAAATTGGACCAACGTGAGGCATTCTGGATCTTTACATTAAAGACCAGGATGCCTCATGGTTTAAACACTGAATGGGATCTTTCCCACTTTCTGTGAAAACATTAAATATGTTTCATTCGCTCATTATCAATGACCATTACAACTCTATTCGTGTAATTCTCATATATGAATGTGATCTGATTTCTTATAATGTTTATCTATACCAAATCTAACATTATACTTTAAGCCTGTTGCAATCTATAATATATTTCTGCATACATCTTTGGCATAGGGAAATTATACAAGGTTATAAATAATTATATTGAATCATTGACATGCTATTATTCAATTGTTTAAATTATATTTTTTTGCATATATTCATATTATTACCTTATGGATCTCTTCAGGGGGCACATTACTTTGTATTTTGTTTCTTTAATGATGAAACATGCACGTATGACAACCACAGTCATTTGGTTTATACCAGTATTCATATAGCATACATTGACTCATTAATTATTTTGAGTAGTGGATAGATGTATATTTATTGTGTTATGGATGACTGTGACTGTGATTGTCAATATGTTTTTTCCTTATCATATGTTCCTTATTTATCAATAGGTTAATATTTGTCTTATTTTCTTTTTCTTTTATTTTTTTTATATATATATGTTTTCCCCCTCTCTTTTTTTGCTGTTTGAGGTATTTATATTTATTATTAGTCATTGTTAATTTGTGCTTAAATAAAGTTGTTTTTGTTTTGTTTTAACTACTTCGGTCATCAGTTGTGCTTGGGCAGCGTGGGCATGCGCTCAGAGGTGCATCCGGGTCCTGGCTTGGCCGTGGCTCCCTGCCCTTTTACCGGTCCTGGGGCGGGGCGTGTCATCGGGACTGTACGCCGCGGCACTGGTGTGCATGTGCGACATGCGTTCCGGTGTGGTTTTGGATGCGCACTTCTGATGTCACTCCTTGCTCGGAGCAGATTGGTGGGGCGTGGGGTTACATCCTGACTCAGTGACGCGGCATCGGTGCGCATGCGCGGAGCGTCATTGTACACTTTTGGCGCAAATTATGGGCTATATATGTCAGTAGCTACGTGTCTCATCATACACCTTGATAAAGTCCGGTATTGGACGACACGCGTTGGTGCGGCTGCTGTACACATCCATGTGTGAGTTTATAAATAAATAACCCTCGATTTTATTTTGGAGTGTGCCCCACACATTTTTTCATACAGTCATCCAGTTGCAGTGCTTCCTTTGCTTTCCTTCATTTCTATGGTTCTACTATACCAGGAGTGCACGCAGAGGAACCTTCATTCGGCTTTGGCGTCCTGGATTCCAGCTCACCCCCAGGGCAGGTAATGGGCACCAGCCCTCATTTTATTACCTGTTATATCCATAGGGTGCTTATGCCAATTTGATGGGATGTGCAATACTGACCATATTTGCGGTAGTCACGCAGACTGACCGCTAGGTCTTTATTTTTGCCTCCCTGCATAGGATCAAGCTATATATATCAGCCTAAGGATTTAAATAGTGTTCCTTCTCTGGACTTATGTGCTTATATATGAAGATGTTTGTGTGCACACACAGTATTTGAGCATCGCTCTATCTACCTTTCTCCTGCTAGTGTCCTATAGGCTGAACATACTGGTCCAATGATTAGTGCTGGGAGCCACTGTGTTGTTTGTTATATTTGGAAGGGTTGAGGGCCCTCCTTGCTCTCGGTGCATCACGTTCATTTATTTGTATTTCTTGCATTTACAGTGTGATGTCTACTCCTTATATCCTACAGATATACTTTCCTCTTGTAGATGTACACCTTGAGTATTAGATAGACCATGGGGCCTATGCAGAGAGCAGCGCTATTTCGAAATTCGCCATTTTTTGGAGAAAATCGCGCAGAAAACAGCAGAAAATGGCGAGTTCCGAAATACGCGCCAATTTTTCTTTTCTATTTGTAAAACTCGCCTCGCGGCTGGCGAGAACCTCAATCTCGCCAGTTTTTAAAATATCCTAATGCAGAGAGCCGCGAACGGCATCTAGCGGCTGTTCGCGCCAATAAAATGGCGCGATTGTCTCCTTTTTGCCTCGCCAGAAAAAATTGGCAAGAAGCTGCCGCTCGCGGCCATTGCAATGGGAAAAAAAAGGCGCGAATTTGTTTTTACACGTTTCTGAAGCGCGCATCTCGCCAATTTAAACTCGCCACACGCATCCATGTTAAACATAGCAGAATTCGCACTTTTCTGCATATGGAGAATAAAACTCTCCAAAAAAGCTACTTTTTACTAAATTCGCCATTTTTAAAATTCGCTGCTCTCTGCATAGGCCCCCATATCTCTTTTTACCAGAACCCACCATTGCACAATCAAATATGAAAACATTTGCATGCATGGATTGCCACAATGACAATGAATGGTTAACCAAAAAAAAACACACAAAAAAACCCACAAAACATTAGAATTAAATAAAACAATAAATCAACAAAACAAACTTTTGCCAAAAAATGCATTGTTTGTCACTGTGCTTATCTATACCCAAAAAGGGCATAGATAAGAACATTGGAAGTCAATGGCGAACTAAAAAAAATTACACAATTATATAAAATACAATCAATGTGTTTCCACCTTTTGACGTATCCACCCACGTCCTACTCCGGCACCAACTGTTGAACCATGACGCAATGCTCAACAGCCTGATGCGAAGAAGTACATGATCCTCTGTTGATTGAAGAAACGTCTCCTGTATGTTCTTTCCTTCTTTCTTTTCTTTTTTCTTCTCTTCTTTATAATCCAAAGTGGCCCGGGATGTTGCCCCGACTTCTTCTTGGGGAGTCTTGTTACGAGCACATGTAGAGTATGCTGGGATGAATTCATTGATATCGCACACCTGGCCACCAGAAAGTCCGTTCCAACAGGTCGATAGTTCTACTTGTGCCTGGGTAGTCCTGACGATTTGGAGGAGTGACCCCATTCCACTACCCTATATCACACTTGCCTCTGATCCGCGCGGAGACCGACTCAGGGAAGCACCACGGGGCAGAGTCATGCGCCCACGCACTGCCAGGGCAGTGCAGGCGCAGCGGCGTGATGGCGGAGCTCTGCGAGACGCAGCGCGCACGCGCACGGGTTGCTCGGCAACCAGGAAGCAGGAGAACGTGAGGGAGCTGCTGGAGCCTCCCACAGGCGGAGACTTGCTGAGTGAAACGCATGACGTCATCACGTCGCGACGCGCATCGCGCACGCGCGCGGGTTTCCCGGCAACCAGACCTAGCATCAGGAAAGCCTAATTGCAAGCTGTTTTTGATCAGTGTCTCTCTGACACCATTGGTGGACCAGTACACACCCCTGCAAGGTAATTGGACCCTTCCCTCATATATACCTGCTTCTGCCTGTCCTTCATTGCTGAGCATAAACTCCTGTTTATGCATTGTGCTCACCGCTGCTGTTTAGTTTTGTCTTGAACCTGTCTGACCTGTTTGACCCTGCCTGTTACTTGGATTTCTACACTCTCCAGCGCTTTGACCCCGGCTTCGTTACTCGACTACTCTACCTTCTATTACCCAGGACCTTGGCTACGAAACTCTACCTACCCGGATTCTCCAACCCTGGAACACGGCAAGTACCCTGACTACCCTGACCTCTCCAACCCTACGACGCGGTACGACTAGGACTACGCATTCCGGACAGGACTGCGTGGTTGTGGGTCGGTGCCTATACATACCCCACCTCAGCCCTGCGGTCTTCCGTCCTGTTTGTGGTGAGCGCAGCGTGACAATATGCTCAGCCCAACAAACATGGACGCCGCTGAGGTGGCCCGACGCTTAGACACCCATGAGGAATGCTTCCGGCAACTTACCGGCTCATTTACACTAAAGGAACAACTAGTTTCCCAACTTAAACAAGACGTGGATACCCTGACTGAACAAGTTAGACGTTTAACTGTATCTACCATCAACCCCGTTCCACTCGCAGCCACTCCTGCACTTATCACACCTACCTCCGAACCACGACTACCTGCGCCCAACCGTTATGCAGGGGATCCCAGCGGTTGTCGGGGGTTTCTGAACCAGTGTTTCATACAGTTTGAACTAATGCCCTCTCACTTTCCGGTTTCACGTACTAAAGTCGCATACATAATCTCCCTGCTGACGGACGCCACCCTGGCATGGGCTTCTCCTATCTGGGAGCAACGCCCAGATTTGACCTCTGACCTTACTCTCTTCGTCACCGAATTTAGAAGGGTGTTTGACACTCCAGGACGTAAGGTTACGGCTGCATCCACTCTGCTTAATATTTCTCAGGGAGACCGTACTGTGGCTCGTTATGCCCTGGACTTCCGGACGGTGGCGGCCGAGACCGGCTGGAACGATGTGGCTCTATCTGCAGTCTTCTGGCAGGGCCTGTCCGAACGGTTGAAGGATGAATTAGCAGCTCTGGATCGTCCCGCTGGACTTGAGAACCTGATAGACCTGTGCATCCGGATGGACCAGCGCCTCCAAGAAAGAAGGATGGAGAGAAACAAACACCCCCGAGGTATACAATCGTCTTCTCTGTCTACCATAGGGCCTCTACTCTCCACAACTCCTGTCCTAGATGAACCCATGCAGCTGGGAGGGACTAGCCTTTCGCCTATCGAGAGGCAACGAAGAAGACGAGCGGGACTATGCCTCTACTGTGGCAATAACGGCCACCTGGTATTCAACTGTCCACTGAAGCCGGGAAATGCCAAAGCCCAGTGAGTATAAGGAGGATCACGCTGGGTACTGCAACTCTTCCCCCTCCTCAACCCTCTTCGAGGTTTTATCTACCTATCTCCATATCCGGTGAGACCTTCACAGTACAGACACAGGCCTTTCTGGATTCGGGGTCAGGAGGAAACTTCGTGGACCAAAGGTTCGCCTTCAAGAATAAAATACCGTTGGTACCCAAAGATCGACCGGTAGGTCTTGAAGCCATTGACGGACGACCCTTGCAGCCCGCGATCATTTCCTTACAAACCATACCCCTTAACATCATGACTAGCGACTTTCACTCCGAGACTATAACCTTTGATGTCATTCACACCCCCTCCTCGAACATCATTCTGGGACTTCCGTGGCTCCGGATCCACAATCCTGTCATTGACTGGACAGAGGCCACGCCACTTCGTTGGAGTTCTTTTTGCTTGGAACATTGCATGTCTGCTCCTAAGGCAGTGGCAGGAATGGAGGTCACGGATCCTGACAGGGTACAGCTGCCGGGGATATACGAAGATTTCCGCGATGTCTTTGACAAACGTCAAGCAGAGGTACTTCAGCCACATCGGACGTACGACTGTCCTATCGATCTTCTACCCGGGGCCATACCTCCCAGAGGAGGGTCATACCCACTATCTATTCCTGAGACCCAGGCCATGAGAACATATATTCAGGAGAATCTCCAGAGGGGGTTCATCAAGAAATCGTCATCACCTGCGGGGGCAGGATTTTTTTTCGTCAAGAAAAAGGACGGAACCCTGAGACCCTGCATTGATTACCGGGGTCTCAACAAACTCACCATAAAAAAACGCTACCCCCTCCCGTTGATAGCCGAATTGTTCGACAAACTCCAGGGAGCCAGGATCTTCACCAAACTGGACCTCAGAGGAGCCTATAATCTGGTTAGAATCAGAGAAGGAGACGAATGGAAGACAGCATTCAATACTCGCGACGGGCATTACGAGTACCTGGTCATGCCATTTGGATTGTGTAATGCTCCTGCAGTCTTCCAAGACTTTGTCAACGACATTTTCAGAGACCTTCTGGACCACCATGTTATTGTATACCTGGACGATATATTAATTTTTTCCAGATCCATGCCGGAACATATGATGCATGTCAAACAAGTCCTGCAGCGTTTAAGAGAGAACCATTTGTATGCCAAGCTCGAGAAATGCCATTTCCATCAAACATCCACCTCTTTTCTCGGCTACATCATATCGGATACCGGTCTTGCTATGGATCCTACCAAGGTCAAGCCGGTACTCGAATGGCCCTGTCCCCTCTCCCTCAAGGCCATCCAAAGGTTCCTCGGTTTCGCTAACTACTACTGGAGGTTCATTCAGGGATTCTCATCGGTAGTAGCACCCATCACGGCACTCACACAGAAGGGAGCTGATCCTACAAGGTGGACTGAGAAGGCTCTCCAGGCTTTCGAGAGAATAAAGACGGCATTCACCTCAGCACCCATCTTAACCCATCCAGATCCTTCGTTACCTTTTTTTTTGGAGGTCGACGCCTCCGATGTAGGAGCATGTGCTATACTTTCACAGAGAAAGAATCATCAAGCTCCACTTCATCCTTGTGCATATTTTTCAAAGAAGTTTTCCTCCGCCCAAAGGAATTACGATGTAGGTAACCGGGAGCTCCTCGCTATCAAGCTGGCCTTGGAGGAGTGGAGGCACTTACTGGAAGGCACAGAGTCGCCAGTCACGATACTTACGGACCATAAGAATCTTCTGTACATTGAGGGAGCACGGCGACTAGGATCTCGCCCGGCAAGATGGTCCTTATTCTTTACTCGCTTTAACTTCCTCATTTCCTACATTCCTGGTTCAAAAAACATTAAAGCCGACGCCTTGTCACGACAGTTCCTGGTAGAGGATAACAAGGTGGATCAACAAGAGACCATTCTCCCTTCCACTTGTATTCTGGCTGCTAATACTTTTAGTGCCTTAACGGACATTACTAAAGCTCAGAACAACATCCCGGCAGGACTCAACGTTCCGGAGGACCGGTTGTTCACTCCCCGTAAATTCCAGAGGAGAGTCATGGAGTGGGGACATTCATCCAAGACTGCAGGCCATCCTGGCACCAAAAGAACTACTGAGTTCATCGAACGCACATTCTGGTGGCCCTACATGCGGAGAGACATACAAGCCTTCGTAGCTACGTGCGCTACTTGTGCTCGAAGCAAGACGCCACACAACAGACCAGCAGGTCTCCTTCAACCACTACCCATCCCAGTACGTCCATGGACACATATATCGATGGACTTCATCGTTGAGTTGCCCAAATCTAGAGGCATGGACACTATACTTGTGGTGGTGGACAGATTTTCCAAACAGGCACACTTCAACCCTATGAAGGGTTTACCCACTGCACCAATGTTATCTGAAGTTTTCATCAGGGAGATCTTCAGGTTACATGGGTCCCCGCAGGTCATAGTGTCCTATAGAGGATCCCAGTTCATCTCCCGGCTCTGGAGGGCGTTTTGTAAAAATCTGGACGTTACCCTACACTTTTCATCAGGATATCACCCCCAGACCAATGGACAGACGGAACGCACCAATCAGTCTCTGGAACAGTTTTTGAGGTGCTTTATCGCTGACACTCAGGACGACTGGGCGGAACTTCTGCCATGGGCAGAATTCTCCCACAATAATCTACAGAACGAATCATCCCAACAGTCACCATTTATGGTCAACTATGGCTTCCATCCGTCGGCACTTCCTTCCCTCATCTCCAAGTCTGGAGTCCCGGCCGCAGAGGACAGGATTCGCCACTTACAAGACCTATGGCAGAAGATCCATCGGAATCTACAGCACGCTGGTATATTACACAAGAGACAAGCGGATCGTCACCGAAGAGAGGTCCCAGGGTACTCTGTAGGACAAAGGGTTTGGTTATCTACCAAAAATATTCGGCTAAAGGTAGCTTCACCCAAACTGGCACCACGTTTTATCGGCCCTTTCCGCATCACCAAAAGGATCAACCCAGTAGCCTATCGGCTGGAACTGCCAAAAAATATGAGGATTCCTTCTGTATTTCACTCATCCCTTCTCAAACCTTATCATCAAGACTCATCCCCAAAGGACAATCTAAACCTCCGCAAACCATACTGGTAGAGGGCCAACAAGAATATGAGGTTCAGACCATTCTCAACTCCAGAATATCCAGAGGAGGATTACAATATCTTGTACACTGGAGAGGCTATGGCCCAGAGGAGAGAGAGTGGATTCCTCATCATCAGGTACATGCCAACCGCCTCATCTCTGCCTTCCACCATAGGCATCCTGAGAAACCATCTCTGGTTCGCCCGGAGGTCTCCCCTCAAGGGGGGGATACTGTCACACTTGCCTCTGATCCGCGCGGAGACCGACTCAGGGAAGCACCACGGGGCAGAGTCATGCGCCCACGCACTGCCAGGGCAGTGCAGGCGCAGCGGCGTGATGGCGGAGCTCTGCGAGACGCAGCGCGCACGCGCACGGGTTGCTCGGCAACCAGGAAGCAGGAGAACGTGAGGGAGCTGCTGCAGCCTCCCACAGGCGGAGACTTGCTGAGTGAAACGCATGACGTCATCACGTCGCGACGCGCATCGCGCACGCGCGCGGGTTGCCCGGCAACCAGACCTAGCATCAGGAAAGCCTAATTGCAAGCTGTTTTTGATCAGTGTCTCTCTGACACCATTGGTGGACCAGTACACACCCCTGCAAGGTAATTGGACCCTTCCCTCATATATACCTGCTTCTGCCTGTCCTTCATTGCTGAGCATAAACTCCTGTTTATGCATTGTGCTCACCGCTGCTGTTTAGTTTTGTCTTGAACCTGTCTGACCTGTTTGACCCTGCCTGTAACTTGGATTTCTACACTCTCCAGCGCTTTGACCCCGGCTTCATTACTCGACTACTCTACCTTCTATTACCCAGGACCTTGGCTACGAAACTCTACCTACCCGGACTCTCCAACCCTGGAACACGGCAAGTACCCTGACTACCCTGACCTCTCCAACCCTACGACGCGGTACGACTAGGACTACGCATTCCGGACAGGACTGCATGGTTGTGGGTCGGTGCCTATACATACCCCACCTCAGCCCCGCGGTCTTCCGTCCTGTTTGTGGTGAGCGCAGCGTGACACCCTACAACAAAAGGGAGGTGCAGTAAATAAACGACCCTCTGGGACTTCGAGACCCTCAGGAATGTGGGATTGGGTTTGCACAATCCTGTCCAGCGAATCAAAAGTGTTGGCGGAGATCACGCATGCAGAGGAGAGTATGGTCTACTGTTGATCTTCTGTCTTGTCCTCAACCAAGAATTGACGGGAGAAAGAAAGAGCGTCAGCCTTTATATTTTTAGAACCGGGTAGATATGAAATAATAAAGTTAAAGCGTAAAAAAAAATGTGACCATCGGACTTGTCGAGCCCTTAGGCGTCGAGCGCCTTCAATGTACAGCAGATTTTTGTTGTTGGTTAATATGGTGACTGGGTTTTCTGTACCTTCAAGGAGGTGACTCCACTCCTCCAATGCTATCTTGAAGGCTAGTGTTCCCTATTTCCTACGTCATAGTTCCTTTCGACTGAAGATTTTTTTTTAGAAAAGAATGCGCATGCCTGCAGTTTGGCTTGAGGGGTCTTCTTCTGTGACAAGATAGCTCTGGCCCTGATGTCGGAAGCATCCACTTCTAGTGTGAAGGGCAAGTTTGGATCTGGGTGTACTAGGATGGGAGCAGAAACGAAGGCGGTCTTAAGACTATCGAAGGCTTGGATAGCGGCAGGAGACCACGACGCGTGATCCGCACCTTTTTGTGTCAGGGCTGTAATGGGTGCTACTACCGAAGAGAAATTCTGGATGAATCTGCGGTAGTAGTTGACGAATCCTAGGAAACGTTGCACGGCTTTTAAAGTAGTGGGACGAGGCCAATCCAGAACCACTTTTACCTTGGCTGGATCCATGGCAAGGCCGGTGTTAGAGATGATGTAGCCCAGGAATGCTGTAGTAGTTTGGTGGAACTGACACTTCTCCAGTTTAGCGAACAGGTCGTTTTCTCGAAGGCGCTGGAGTACCTGCTGGACATGGCCTGAATGTTTGTGTAACGATTTAGAGAAGATTAAAATATTGTCCAGGTAGACTACGACATGTGGATCAAGGAGATCTGAGGATTTCATTGACGAAGTCCTGGAATACGGCCGGAGCATTGCAAAGGCCGAATGGCATAACAAGATACTTGTAATGTCCGTCCCTGGTGTTGAAGGCTGTTTTCCACTCGTCGCCTTGGCAAATTCTTACCAAATTATAGGCTCCTCGCAGGTCCAATTTGGTCAATATGGTGGCCCCATGTAATCGGTCGAAGAGATCGGAGATCAATGGTAGGGGGTATGTGTTCTTGATGGTGATCTTGTTGAACGCCTGATAATCAGTGCAGGGTCTTCACGAAAAAGAACCTCTCTCCCACGGGGGATGAGGATTTCCGAATGAACCCTTTACCCTTTTTGTAGATTTTCCTGAATATAGTCTTTCATGGAGCTGGTTTCTGGATGGGAATGGATAGGAGCATGGCAATCGAATAGGGGATGGGGTGATAGCCCCTCGAATCGTACCTTATCAAAGACATCCCGGAACTCAGCGTAGACCTCAGGCAAGCGGGTTCTCTCCTCTTTGGTACTGTAACCCTGCATAATTTTTGGGCAGTGATGGCGCAGTTATGGCGCAGTTGTTGCGCAGTGATGGCGCAGTGATGGCGCAGCAGGAAAAGGTTCTGCGTCAGTCCAGTCTATACGCGGGTTATGTATTTGGAGCCACGGAAGACCAAGAATCACATTGACTGAGGGGGTATGGATGGCGTCCCACTGGATTCTCTCCGTATGATCCTCACCTGTGCATAACTGAATGGGTACGGTTTGTAGGGAGATAAATGCTGGTTGTAGAGGTCGACCGTCAATGGCTTCCAGACCCACAGGGTGTTTCTTGTGTATGAGGGGAATCTTGTTTCTCTCAGCGAACCCCTGATCTATTAAGTTGCCCCCTGACCCGGAATCCAGGAAGGCCAGTGCAGTAATGTGGAAATTTTCACCAGTTAACGTGACAAAGAGTAAAATCCTAGTTGGCAATTTTTGTTTTTTCTTTTGCGTAGGAGAAGTGGCCAGTGTTCCCAGTGTGAGTCTCCTGGCTCTCACTGGGACGTGGCGTTTCATGACTTGTGTGGGCAACTGAGTGCATAATGTCCTGCGTTACCACAGTACAGGCAAAGTCTGGCACTACGTCGGCACTGTTTCTCACCAGGGGACAGCTTGTTGCCGCCGATTTGCATGGGTTCCTCGACATCTGGAAGGGGCGGTTCAGCTGTACCCATGTATAAACTGTGAGATCTAGGGGTAGCGTGCTAAAGTTGAATTCTTTCTGTTCTCCTCTCCTGCAATCGAAGATCAACCCCGATGCATAGGGCGATGAGTTCCTCGAGGTCAGTTGGACACTCTTGTGCGCCGTGCTCATCCTTCAGGGACTCAGAAAGGCCTTGCCAGAAAGTGGCTGTCAGTGCCTCGTTGTTCCATCCAGTCTCGAGGGCAATAGTGCGGAACTCGAGAGCATATTGGGCGACGGGGTGATTCTCCTGGGAGAAGCAGCCGTTACCTTGTGTCCAGGCGTGTCGAACACTCTGCGGACCCGCTTCGAACACCTCCCTAGCTGTGCGGCGCCTGTGTGCGGGGTAAGTCTGGCGGATGGGATCCACAGGGCTGCGGGAGGAGCCAGGGGTGGGAAGCTCAGTGAGGCACCTGATTGCGGGCTGTGGTTGGTTTGCTCTGTGAGGTGTGCAGCCCCGACCCTCACGGGCCCTTACAGTAGACACGAAAGAGGAAAGGGCTAGGGCTAGAGATCATTCCTGTTCCAATTGAAGCATTTTTGGGTGGTATGCATAGGTGGAACAAAGAGGACTACAGATTTATTTATTTATTTATAAAATATTTTACCAGGAAGTAATACATTGAGAGTTACCTCTCGTTTTCAAGTATGTCCTGGGCACAGAGTAAAACAAAATAATACATGGTTACAAATACAGTTACATAAATGAACAAGGTATACATTATATACAAGACATTGCATGCACAGTTAAAGAAAATATATATTATGAGCGTATGAAACAGTTACAGACCAGATTAAAGTGTGAGACAGCCTTAGATTTGAAATAACTTAAGCTGGTGGTGGATATGAGAGTCTCTGGTAGGTTGTTCCAGTTTTGGGGTGCACGGAAGGAGAAGGAGGAACGTCCGGATACTTTGTTGAGTCTTGGGACCATGAATAGTCTTTTGGAGTCTGATCTTAGGTGATAGGTACTGCATGTGGTAGGGGTGAGGAGCTTGTTCAGGTAGCTGGGTAGCTTGCCCAGAAAGTATTTGAGGGTGAGACAGGAAAGGTGAACTTTGCGCCTAGACTCTAGTGATGACCAATCTAGTTCTTTGAGCATTTCGCAGTGATGTGTGTTGTAGTTGCATTGGAGAACAAAACGACAAATTGAATTGTAGAGGGTGTCAAGTTTGCTAAGGTGGGTTTGAGGAGCCGAGCCATAAACTATGTCTCCATAGTCAATAATTGGCATTAGCATCTGCTGTGCAATACGCTTTCTGACCAGGAGACTTAGGGAGGATTTGTTCCTGTAAAGTACCCCTAGTTTGGCATAGGTCTTGGTTGTCAGGGTATCAATGTGCATCCCGAATGTTAAGTGAGAGTCAAACCATAAGCCCAGGTATTTAAAACTAGTGACAGGTGTTAGGGTGGTTTTAGCGTTTGTTCTAATCAGGAGCTCAGTCACTGGAAGCTTTACAAATGTAGTCTTGGTCCCAAATACCATTGTTACAGTCTTGTCAGTGTTTAAAAACAGTTTGTTTTGGGAAATCCAGTTTTCGAGTCTCAAAAAGTCAGACTGAAGTATGTGTTGAAGGTCAGAGAGGCTATGGCTGTGTGCATACAGGATTGTGTCATCTGCATACATGTGTATTGAGGCTTCCTTACAAGCTGTGGGAAGATCATTAATGAACACTGAGAAGAGTAGGGGCCCCAGAACAGAGCCTTGCGGGACACCACAGGTGATATCCAGGGTGTTGGAGTTAGAGCCTGAGATGGACACATGTTGGGATCTACCTGATAGGTAGGAATGAAACCAGTTTAAAGCATGCTTCCCTATTCCAGAGCTCTGGAGTTTGTTAAGCAGGATAGCATGATCAACTGTATCAAAAGCCTTTGCAAAATCTAGGAATACTGCACCAGTGAGTTGTCCCCGTTCCATTCCACACTGGATTTCATTGCAAACTTTTAGCAGGGTAGTTACGGTGGAGTGTTTGGGACAAAACCCAGACTGGAATTGGCTAGGGAAATTTGTCTTGGTGTAGAAATCGCTTAATTGGGAGTGGACACATTTTTCCATAACTTTGGATAGAATTGGGAGAAGTGAGATTGGCCTGTAGTTTGAGACAGTGTTTTTGTCCCCACTTTTGAAGTTTGGGACAACTCTGGCAGTTTTCCAGGTCTTAGGGATATGGCCTGCAGACAGGATAGAGTTGACTATGGACGCAATTGGTTTGGCAATGGCTGGGGCACCAAGTCGTAGGAACCTAGATTGTAGTAAGTCGGGTCCACATTGGCTGCTTAGTTTTAGTTTGAGGAGCGCTTGTGTAATCTCCTCTTCAGATACTGGGCTAAATTGAAAATTGTGGGCAGTGTTGGGAGGGGGTGGGACTATAAGGGTACTCCCAGGATGAGATTCAGGTTTGGGGTTTGTGCTGCGTTTCGCTAATAAGTTAGTGGCACACCCCACAAAGTAATCATTGAATGCATTTGCAATGTCAGTGGGGTTTGTCAGAGTAATATCCCCCTTAGTGATATTACTTGGTTGTTGATGGTTAGGAGCCTGGAATATATTGTTGATAACCTTCCAGAAGTTAGCTGGGTTTGATGTATTTTGGTGGAGATTGTCAGAGTAATATTGTGCTTTTGCATGCCTTGTTTGCCTTGTGCACATGTTCCGCATGCATCTGTAGTGATTGAGATCCTTGGTAGTGCCAGTTACTTTGTAGCTTTTCCACAAGGCATCCCTGAACTGGTAGAGTGCTATAAGGTCAGGTGTAACCCATGGAAGGTGGGCCCCCCGTACCCTTATTTTGCGTAGTGGAGCATGGGTATCGCAGAGTTTTAAGAACTCGGATTGGAAATAGTCGAGCGCAGAATCAGGGTCGGGAATTAAATCGATTCTGTGCCATGGGCAGTTGGTAAGGTCATCCAGAAACTGTTGTGGGTTAAAGTTTTTAAATGTTTTAGTGAGGAGAACTTTAGGGCTTGAATGGGGCTGTTTAATTTTCCTTACACAGTATACTATTGCATGGTCACTGAAAATATCAGGAAGGATGCCAGAGGATTGGATTCTGCTGGGGTTTGAGGAGAGAATCCAGTCTAGCAAGGAATGGTTATGCGACATCAGGTTTATCCGTGTGGGTTGGGAAATGAGTTGCGATAAGTTAAGTGACTGTTACGCCGATGCTCGCCACAAACCGGGACCGGACCGCGGGGCTGAGGTGGGGTTATATAATCACCGACCTGAGTCCACGCAGACTGATCCGGAGTGCGCAGTTCGTACATCGCAGGGTCAGGATTGGAGAAGGCAGCATCGTCGTTATGGAAGCAGGAGTTCGGCAACAGGTAGTCAGGATTTCCCCGCTTCAGCTTAGGAGCGTGAGCGCGGGGGTGGCTTCTGCGCGAGGAGCGGCCTCGGCCCATGACGCCGATCTCAGCAGGAGGAGACAGCAGGCTGGCCGAAGTTCACCGCAGGGCAGCGTCGGGTAGAACCAACGCTTCAGCGCAGAAGTCCAAGGCAGGTCACTGCAAGAGGATCGCAGCAAGCCGCAGGAAAGGAAGGGTAGCCACTGCTAGGAGGGAATGCAGCAGGTACCGGTGCTGGCAACACGCTTCAGCACAGACGTCCCGGGTAGGCCACTGCAGGAGAATAGCAGCAGGCCAGTGCTGGCATCAACGCTTCAGCACAGACGTCCAGGGCAGGCCACTGCAAGGAGATAGCAGCAGGCCGCAGGAAAGGAAGGGTAGCCACTGCTAGGAGGGAATGCAGCAGTACCAGTGCTGGCATCAACGCTTCAGCACAGACGTCCAGGATAGGCCACTACAGGAGAATAGCGGCAGGCCACAGGACAGGAAGGGTAGCTACTGCTAGGAGGGAATGCAGCAGTACCAGTGCTGGCATCAACGCTTCAGCACAGACGTCCAGGGTAGGCCACTGCAAGGAGATAGCAGCAGGCCAGTGCTGGCAACAACGCTTCAGCACAGACGTCCAGGACCAGGCCTCTGGATACTCAGGAACTTGGAAGGTAAGAACGCTAGGAGAGAGGCCTGGGGTGGTTTGTGGCAGAGACAGTAACATAGAGGTAGGAAAAGTTATGCTCGGCGCTGGTTCAGAGCCAACGCCTAGAATATAAAGGGCGGAGATCCAATCACAGGAGGAGGGTGTGTGAGAATTCCTCCAATGAAGTAGCACAGGGCAGAAGCTGCAATGAGAGGCAGCACCTGTGCCATATATTGCCAGAGGAAGCTTGCAACTGCACAGGTCTGCACGGCAATAGTCAAAGCCAGTAGTGGATTCCTTACAGTACCCCCCCCTTCAGGTGAGACCTCCGGACGAACAAGATCCATCACAGATTTGGGGGACATGGAATTGTTCCTAAACCTCCTTAGGCGAGAGGTGGCGTTGAAAGCCCATAGTTTGTTGGGATTCCTTACAGTACCCCCACCACTGGGTGAGAAGCCTGGGTGAACAGGACCATTCATAGGTCTGGGAGACATTGAGTTGTTCCTGAAGTGTCTCCGGCGAGAATTAGGTCCACAATCCAGATGTACATTGGCGAGTGCCATGAAAGACAGCGGTGGTACTGCAGTTCTTGGTACATGGACAATGGGACCTGAGGGCTCCGGAATGGGAACATCGGAAGGACAGTAGCCAGGTGTCCGGTGCATAGTAATAGTCCAAGAGCATGGGACACAGGACACAGATTGTTGGACAAAAATGGCAGAGGGACCTTCAGAGAAGGCAATGTCTTTGGTGAAATCAGCACGGAGGAAGTTGCGAGAGTCTTTAGCTTCCAAGGAATTCCGGGTGGTTGTTAGCAAGGGAATGGGGCGGGAGGGTTCACTACACACTATTGCAGCGGTACTTTTGATACCAAGCAGGGTTGCTATCCCAAGCAATTTGCGAGAGTCTGTAGCAGTGTGTATGCAACTCATGGTACTGGCAGTTGAAGAAGGATCCGCTTCCTTTGGTTTGTGATCTTTAGAGAGAATCAAATCCGAAATTGTGGCCTTGGCGAAGGACATAATAAGCATGTCTATACCCATAGTGGACCCATAGAGAACAGGAACGGACGCTTCAGGTAAAGCGACGAGGTCCAGTAAGGGTGTCTTCGTCTTAGGGAGAGGCCAATTGCCATACAGATTGGGCACTTTGGGCACCGCACAGAGACCTGCGAGTAAGGAGTCTGTTTGAAAGGTGAGAAAACAGATTTTATCCAAAAAACAAGGCAGGCGGTTAAGCGGTGCATCAACCTTAGGGAAAAAAGTCTTGGGGTTAAAGCTGGGTGCCTCCAACACAGAGAAAGAAGACAGAGAACTAGAGCTTGGCTTCGGAGTGGAGGTCCCAGGTACCCAGGTCTCACATGATACTGTGGGAGAAGCAATGCAAATTGTTACTGTTTTAAACATAGGGTCTTTAACATCGGTAGCTCCAGGCACCTTTTTGAGAGGTAACCCTAGTTTTGGGACAGGACAGTCAATAGCAAGTACCCCAAGTATTGTGGAAGACACAGAGAAAAATAAGTCCATTTTAAAGACGGGATCTTCTGAAAAAAGGGAACGTTCCAAATGCGATACCCCTGAGTTCGTGGTAGTAGACATACAGTCAGTAGTGGATACCCCGAATACTGTGGGCGAATCAGCGTGAAACAGTATTATTACAGGAATGGGCATCCCAGACTTAAAGTCATTTTTAATCATCCCGGAGGCTGTGGCATGATCCGTGAGAGAAACTGGGGTAAACTCTCCAACAGACACAAGGGACATCTTGCTTGTTACAGAATTGGGTCCCTGAGAATCCCTAGTGAGGGCATCAGACTCCATGGGAGACTTAGTGACAGGGGTTTTGGAACTGATTAAAGGAATGGCAGGTATCACAGATTTACTAGGAGAAATACCTTGCAAAACAGAAATTTTAGTAAAGGTGATAGGCATCACAGATAGGGCAGACAGAAGTAAGCTAGGCAAGGTTGCTTCTATAACAGAAGATTTGGCAGCGGCAAAGCTTAACTCAGCGGCTGCTGGAGAACTTTTAACTACAGTGAGAAGGGACTGCAGTTTTACAAAGTCAGGGATAAAGGGAGTCTCAAACTTGAAAGCCTGATCATTCAAAAAGAAGGGCCCTAACTTTAATGGTACTGAGGGAGCAACAGCAGATACGCTGATCTCAGAAGGGGTCACTTGGAAAGGAGAATAATATGTACTGTTCGCTTTAAACCCTAGGATTTGGGAAAAGGAGAACTCAGACAGTGCAAGTGGGGCAACCACGACTGTGCTGGCCTCTGAAGTGGGTATTTGGGAAAGAGTGTCTGGGACTTCAGAAACGACAACAGATTCCACGAAAAGGGGTCTATGCTCAGAAGCAGGGGTCTCAGCTCTCTGAGTGGCAGACGGGGTGAGTGAAATACCTAGGAGTAGGGATTCTGCGAACAGGTTTAGAGAAACAAACGGCTCCAGAATACTTTTTACTGGAGCCAGTATTATTGCCGAAAGTTCAGGGGGCATAGCCCCGAGAATTTTAGCCGAGTCAGAGGACAAAAGGGGTTGATCCTCTGAGGCTAAGGAGGTGTCCCTGACTGACGAACTAAAGGGATCTACCAAGGAAGGTTCACAGGGCTGACCTGCAGGGGTTAACATAGGAAAAACCCCAAGGGTTAAATTACTCTGTACCTGAGAATCAGAGAAATAGAAGCTAGTCTCCGAGAGTGGGGTCATAGGGGGTTCTGCCTCTTGCCTTAGGAACCTATCATTAGACTGCGGAATACTTGGGTTAGCAGTAGGAACCTCACAGAGCAGACTAGCAGGGGTTAATACAGAAAAAACCTCGGAAACAGAGCTTAGAATTTTTGGTTTAGGAAAAGAGGGCAAACAGGATTCATTCTCTGGTGCTAGGGAAGACACACTGACCTGGGTACTGCAGGGATTTACAGTGGGGAACGCATAAGCCTGACTACCAGGGGTTAAGACCGAATAACCTCAGGGACAGAACTTAGGGAGGTTAACTCAGGATTAGGGAGCGTGGCAGCTTCTTCCTTAGCGGGCAGCGACAGAGAAATGGTTTGACCATTCTTAGGAGAGAGAGGTAACCCCACAGGTTTAGTAACAGGACTGGTAGCACAGAGAATCTGCCAAGCAGCAGCATAGCTGGCAAGGAGGGGATCCTGTTCTATTATGTGAGTGTCTAGTGTTGAGGAAAATACATGGAGTGTATCTTGAGACTGAGCCAACATGAGGAGGGCGCTCTGTTCTACTAGATGAATGTCCAGTGATGAGGCCAGGGCATAGATTGCCTCTTGGGCGTCGGCCAGTTCCATAGGGTTCACATTATCCCAGGTTAAAGGGGAATCAGGGGAGCGAATACATTCGGCTAGAGACTGTTTTAAGCTCAGGATACAGTAAGCCTTAATAAAGAGATCACAACGGCATTGTCTTTGCAAAGGGGTTAAACCTTCATAGGTAAACATTTCATCCATCAGGGGTATTACTTCACACAAATACTGGCCTTCATAGTGGGACTGATACGCAGGACGGGACATAACTTCAGTTGGAAAATTGCCATCCCCCGCCACGGCGCGGTCCGGTTTTAACGGGCCGAGCATACTGTTACGCCGATGCTCGCCACAAACCGGGACCGGACCGCGGGGCTGAGGTGGGGTTATATAATCACCGACCTGAGTCCACGCAGACTGATCCGGAGTGCGCAGTTCGTAGTCGTACATCGCAGGGTCAGGATTGGAGAAGGCAGCATCGTCGTTATGGAAGCAGGAGTTCGGCAACAGGTAGTCAGGATTTCCCCGCTTCAGCTTAGGAGCGTGAGCGCGGGGGTGGCTTCTGCGCGAGGAGCGGCCTCGGCCCATGACGCTGATCTCAGCAGGAGGAGACAGCAGGCTGGCCGAAGTTCACCGCAGGGCAGCGTCGGGTAGAACCAACGCTTCAGCGCAGAAGTCCAAGGCAGGTCACTGCAAGAGGATCGCAGCAAGCCGCAGGAAAGGAAGGGTAGCCACTGCTAGGAGGGAATGCAGCAGGTACCGGTGCTGGCAACACGCTTCAGCACAGACGTCCCGGGTAGGCCACTGCAGGAGAATAGCAGCAGGCCAGTGCTGGCATCAACGCTTCAGCACAGACGTCCAGGGCAGGCCACTGCAAGGAGATAGCAGCAGGCCGCAGGAAAGGAAGGGTAGCCACTGCTAGGAGGGAATGCAGCAGTACCAGTGCTGGCATCAACGCTTCAGCACAGACGTCCAGGATAGGCCACTACAGGAGAATAGCGGCAGGCCACAGGACAGGAAGGGTAGCTACTGCTAGGAGGGAATGCAGCAGTACCAGTGCTGGCATCAACGCTTCAGCACAGACGTCCAGGGTAGGCCACTGCAAGGAGATAGCAGCAGGCCAGTGCTGGCAACAACGCTTCAGCACAGACGTCCAGGACCAGGCCTCTGGATACTCAGGAACTTGGAAGGTAAGAACGCTAGGAGAGAGGCCTGGGGTGGTTTGTGGCAGAGACAGTAACATAGAGGTAGGAAAAGTTATGCTCGGCGCTGGTTCAGAGCCAACGCCTAGAATATAAAGGGCGGAGATCCAATCACAGGAGGAGGGTGTGTGAGAATTCCTCCAATGAAGTAGCACAGGGCAGAAGCTGCAATGAGAGGCAGCACCTGTGCCATATATTGCCAGAGGAAGCTTGCAACTGCACAGGTCTGCACGGCAATAGTCAAAGCCAGTAGTGGATTCCTTACAGTGACTTGAGTTGTATCTGGATTTTGTGGTTTTTAGGGTCAAGCCAATTGAAGTTGAAATCCCCAAGAACTAGCAGCTCACTCTTCTCATTCAGAGAGGAAATGGAGCCAAGAAATTGGGTGATATCAGTCAAGGATTGTAGTGGGGCTTTAGGGGGGCGGTAGATGCCAGCAAGCAAGATGGGCTTAGAAAAGGGGAGGCAGATTTTGCCAACTAGAGTTTCAAAAGAGGGTGGACTTGGTGGGCAATGTAACAGTGTAAATTGTAAGGTGTCTGCAATATAAAATAACACCCTTCCTCCTCTCTTTGACCTATCTCTCTGAAAAATGGAGTATCCCTGAATGGCGATATTTGCATCAGGGGTTTTAGAGGATAGCCATGTTTCTGTAAGAACGATGGCTTTGGGTTTATGCATAAGGCACCATGCCCTTAGTTCATCCAGTTTGGGCAGCAGGCTCCGGATGTTTATATGGGCGACAGATAGCCCTTTTTGGAATTTAAAGGTGGAATTCTCAGGGGCATGGGACAGAGCTGAAATGGGAGGACCTGGGTTAGTTTCAACATCACCTGCTAGAGAGAGTAATAGTATGAGTAGAAATTTGGTTAGTTGTTTGCAAGTTGTAAATTTGTGGTGTTTTCCATTAGAGTGAGCAGTGGTTGGTGTACTGGTTTTTAGAGTTCTCCACCAACATTCAGTAGATAGTGCAAGGCTTTTCAATAGTCCAGGGTGTATGGTGATGTTGGGTGTGGGCCAGGATGGAGGAGTTTGTAGTGGATAGAGGGAGTAACATCTCCATGAGGCCAGGAGAAAGAAAAGAGTTAGAAGACATAGCAGGTTCATGATGCCAGAGGTAGGCAGTGCTGCAAGGAGCTGTTGTGAGCAGAGTGAGTGTGTGCAGACAAAACAGCAGGGGTGGACCTGTACCTTTTCAAGTGTTTTGCTGCATTGCAATGCTAGGGTCAATTCAGGGTTTCAGTGTTTTGTGCAGTCAGTTTTGGGAGAGGCTGCAGTGAAAGAAGTTGTAAAGGGGTGGGGGGTTAAACTATGCAGGCTAACAAGCATGGGATCATAGTGCGATCTGAATAGCTTACCGGTTGTTGTATTGAGTAAAAGAGTGTGCAGTAGATCCAGTCCCCAGTCTCCTCTAGTCAAACTGTAGTCTAACTGTATCACTTAAAACCCTCACTTTAAATGCCTCACTGCCTAATGCAGTTCCTGCCCAATACAGCTGAGGTGTTAGTATTATACACAAAAAAAAAGTCACATGACCCTCCCCCTCCCCAATCAGTCAGCTTGTTCCATTTGGTCAATTAACAGCACAGAGTTAAGAGGAAAAAAAATAAAATACTTTTTACATTCTAACATACTAACTTATATATCAATTCAACAAGGCCAGATTCAGTCTTATACACAGGGTTTCAACATCAGGAACATACTTATATATCAATTCAACAAGGCCAGATTCAGTCTTATACACAGGGTTTCAACATCAGGAACATACTTATATATCAATTCAACAAGGCCAGATTCAGTCTTATACACAGGGTTTCAACATCAGGAACATACCTGTGAAGAGAATGCAATTAGATCCTTGTCATATCAGCTGAGGTTATTGGTTATTGGTCTTGCATGAAGAAAGTGAGTATATTAACTATATATAATAATATATATATTAACTGTAGTCTAACTGTATCACTTAAAAACCTCACTTTAAATGCCTCACTGCCTAATGCAGATGGTGGACACTTGTCTGGAATTGTTATAAGAGAACTCTGCATTTGATAGAAAAGTAGTCCAGTCTCACTGGGGTGTTTTAGTAAAACATCTGAGATAATGTTCCAAGGTTTGGTTCAGACGTTCAGTTTGTCTGTTAGACTTAGGGCATCATGCAGTAAGCGGCGGAAAGGCATTCCCGCCCAAAAAGCCTACCCCTATTCAGTAAGGGGCGAGAAAGTGGCGAGAATAAAAAAAACCGCCAGTTTTGTTGGCGGTTTTTTTCCCCGCCAGTGGCGAGGCGAGAAGGCCCTTTCCGCCTAAAATAGACACATTTTCTGCCATGCTGTATTCTAGTAGTGGCGAGTAGCTTAGCGGCACTATTCGCCACTCTAGAATGGCATTTTTATGGCGAATTAGCCACGCAAGAAAAAGTTGGCAAGTTGATGGTGAGAGGCTGCTGATGAGCGGCGGGTCGGCACGTAGAAAAAATTCTGGCCTTTTTCCTGGCTGGGATTGATACCGCTGGTCTCCTGAACTGATACCATTAATACCAGCACCGGAGCCCCCCGCATGCATCCGAGGCTGGAAAAATGCATTTAAAGGCCACTTCATTACCGTAGTGGCTAACCGCAAAGGCAATGAAGGGGTTAAACAGCCGTGCCAGGTTTATTGTGGGTAGCGGGGGTGGGTGAAGGGGGTATTTGGGCCTTGTTGTTTGTTTAGGGCTTGCGGGGGGATTGCAGGTGCGCTTAACCCCTTCACGACCGTAGCGGTTAATACCGCTACGGTCGTGAAGGGGTTAAACTCTCCCGCTACCCACCCGCAAGCCCTAAACAAACCACCGTTGGGGCTAATACCCCCTATATTACACCAACAACACCTATACCCCCCTAACATTCAGTATAGTAATGGGCACAATGACTATTATCCACAAATGGATAATAGTGCATGTGTCCATTTAAAATACATACAGAACAATAAATACATTAAATACATATAGCACTCGCCCATGTCCGGCTGCCACGATGAAGGCCATCCTCATCTTCATCCTGCCCATGCCCCATCCACTTCTGCAAAACAGACACAAGAATAAAAACATCCAATGCAATGTCCCCTAACCCCTTAATCACCGTAGCGGTTAATAATCGCTACAGTCATTAAGGGGTTAACCCACCATCACCCACATACCCTCCCCCACTACACCCTCACCCCATGGGGCCTAACCACCCTCCCCCACTACCCACAAGGGAGGCCTACCACATACCCTTGGGGCCAATATCCCCTCCCCCCACCCCAACACATACAGTACAATAATGTGCCAAATAACTATTATCCAGATAGGGATAATACATTATTTGGCCATTATTAAACACATTAACTAGCATAGTAAAATAAAGAAAATTCTACTGACCTCATCAACAAGAAGGCCCCGTCGCCAGCATCATCCTTGTGGTCCGTTGCCAAAATAATACATAGCCAATACATTGCAATGACATTAACATACCAATGAACCCCTTAATCACCTTCTCGGATACTAACCGCAAAGGTAATTAAGGGGTTTAGCCATCCTGGCCACATACCCACCCTTCACACATTCCTTTGTACAGTGGCTTCATCATGAAAAAATAAAAGAAAAATAAAAGAAACAAAATATATATATATACACACATGATGAACCAATATACAAATAAATGTGTCAGGGTTAACAAAAACATGCTCCAATAAAAATACCACTTATCCATAACATCCTCAATGAAATACAATGCAATTTCCTAACAAATCAAATGTAATCATCCAATCTAAAGCATCAAATGCCAATCCAAAGCATCAAATGCCACTTAAAACATTGCATTTACATTGTTTACATGCTGCATAAAATGTAAGCTACATGTAGACGCTGCAAATCAATGTTAACAATACAATATTCCAAATAAAATAGCATTACATCAAAAGAACTATTTAATGTAATCCAATAAAGTCACCATCAATCAATTAGCATACATTAATTACATCCCAAAACAATTAAAATAGCATCCATACCAATTACACAATTAACTATAGCAACCGTTAAAGAGAACAAGTTACCATCATACAAAATAGGACAAAATGTCTGCTCTCACTGCATAGCTCTTCCGGACTGGTGCCGCCCAATAGAATTAATGCAGCGGGAGTCCCATTCAGAGGCAGGGACACGCTGCTGTGTTAATCATGATGGGCAATTAGTCTGGCGGTGGGGATTCCGCGAGCAGGCAGTAGTCAGGCAACTTTCAACTATGGTTTCATGGCGGAATACTCAACAATATATCTGGCAAGCATTAAATTACCAGTAATCCCTTAATTACCTTTGTGGTTACTACTTCTACTGGGGTAGGTTAAGGGTGTACTGTAGTTGTACGGTAGTTGCCATGGGGCGGGTGGTTAGACCTCCCAGGAGGGTTGTGGGATTGGTAAACTCCTTAACTGCATTAGCAGTTGTAACCGCTATGTTAATTAAGGGGTCAACCCCTCCTGCTACCCACCCAGAAGGCCTAACTACCCACCACAGGACACCTATCCCCATCCCCTCTAACCCCATCCCCACACACACAATACCCCCATCCCCACACACACTAGTAGCCAAATAGGTAATAGCGTTTTTGCCCATTTGTGTAGCAACATTTTTTTCACATACACAATACAAATAAATTGACAATACAATGCTGTACATTAAAATAAACAGTAGGCAATTAACCCATTGATTGCAGCCGTGGTTACCTATGCCCTCAACAGGGAAACAGATAACCACATTGGCAATAATTGGGCAGCATACTACCCACCCACCACTCTCCCGCCTAACCCGCTTCCCTACTCCCATACACATACAGTAATTGACAAAAGCCCTATTATGCAGATCTGGATAATAGCGCATTTGCCCAATAAAAAATAAAACATTAGCCAGACATCATATAGTAAATAAAAGTTGTACTAACCTCTGCCAGGATGATGGCCCACCTCGTTTTCCTCCTTGTCTTCCACCTCCATGGGCAGCAACAGTAAAATAAAAAACTAGCTACTGGCCTATAACTCCTTAATGACCTTAGGAGTTATTAACTGTTATGGTAATTAACCACCCCCTTACCCACCCGGGAGGCCTAACCACTCTTCCTGGGACAACTACCCCCAACCCTCATCTCCTCTACCCCCATCACCACACATACAAATGGGCAAAAGCACTAATAGCCAAATATGGCTGATAGCACTTTTGACCAATTGTGTTGGGATACTGTGTGTTTGTCTTTGTTGTCGGGTGGATGTTTTGTGATTTGGGAGAAAAATAAATCTGCCTTTTTTAAACTGCAACTGAAAAGAACTGGCCAATCTGCGATGTATTGAAATTCCAGTGAAAATGTTGTCCATCTCCATTTATGAGGTCCAAAAGAATTGAAGACACAAACCTGAGGAAGATTTGAGTAATTTCTGAAAATACTTGACCACATCTAGTTTCATATGTGTACAACCAAGTCATCTACTATATCATATATTTAAGTGTTAAACATATTTGCACTATATTTTCTCTCTGTTTTATTTTCATATATACAGTACCCTGGGAACATTTGTGCCCTGATGTTTCTTTAAGTCTTTAACAGAAGTATACATCTTATCCCAGATATACATTTTAAGAACAGAGGTGTCAATTTGGATCTTACAACATACAACAAATTTTAAGTTTTTATAGACAGTTGTATCCAATTTTCTTTGAGCATTGTTGTCTGGAATATGGTGCACCCATGAGACAGACCTCATACGTAAATGCAAGGCTTATAAATGAAAGACAAATGTGTCTGGATAGAGTACTCACCATTTACAACATATGCACAGCTGCTTATCTCTTTGAACTCAAAACTGTGCATTTTTTTTCTCTTCTTGTATCAGATCTCAGGATAAATTTTCTTATATTGCATTTGTAAGTTTTATGTTATGTGAAGTAAAAGAAAATGCACAGTGAAGTTTGATATTTACTGAGTCATGGAATTTCCTTCGACTCATTAATACTGTTACTCCTGCCCAAAATTCTAGGAAAGAAAGAAATTGCATTTACAATTTTAGTAATGAGTGTTTCTTTCTTTAAAAAAAAGTCTAGGCATACTGACACTGGTTTAAGCAGTATCAATGGCTATTACCTCAGAAATATGCACAAAAGGATAACTACATTACTGCACCGACACACTTTATTCGAGCAAATACCCAGTATGTACCTGGCAGATACCTGGAATGCGCCGCTCCTCACCTCTGACAAGCCCCGATGCGTTTGCCTTCTCAGCCTGGGTTCATGCCTGGCTGACGGGTGGCTGATCTGTTAAATGATAATGATTAGGATTTAATAGGCTGCAATGCTTCGCGTGTCTACCAGATGGCATAAATTCATGAATAAAATGCTTCAATCCCTGTCTGGAAAATACCTCAATGCACTCGGGCAGAAAACAGTCACAAACCTCAATACACCAGGGTATACCCGAATTCGTGGGACTAGCCGAGCTCGAATAAAGTGTGTCGCCAGTGTATGTGGTTGACATCTGAGGGCTAAAAATTTGGTGTTAAAAAAAATTGAATCACTGCAATACTTTTTACAATTATCACGTATTGACAAAGAATAATTTATTAATGTATATTAATTTTCATTTGCATACCTGAAAATCACAATAACTCAGTGTTATATAAAGCCAACACTACAAATAAGCATTAATTCATAGAAATATGCATTAATAATCGCTAGCGAAGTAATTGTGTGTGTGTTTTGGATAAGGGCGGGGTGAGGATATCAAACTTTTCTACCATAGAGCTATGTAAGAAAATCTTATGACAGACAATTATTCATCCCATTTGATGTCTGAGGTTACCAATGTATTGCAAAGGAATGCTTTCAGGCACCAAAAAGGTTATCATACCACATAAACACCCTACAAATATAACACAAAATGTATAACATCCATTTTTATACACGTTTCTCATTGTATACTGTAAAAGTCTCAATGAAACGCTAAATAAGAAGTGCTCATGGAGTAGGTGCTGGGAAGTCTGGCTTGGTGTCTCCGCTCTCTTCTGCACCACGTGTCCGTGTGCTTGGCTCCGCCTCCCAAAACGCTGTCACAGACCCAAGTGTGCACCCAAAAACTCTTCCCTGCTTCAACGAGCACACCAACTAAATTAACCCTATACATTTCACGACTACAACAGTCACATCCTCAGGGTGTTTTATATGTAATATTGATTTTTTGGGGGAAATATCACACGTCAATAGCAATGTTGACTTTTAGTGAATTCAAGCCTTAGGCTTCTGAGATTGTTATGAATCAGATTGAGGCATCTGTTGGTAGTACTGTGCCACATTGTATCAGCCAGCTTTGTACTGTAAATCAGTAAATTCAGATATTATTATAAACACGTGAGAACGCGAACAGTCCCCAGGTACATATAAATAAAATAGAAAAATAATATAGTGCAGATCTTTTAGACAATATCAAGTGAATTACTAGGCTATTTCATTCTACTCACATGATGTGAGAACTTTTCAAACATTTTGGCACACCCTTCGTGCATACAGTAGATTGTTTCTTCTGTGCTGCTAATGCTCAAAGATCCCCCATCCAGAACCAGCAGACAAATAGGCTGGTATAAAAACAGGAACAAAAAGACACAGCACTATTTCCCAATAGGATACATCAAAAAAGGAGAGCGTTCCCAAAGTGGAAAAAGACTAATTTATTAATATCATAGAAAAAACAGCATACACAGGCAGGAGGCCCACACCTTCGCGTTTCAAGCGTTGGCTCTTTATCTACCTTGATAAAGAGCTAACGCTTGAAATGCATAGGTGTGGGCCTCCTGTCTGTGTATGCTGTTTTTTTTCTATGATATTAATAAATTAGTCTTTTTCCACTTTGGGAACGCTCTCCTTTTTTGATCTATTCTATTGGGAAGTAGTGCTGTGTCTTTTTTGCTTTTATTTTTGTACCTGATTAAAGACGGAAGCACACCTGTACCTGGAGACGTGGATTTCCACCCAACGATGCTGCACTATATGCGAGTCCTGAGATAAATATCTCACTTATCATTCATTAGACTATATTATTACATATGTGTCTGAACACTATATTGTGTGTATACCTTACTACAGTGCTAAGTGGGATACTACCAGTTGAATTGATTATATGTGAGATAGCCTCATCATTTTGATTCATAAAGGGTACTCCGTCTATGGATTCTTATTACTTCCATGCTAAAAGCTACTTACCTATGTGTTGAGCATTCCACAATGTGTTTGTAAATAGGCTGGTATATACTATTTTGTAAGATTTTAAATATATAAATAGGTGATGTAGTGGAACTCCCAAATTCACCATAGAAATTTCACATGTAGACAATCAAGCTGGGTCAGAGAAGAAATGCTGATGTTATGCTTCCAGTGGGGCCAACACCGACACCAAGACTCCCTTGCTGACCCTCGTGACATCACTTCATGGGTTGTTCTGTCACTCAGAGGGGTGTGCCAGTTGTCCTCTGGCTCCAGCTGGAAAGCGTCCACAGTGCATGCAGAAAATCTCTACACATTTCACTTGGCAAGCCCCTGATGAAATAGCCTAGCAATTGACTTTATATTGTCTCACAGATCGGCATTATATTATTTTTATTTTTTATTTATATGTACCCGGGGACTATTTGAGATCTAACTTTTTTTCTGCCAGTGTTTGAGGAGCACCTGATGAAAGGTCCATATGGGACATGAAACGTTGCCTTTCCACTGTTCTTGGCTGTCACATTAAAGGAGAATTTCATCATGAACTTGTGACTAGAGCTCTACTTTGTATCTCTATCTTTGAGGAGACCTGCACTTTGAAGAAATTGTCCGGCTGTGTTGTATTGGCTGCACAAGCAGGTTTCTCCTCACCTGAGGCTGTTTCCACCGTACTTTTAGAGTAGTGTTTGAGTAGATTTATCTTTTCCTAAAAGGTTTTCTTGTGTATTTTTTTACTTTCACTTCACTGTTTTCACAAAGTATATATATAAAGGTATACATGTCTATATATATATAGACAATTGCAGCAACCAGCACTCACATATCAAAAGGTATCCAGATGCTTATCCCATAGATATTCAATAGAAAAGATATTACCAGATTGAAGTCCAGTAATAAGGAGACAGCACACCAGGGATATATTCAAAAGCAGTATGTATTGTAGAAAATACAGGCACTTCAGCCAAAGTTTCGGTCTGCAGAGAGCGACCTTCCTCAGGGCTGTGCAATGGTGCAATGACCGTGACTCCTACTTATACCCCCACCCAGTGCAACAAAACACCCAATCAACCAATCAGAACCAAATACAAAAGCATATGACATAGTGCAGCAGCTGTCAAGAATAACATTTACCTGGAGTAATTGCAATGGTGTCATTACTGTGTTCATGTGCTGCTAAGCTGGCTGAATTGCCGACGGCACTCAATGACGTTAGCAAATGGCGACGGAGTCCTCCCAGGATGTCTCCTGGATTCTCCTGGACTACTGCGCATGCGCAAGCCCAAAACAGAATCGCCCTCTTAGTACTCTAAGTGCTCACATTGCTGGCGTCTATGCAGCACATCTTCTGGCTTCTTTAAAGCTACTGCGCATGTGCAAGCCGGAACAGGCTTCTTCTTCCTATGCTATGTTGCAGTGCTTGCTGTGAGTCCAAATAAAGCACTCACTGAAGCGCATGTGCAGGTTGCAATGTTTGTAAGTAGTCATGGCAACCCATGTAAGGGATCAGACCACTACAAACACTAAGGTCACTGTTAAAAACATTATAAAACACATAATTTTAATTAAAAAAAACTTTAAAATAGTGTACTAATATATCTAATTGAACGTAATGTAGTTATAGCACCAGACATAAATACATGAATGCTTGACAGTCAGCTGCAAAAAACAATAAAGAAAAGAGATAAGGAAAGACCAAAGGTGTAAAAAGTATTGTGCAGAGAGTGAAAAGAAACATGAATGAATCAGATCTAGAAATGGGATCACAAAGACAAAAGTGTAATAATTATAAAAAGCAGCTAAATTTCAGTTCCTCATTCAGTCCATAGGGTGCTATCATTTTCAGATCATAGATGAACCTGACCTCTTTTTGTAAAAGTAATTTGCCTCTATCTCCTCCCCGTACTGGAGGCTGTACTTGAAAAATTGGCATACTGTACATCTCATAGTTGACAGAGTATGTCGGTATGTTTTCAAAGGTCTAGCAACAGGTAAATGTTTTAGATCCTCATTCTCATCAGCGCTTTGGAGCGCTTTTCTTATCGTTGAGCGGTGTATTGCCATCCGCTCTTTGAACATGCGCGTGGTTTTTCCAATGTAGCATAGTCCGCATGGGCATTTGATTTGATAGACAACGAATCTTGATTCGCAATTTAGATGGTATTGAATCTTTATTGCCTTGCCGCTGTGAGGATGAGAAAATGTGGCACCCTGCTGGAGAAACTGACAGTTGATGCAGCCATGGCAACGGTATGCTCCAGGTTTTTGTGCCAGCCAAGTATGTATGTATGTATATATATTGTGACAAACGGCTTACTCCGGGGCTCCGTCGTCTGTCCGGGACTGCTAGAACACGGACTTTTAGGGTAGGTTAAATGACGAGGCGTAATGTGCTGTTCCTTTAAACAGGCTATGCCTGGTTTATTCAGTCCCAGGCACTGAGACTGCCACACTGAATACAAAAGAAAAACAGAAGCAAAACAAAACCCTGCTCATCTGAGCAATAACTTAACTGAGGTACACCATGACTGGGGTTGGGGCGGCTTGCCCGCTTCCAACAAACAAAAATAAGGAACTTTGCAATTTGAGAAAAGAACAGAATGATTTAACCTGTTTGGGGAGAGGCTTTTCCCCTCTCTGCTTCCAGCAGCCTTCCTGCCTCATGTCTCTTGGGGAGAGGGGAGAGGAACCAGGAAATCAGCCTTAAATACCTGATTTCTATCCAGCAGGACAGGTGACAGAAAACAGGCAGCAGACAAACTCTGGTCTGGATCCCTCATCCCTCAGTTCCAGCACTTGCCAAACTGTGGGATAGAGTGCATGCATTCTGAGGCTGCACTTTCCAGCCTAAACAGGATAGAAGCTGTTCAGTATCCTGGGAGCCCTATATATGGAATTTATCACCATCCCCTGGTTTCTGTCACAATATATATATATATATATATATATATATATATATATATATATATCGAAAGCTCGCACAAATAAAAGCATTTTGTTAGCCACAGAATGGTATCATCTATTTATTTTTTGATTATTGAAGCTCGGCTAACACTGTACTGATACCTCTACATGGATATATATATATATATATATATATATATATATATATATATATATATACAGAAAAAAAGACTGCGCTTGGGTATATTGTGATAGGAAATGCAATAATAGTATATAATAAATAATAACAATATAAAATGTATATATATGGATTTAAAACCCATATACAGTAAATGAATTCTTACTATGCAATCAGTCAATACATGAATTGATAATAAAAAGATGTGCTGTGGATCCTTGATCAAATTACAAACTTTAAAATGAGTCCTCTGAAGTCCCAAATGAAATCCAATGTGGAAAAGAGTTACACAGAAGCACTGTCAGGAAGAAGGCAGCTTCTTTAAAAGGGCACAACGACCTCCCTCTCCACCTGCATAGATAATGAAAGAAAAAAGCGCCCAATCCTAGTGCATTACTGTGCAAAAAGTATTTAATTTCCCAATAAAAATGTTCAAAATTAACTCACAAACAAAGAGAATAAAAAAGCATTTTATGAGTTAATACTCATGCTCCATGGTTCTGTAGGCGTTGCTGTTCCTCTGCTCCGCTCCGTGACTCCACCGCATCAAAGTACAGCCCTCGTGTGCCTCTGCCTGCAGAGACTGATGATGTTGGGCTCACCACAGCTTCCTTCCCCCGGGAACACACCAGCCGATAATCCAGGTTCCTACCGGGGGCACTGTGTGCGGCGGAACGATCAGATGACACCACACGAAGTCCACTGGTATCGAGCAGGAGGATTATAGCCAGAATTCAGATGAGACGCTTAACAGGACCCACAGCACACTTGTCCCTACGCGTTTCAACAGCATAAGCTGTTTTCATCATAAATAAATAAATAACATAGAAAAATATCCTGCACACCAAAAGGAAAAACAGTAATGGCTGGTGCTAATAACCCAGTGCACACTCCCCTTGATAAAGATCTCTCTCCAGGATTGAAAGGTTGATCTGTGCAAGTATACCTGTTTTTCAATATAATTCTTCATTTTGAACTGCTGAGTGCTGTTGCCTTTCTTGCCTGTTTTTTATGGGTATTGTATGATTTTATATATATAGATAGATAGATAGATAGATAGATAGATAGATAGATAGATAGATAGATAGATAGATAGATAGACATGTTTTAAAATATATATTTAATTAAAGGATTTTTGCACTTTATGTCTTTTGCACGCATGCACACACACACACACACACACACACACACACACACACACACACACACACACACACACACACACACACACACACACACACACACACACACACACACATACACACACATGAGAGAGATAAAAAGGTGCTCTAATTGATCCAAGAATCAGTGACATGGGTGCTTCGTGCACAGTTTAGTTGTGGAACAAATTGTAGTAATGATTGTAACATGGACTTATCACAGTTTGAGAGAAACTGCCTCTAAATCCAGCAGGGAGCTGGTTAATTGCAAACAGGCAATTAACTAGACTCCACCTGGCTAAATTAGAGCTCTAAGAAAAGCCACATGTTGGAAACAGGAGAGAGATTTCCTGTGTTCACAATTGGGCTGACACAGGAAAGCAGAGAAGCCTGCACACAGACACTGTCTTGAGCACAAAGGCTGTGCTGAGATCAAGACACCCAGACACCCAGAGACCTATATTTCCTGGGCACAGAGGACCCAGGAATCTGTCAGAGACTGACATGGAGGGCCTCCTGCTTAAGGTACCTCATGAGACTTTGGGGTGATAGGCTAGTAATGGGAATATCCCTCCAGTCCTTCAGATCGGGTCTGAGGAAGTAAGTTAGCCCTTACAAACGAATATGTTATTTTGTTGTTTTTGTATGTTTTGCCTGGATAAAGGAACAAGCTCAATAAAGCCAAGATATAATTGCACCCAAATTGGTCTCCATTATTTGTACCTCTGCACACATCTCTTACAACGATGCACTCGCAGGACTCCTTAACTGCAAATACTTTTTTAATTTAAAAGTCAGGAATTACATTTTGGTCCCTCTGTGGACCTTTTTCAAGATGCTAAACTGCTAAACAATACCCTTATTTATACCCCCAAACACACCATAGATGGTAAGCCCAAATTTAGGGCCTTAAGTCTATTGTGTATGGCGTAGCAACTACAAACACTAGACTTATTGCGCACTAGAAGCTGAAACGTAGAGCACAATTGGCCAGTTTAACAGATAACAAGAATAGAAATAGTGACAACTAAGAGGTAGATCCACAAAGGTTCATTAAGTCAGGGCAACTAACGTCACGTTACCTAAATAGTTAATGGACGTTACTGTAGCTTTTTTGACTATAACAGATATTCACAAAGCAAAACATTGGACGTTAGAGTCTGCACACCTCTGTGCTTTAAAAATGTTAAAACCAAACTGTGCGTTAATACATCTACTAATGTGTATATGCATTAAAACAACAGTTCTACACATGTGCAATGACATTTCTCACATCCTTGATACAGAAGCACATTTTCTTTAGCATCCAGTACAACCCATGTGCTAGGAATATATTAACGCGCATGTGCACTACATAACAAACAAGTTAAAATAAATAGAAGTTCAATAATGTCTGTTACTTACATCCCATACCTAGGCTAGGTTAGCAAGATACCCCCGGTCAGCAGATATTGGTACTTCTAGCGGGGAAGGCAGGATTAGAATGGTCAAGTTCACGGCTGAACTGCTTGACTGCAATGTCAAGTTATTTTGTGAGATGTGTTATCGTGCCTCCACCTCAGAGAGAGATGCATTTAAATGTCCCATGTGACGCGGGACATTTAAATGCATAGGACATACTGGCACCCCATAACTGGGCCTGTATCTTGGAAAGCAGGGGGTCCCCGGACCTCAAATCAACGTGGTTCTGCTTTGGAGACCCCCTGCTCATCTATACTCATATTAAAACCCAAATTAAAAAATTAAACAAATTTGTTACCATAGCGGCTATCGGCTATGGTAATGAAGCTGCTTTAAAGTAATTTTTATTAATAGTGTGCAGGAGCTGGGGGTCTCCTGATCTGAACCACTTTGATTTCTGCCTCAGGGACACCCTGCTTCCCTGCGGGTGTCTGGGGTCCTCAGGTGGTCCCCGTGGATGTCCAAGGATCCTCGGGTGGTCCCTGTGGGTATCCGGGGCTCCTCAGGTGGTCCCTGTGGGTGTCCAGGGGTCCTCGGTTGGTCCCAGCAAGTCCCTGCTGGCCTGCAATAAAAATCCTGTTGCAAAAAACAAATTTGGAAGACATTGCAATAAATACACCTTCACCCCACCCCCAACACAGTAATGGGCAAAATAACTGTTATCCAGATATCGATAATAGCTCATTTGCCCATTATTAAATAAAACATTAGCGAGGCAGCATCAATAAATTAAATAAAACTTTCTACTTACCCCTGCCATCATGAAGGCCTCTTGAATGCTTAATCAGCATACTGCAGGTCCAAATTACAAATAATTAAATCCAAACAATCAACAGAAATCGAAAAATAACACTCAATATAAAACAAGTATTTGCCAAATAATGCATTGTCTAACACTGTATTAATCTGTACCCTAAAGGGGCACAGATTAATACATTAGCAGTCAATTGGCAATGAAAAACATTAAAAGAAAGAAATACAATTAAAAAAACCTGTAAAAAAAATAATAACATCCATTCAATATTTATCTTACCTTTTAGAAGCGTTAGCCCTCCGAATCCAGGGGAATCGGGAAGTTCTTGTATGCGACGTCATCAAAGTCAATCCAACGCCATCCACCTTGAAGATCCAGAACAGGTAACAGATTTAGCATTCCTTTAGTCCCTTTCAGTTGAATGGGACTAAAGACGTACTGAGAGTTTTAGAATGCGGCCCTTATTTTTATATTTATTCTGGCACAGTTTTGTAACAATACCTGTTTGTGTTCTCTATATATAGGCCCATCTCATCGACTTCCAGCTCAAGCTCTGGCCGCAGAGGGAGAAGATTCCCCACAGGACACATCTCAAGGAGAGGCAGAAGATTTCTTAATTTTGAATGTAAAAGGGTATGTCCCATTATGCCTTTCTTTCCCCCTGTTATCCCTGTTATGTAAGTCCTGTTAGCTGCAGGCAGTAACAGGTTAAATCTATGGGCTCTTGACCCCCCTTATGTCCCTCTTATGAGTGATAGAAGTAAGGTGGTGATTCATGGCCAGTGTACACCTATCAGGGATAGGTATAGACCATGAGCCCGCCCCTTCTTGATCCTCCTAGGAGGATGGGACCAAGTTAGTTTAGTCCTGCTTCTGCTCTTGAAGAGAGAGGAAGCCTGGTTCCTGCTCTGGAAGAGGGTGGAGGCAGAGAGCTGTGAGTCTCTCCTATGGCAGGATGAGTGTGCTCACCCCCAACCTTTGGTTGGGGGAACATCAGATTCCGCCACAGAGGCCTGTAAGACCAAGGGACATCACCATTCAGAGGTCTGGGACCACTGAGACTCTGCATCACTGTATTGAGATCTGCAGTGGATGCCTGCCGTGATGAATAAAGACCCCTGTTATGACACTCCTGTCTAAGTATCAGTCCTTGGGTAGGAGTGAGAAGTATGCAGTAGTGGGGGCTGACTTCTGGACACCCTGGAACCCACTACAGCTGGAGGCACTGAACACCAAGAGAACAAACCTAAGCCTGTCCTGATATTCACTTCATCGCAGATCAGCTCAGCTCTCATGATCCTAACAGGTATCGCACCACACACAGGTAGCAGAGGCTGTGTTTCTCCCACTGAGGGGGGGGGGGGGGGGGAACAGTGCTACATGAATTTAACAAAGGTAGAACCTCTAACTGTGGCGCCTCTTGCACCTGCTTTTGCTCCGGCTTCAGCTGCGGCTCCTGTTGCCGCTCTTGTTGGGGCTCCTGTTGCTGCTCCTGCTCTGGCTCCTATTGCCATTTCTGTTGTGGGTCCTGTTGTTGTGGCTCCTATTGCTCCTATTCCTGTGGCTACTACTGCTATGACAAATCCTCCTGCTGTGGCACTACCTCCTGCACCTGATCCAGCTTTGGCTCATGCTATGGATGATGCCATTTGTAATGCTGCAATCCTGCAGCAGCACTTGCTACTTGTCTATCAGTGTCAGTATGAACAATGCCTAATTCAGGATGGAATAAACAGATCTCCCAAAAGCAGGGAAAAAGACGGCACTCGAGAGCACTTATCCAATTGCCATATGCAAAACGAGCCACAGGAAAACCGAGATATAAGGACAAATTAACTGAATAATGTTATGTTGCAAATTTACACAGAATAGAGTTACTGGTGCGATAGAAACCTTACAATGGATAGTGTATACTGTACAATCAAATGTGTGGTAGTGGCCAGTGGTATTGCATACACTTGAACGAAGGTGCTGTAGGCCAATGTCACTTCTTAAAACCAAGCTGCAAATATCCATTGCTCTGAAGAAATGCCACATTTGCAGCAAATTCAAATGTTGCTAAAAAAATTGCCCATCTCTACATATGTTGAAATAGTTTGTTTATTTTAAGGGCATGCTCGTAAACTGACCATAACAGTGTGCTATATCACATATGCAATTTCAATTAGTTTCAGCATAATAGTACATGAAGTAACCAATCAAAAGTGAACAAAAAGTCAATTTATCAGTAAAGAAATTGTGAAGAGTAATAAAAAATTTAAATAGAATAGTATTCAAGTCAGAATGAATGCAGGAGTTCCCTGGAAAAAGTGTAAAGACATACTATTTAAAATCTTATCTGTGTGTTCACCACATCTTTGTAGGTAATTAGTAGCAGGGTATTCTTACTTGTCATAGAAGTAACAACATATAACCGTAAAACCAATTCAACCTTTCTAATAATATAAACACACAGATACCTAACAAGCTCTTACCACATTATATATATATATATATATATATATATATATATATATATATATATATATATATATATATATATATATATAGTATATATATATACATACATATATATATATATACATATATATATACACACATATATATATATATATATATATATACATATATATATACATATATATATATATATATATATATATATATATATATATATATATATATATATATATACATATATACTGTATATATATATATATTTGTGGCAGGATGGCCGTGGTAAGTGAGGAGACCACACGTCTTTTCCGGTGAAATAATGCTGTTGGGTTTATTTGTCCAAAAACGGTAACTAAACAATGGGTACACTGTCCCTTTAAAATTGAAATGAAACCAAAACCTAACCCCGGTCGGGGTACTAGCTAAACAAAAGTGCAGGCTAACTATCTGGCTGGCTAGCTAACCTATTCCAGCCCAATAAAGTACAGCAAACGCAGTTGGCTCCTTACCTGGGAGCTTTATTCTTCCCTCTTGGGACAGGATCGCTTTGGGCAGCTTGTGTCTGTCTTAACACTTCTCTGTCTTCCCTCTATGCCTCAGAGAGAGAGACTGCCGCCCCAGAGGCATTTCCTCTTCCTGTTTTTAAAGCAGGTAAAGGAGCTTTATTCAAATCACCTGTGGTCTGCTTGACAAGCTGAGTTAACCCCTCGTTTACTGGATAGCATGCATACTGCCATCTCCTATTCACATACACGGAGTCAATGACCCTATCACAATATATATATATTGTGACGGTTCAGGGGATTCCTTCCCCTCCATGTGTCCCTGGCGCTCCGCTCCTTCCAACCTCTCTTGTCCCTTCCTTGCCTCCCCCTGCTATTCTCCCTTCCTCCTCCCGCATCTGTCCCTCTGCGGCAGTCTCTGACGCTCTCCCGGCGTCTGCGCGCGCTCCCCGCAAGACACGCGCGCCTTCCTGGTCTCCCGTTCCCCGTTGCGGTGCTCCCCGCTCACGGCCTCCCTCGGCACACGTTCCGGTCCCCTTACCTCCTGCAGTCTGTCCTCCTGTCCTTCCTCCACCCTCGGCAGGTGCCCCCATGGTGCGGCGCTCCGCGCGCCTCGTGACACAGCCTGTGCACGCTCACTCTAACCTTACAGAGGGCGCGTGCACACGCTCCTCTTGTAGGCTTTCCCAGACCCCTGGCTCCTCCTTTCATGCTCTACAGGCTATCTCCCTCACTGGCTCACCTGTCTCCGTTACATTATGCAGAGCCCAACAAATGCAGACGCCCCTGAGGTGGGCCAAGGTGTTTCGTTGGAACATTTACAATTTGTGAGCAACCAGATGACCACTATTTGCCAGCAACAGGCTAACCTCCCTGTCCAGGAAACCCCAGTGGCTCCGTCAACTCCTGTTGCTATGACCTATGGTAATGCTCGACCCCGTATTCCACCGCCCAACCGGTATGATGGGGACCCCCTCACTTGCCGCGGATTCCTAAACCAATGCGAGGTACAATTCGAAATGTCACCCTCTCAGTTTCCCACCGGTCGCTCTAAGGTGGCTTACATTTACGCCTTGCTCACCGGTGACGCCCTCGCTTGGGCTTCTCCCCTCTGGGAACATAAGACTGAATTAACCCAAGATTACCCTAAATTTAGGTGTGAATTCAAGCAAGTGTTTGACACTCCCGCACGACAGGAGATGGCCGCATTCTCTCTCTTTCATATCTGATATACTCGAAGATGTGCTGCCAAGTACGCGATCGAGTTCCGTACTCTCGAAGCGGAGACTCAATGGAATGATGAGGCACAAGCCGCCGCATACTGGCATGGTCTCTCTAACACCTTGAAGGATGATCTTGCTACTCATGCCCATCCTTCCTCCCTGGATGAACTGATTACTCTCAGTGTGCGTATGGACCAGCGCACCCAGGAACGACGGCATGAGAGACACTGTTCCCGTTCTCTTTCTTCCCCTGTTGTCTCTCACAGGTCCCCCTCTTCGCCTCTCCCGGCATTGGACACCCCAGAACCGATGCAAATCGGTAGCCAACAACTTCGGGCCGCGGAAAGAATGCGACGCCGTCAGAAGGGACTCTATTTCTACTGTGAGGGAAAAAGGGGGACGATAGACAGCACCCTGATGATGTTAAATTAATGCAATTGCAGGGTGCACGGAACCAAAGGGGACCCTTATTCCCCTGTATAATACTAACAAATCTACATAAGTACCAGCACTCACTGTCTAATGGCTAAATGATGAAAACAGTTGTAATGCAGAATAAACATTTAATAATAAAACAAACCAGAAATAAATCAAATGTGTTTGCAGAAACCAGTATCACAAATGGGCATGTCACAAAGTGAGGGGTGGGGGAAAAAAAAAGGAAAAGGGGAAAAAAACATGAAACACAAGGAATATACACAAAAAATGGAGAACGGCAAGTATGCCCCCTGGCGGTAACTTCCTGGATCAAATCTTCGCCTCTTAGAACCAAATTCTTCTGGTCAAGAGAAAGGCACCCATTGGTCTCGAGGCCATCGACGGTCACCCGCTCCAGCCAGGATTCATCATCTGGGAGTCCATTCCTCTCACTTTGACCTTGGCCGACGGTCATAATGAGGTAATAGTTTTGATATCTTCCATTCTCCCACGTTCAACTTATTTTAGGATTGCCTTGGCTTCAACTCCACAATCCGCTCATTGATTGGACCGGCACCTCGCCTATTCAGTGGCCTTCCTCCACTGAGCCAGTCACTACGGCTCCTCCTGTTGCGGTGCTCGCTGGTTTGGATTCGGTTCCTTCCAATCTCTCGATTCTTCCGACCGTGTATCATGAGTTCCTGGACGTGTTCAACAAGATACAGGCTGAGGTTCTGCCTCCCCATCGTCCATACAATTGTCCTATCGATTTGATTCCAGGAACCATCCTCCCGAAGTTGAAATCTTACCTGTTGTCCGTTCCTGAAACCGAGGCCATGACGTCTTACATCCAAGAAAACTTGGAGAAAGGATTCATCCGCAATCCTACCTCCCCCGCTGGGGCAGGCTTCTTCTACGTGAAGAAGAAGGATGGATTGCTAAGACCTTGTATCGACTTTCGCGGACTCAACAAAATCACGGTAAAGAATCGGTACCCCCTTCCCTTAATCTCTGAACTTTTCGATCGTCTCCAGGGAGCCTCTATCTTATCCAAGCTCGATTTAAGAGGGGCCTATAATCTCATTCGCATAAGGGGGGGAGACGAATGGAAAGCTGTGTTTAAAACACGATCTGGACATTATGAGTATCTAGTAATGCCCTTTGGTTTATGCAATGCTCCTGCCGTCTTTCAAGAGTTCATGAACGACATTTTTCGGGATGTGTTGGGAACATTTGTTATTGTATACTTTGATGACATTCTCATTTTTTCAAAAAACTTAGATGAGCACATTCACCATACTAAACTGGTGCTGTCTAGGCTCTGTACTAACCGCCTATACGCCAAGATGGAGAAATGTTTGTTCCACCAGACTTCTACTGCCTTCCTAGGCTATATTATCTCTAACCAAGGTTTCTCTGTGGACCCAGAGAAATTGAAGTCTGTTCTCGACTGGCCGCTGCCTAATGCTCTCAAGGCCGTGCAGCGTTTTCTTGGCTTTGCCAACTATTACAGGAAATTCAACCGTAATTTTTCTTCCATTGCTCTCCCCATCACTGGCTTGACCACAAAAGGTGCCGACCGCATGTCTTGTTCTCCTGAAGCCATTGGTGCGTTCAAGTTTCTCAAAAAAGCCTTCGTCTCTGCACCCATCCTATGTCACCTGGATACCTCTCTTCCCTTCACATTGGAAGTTGACGCTTCGGATGTGGGAGCTGGTGCAGTTCTTTCTCAGAGATCCTCTCCTCAAGAAAAACTCCATCCCTGTGGTTTTTTTTCTCGGAAATTCTCGTCTGCCGAAAGAAATTATGATGTTGGAAATCGTGACCTTTTGCCCTTTAAATTGGCTCTTCAGGAGTGGAGGCATCTTTCAGAAGGCACCAAGAAACCTTTTGCCATCCTCACTGACCACAAAAATGTGCTGTATATCGGGGGAGCTCAACGGTTAGGATCCCGTCAGGCTCGTTGGTCTCTTTTTTTCCCCCGTTTTAACTATACCATTTCGTATATTCCTGGTACCAAAAATATCAAAGCGGATGTTCTCTCTCTTCAGTTCGCCACAGAAAATGAATCTAATGAATCCACAGAACCAATTCCTCCTGCCAAGTGCATAATCTCTGCCAATAATTTTGATGTGTTGGATGAAATCAACAAAGCCCAGGTTCACATTCCCAGCAGGTTCAGGGTACCAGAGGGACGCTTATACGCAGCTCGACACTTTCGCCATAAGATTTTACTTTGGGGTCATTCTTCTAGATCGGCTGGTCATCCAGGCTTCAAGAGGACAGCAGACCTTATTAAATGGACATTTTGGTGGCCTAAGATGAAGAAAGACATGATTTCATTAGTGCTTGTCCGGTATGTGCCCAGAGTAAAGCTGCCCATCACAAACCTTCTGGCCTTCTTATGCCTTTTCCCATCCCAGAGCAACCTGGAAACATATCTCTATGGATTTCATTGTCGAACTTCCCAATTCCAAAGGAATGAATACCATTCTTGTCGTGGTAGACAGATTTTCTAAACACTCACACTTTATTCCCCTCAAGGGTCTTCCTAATTCTGCTACTTTGGCCGATATTTTTTCCAAGGAAATTTTCAGACTACATTGCATTCCCATTTCAATTGTCTCTGACAGAGGTTCTCAATTCATCTCTAAGTTCTGGCGGGCGTTTTCCCAGAGACTCGGTATTTCTCTTCTTTTTTCTTTCGGATACCACCCTCAGACCAATGGTCAGATGGAAAGGATGAATCAAACCTTAGAGCAATATCTCAGATGTTTTGTCTCTGAGTCACAAGACAACTGGGTGGACCTGTTACCGTGGGCCGAATTTGCTATCAACTCTCTTAAGAATGAATCTACACAAGAGTCTCCTTTTTTCATCAATTTCGGTTTTCACCCTAGCAGTCTTCCCCTCTCATCCCCCCCTTCTGGCGTTCCCGAAGAAGACTCCCATGTTACGACCCTTCAGAATTCTTGGAGAAGGATCCTTAAGTCCCTACAAACTGCCGTCTCTAGACAAAAAACTAAAGCAGATCGACGTTGCCAACCAGGTCTTTCATTTAAGCCTGGTGACAGAGTGTGGTTGTCCTCAAAGAATATTAGGCTCAAAACTCAATCTCCAAAGATGGCCCCAAGATTTCTGGGCCCTTTCAAGATAAGGGTCCCTTCTGTATTTCATGTGGCCCTACTCAAGCCTTTTATCCAGAGCTCGCACTTCCTGGATCCTTCCCGAAAACCCAACCCAGTGACTACCCTAGGACAACAAGAGTACGAAATTCACTCTTTAATCGACTCTCGTTGGTCAAAAAACAAGCTCCAGTTTCTCGTCCACTGGAAGGGGTATGGCCCAGAGGAGCGTTCATGGGTTCCAGCACGTCACATCCATGCTCCCAAACTTCTCCGGCAGTTCCATCTGAAATTTCCCCAGAAGTCATGGCTGGATCGTCCGGAGATCAATCCTCAAGGGGGGGATACTGTGACGGGTCAGGGGATTCCTTCCCCTCCATGTGTCCCTGGCGCTCCTCTCCTTCCTACCTCTCTTGTACCTTCCTTGCTTCCCCCTGCTATTCTCCCTTCCTCCTCCCGCATCTGTCCCTCTGCGGCAGCCTCTGACGCTCTCCCGGCGTCTGCGCGCGCTCCCCGCAAGACACGCACGCCTTCCCGGTCTCCCGTTCCCCGTTGAGGTGCTCCCCACTCACGGCCTCCCTCGGCTCCCTTCCGGTCCCCTTACCTCCTGCAGTCTCTCCTCCTGGCCTTCCTCCACCTTCGGCAGGTGCCCCCGTGGCGCGGCACTACGCGCGTCTCGTGACGCAGCCTGTGCGCGCGCACTCTAACCTTACAGAGGGCGCGCATACACGCTCCTCTTGTAGGCTTTCCCAGACCCCTGGCTCCTCCTCTAATGCTTTACAGGCTATCTCCCTCCCTGGCTCAAATGTCTCCTCCTCACCTATCCCTGCTGTCTCCCACTTCACCCTCTGCACCTCCTCTCTCTCCCTTTGGTGTTCCCTCCTTTATAACCCCTATCTGTCCTCTCTCATTGCTCTGCATAGTTCTTTGTAACCTCTGTGTGTGCAGTCCTATGCTTGGCTCTCCTGTGTTTTTCAGCTTCTGTTCCTGCTCCTGCTTACCCCTGGATTTCCCTGGCTTGACCTCTGCTTGTACTGGATTACCCTGCTCTCTACTGCCTTTGAACCCTGCTTACGGACACGACCTTGCTGACTTCTGTTATCCCTGGACTCTGGCTTACGAACATTACGATCCTGCTCTCTATATCCCTGGACTGTGGCACACGGACATCACTATCCTTACTCTGAATCCCAAAGGCGTTGCAAGTATAACTAACCATCTTTTTACAGGCCCGGCAACGCTATACCACACTCCGGGCATGCCCTCACTACTGTGGGTGCGTGGTAAAATCCTTCCCACCTCAGTACTCGGGACTGTCCAGGTCTGCGGGCATACAGGCGTTACATATTTATATATATATATATATATATATATATATATATATATATATATATATATATATATAGAATAAACCAGAGGTTCAGCTGGCACAACCATCAAACTGAAATTGTATGGTGCCTGTCCTATAGAAATAGACAGAGAAAGCAGTCATCCCTAGCAAGGGAAGACAAAGGACAGCACTCCTCTCTCCTCTCTCTCTCTCTCTCTCTCTCTCTCTCTCTCTCTCTCTCTCTCTCTCTCTCTCTCTCTCTCTCTCTCTCTCCTCTCTCTCCTCTCTCTCCTCTCTCTCCTCTCTCTCCTCTCTTTCCTCTCTCTCCTCTCTCTCCTCTCTCTCTCTTCTCTCTCTCTCTTCTCTCTTCTCTCTTCTCTCTCTTCTCTCTCTTCTCTTTCTTCTCTCTCTTCTAAATGACCCTTCTTCAAGAGAATATATGGGTATTGCACTGTGTATTTTTGTCACTTTGGAAGTAGCTTTGGGCATCTTTGTTTGTTTTTATTTCTAATAATATACAACTCAAAAATGTTTATATTAATAGGTTACTGTACTTTAAAATGTTGACATTAAAATTATTACAACAGGCTCAACAGCCCTCTGCCATTCTTGGACATGAAAAATGAAAGCAATTGTACATGTCTTCTAGGCTGATTTTGCTGCTTAAAATGGTATAGGAAGATATCAGAACTGCTAATCATTCTCATGGCAAGAATATTGTTTCTTTCTTTAAGATGATTTTAGTACAAGACCAAGTAAGCAAATCCAGAGCACACACGAGAGAGAAGTGTATATTCATGAATTAGACAATTGTTTTATGAACAATTGAATTAAATACATTAAATATGTTTAGGCTAAGATGAGCATGATGAAAATGACGCTAGTTGCAGCAAATTTGCTCCAAAATTGCTTTGGTGCAGAGCACTCAAAGACTGGGAGTCACTAAGCTTTATAAAGGGGTGTCGCAGCTTGATCATTGTTAACTGCCATTGACATGGGAGTGTAGTGACTCTCCACCAAAGACTCTATCCGAAACTGTTAAGTTTCATAATGACGTACAGTAATCTGTGTATAATGTTATGGGCATCAGAAAATGAAAGTTTAAGTTAATTTAAACTTAAATTGTTAAGAAAAATGTAATTGCACTCAATATACAGTACCATAAAATAAATATTAATCCTTCCAGAAGTATATTTACAACATTTAATTTGACCCTTTTTCTATATTTTATATTTGTAAATACTGTAGCACTCCCTTTTTTTAAATTACATATGCAAACGTGTGAAGGAGCGGCTCAGTGAGAAAAGGCACTGACTCGGAAAACAACACTGAGGGGCCTATGCAGAATGGTCCGACAAGTCAGTTGTCGACAGCTTTTCTTCAAAAAAGCCTACTGCTATTCTGTAAGCTCCGATATATTGGCTATAGTAGAAATGTTCGGCGAAAAAAAATAATCGGCAAACGCACGGCGATAAGCCACTTATTGCCACTTATCGGCAATTTTTCAAACTCGCACAATTCTACTAGTCTAGATCAGCTTATCGAGTCTGATCGCCACTCTGAATTTAGATTTCTTCTTCGAATCGCCTCACCAGAAAATGTTGGCAAGAAGGTGGGGAGAAGCTGCCGAGAAGCGGCGAGACGGCAATTAGATGCACACAGATGGCGTTTGAACCATTTGCCGCCCAAATGCGACATCACATGCCATATTTAAGGCTGTGACGTCTCATTTGAGCTCAAGAAGCCGACGGGTCAACATTGTGGATTTATCATGGGGTTATTGGATTAACAGATGAAGATAAAGACAGAAGATAAAGAAAAACAAGAAATAATCACAAATGACGAAAGAAGAAGATGATGGAAGATTAAAGAAATAAGAATTTTGTTACCTGTCCTGGATCTTCCCGGTGGATGGCGTTAGATTGAGTTTCATGACGTCACGGTACGAGAGCTTGCGGATTCCCCAGGATTCGGAGGTCCAACACTTCTAAAGGTAAGATAAATATTGAATGTATGTACTTTTATTTTTACAGGTTTTTTGGTTTGAATTTAATTTTTAATGTTTTTCATTGCCCATTGACTGCTATTGTATTAATCTGTGCCTTTTTCCTGGTACTGATCCATAGAGTGGTAGCCAATACATTTTTGGCAAATACATTTCTTCTATTGACTGTTTTATTTTCTATGTCTTTTTACTTTTTATTGTCTAGATTAAATTGATTCGAATTGTGATAAACTTGTTTTTTTCTACTACACATATTACTATGCCACTCAGGGGGTACAGGGTGGGTATGGTGGGTCCTGGGTGGGTGGTTAGGCCTCCCGGGTGGGTAGTGGGGGAGGGTGGACCACCAGAGGGCCCACAGACACCCTTGGGAACAACCCGAGGGCCCCAGACACCCGTCGGGATGACCTGGGGACCCCCACACACCCGCGAGGACCACCTGTGGACCCCGACACCCGCAGGGATCACTTGAATGCCCACGGAGCTAGTGGGGACCACCCCAGGGCCCCCAGACAGCTGTGGGAACTTCCATGGGTGCCCTATGGGGCCTGTGGACACCCGTGGGGGACCCCCACAAGCCTGTGATATGAATCCTGTGTTTAAAAAAAAAAATAATGGTTTTATGTGGGGCCACAGGGGGTGGGTTGTGTATTGGTTTTTACTACATATTTTAATTTAATTTTTAATTTGGGTTTTAATATGAGTATAGATGAGCAGGGGGTCTCCGGAGCAGAACCGCATTGATTTCAGGTCCGGGGACCCCCTGCTTCCAGAGATACGGGCCTCGTTAAAGGTGCCAGTATCTTCTATGCATGTAAATGTCCCGCGCCACGTGACTGGGACATTTCAATGTATTGTAGATACCGGCACCCCATAATGGGGCCTGTATCTTGGGAAGCAGGGGGTCCCCAGACCTGAAATCAACGTGGTTCTGCTACGGAGACCCCCTGCTCACGTACACTAGTAATAAAATGTAAATTATAAAAATGTAATTTCCGGCGAGTTTGGCGCAGGGAGAGGCGGCTCTCTCTCTGCAGCAGAATCAACTTGCCGGTGAGCGCTATTCAGGGGGCAGATCATCTCTTCCCCGGCTATGCGCCATTTTTGCAAATGTTGCTATCACAATATTCGGGACTTTCTATATACCATGATAGCAACGCTGTAAAAAATGGCGATTTAAATTTGCTGGCGATTTTTTTTATGACTGCTTATAGAATAGGCCCCTGAGTTTGAAGCAGGGAAGCTCATTTTGTCCTTGGTCAACTAACTTTAGCTCCCTGTGCTTCAGACATAGAAAGTGGAGCTCTATATTTTGCAAAATTGAATCATTGTGCCACAGAGATATAATAATTGTTTTTATTTCTTGTATAGCACTGACAGCGCATGCAACTCTGTACAAAGAACGTTTGTTGGCAAGGGTCTCTGCTTTGCACAGGCCTGGGACCTGTGCTGGCAAAGGTTCTATGTACAGTGCTGCGTACACTGTCAGTGCTATACAATGAGAAAATTATTATTATATCTCTGCAGCACATTGATCAATTTTGCTTAATATTATTTTAATTAGAAAAGGGTATTTTAGTTTTGCATTTTTTGCACAGAGGTCAGTCTAGAGTTAACTGTGGTAGTGGAAAAATCAGTGTGTTGCAATAACTCTTTAAAATCTTTGGAAAGCTTAAGCTGAGGAATTTGAGAAAAGTGAAGGAGTTATTGGCAGTGTCTTTGACTGAAGACAGTTCACAGGAAATATCCTTTTCTTGAAAGCCTTGGTAAAGTGTTGTAACAGTGATAATGCACTGACACCTGCTGGATGAAAAAAAAAACAATTAAACAGCTTTGGGAAATATAAGTGTAAATAAAAGTGTAACAGTGTTTCCCCCAGCCTCTGGGAGAGTCTGCCATTGCATGGTGTAGGGTGGTGCATACATGCTGGCTCACAGTAGATCTGAGTCTCTGCCTGTGTGGTTGGGGAGAACAGGACAGGCTTCAGGGGTACATTCCCAGTCTTTATCTCTTTAGGTACAGCGCCTCCATCTCTTGCAGGCTCCAGCAGATGAAGGCAATCCAAGAAAAGTCACCAAACTCCCATAATAGTTTTCAGACTCAGGCAGGAGTATAATTGTACACAGGATCACTTTATTCTTTTTGTTGCTTACAGCATACACTGAATACATTAGGCCTTCAGCCTCCGGATGGTCCCTGGACATTCACTCCAGGCCAAGGGCACCTGAAGCAGTCCTATCTCTTCCCTGACTCCTTAATAGAGCCAGGGGTATGATATCACTCCCCACTCCCCAAGGGGAGTAGACAGTAGGTGCCAAGCCTACAGTATATGCACTTCTTTGTGATTACCTGTCTCTCTCTATGGCAGAGACAACACCTACATTTAGTAGTGCAGCCCCTTAAGACCAGAGGGGGAAGGTACAAGGTCTGAGCCAAGGATTGGGCAGAACACAGGCCTTGTCCCACCTACTCCCCTGTCACTCAAGGAAGCTGCTTCTGTGGGGAAAATCCCTCATTGGTCCTGACACTGCCTGCACTGTTACAGGGCTTGCAAGTCAGGGAGGGTAGACTGGTAGCCAAAACCAGGCAAGGCACTCTCACTCTAGTGGAAATCCAATGTCCCCACTTGGACCCAAAATTGAGGGAACCATCATGCAGATGAACCTGGAACTCAACATAACATTAAACAATAACATTGGTATACTGTTAATTATACCGAAAGATGTTATACATTGGGTTCTTGACCCATACACTCTTTATGGTGATGAGATAACCTGGGTACTCCCAAAATGGAGAATCCCTATTCCCATCAGTTATAATGCCTATGGTCAGGCTTTTTAACTATCCTGCCCTCATGGTCAGTCACCTGGACAAAATACACCCTCACAGGATCATTTTCAGGGCGATACTCCATCCTATACATAAAGATATTTCTCCCTGTGCTACAGACCCTCATAAGATCTTCAGTGTAAGGCCTCAGTGTCTTCAGTGTCAGACCTCTTTTCAGTGTAAAAACAGGAATGGCTTGTTTTAGATCTCAAATATTCTATGATGGCTTTCTGGAGACAGGATTCTCTGTTATCTTCTATCTCAAGCATGATACTGTAGGTTAGGGGACATATGAATACTCATATCATGAGACTGCCTGTACCTTAAAACGATGGCTTGGTCTGCTCTACTGAGCTTAGATAGCTTATGGCCATGGGCCTGGTCAGGTAAGACCCAGAATTTAGGTTCCTTGTCGGCTGCATCTTGATACAATATGGATGGTCCTGCAGGCATAGCTATGCCCAACCTGATTTCACCCACTCCTTTCCTCAGGGCCTCAGCTGTATCCTCTGGAGAGAACTTTCCCTCCTCCCACCAATGATCCACCATGTCCCCATCTATTAATAGAAACCTGGTCCTGTTCATAGATAAAAAATAGCCCTGGGACATCGGATCCCAACATTTAAGTGCCTTCCCTGGGGAGGCAGTAGGTTGTGATAGGTCAGACTGTGTCCATCCCAGATGCACCCGATGTATCTTACCTACAGAATGTAGAACGGTCAGGTCTCCACCTAAATGATTGTAAGGAAGTGGTAGATCCCTTAAAAGGAATCCTACTTGACGCAGGTATCTCTCCATCTGACCCCTCTTCCGAATCTACCCAATCCCTCCAGTCCTGGGATGGCATAGGGACCTTCATCTTGCGGCTCTGGACACCTGGGGTGGTATACTTGGGCCCCGCAACAGCTTGGTATGGCTTTAGGCTTATCAATGTCTGTGGTCAAGTCCCTGGGTTTTGGCCTGCTATGGGCTGTACCAAAGGAATGTATGGGTCCGCAAGTTTCCTGCAACCCGGCCCGTAACCTTGCGCATGTACTAATCCATTTATTGCCTGGAGAAAGCGGTACTCCCCGGAGCGGTCACAGCAAAGTCCTGGTCCACTCTGGCGGTAGTGACGTCATCGTTGGTTAGTCTCGCGGGATCCCGGTACAGGTCCAGGTCCCGCACCGGAAGTGCGTCGACGTCCGGTGACTCCGGAAGTAACTGGCAGTTCTACACGTAGGAGAAGGCACCTCCTCGCTGGAAATCTACGTCGGAGCCTACAGGGAGTAAGGGGATGGTGCCTCACCTTTCCCCTGGCTCTGGGTGGTTGTAGGGTCCTTCGGATTTCCTGCAGATATATCCGCGTTATCGCTGGGAGCCACCATGGCCATGGCGCTCCTTCATTGATCCAGGCACACAGAGCTTGCCATATAGTGGTCTATGGACTCCGCCGCATTGCACCGCAGGTAGGTGGATTTTTCTCTGTAGGCTCGCTGGGATGATGCACCTTCCGGCATGTCATCACGGATCCTTGGCTACTATCGTCATCGAATGATGGGAGTAGGGACCACTCCACCGGGGAAAGGTACCTGAGCACTTCATCATCGCTGGCGGCAATCGGTCGGAAGCGTTCCAGCTCCGATGCCACCAGGGGACATGCTCTGGTCTCTCCCGGGGCAGTGACCTTGCCCCGTGGTTCTGGTAGATGTGGTTACGGCTCTGTAACCGAGTCTGTAACTGGGGCACATGGAACATCTGTGTCCATTTCTTTAGAGCAGGCCGCACCGATCAGCGTAACAGCCTTGTCTTCATTCTGTAGTGGGGCAGCTTGAATAAGCCCTGCAGGCCGCATATAATAGGCACCGCACTGCGGACACATGGCAGTGGGGTTTACATCTCAGCCGGGGATATTGCACCGTGTGCGCAGACATTTAATGAAATACCAGTCTTCCACCTCCACGACTAGGAAGCCTCCCGATAGCTGATATTTTGATATCTTGAAATCTGCCATGGTTGCAGTAAACAGGGCAAACTTGGGCAGCAGCACTGTAAGAAGAGCTTTGTCCTGTTTGCTAGCTCCGAGGAACCGAAGGCGGAGCAGCTCGCATCTGGCTCCTCCCTCAGTGTAGATGGTCTTATCTGATTGGTTGTTGCAGTGTCTACTCCCTCTGGTGGAGTTTAGAGTAGGGGCACACTGTTGCAAGGTGTGACTTTGACTCTGCACTGAGCCAATCATGGGTGGTAGGCGCGGCTTCAGAATCCGCACCGGGCCCTTGCAGAACTCTGCAGAAATCTTGCATCTTTTGCAAACCCTCCACATGGTCTCTGATTTCAGTGGGAACCGCCATTTTAGATCACAATTTCTGTCATGCCGTTCCCTGATCAGGGGAATCACCCTTTTCAGTGAAATAAAGTGTATTAACACTACACTATATCCATGATTTTGGTGGGGCCCCGCTCTCCTGGAACTGCTGCAACACATAGTTTAGCTGACTACCTGAGTGTAGATATACCACAGGCTAGACAAAACTCCTTCCCATTAAGCTGAACACGATAACAGTCCATTGTGAGTACTCCTGTGGTTCCCTGTGTATTGATGGCTAGTGATGCTCTGGTAGCTCCTCCAGCAGAGGTTCAGGCACCTGCGGTTCAGGCACCCTTCCTAATATACTACCTAGCAGCACCTTACACCACCATGCTGCGGCACTGGCATTGTAGACCCTCTCCAAGGATTCCTGGGACACGTTAATGAGACCACCCACTTTAGGCATCTTACACCTGCCAGTCCTCAGGGTGACTCAGTCCAAGCAAGAGCCCTCTGTCTCAACACAGCTCACCATGTAGGTCAGCGTAGACTTCAGTTCTGTGGCAAGGAAGGTGGGCCCCTGTTATGGTATGCAAAGGTCCCCTGGACACTACACCTAGCCTCCCTCTGTCTCCAGCACTCATATTGGAAGCATACCACTTGCTGCTTTGCTTCGTTGAAAGGCTGTCCTGATGATCTCATTGGTGCCTCCAAATGTAACAGTATTTCCCCACCCTCTGGATGATTCTGCCATTATATGAAGTAGGGGGTTGCATACCTGCTGGCTTACAGTAGATCTGAGTCTCCGCCGGTGTTGTTGGGGAGAACAGGACAGGCTTCTGGGGTACATTCCTGGTCTTTATCTCTTTAGGTATAGCACCTCCATCCGGAGGCTGGGGGCCTAATATATTCAGTGTATGCTGTAAGCAACAGAAAGAATAAAGTGATCCTGTGTTCAATTATACTCCTGCCTGAGTCTGAAATCTTTCAGGGGGAGTGGGGTGAGTTCTCCTGGATTGCCTTCACATCTGCTGGAGCCTGCAAGAGATGTCCCTGGACCTTCACTCCAGGCCAATGGCACCAGACACCATCATATGGCTTCCCCGACTCCCTAATAGAGCCAGGGGTATGGTATCACTCTTCACTCCCCAAGGGGAGAGGACTGTAGGTGCCAAGCCAATATGCACTTCTGTGTGATTACCTGTCTCTCTCTGTGGTAGAGATGACTACATTCAGTGGTGCAGCCCCTTAAGACCAGAGGGGGAAGGTACAAGGTCTGAGCCCAGGATTGGGCAGAGCACAGGCCTTGTCCTACCTACTCCCCTGTCACTCAAGGAAGCTGCTTCTGTGGGGAAAATCCCTGACTTTGGCCTGCACTGTTACCAAGGCTTGCTTGTCAGGGAAGGCAGACTGGCAGCCATAACCAGGCATGGCTGCATAAGTCCTATTTATTTTTTAGAGTCATTCTCAGTAAAAACTCTGGTATTATTACTAATATCATGTAATGAACATTTTATCTTGGAGAGACCATGCCAAAACAAAAATACCCTAGCTGATAGGAAGTACACGATTAAGGTTAATACTGAAAAATAATCGGTTTCAGACATCAATGACAGACTATTTTCGTTTGTTCTGCTTGAACATAGGGGATACTAGATACAGTATATCCAAGTGGAAATGTATTTTGTATTTATAAAGTGTAAGAACTGGCTCCATCCAACATCAAGCAGTATAACTTTTATGTAATGTCCACATTTGAAATGTTCAAAAAAGTCATTTTTATTAGCAATCTTTTTTTTTTCCATTCTTATTTCTACTATAGCTTTACATTGGTATAACTGTTTCTTACCAAAACCCCTAGTTAACACAGTTTTACTAGGTATAGTTAGCACACTTTCGAGGTAGATCCTCAAAAGTCAGTTAATTACTTAATGCGATGTTAACTTCAGTTAAGGTCTTGTTAATTGCTAACGAGGATAGTCAAAGCTCTGAAAAGAAGCAGTAAGTCCCATCTTAAGGTAACGACGGCCGGCTGTTAACTTTAACAGACTTTGGTCTTAATGATATGCAAAAGAGGGGTGAACACCTCAAGACATATCCTAAGCAGTTAGTTAAAGTTAACACAGGAATTAACAGTTTTTTATTTAGTCATGGCATTACCTTGTGTTAAGTGCTGGCAGCAGAAAATGATTTGGCCTTGTCCAGGTTTCAGAACTGGGCCACTTTGGCTTCCTATGTTGCCTTTGTAATATAGGAAGAGAAAGTGAATACCCTGAACTAGGAATTTATTTTCCCGAGATGACCTGTGTATTAACCCCTTAGAAGCCATAGGGGCCATGAAGACATGAACTATGCATGCCTTTATGGCTGCTAAGGTAACCAAGGGGTTAATACAAAACCCTAACTACTCTACTATCCATTGTATGTCATAGCTGTACAACCACTATGGCATAGAAGGGGTTAACCCTCCCCTCACATACATGCACACACACATAAACCATCCTTTGGTGGCCTAACCTCTTTGTCCGGGGCACCTACCTTACCCGTTCCAACAAACCTAACCCACTAGACTAATAGACAATAGCCCTACTAGCTAAATGTGGCTAATAGGGCTTTTGCCCATAAATAAGCATTAAAAAAACTAACGACATTACATATACATGAAATACAAACTTGAAATACCCCCAGAATATATGTGGAAAAGTTGTTAATGCCTCACTGTAGACCAGGCTGTACCACAGCAACAACAAAAGCAGTGACAGGAGTAATTTTTCCTGCAGCTAACAGCACAGCAGCAACAGCAGCAACAATAGCATTATCAACAGCAGCACTAGCAGGAACAAGAATTGCTACAGCAGCTGGGGGCTGCAATGGAAATATGTGCCCTAGGTCCAGCACAATGTAACCCTGGTGTTAGTGGCCAGGAATTTGGAGTTAGGCTGACAAAAATGGGAGCATACGATGATCCGGAAGCGTTCCTCATCACATTCGAATGGTTAGCTACCATTTCCTGTTAGCCTCAGCAGAAATGGGAAGCCTTTCAGGCCCCACAGTTAATGGGAGAGGTGCAGGCAGATTACTGGGCCCTTGCCAATGCTGCATCCATGGACTACTCCAGAATCAAGGCTACATACTGTCCTGGGGGTGATAGAGGAAACACATAGGCAACTGTTATGAGATGAGAGGTTTCATCCCGGTGTGCAACCTCATGCCCTAGCCCAGCATTTGCAGGAACTCTGCTGGCACTGGATAAAGCCAGTATCCCACAGTTCCAGTGAGAGAGCAGAACTGATAGACCTGGAACAATTTTTCCAAGTTTTGCCCCAAGAAGGAAAGAAATGGGTTTGTTGGTATTCGGACACTACATTCCTGGAAGCCACCAGATTTATGGAAATCTTTGTGGCCACATAACTTTCTTGGGAGGGTGGACCTGATACTGGGAACTATTGAACATTAAAACCCAAATCTTCCATTCCAAGTGGTCTAAATACCTAATGATGTTAATAAAAAGTGCTGTTCCTACAGCAGGTAGAGGCTCAAACTTAGGAAAAAACTGAGATACCCTACTGGACAGTAGGGAGAACCTAGTAAATGTCAGCAAGGGATTCCAAGGTGGGATTCCCAATGAGTCCCAGTTGAAAGGCCAGAAAGGGGGATGGAACCCGGGACCAGCACAGATCCCATAATATTTTTTTCATGTAATGATCCCAGTCGCATGTCTCAGTATTGTCCCAACATTATTGCAATTATGCTTATTCCTACACAACTCTTAAAAGGACAAGAAAGCAACCCAGAACCAAGTACCTGGTATCCCTAAATGCACAAGGAACTGAGGTAAAGGCTTTGGTGATCTCTAGCTGTAGTCAAATGCTCTTTGAGAAAGTCTCGGACAGAGACGAAACGCGTCAGAGGTTGTCTTCTGCGATGTACAGCATGTTCTAATAAAGCTAATTTTATCTTCAACATTCCTTGACTGGACTCCAAGTGCTGTGACCGCCTCAACCCTATTTTTCACTTGAATTCTACTTGGCTGGGCACGCAGACTCCTCACCATTGTATATCCTGATAGTGCTGACGTCATACCCTCTACCTACCATGCGCCGGAGCGAGTGAATGCAGGGACGCATCAGCGGCTCCTCCTCTCGGTGGGAAACAGCGCGGAATCAGCTGGTCTTCATGCAGAGGCTGTGTCGGTGTGGTCTCAACATCCGGGACGCCGCCGCAAGTTCCTCTGCTATCAAGGACACCAGGGAAAACGATTCAGCAGAATCAAGCTAACCGCCTACACTCATACTGCTGAGGATACCACAGACATCGGGCGAGGTAAGGGCAGCAGCGAACGGCACGAGGGATACAGGAGTGCGGTGTTTCTGGACACTTCATTTCCTGCACCCGGCCTTATCCTGCAAAACGGGCCCCCCGCCACGGGTGAGTTACATTATCCTTATATGACTTTATCATTTATTTCCATGGTGAGGGGTCATTTCAATCTATATAGTGGACTTTGGATAACTCCCATTAACCCCTTATATGCTTGACTTTGGCAGCATCAGCTTCTGGGTTCATTCCCTTGTTCTTTGCATCTACTGTAGTCAAATGCTAGTTCAGGAAGAATTGTTTAATAAGCAAAATGTAGGGGTCAAGTCCTGGTAAACATAGAATGTGTAAATGGGAATATCAAAGAGTACCAAAGGGCTACAGTAAAACTGACTGTAGACGGGCACTCAAGAATTATGTTGGTGGGAGTCGCCAAAGAACTTCCATATCCAGTGATACTACTGTAGGTTGTGATTGGGAGTTCTTTGACACATTTTTCACAACCTCTGCTTTGCCCCTTAAGTCTCAAGGAATTAAAGTGATTGGGGTAACACTTGGGAAATTGTTCCCTTTCATCAATCCAGGATTGTTTCTTTCCCGTTTCCGCCCTCAAAAAACAAAAGGTAGTGCAGGTTAGAGAAGAAAGAAGGTGTACCACAGGGAGTAATGGTTGCTATGGTATAAAAAAAAGAAGTTGGCAAACTAGTCAGGTCCTGTCTCCCAGGGTGAGGGAGAATGGGGAATAGATAACACTCCCTTAGTTGAGACAGAGATGTTATCCGGCTTCTCAAGCTTTCTAATGGAGCAAAGGAATGACAATTCCTTGAGCTGAGTATATGATCAGGTGGCACTGGTAAACAGGAAAGAAATAAAACCCCAAATGTCCACTATTTATCCTCGCTTTGAGTTGCATACTGATCTCTTATATAGAATTGATAAAGATAAGCCAACTCAAGAGCAAATACAACTTCTACTACATAGGCCATATTGGAAGAGGTCTTATGCTGTCATGATTCCCTCCCGCAGTACTACTCACCGAACTGTAGAGGGACACAGAGGAGTTAGAACTGGAATAGTTAATGAGGTCAGCTGCTATCAAAGGTTGGCTAAAAAAAACATCCATCTTGTTTGGTCTTTGCTTGTCAAACATTCAGTTTTTCAGGTCAGGAGGCAGGTTATTCTTGTTTCCCTTGTGCTGTGACTTTCCCTGTTCCTTTGTATTCAGGCTTCCAGTTCCACTGATTATCGGGTACTTTCTTATTTATTATCTTGTATTCCCTCAGTAAAATATTTGGCCCCTGTTTATTATTTTGTCTCTTGCTTCCATTGCTGTTGCATGAAGCATTGCAGCTTCTGGCAGTTATCTTTAGTTTGTCAATTTTTTCCCTTAACACTGTTATACTTTGATTTATAATCCATTTTTGTGCGATTGATAACAACAGGTGCTACATAGATTATTTCTGATGGTAATCAATGTGGGTAGTTTAAGTTGATAATATTACAAGGAGGTTATTTGAAGTAAAGAGGTGTGGCTAACTCCTAAAGTAAGTCTTAAGGATTCATGATATGACAGACAACTGTTTTGGGCTATTTGAGAAGGGTTTGGTCATAAGATTTTAATGTTATACAAGGTTTATTTCCAATAAGTGACTTAGATTTACTACAAACAACTGTTAGTAAAAAATGATCTGTGATATTTGAGGACTATATCGAAATGACTTCTGATATTAGTTTGTGCTCCTTATTTGGAAATACACTAGTCATACATTATGTCACATAGATTCAGATAGAAGAATATAGATGTGGCACTCGTGTGGTCTTGTAAAAGAAGTACATTATTTATGGTGATCGACATTTTGGTGCACTTGCAGGCCTTTCTCAAGAAAGGGAACCGAAACGTTGATCACTGTTGAATACAGTTTGTACTTTTTTACAAGACCATATGAGTGCCACATCTATATTCTTCTTGGATTGTCGAAGGTAGTCGTCTCACCACTGTTGCTGTGCAGCGGTTGCAAGTACTGTATTCTCCATTACGTGAGTGGACCTCTTTGTGAACTGTACATAGATTCAGATAGACAATGGGGTGATGCCTTATTCAAGAGATAACATAATAAATAATGTAATAAATAATGTGGCCTATATGGTTTTACTCTGTATAAGAAGACTAGCATATCAGATCTGAGTCAGAAAAGATAACACCAGGACACAGAAAGAGGAATTCAACCCAGAGAGGAGGAAGGAAGAACAGATAACATACATTTTTGAAAAGCATACAGTATGACATATTTGATGTGAACTACTGTACCATATATCTGCTATATGTAAGTAATAACTTCAGACAATAAACAGGATTTTTGTGTGCTAAACCGGATGCAGAATTATTATATCTAGAAAAGATATGATGTATTGAAGATGCTTCAACATTGGCGAGCCACCAGAATCAGTTTTAATTCATGTTTGATAAGAGGAGAGTTTACAGGATATTGAAAAAGATATCCCAGATCAAAGATTTCAGGAAAAAAGCTGAAAACTAACAATTTTTGGGATTGGTAAACTTATCTAGAGATTTAATAGAAGGATTTGCTGAAAAATCCAAACCTTTATATGATCTTCTAAAAGGCAATGATTCTTCATTTAGTCCATGGGCAGATGAACATCAGAATGCTCTTAAGACACTTAAGAAAGATCTCCAAATAATACCGACCTTAGCTGCAATAGATTCCCCAGTTCATTTTGATGTATAAGCCTCTGAACACAGAGTGGGTTTTAAGGACATTATTTTGCAAACACCACACAATCATCTAAAAATTCTCTTGGAAAAATAAACTAATGGGGTTTGACATCAGAGATTTTCACATTGGCTATTAGCATTGTCTTCTAAGCATATCAAAGTAGATCAAAAAGCTAAATATGTTCCTCTACAACTGATGCAATATGACAGACAGTCACATGAGTGTCTGTCTCAATTGGAAGATAACTATTTTCCTCTCTTTCAGAGAGAAGCAAATTAACATATTTTTGTGGGTGGTTCTAGATTTTGCTCAGAGGGAAAATATTACACGGGTTATTCTATTTGGTATCCAAAGAGAGGATTATCAGTGAAGCATAAATTGCCAGGATATTAGTCTGCACAGAGGGCAGAAATAGAAGCAGTAAGAAGTTTGCTGATCCCTGATAAAGCAGAAGAGAGGATTTCCCTAGTGATAGTTTGTATGTCTAAGATCACTGACAGAACATACCGCTATATGGAAGTGTAGCAGCTTTGTAAATGCTGGGTATAAGGTTCTGATAAATACAGAAACATTATAAACAATATTTCAAATTGCTTCGCAAGTTCAAGATCTCTATGCTATTGTTAAAAAAACTGTACATAAAACAGGACAGGATTTTCTTACTGAAGAAAATTGCTTAGTTTTGGCCAAAGAAGCAGTATTAAAAGGAGAATCTGTAACATTTACTAATCCTATTTTAATAGCAGTCGTCAGACATGTAGAGAAACAATTTCTTTCCTTTGCAGAGGAACAAGTGAAAGATGACTCTATTTCTATGTCTCAGCTTGATTTAAAACCTCCTTTTGTTCTCGAGAATGGGGTTATATGTCATGACTAGAATGTGAAGCTGTATCCTGTTGTACCTGAACATTTAAAGATTTTCTTTACACATTACAATCATGAAAGTTTGGGTTACATACTGTAGAACAAGAGGGATCGCTAGAAGTGCTCAGAGGAAATTTTGGAATAAGATGGAAGATACTGTATAGATGGTAGTACAATCTTGTCTCATTTGTGCACATATTAAACCTAGCCAAAAGGACAAAACCCACCTACTGTATACAACGCATTGCACTCACAGATGGTCCATGGTCCACATTGCATATTGATTACATTAGTCCCTTACCTTAAGGGAAGAATGTGTTAAAATATGCTTTGATAGTGGTAGATGTGTTTTCAAAATGGGTAGAAAGAATACTGGTTAGGAAAGACGATGCAATTACAACGAGAAAGGCTTTATGGGAACATGTTTTTTTCAGATGGGTTTTCCCATGTATTCTTGAATCACACAGGGATACTCATTTCACAGATCAGGTAATGAAAGCTACATGTGAGATTTTGGGAATTGAACGTACATGTCATGTTCCCTGTCACCCACAATTAGCTGGTATTGTTGCTCTATAATCTGGCTCTAAAATCCAGAATTGCAAAAATGCTGCTAGAAAAAGTTAGCACATGGGTACAATCGTTACCTACTGTTCTCATGAGTATTTGAGGAATCAGTTCATCGACAACTCAGTACTGTACACACCTTTTGAACTCATGACTGGTAGGGAAATGACACAAACATTTCCATTTCTGTCTACCCCACAGAAAGATGCTATTGCTAAAAAAAACAATGGATGCAATTGTTACAAAGTAATCTTGAAACAATTTTACTGCATGCTGCATTTAGAATGTAAAAGATATCTCCTCCTGATTTTTCAAAGTTTTTTAAGGGAGGGAAGGTAATGATAATTTTTTTAGGAAAATAGGTCTATGGTAAGCAAATTGGAAAAGACATTATGATATCTTTGACATTATGAGTCAGACAATGTTAAAGGTACAAAGATTACCTGATTCTGTGCAATACCTAATAAACACAGACAACAATGTTTTTGGGCCCACATGGACCAAACCAATATAATGATACTGCTTTATTGTACAGGTCATTGGTAATTTTACGACTGATGACGGATGCTATCGAATGATCACAATGAAGAAAAATGAGAAAAATCAACAATAGTTACGCGATAGAAAAAACTTCAACATTGGATGGTAAATCCTCATCTACATCCTGTCAATCCTGACATGGAGCACCATTATTGCCATCACCCATGGGACTGAATATTTTTTCATTTTTATTAGGAAACAATAAGACTATTATTAATATTAAGTCTTTTAGGAAAACGTACAAGGTGATATTACATTTCTAGGAATGCAATGAAGTTTGCCAGAGGAATTTGTATTTGCTCTAAATCATACAGATTTATGGGTAAAAAATTGGTTGGGAGGTAAAAATTATGTTCAGTATGTCCAAGTACTTCTTTAATACTCATAGTAGTTAAAGAAAGAGTTTTAATTCCCATAACAGTACTAGGAATACCCGTTAGCAATAAATAGTTATTATATCATAATCACCATTATCAGGATTTTGTTTTTGACACAATTACAGCAAGAATTAAACAAGTACAGGCATACCCCGCATTAACGTACGCAATGGGACCGGAGCATGTATGTAAAGCGAAAATGTACTTAAAGTGAAGCACTACCTTTTCCCACTTATCGATGCATGTACTGTACTGCAATCATTATATACGTGCATAACTGATGTAAATAACGCATTTGTAACAGGCTCTATAGTCTCCCCGCTTGCGCAAAGCTTCGGTACAGGCAGGGAGCCGGTATTGCTGTTCAGGACGTGATGACAGGCGCATGCGCGTGCTGCAGTTTACCTATTGGGCGATATGTACTTACTCGCGAGTGTACTTAAAGTGAGTGTACTTAAAGCGAGGTATGCCTGTAGATATGTCTACATGTTTACATTTTAATTATAAAATTATTTGTTTGCCACACCAAGCTAAGACTATTTATGATTCATGTTTTCATAAACACACTTCATGTTTAGGTCGTATTGAGACAGTTAAAACATTTCATGATCTTATTACTCCTATAGGGGATGGAAGGATATGTGTACAGATAATGTTAGATGAACGTGAATACAAAACTAACTAAAAAAAAACTCTCTACCAGCGCTTGATCCAAGTGATAGACTAATTGGTGTGATAACAACAATTGAGTGATTACAATGTGATTACATATGCAGCCAAGGGGGCAATAAACAATGGATTGTTCAAATCCAATACCATACAGATACAAATACAAAAAATGTCCCCGGCGCAAAGTGTGGTGATGATAATTACAGTACCATATCGAAAGACAGTCCTGTTTGAAAAGTCAGTCCTGGTAGTAGAATGATTCATCAACAATGTGAGGTAGATTTTCCTCTAGGCGTGTTCCCTTATGTTGTCTGCAATAACAGATAAAGAAAACACACCATTGCGCAGTATACAGACTCAATTGCCCCAACCTGAAGAGGAAAATCCCTACTTACAGGATATTTTCTTGTTCATTCGGGGGAGAGAATCTGTTCTTTGGCTCTCTTCCTCCACCTTGATCTCCACGGGCCCCTCGTGGTTCCTAAGGTGGCTCTCTTCAACTCGGTCTGCGTCGTCCCAGCAGCAGCATACACCGCAACAACCGTGGTTGGAGAAAATTGAAAGACAGCCTAGTGTACTCCGCAAATTTTATTTAACAATGTTAAAAAGCAGCGATGTTACACTCACATTTTGCGAGGGCAAACATGCCGCTCAAGAATGCCGTCCGCAGCCTGTGTCCACTCGATGGTGTGTTGTTCACGACGTCGCGCGCCAACCGATGACGTCAGCGGCGCAGCGCCCGAAGTTCTCCCCACACCACGAGATGCAACGCAGGTGACAGCTTACAACGTGCACTGTACTAGGCTCCTCCTCTCTATGCGTTTCGTGACGCTACGTCACTTCCTCAGGAGTGCCAAAGAACAGATTCTCTCCCCCGAATGAACAAGAAAATATCCTGTAAGTAGGGATTTTCCTCTTCAGGTTGGGGCAATTGAGTCTGTATACTGCGCAATGGTGTGTTTTCTTTATCTGTTATTGCAGACAACATAAGGGAACACGCCTAGAGGAAAATCTACCTCACATTGTTGATGAATCATTCTACTACCAGGACTGACTTTTCAAACAGGACTGTCTTTCGATATGGTACTGTAATTATCATCACCACACTTTGCGCCGGGGACATTTTTTGTATTTGTATAGATAATGTTAGATAATGAAATAGTAAAAACATTATTTCCTATGTGTACACATTCTGAGGTTTTATTAAAGGGGTTGTATTGTATTAGAGGAAATCCAATAGGAATATATTTACATAAAATACAGGTCAATACAGTAGCGAGAAAACGTTTTTGAATCCCTTGTGTCTTGTGGATCATCTAAGTGCTCTTTGGTGAACTTCAGATGGGCAGCAATGTTCTTTTTAGAGTGCAGTGTTTTCCTCCTGGATATCTTTCAATGAACACTATTCTTGTTCAGTCTTTTTCTGATAGTTGAGTCATGAACACTCACATTAGTCAAGGCGAGAGTGGCCTGCAGATTCTTCGATGTTACTCTGTGATTCTTTGTGACGTCCTGGATGATTTTCCATTATTTTATTGGAGAGATTTTGGTAGGACGACCGCTCCAGGGTAGAGTGACTGTGTTCTTTAGCTTTCTCCATTTGTAGAATATCTAGGGGTTTGGTGGAGCCCCAAATCTATAGAAATGGTTGTATAACCCTTTCCAGACTGATGAGCATCAACAACTGCTTTTCTGAGGTCCTCAGAGATTTCTTTTGATCGTGACATTATATATGGTGGGACCTACCAAACTCACACCTGAAGATATTCTTAATTATTTAAATACCTGATCCTAATTATTCCCTTTAATTTAGCTGAGAAAAACAGGGTTTCGATTACTTTTGCACATAACCTGACTGTTAATTACTCATTGTATGGAGCTTCAGAGACTGGTGATACAGTATGTATAATACCATTCTTGTCTAAACCCTGTTACTGCTGTTTTTTTCTTTGCCTTACTGCTGACTCTAGCTATAGTTCTGGGCATTCCCTTTGGGTTAGCAAGATGTCTCCTTAATCCTGTGACCGCCCTGTTTTCTGTTTGCCATATTTCTGATATAATGTATTATTTGGGGGATTTCCATTAGGGCTAGCAAGATGAGTTCCTAGTATTGTCTTAGATTGTTCTGCTTCATTGATACTAGATTGATTCTATATGACTACAATAGGGTGTTTTATTTGAGACAGTTCTCAACATTACTGCTTATATAATTTAACCAAGGCTTCCCGATTTATGCTTGATAGGTACTGACTGGTTGAATAGCAGTTAACATTTGTGAACACATTGGCATTTTTAGTTTTTTAATTGTGTATATGATTAAATTACAGACGGGAGGGAGATATTATGTGGTTTGGCATGAAGTACCATAAGTTCCTTTTCTAAGGCTCTGTGGGAACGGGCCTGAGGAAGGGGCGTCCTGCCCCAAAATGTTGCCCCCTTTCACTTTTATCACATTTATTTCACCCTTTGCTGTTAGGCAGGTTATTGTCACTAGCTTATTCCCTCTGTGTTTCCCTTTGTTTTCCCCTTCCCTCCCCTCCCATCACGCCAATGTTTGGCTTTTGTATATATAGATTTTCCCTAAGATTATGGTAGCATGGAGTGATATATTGTATATTTCATTTCAATACAACTTATATATTTTCTGGCAAATTTGCTGACCAGTGTTTCAATTCTATTCCAATGAGTGCTGGGGACATCTCCTTTTGTTGTTCTAAATTAAGATAAAGCTTTACTTCAGGTTTTGCAAAAATCAATTAAAAGAAGCAGTAATATTTTTTTCAACATGAACAGGGTCAATTGAAAGAAATAGAACATAATGGTCGGTAATGTCAGGATCTGCTTGGTGAAATAAGTTTAAAAAATCTGTTACAATGTTATCAAAATCATCTGTATCATCAGCTTTGGGTCATTTTTTCATTTATCTTTGCATCATTATACTTTGTGTGGCATTATTGTGTATTGTTTTTCAACTAATTTATTTATGTTTTATGAAAAGAATAAATAGATAAAGGATAAAGGAAGAAATGATACAAGTAGAAATAACATTGAAAAAACATGATAGACAGTTATTTATACAAGACATAACAATTCTCCAGTGAGAAATCTTTACTTCAGAATTATCTTTTGGCATACTGTTTTTGTAATTGTGATTGTTGCAGAGACATTATCATTTTAATATAAATCAGAGAGGCTGTTAGATATCCTTTGATGTGTAATCCACCCTTGTTTGATTGATAAAGACAAGTACTGGATAGATTATTTCTGATGCTAAAGAATGTGGCTAGAATCAGTGGATAATATTACAAGGAGGTTATTCAAAGTAAAGAGGTGTGCTAACTCCTAAAGTTAGACTTATGGATACATGATTTGACAGACAGCTGTCTTGGGCTATCAGAGAAGGTTTCAGTCATAATATTTTCAATGTAATAATAGGGAGTGAAGGGGGGGAGGGATGGTAAGCTCTAGCTACTGTCTGAGATACGGTGCCAGGGGTGAGAGGATCATTGAACGTACAAAGTACTTGCCTAGGCAAGTGAGAGAACCCCTTTTGAACAAGCACTCATATTAGGATTGATACAAGTAATTAAAAATACCTTTATTAGTGTATGTGGGTAAAATAAGTGAAGTACATAAACACTCAACACAATTAAAATACGTATTAAACTTAATGTCTCTGAGTCTGAATCGTAGACTAATGGAGGTGGTGTTTGAAGGAATATAATGTATCTGGCACCATGTGCAATGAAATCAAAATCAATTTTTTTTAATATTGCTGTGTAAAATAAATAGGTAGGGTGCCTCAGTGTGGTGTGTATATTGTAGTTGAAAGGGTCTGGTGTGTATTACGTAGGTAAAGTGTCAATCACACCACTTTCAAACCACATCTGATTAATATGTGGTTCTCTGACAGTATGCAAAGTGTAATATAACTAGTACATTACTGGCCAGACCAACATAATAAATGCTGAGTGTGGCCTAATTCGAATCGATTGTCAGAGAGGCCACCAAGGAGTTAATGTATATCCTTCAAAACAACGCTGGATAAAATAAAATGTCAAAGAAGAAGGCTACTATGTAGCTAGGGGTAGTGAGGCTATATTGTGGGAACTATTAGTGTATAATAATGTTTTAATTGATTCCCCCTGGTCAGTAATTATTCCAAGGTTATTATAGCCTCAAATGAGCTCAACAAAGTTATATAGTAAATAAATATATAATGGAATGAAAAACTGCTCGTATCCCCTGTGAAGGTAGCAAGTGTGTTTCTGAATAGGCTTGCTGGTATACAAATAAATAAATAAGGCCAATTGCAAAAGGTTAACTTCAGCTGCCTGTAGAATAAAGATCACTCTATCTCTGCAGACCTATATAGATGGTACAGGTAAGTGATTGATTTTAATGTTTATAGTAGTCGCCCTGTTGGGTCAGTCCATGTGGATGTTGTGGTTCGGCAGGCTATATAGTTGTAGACTAATTTGTCTGTGTTACCATTTATCTTCTAGGGCGAATACGCCCTGTCTGTTAGATAAAGATGACTAGATATAATATAGGTGGTGCCCAGCAGCCGCTCGGTGAAGTACCCTCTACAATACAGGGGTGCTGTGGGGGGCTGCTATCTCGGAGCGTTTAATCTCTGCTCACGAGTGGCGACATCTGTTGAGTCTCTGCCCGGCATGGTGTATTCATGAACACCGCTGTGTGTAAAATTGCCGGGTGGAGCTCAAAGTGAAGCTGCGGCTATTCTCCGCGCTCTCAGAACAGACGTCGCCGCACCAGTGCACGTGCTGACGTCACAGAGGACCGCCCACTTTGTTGAGCTCATTTGAGGCTATAATAACCTTGGAATAATTACTGACCAGGGGGAATCAATTAAAACATTATTATACACTAATAGTTCCCACAATATAGCCTCACTACCCTTAGCTACATAGTAGCCTTCTTCTTTGACATTTTATTTTATCCAGCGTTGTTTTGAAGGATATACATTAACCCCTTGGTGGTCTCTCTGACAATCGATTCGAATTAGGCCACACTCAGCATTTATTATGTTGGTCTGGCCAGTAATGTACTAGTTATATTACACTTTGCATACTGTCAGAGAACCACATATTAATCAGATGTGGTTTGAAAGTGGTGTGATTGACACTTTACCTACGTAATACACACCAGACCCTTTCAACTACAATATACACACCACACTGAGGCACCCTACCTATTTATTTTACACAGCAATATTAAAAAATTTTGATTTTGATTTCATTGCACATGGTGCCAGATACATTATATTCCTTCAAACACCACCTCCATTAGTCTACGATTCAGACTCAGAGACATTAAGTTTAATACGTATTTTAATTGTGTTGAGTGTTTATGTACTTCACTTATTTTACCCACATACACTAATAAAGGTATTTTTAATTACTTGTATCAATCCTAATATGAGTGCTTGTTCAAAAGGGGTTCTCTCACTTGCCTAGGCAAGTACTTTGTACGTTCAATAATATTTTCAATGTTAGACAAGGTTAATTTCCAATAAGGGACTATGGGGCTTATTCACTAAACTACGATAAGTGACTTATAGTACTATAAATGCCTTTACAGTTCGATATTGCCTGTGTTGCTATTCACAGAGCTACGATAACAGGACAATATTGCACTATAACGGCTTTATATCAAGCTATAATTTGCCTTCAAATTCTTTATGGGCAAGCTACCCAGCCACCTGAACAAGCTCCTCACCCCTACCACATGCAGCACTTATCATCTGAGATCAGACTCCAAAAGACTGTTCATGGTCCCAAGGCTCAACAAAGTATCCGGACGTTCCTCCTTCTCTTACCGTGCACCCCAAAACTGGAACAACCTACCAGAGACTCTCACATCCACCACCAGTTTAAGTTCTTTCAAATCTAAGGCTGTCACACATTTTAATCTGGTCTGTAACTGTTTCATACGCCCATAATATAATCTGTAACTGTGCATGCAATGTCTTGTATAAAATGTACAGTATAACCTGCTTATTTATGTAACTGTATTTGTAACCATGTATTATTTGTCTTAACTCTGTGCCCAGGACATACTTGAAAACGAGCGGTAACTCTCAATGTATTACTTCCTGGTAAAATATTTTATAAATAAATAAATAACAGCCGTTCAATAAGTCAAAAAATGCCCAAAATCGCTTTTTTTCGGCTGGAAACTTCTATTCACTAAGAAGTGATAAGCATATCATACTATAAAACCTTGTGATATGGCAGTCAATGGGCAACCTAAAAAAAAACAAATCAACAAAAATAAAAAAACAATGAAATAAAACCATGATTTGGATTAGTGGTTCTTGTTTTTATTTAATTGTTTTGTATTTGTAGTTCTTGTTCTTATTTAATTTTTTGGATTTGTGGTTCATGTTTTTATTAATTGTTTTCTATTTGTGGTTCTTGGTTTTATTTAATTGATTTGTACTTTTGTTGATTGTTTTTTTACTCCTTCGTCCGACTAGAGTCAACGTTAATGACAAAATGGCAAAGCCCTTTGAAATAGCCGAAAAAAGAAGGGCCTGTGGACTATAAAATATATATAATAATATAAAAAAAGGAAAAAAAATGTATCGTAAATCTTTTGAAGCGCTGGAAGGCTCAAGAAAATCTGTTTATTAAAGTAGGCGATAAGAAGTTAGATTGGGGATCACAGGCAGGAGAGTGTCCAACTAGGGGAGAAGCTTTCCTTAGACCAGAAATTACATGCACAAAATCCAGTTAAACAATTTTCAAATGTGTTACAGATGCAGCGGCCGTTCGAACATATCACGCGTTGTATACCTTGGAATACCCATGTCATGATGTGTAATTACAGCGTGTTGACTCGTTTTAATCGAGTGCAGAAAATGGCATTTTAGTGTTCTGGTTTTTAAGCACCTGCAAATTGACGCAGTAGCACAGTAGCACAGTACTATACTGTACACATTACAATTCATTCATTTCTGCCACGGAAACGCGAAGAATTGCACCCAAAGAAATTGGGATCTATGAAATCCAAACAAATCAACAGCGTGATTGGAAGCGTGGAGTACAGCAGCGCACACAAAAACGGCCCCGTGATATGTTCGAATATCGGCCACTGCATCTATATCTTCCTTGCTAGGGAAAACAAATCTGATTGCACACCATGTCGAAACTGAATCAGTATCGGTGAAAAATTAAGAGAAGTAGTAAAAGCAGAACTGGAAAACATGCTCAAATTGGGTGCGGTAGAGAGGTCACAGAGTGAATAGTATAGCCCCAATGTATTCGTTCCTAAACCTTATGGGTCTACAAGATTTTGCATCGATTTTAGAAAAGTAAATACAATTTCTAAATTCTATGCATATGCAGCTTTAACACTATGACATACGAGTAGTAGTGTAGTTAGTGGCTTTGTATTAACCCCTCAGTTACCATAATAGAATGTCTTTATGGAAATGATGGCTTCCAGGGGATTAACTTATGTATTTTAATTGGAATATGGCAATTATCCCACGTTAGCCTTGTGCAAGTGAGCTACCTAATGGCCATTTGTTTTGCATGAAATTAGCTTTCATGATACCATTAAAATCAGGTAAACTAACCTGTATTTAGGTAACATTATATTTTTAGCCCAGATTTAACAGAGTTTTGAGTATCCATCCCAAAGAGGAGTTTTCATTCAACTGTTATATGCCAATTGGGGCACAACTGAATTCAATGGGAGTTTCCATTTGATAGTACAATGGTTGGCACTATCACAATTTAATTAAACTCCCTTGTCTTCTGTTATCTGAGCAGGATACTATTTACTTTAACTGTTGAGAAAACGACACGTTTTGACAGTGTGCTCTATGACCTGACTGAATTCCAGTTACCATGCATCACTTTATGACCTGCACAATTTCTGAGTCACATTTGGCACCAGCAGTTAAGTAATGCATAATTTTGATGTGGCTAAAATGAATGGCTTGGAAAAAATGTTTAAAATGTTCCATAACTAAGCCCCTCTATTTTTTTGTCGTTAATTCATAAATGACATTACCAATACAAGCTGTACATGTATCGGAGGAACAAGGCTAAAAAGCAATATGTTTAAATGTAATGGTAGTTATCTAGAAAAAGCTTCTAACTGGGCTGATAAACAATAGTTACAAGTTGTCATTATTTAAATACTTGCACATTGTAGGTTAATATTGTAAGAGGATTTGAAAGAAAGGCCTGGAGATCCCAATGTGCATTTCACGTGAGCTTTATATGGGAGATTTGTGTATGGACTTTCTGCCTTTTTCCCCCAAAGTTCACAATCCGTGAATAAGGGCTTACAAATCCTGAAAGCTAAAAAGCCGCAGTTCCCCCAAATTGATTTTTTTAAACTTAAACTGGGGTGTCCACAGAGCTCATCCATTGTCCCCTACATCTGGTGACCTACAGATATTTGTAGTTTTGTGTGCTGGTCATGACGCAAACTACAAATATGACTGCCGGATTACAAACATGGCCGATGGGCCCCAATAGAAAGCTCCCAATGGCATTCAGCTTTCTATTGGCAGCTGGGTTAAGTCATGTCCCTAACACCATTTTGTATATGGTGGGAACCTATTTTGCTTGATGCCAGAGAGTAAATGACCTCAAAAAGATCTAACAATGCTATTTTCTTGTTATCTTGTCACAATATAGGGCCTCATGCAGTAAAGTCCGATAGACAAAATCGCCGGGAATTTTAAATCGCCATTTTTTTAAAGTGTTGCTATCACGGTATGCAGAAAGCCCTAAATACCAGTTATAGCAACATTTGCAAAAATGGTGAGTAGCCGGCGACGAGATGCTCACCTGGCGAGTTAATTCTGCTGCAGAGAGAGAGAGGTGCCTCTCCCTGCTCAAATCTCGGCGGAAATTAATTATTTTGAATTAAAATTTTATTACTAGTATATGTGAGCAGGGGGTCTCCGGAGCAGAACTGCATTGATTTCAGGTCCGGGGACCCCCTGCTTCTCGAGATACTATCAGCAGCCAATTGCCACCCTAATACAAAAGCATGAATGTCCAAAATACACAATAATCAATCATATACAAAAAGAACCTAAACCCCCCAAATCAAACATTAAAAGCACTAGCCAACCAATGAATTACCTAAATAAAACCACTAGCCAATCAATGAAAGAAATAAAACCACAAGGCATTCAATTAAATAAATCACACCACTAGCCAAACAATATTTTTAATCCATAATAGCAGTAACCAACACAACAATTAATTAATACAACCCCTAGGCAACATATCAATTAAAACCAGTAGCAATAAAATACATCATTCAATAAAAACGCTAAACAATCTGAAATATTCTTTTTAAAATCGGCGTTAACCAATTCCCTACCTCAGCACCGCGGTCGCGCTTCGTTTGTGATGAGCTGCACGTTACATGTAACTACTGTATGTAACTACATTCCTGATTGCACCCTCACAGGCATTGGCAACATTAGTTTCCAACAGGCACTTGCTAACTACATTGTTATATATTGTTATTAGCTCAGTTTGATAGAGGCAGCAACCGCACCTCCTGATTTTAGTGATACACTCAGCAAGGAGGTGGTTAGTTAGGTTCTCATGTATACTCTCCTGTATGATATGGCAGAGGCAGAGATCTGTAGTGATCTCAGAGCAGTAATCTGAGACTGCGAATAAAAACCTCTAGAACTCGCACTGCGTATTACTAATCTGATTTAGATCCCATATCTTGCTAATTCCTACAGTGCATGGAAAAAAAAATATCCCACCCAAAATCAGCTGTTAAAATTGATACATCTACTAGATGACGAAGGCAGCCATAAGAAGAACTTCTGACATACGTTTCATTCCAGTGATAGGACTTCGTCTGGGGTAAAGTGTACATTTGGTGGAAGAGATTAAATAGCTGGTGGTTGCCCTGGCAACCAAGGACACTATACATTTGTTGAAAAAGAAGAAGTGGCGCACATTGTAACAGAGAGAGTTGTCAGAATGATCAAATACCCAGCTGTAGATTGAATAATCAGTCCCAAAACACAGGTAGGTGTATAGCAAGAATGTGAGTTAGTCCATGAAGCAAAATAAAGCCATAGATTCCTGAAAACCGAAAGTGTATGAGAAAACTCACCACAATCAATTTCATTGGGGGCAATGATAAAGCATAAGAGCAATAGACTCACGGACACCTTCTTGTAGGGATGACGTGCTTCTGCTGGTAAGTCCAAGGTAGAGGTGAGAATAGTAGAGCACCGTCAGAAACTGGAGTCAGGAGAGGATCCAAGTAACCAAAAAATCTTTAGTAAAAACAGCACAGGGAAAAACCTCCTACGTGTTTCGAACGTGTTGTTCTTTATCAAGGAGTGAAAAATTAATGCAGATACACTCCTTTAAATACATAGCTGATCTGCCTCCGTTTCGCGCCAGATTACGTTGTGACATCATCGCGCAACCTCCCGGTGCAAGTGCATCATGTAGAGGTATACTCAGAGTCACTGAAGATCCCTGGGCGAAGCGGCTACGGATTGCTATAAGGGACAAAAAGGAGTGAAAGTTAAAAGAGACACAGACCTTGCATAGTCCCCGATAATTTATTGAAACACCCTGCAAAATATGCAGAAGAAATGAATAAAAGGCATCATCTGTGATCATCAAGTCTAGTGCTCGAAATAACTTATCCCAAGTGAAAAATAAAAAAACTGACTAAACATTAGTCAATCATAATAAAAAGACAAAAAGAGTGTATCCGCAAATAACACATTAACCCATAAGGGTAATGAATGAGATGTGATTAAAAACAAAAATATGCACAAACATTACAATAAAGAGAATAATATCATAGAAAATGTGTAGTTAAAAGAAAACCATATGCTGATATTGGGAATTCACTTTCATAATGAAAATACAATAAAATCATGATAATTATAAATATAAATGAATAAACAAAAATAATAATTATTATGCATAAACAAAAAAATTACCAAAGTCATTCAAAAGCAACTTGAGAAGACTCTTGGGTGAGTAAATTCACCAGAAGATCGAGAAACATGACAGATCTATCAAAAAACTAAAGACAAAAAGAACCTAACAACATTACATATACAGTTCCTTGGGCTCCAAAACAATAATGAAAGAAGACTTCAAGAAAATCATGAAAAGCTTTCTAGCCTTTTTGAAGACAACTCTTGGACCTGACGAGACTATTGGTCTTAAAACAGGGTCTAGACAGAGAACAGACCAATGTTTTTTTAAGATATTCCTTATCTGTTCTCCCTGTTTACTGTAAGGGGTGATAAAGAGTGGGCACTCATCCAGGGGGGGCTTCCTTGGGGACCGCTGGAGCAGGTCTCTCCTGTCCATGGCTGAGACCTCCTTAATTGTTTTAACCAGGTCATGGTGATTGTAGCCCCGCTTGATAAAGCGGTCATATAGATCTTTGACCTGGATATTAAAAGACTCATTAGTGGAACAATTGCGTCTGAGTCGTATTAGTTGGCCCTTTGGTATACTTCTGATTAGGGCTTTGGGGTGGCAGCTGTTAGCGCGCAAAAAGGTGTTCTGAGAATTCGGTTTTCGGAATACATCAGTGTTGATTTTAAGTGAGTTATTAATATATAGATATAAATCTAGGTAGTGTATGTGATGATAGTTGAAAGTGTATGTGAATTTGAGATTGAAATTATTAGTGTTAAGTGTATCAATAAATAATAATAACGTAGTGACATCACCATCCCAAATGAACAATAAGTCCTCAATGAAACGACGGTAAAATAAAATGTGCTCCCTATAAATGTTCACTTCTCCAAACACGTGGAGCGACTCCCACCAACCCATGAAAAGGTTGGCGTATGAGGGGGGAAAACTTGTCCCCATAGCCGTTCCACGTGTCTGGAGATAGTGAACCCCATCAAACAAAAAATAATTGTGAGTGCGTAAAAACCAAATACAATCTATAATAAAAGCCGATTGTGCATGTGAAAGATCAGAGCGATTGAGAAAGTGTCCAACAGCTGTCACCCCTTGCAAATGGGATATAATTGTATACAGCAACGTAACGTCAAGAGTCACCCATAAACAGTTCTTTTTCCATGTAAAGAAATCCTGCAGGAGGTAAGCGGAGCACAGCAGAGCAAATGCAGGGGCTATACACCAGAATGAATAAAAATCCTAACTGATTTTACAGACCCTGAAGAGCGTCACAAAAAAGATACATCATACCATCAAAATCCATCGCGCCAGCAAGAAAATCCATCAACCTCCTTTGATCTGGGCAATCAAAGGGAGTCAAAAAACTCCCAAAGAGGACGCGGCGCTCGCCCAAAAGAAGGGCAAATAAAGAGAAGAAAAATGGAACATTGATGCAAGAGAATAATGTAGTCAACATTTCAGGGGTAGATTTAACAGAAGGAGAGATAAAGGTTCTCAACAAGGGACTGAACTTTGGAATTCAGGACAATTTTGATCTCTTTAATACTGTTATGGATTTGCAAAAATACATTAGAAAATTATCTCTAAAAAAATTCTTTAACTCTAGACAGCCTGCTGTCGGTGGCGTCTCTACACCAGATGGCCCAGAGGACTCTATTCTGGGCCCTCTGGTGGGGAGGGGGATCACGGACGACAGGCTGTCCTTCAAAGAGTATACAGCTATACAAGACATGAATGATTTGTTTGATGAACAGGATGTGTCAGATGTTCAGAATGTTAGTGCCTCAGAACAGTTCCTCTTTTTGACCACTTCTAAACATACATCATTTAGGAAGAAATCCGTCTTCTGTCCTATGTTTTCCAAAGGCCCACACCTAGAGACATATGAAAAACTAGTGGAAAAAGATCTGCAATTACTAGCAAAAGGGTTTAATTTTACCACCACAACACCCAATAATTTATCCAAAGAAGAAGGCCAATCCTTGGCTGCTCTAAAAATTAGAAAAGACATAGTAATAAAAAATGCAGACAAAGGTGGGGCCATAGTGGTAATGAGTTCTGAGATGTACTGTTCTGAGGCAATGAGACAACTAAGGGATACTAATGCATATTCTAAACTTACCAAGGATCCTACACAAATGTATCTAAAAGAAATTGAGAAGCTTATAGATCTGGGCAGAGAGTTGCATGTTCTATCTAAACAGGAATCAGAATTTTTATTTAACCCCTTTCCCATTATACCTATTTTTCACCATCTCCCAAAGATCCACAAGTCGCTTGTGTCTCCGCTAGGCAGACCCATAATATCTAGCATTGGATCTTTGGGAGATGGTCTATCTAGGTATCTGGATTTTTTCTTGCAGCCGTTGGTTCAACAATTACCGTCATTTTTGAAAGACTCTTTTGATTTACTCCTAGACATTAAAAACTTCACATGGTGTCACACATACACTTGGGTCACATTAGATGTGACGTCTTTGTACACAGTCATAGAACACACCAAAGGTATCAAAGCAGTCACTCATTTTCTGAACAATTCTAATCTTCACTTGGCACAAATCACCTTTCTATTGGATAGTGTATTATTTTTATTACAACACAATTATTTCACTTTTAACAATCAATTTTATTTACAAACACAGGGCACGGCGATGGGGACTTCATTTGCACCTTCATACGCCAATTTGTTTATGGGACTTTGGGAAACTCAACACATCTTCGGTGACACCAACCCTTACAGACATCACATTAAATTTTATCGTCGTTATATTGACGACCTGTTACTAATTTGGTCTGGAGATACACATACACTTTCTTTATTTTTCACATATCTTGAATCCAACGACTGCAATCTTAGATTTACACATATGTTTCATGATCATCACATTAATTTTTTAGATCTCCACTTATATGTGGATACTGATCTTTCTATACAAACTAATTTTTATAGAAAAGAAAATTCTCGCAACTCTCTGCTCAGAGCGAACAGCGCACACCCTAGACCACTCTTGAACAGCATTCCTAGGAGTCAGTTTTTACGTCTCAGGAGGATATGCTCGACAGACGAATGCTTTAATAATCAAGCAAAACAACTCATGACAAGATTCAAGGCTCGTGGTTATTCTGATCACACTCTTGAAAGTGCATTACAAAATGCAATACAATCGAAAAGAGCAGATATATTGTGTAGACAAAAGAATACCAAAAAGAATAAAAGCATTCAGGAGAGTGACATACCCCTGTTCATTACAACCTACTCAAGACAAGCTGACACAATAAGATCAATCCTTAACAAACATTGGGAAGTACTTAGATTAGATGGGGACTTAGATAGAGTTACACTCTCCAAACCCAAAATAGTCTATCGCAAAACAAAAACATTGGGAGACCACTTGTCACCGAGTATGTACAGAGACAGAATGGTTCCAGAGAAAGAGCTTCCAAAGGGGTTCTACAAATGTGGAACATGCAACTTTTGTAAATATGCACTCCCCATTAAAACAACGAGGAATATTTTCACGGGACAGAAATACAGGATCAATTCATTCCTTACTTGCAACTCTAAATATGTAGTTTACATTCTCAAATGTGCATGTGGTTCTAGTTATATTGGTAGGACAATAAGACCATTAAAAATAAGGATCAGGGAACACATTAGAACTATCAAAAACAAGGATGACAATTACCCAGTGGCTAGACACTTCAACGAATGTGTACAGGGATCCATAAATCACTTAACATTCAGTGCTTTAGAACACATACCAATTCATCCTAGAGGAGGAGACAGAGAGACACTCCTTAACCGCCGAGAAATGCACTGGATTTATACCCTTGGGACATTGGCTCCCAAGGGTATGAACATTGACTGGGAACTGAAACACTTTTTAAACTAAATTGAACTAACCAAACCATCCCATGATACATTATGCCCAAATTATATAGAACACTCTTTTCGCAAATAAATATGGTGGGCCTTGACATATCAAAAATACAATAAAAATATGCACAGAAATACTATGTTTACATTTAATAACATTGTGTGATAGGTGGTGATAAAGTGTATTAAATGAATCAAGTGAGATCCTTTACAACATATGTATATATATGACAGTCAACAAATAGATGACTCTTGAGAGATCCTTTATGAACATCAATATGATATATATTGGGAAATAATATAATTCTTCCAATATGGACTGACATATATACATATGTTTGATTTCATTATTTATTTTTATTTTTATTTTATGTTCAATTTTATGATGGTACACTACCCACTCCTATCAAGTATTTATCTGTATGTTTCTGTTCCTGATGTATCTGTTCTGTTTATATAAATGCTTATGATCAAAAATGTACTATGACAGTTCCCAACATCCTTTACACAAACAAGGCTGATATAGTGAATAGTCTAATAATGTAATTAATATCTAGAAGAATATATAGGTTTAATTGGATAACTACTAATAGACTTATGTAACTACATTATTATTAGGCTAGTAAAGCTTTACCATACTATCAGCTAACCCATATTACTACATCACAATAATATCAATAGCCTTGTCATATGACTCATACTATTTCTTGTATTTTATTACCTCCTCACCATCATTTCAGCCGAGTAGTTTGTTTTTCTTGATTTTCCTGTATTGATACATTGTTTTTGACTAGGTTTTAATGTTGCTACACACATTGTTTCTTTCTGACTTACACTGCAGCCGCGCTGTTGATCGGAGACACTACCCGCACTTGCCAAGCACAGTATAATGGTTTCATTCATTCCATTGGCTATATCAGTCAGCCAATGAGATGGTAGCCTGGCGAACTCGCGCGCAAATCATCTTACTGAGATCAGCTGTTAGCGGGGGAAAACCTACATTAACAGAGCGGTTGCAGAGAGTAAAACAGTACTCTTTGATAAAGGGCAGAAGCCTGAAACGCATAAGAGATTTTACTTGTCCACTACCATGATGTCGATCATGCAATAAAGGATTTTTATTCATTCTGGTGTATAGCCCCTGCATTTGCTCTGCTGTGCTCCGCTTACCTCCTGCAGGATTTCTCTACTTGTCTATTACCAGCGTGATGCACGCCCAAGGAATTGCTGATACCTTCCAACCGTGAGTACCCCAGTCCGCTCACCTGCGCCCTGGGGGTTATGTTCCTAGTACCCATATACTTCCTAGGGGGACTTCAAACTGTTCTTAGGTTATCAGATATTTATTACTGATTTTACCATTAGATACAGGTCCCGCCCGCTACAGAGAGGAAGGGGTTAACTCAATGGAACACACGGCACTTATATTGTGAAGACGGCTTTTCCACTTTGTCATTATAAATACATGATATATATCTTTACAAGGAATACCATATAGCTGAGCACGGTATTGGGGATTTTTCTCCTACTTTTCACTTTTTCCATGTAACATTGTCAATTTGTTTCAGGAGGTCCCCGCTATCAAGAATGAAGGAGGGTAATGACCGAACCAGCGGTTGCAGAAAAGAATCCACATACCGTGAAACACCATCTCCCAAAGACCCAATACTAGATATAATAGGTCTCCCTGGAGGGGTGACCCGTGATTTGTGGATCTTCGGGAGATGGTGAAACACGGCCGTGGTGGGAGTGGAGTTGTAAAGAAATTCCTTTTCATTGTCAGAGAGGACACACAGAACGAGACCCTCATCAAGTAGATCCCTCAATTCCTTGAGAAACCTAGTTGTGGGATCCGACCGTAGCACAGCATAGGAACAAGTATCACAGAGCTGGCGTAGAGCCTCCCTGTGATAGTCATCCCTATGCTGCACCACAACCGCTCCCCCTTTGTCAGCATTTTTGATAATAAGTGATGTGTTAGATTTTAAATCACTGAGTGCTTTTTGTTCACTCATCGTCAGGTTATTACTAGAGTGATCAAATGCTGGAGAGTCAAAGGTAAAACCCTTATGTAAAAGAATAAGGTCTCTTTCAACAAGATTTTCAAATGTAGTTAGGAATTTACCCTTTGTAAATGAAGGAAAGAAATGGGATTTTTTCTTCAGACCCGAATCCCTCCTGCCTAAAAAGGTATCAGGATCGATGTCTTCCGTGTCAACCCCATTAAATTCCTCCATGTCCTGAATGACACATGATTTCCTGAAAGAAAGCATATTAGACATATTATTCATTAAATCAATACTCCCATTGTCTGCATCTATAGGTATCTCCGAAGCAGTCTTGTTCTTATCTCTAAAGAATTTCTTAAGGGTACATTTTCTGATAAATCTATGTAGGTCCACTACCGTATCAAATATCTGGAAGTCAGAGTTAGGGGCAAATTTAAGCCCTTTGTTCAAAAGGGAAATTTCATCTGGTGTCAATTCAACCTTTGAAATATTGATGACTCCATCATTTTCTGACAATTCCCCATTTAAGTGTTCATTTTGCGTTTTTTCGTGGACTCTTTGCTTCAGTCTTTTGTTGCCCCTTCTGGTCGCCTTTCGTTTTTTGAAAGTCGATTGGCCTCAAATTCTGAGTGGTGCCCATCATGTTGTCTGTAATCTCAGTCAGAGCCATCCCTCCCCCAGGGGTTGCGTTGCCCCTTAGGTTTTTGTTGATGTTGCATGTCTCGTCTCTCCGAGAACGATACAGAATGTCCCAGAGTATCTGTGTCAGATGTATCATAATCAGTGATATGTAAATCATCAGTTGAAGATGTCTTTTTGAGAATTGATTTCTTTGACCAGTATTTATTAGCGGATTTGTTATTTGGTGTAGAGGAACCTGTCTGTGGTCTGTTAGGCCTTCTTGGTTGGTTTGCTTTTTCCCATGCATACACCTGATTGTGTTCATAATCCAATTTATCCCGCTCGTATTTTATCTGTTTTTTTCTAGAGATATCTTTATCCAGATCTTTTATGGCTTTCTCTAGAGCCTGGTCATGATCTTGATAGCCCCCCATTTTAGAGAATTTCATTATCTTTTTTTGTAGAGATTTGGCTTCTTTTTCTACTGAAATTTTTTCCTTTATTTTGAGTGAAGTAAACAATTCTATCAATTTAAAGGAACATTCATTAAGAATGGTCTTCCAGTCATTCTCAAACTCTGAATTTACAAAGCCAAAAGTGGGTGACTTTTTTATTCTCAATCCTCTAGGGATACGTTTAGATTTGGTGTAATTCCCTGAAAGAAAGCATATTAGACATATTATTCATTAAATCAATACTCCCATTGTCTGCATCTATAGGTATCTCCGAAGCAGTCTTGTTCTTATCTCTAAAGAATTTCTTAAGGGTACATTTTCTGATAAATCTATGTAGGTCCACTACCGTATCAAATATCTGGAAGTCAGAGTTAGGGGCAAATTTAAGCCTGCATCATCAAGGGTTTAATCATTTGTTCTTTTTTAACTTTTTGATAATAAGGGAGATTATATTCTCTTTTAATAATACTAATTATATCTAGGTATCTATATCCAGTATTTTTCTTTTTCTCTATTTTTCTTTTTCCTTAATTACTCTTTTTGATTCATTTTTACCATATGATATATCTTATGGTTCCTGTTATAGATATTTCTATCTTGTCCTTGGGGTCAAAATAATAATTTTATCAATCACTTGTGTTATAAGTTATTATGAGTATTTCTGTGCATCTCTTATATTGTTTGCTGGATTCTGTACAAAGAAATAATTGCATACTATTAGCTATATACCAAACTATAGGTCATACCTAGTTTATCCATACTGCCTTCAATGCATGATTCCAGCTCTAACAATATATTGAGATTGGGAATGAGAGTTCCCTGCTCCTTTAGCATTCTTCTGATACATTTACCTATATACTTGATATGTTGCCAGGAATTGGGATTGTTATCCTCTACCATTAATTGTATAGTATTGTATATGCAATTGTAGGCATTGATTTGATCACTCCTAACTAGGTTTCCATATTAAGTATATATTTTTAATTTTATTTTTCATGGGTTATTGATTGATCTTGTCTGCCCTCCTCCTTTTCTAAGAAGACAGGCTCAATCATATATCCACTGGTTTTGTCTATATGAGTTTCCTTTGTACAAATGTGTGTTTGACGAAGTTTTTTTCATTAAAGTTTTCACATTCAATATTATTGTTTTTTCAGCCAATCGCGGCGTTTAATGCGTCCTCTCCATTATGGGCGTGAGTTAGGAGCCTAGCGCGCGTCACAGTAGCGACGAGACTATCGGTCGCATGGAGATGACGTCATAGATGCCGCGATTTTGGCGCGAAAAGATTTGTGGATATAAGGATGCATCTATGAACCTCTCCTTACACCTTGAGAAAGTCCTTTACGGACGAAACGCGTAGGTGCGTCCCTACCATTGTTGTTTTGCTCTGACCATTAAAGTACTCTTTTAATACATATCCCTGTTTGGAGTTACCCTCATTTTGGCGATCCACTAGCTGGTAGGCTGCCAAGAAACGCTGCTGTGCTCCTCTACATCCTCGCTGCTCTTCAGACCTATCCTATGCAAGGAACTGTCGAGACAGGGCATCCGCCTTCAGGTTTTTGGAGCCAGGAATGAAGGAGATGAGGTAATTGAACCGTGAAAAGAATAGTGCCCAGCGGGCTTGTCGAGCGCTCAAACGACGTGCCCCTTCTAAGTAGAGAAGGTTCTTATGATCTGTGAGTATGGTTATGGGTGTCTCCGTGCCTTCTAAGAGGTGTCTCCATTCCTATAATGCTAACTTGATTGCCAAGAGCTCCCGGTTACCGACATCGTAATTCCATTCTGCGGAAGAAAATGTCTTCGAAAAGAAGGCCCATGGGTGTAATCTGGCTAAGGGGGAAGTCCTTTGGGACAGGACAGCACCAGCCCCGACGTCAGAGGCATCCACTTCCAGAGTAAATGGAAGTTTAGGGTCTGGGTGGGTGAGGATAGGGGCAGACACGAAAGCCTTTTTTAGAAGATTAAATGCCCGCACAGCGGGTTCGGACCATGATGAGGGATCTGCACCTTTCTTGGTTAGAGCGGTGATGGGAGATACCGTGGTGGAAAAATTGCGAATGAAGCGACGGTAATATTTTGCAAAACCTAGAAAGCGTTGCACGGCTTTGAGGGTGGTCGGACGGGGCCAGTCCAGAATGGCCTTTAGTTTTTCTGGATCCATATTGAAGCCGGAGTCAGAGATAATGTATACCAGGAATGCAACGGACGTCAGATGGGACTGGCATTTCTCCAATTTCGCAAAGAGATGTTTCTCCTGGAGGCGTAACAGCACCTGTTGAATGTGTTTGATGTGTTCTTGGGTGGATTTAGAAAAGATTAGGATGTCGTCTAAGTAGACGATAAGGAATTTGTTAAGAATGTCCCGGAAAATCTCGTTGACAAAATCCTGAAAGACTGCTGGTGCGTTGCACAGACCGAACGGCATGACCAGGTATTCATAGTGGCCGTCATGGGTGTTAAAAGCAGTCTTCCACTCGTCCCCCTCACGTATCCTTACTAAATTGTAGGCGCCTCTTTGGTCTAGTTTAGAAAAAACAGTCGCTCCTTGAAGGCGGTCGAAGAGTTCCGATATCAAGGGTAGCGGGAAGCGGTTCTTGCGCGTGATGTTATTCAAACCCCGGTAATCGATGCATGGACAAAGAGACCAGTCCTTCTTCTTTACGAAAAAGAAGCCTGCTCCGACTGGGGAGAAAGACTTTCGGATGAAACCCCTCTCTAAATTCTCTGCAATGTAAGTGTTTATGGTTTTAGTCTCTGGGAGAGAGAGTGGGTAAGATCGTCCCCTGGGAAGAGCTTCCCCGGGTAGCAGGTCAATCGGGCAGTCGAAAGGTCGGTGCGGAGGCAGAACCTCGGATCGTGCTTTGTTGAACACATCGCGGAATTCCAAATATACAGAAGGCAAGGAGTCGACCTTCTCTGGCAGGGTACACAAACCACCAACCTTCTGGAACATCCTAGTACAGGTCTTGGCACATGGAGCACCTCACTGGATGGGTTCCCGATCGGTCCAGTCGATGCGAGGATTGTGGACTTGGAGCCAAGGAAGACCCAGAATCAACTCAACGGAGGGAGTGTGGATAACATCGAGGGTAATGATCTCCGTATGAGCGTCGACGAACTGCAGTAGGAGAGGCACCGTCTGTAGCGTGATGAATGCCAGCTGTAGAGGTCGACCGTCAATGGCCTCCAGACCCACTGGCGAACTCTTGCTGATAAGTTGAATATTGTTCCGTCTAGCAAAGGTTTGATCGATGAAATTGCCTGCGGAACCGGAGTCTACGAATGCCCGTGCTTGAGTATGAAACCCCTCTCCTGACAGCGTTACTGGCAACAGTATCCTGGTGGGAAGGACATCTTTGATGATGGGAGAGAGGGCAGTGTTCCCAACGAGACTCTTCGGGATCTCATTGGGACTTGGAGTTTCCCGGCTTGTGGGGACACTGGAGCACTAAGTGACCGGAATTGCCACAGTACATGCAGAAACCGGCATTGCACCGGCGTTGTTTCTCGGCAGAAGACAGCTTATTACCTCCCAATTGCATTGGTTCCAGGACGTCCAAGGGTGGAGGTGTTGGAGGCACGAATGATGGGACAAGAGACCTTGAAACCTGTTGACGGTAACGAGAATGTTCAGTCCTCCGCTCCTGCAGACACTGGTCCACCCGAATGCACAGGCCGATCAAATCCTCTAGGTCAGTGGGACGTTCCCGCGCTGCGAGCTCATCCTTTAGGGATTCTGACAGACCCTGCCAAAACGCCGAAGATAGTGCTTCATTGTTCCATCCTGTCTCAGCAGCAAGGGTGCGGAACTCCACAGCGTACCGGGCGACGGAACGATCTGCCTGGGTTATGTGGTGGAGAGAGGAAGCTGCCGTTAATTGCCGTGCAGGGGTGTCGAAGACTCTTCGGAACTCATGGGCGAAAAGGTCGATGTCCTGTGTGATGGGCCCTCGTTGTTCCCAGATGGGAGAGGCCCAGGCCAGCGCCTCGTCTGTGAGAAGAGCCACGATATAGTCGACCTTAGAAATGGAAGAAACAAAACGAGAGGGCGAGAGTCGGAATTGGATGAAACATTGATTAAGGAAACCCCTACATCCTTGGGGGTCCCCAGCATAGCATTTGGGAGCAGGAATACGGGGTTCCACAGCAAACGGAGGTGATGCAAAGACTGTTGCGGAGGCTGTAGGGGCCATGGGTGAAGGTCCCAGACTGGAAGCTCGGGCTTGAACGGTAAGGGAATGAAGGCTCTGCTGAAGCAAATCCATCCGCCTATCATTTTGTTCCAGATAATTCTCTAGCCTGGTGAAGAGATGCGTGTGAGAATTTAAAGTACGCTCCACCTCAGCGGGGTCCATGTTTGTTGGCGGCTGAGCATAATGTCAGGACGAGCTAACCACAAATGAGGCGGGACCGCGGTGCTGAGGTGGGATAGGATATAACGCCACCCACAGCCACGAGGGCACGTCTTGAGAGTAGAGTGGTCTGGGAGTCCGAGTCAGGGCAGGATAGGTACGGATGGTAGAGGGTGCTGTTAGCCAAGTCTGGGGTTAGAGAGAGGGACGTAATCGTTTACCGTTTGCCAGATTCGGGGTGCGAGAGGTGCGGAGAAACGTATTGCCGTATGCCAAGTTCGGGATGCCAGAGGTGCGGATAGTCATAGAGGAAGCCAGTTCGGTACACGAGGAAGACTGCAAAACAAGACAGGACAAGACAGGACTAGGTAGGCAGAGAGTGATGAGAACAACTGGTTCTATGCTCAGCCGACGAGTTAGTGAAACTGTAGGGTATATGGGAGAGAGAGGACCCAATGGCAGCGCAGCAATGTGGGGGTGTGTGGAAGGGCCAGGCTACGGCAGAGATAGGTCCAGCATGAGTCCCAGGGGAGGAGCAATAAAGCCCAGTAGTAAGGTTGTATTTAATAGCAGCAATAGTTTGAGGTACTGTGCCTTTATGGGGCTGGTGCGCCTCCGTGTGGCCACGCCTCCATGTAGCAGCGCTTGCGGGCGCTTGACCGGGCATACCCGCAGACCAAAACTTGAAGAGGAGCATTGGCGTGCGCGCGCGCCCACGTGGAGCTGCGATCGGCGTCTTGGAGGAAGGCTGCCTGTGCCGCGGGAGGACCCGGCGGAGCTGCAGGTGAGTGGGGAGCACGCCGAGGGCGGCGTGACTCCCGGATCATTACACTCTGAGTATACCTCTACATGATGCGTTTGCGCCGGGAGGTTGCGCGATGACGTCACTACGTAATCTGGTGCGAAACGGAGGCGGATCAGCTGGGTATTTAAAGGAGTGTATCTGCATTAGTTTTTCACTCCTTGATAAAGAACAACACGTTTGAAACGCGTAGGAGGTTTTTCCCTGTGCTGTTTTTACTCCATTAAAGATTTTTTGGTTACTTGGATCCTCTCCTAACTCCAGTTTCTGACGGTGCTCTACTCTTCTCAAATCTACCTTGGCGCACATTGTACCAGCATTTCTACTTGACTGCACACCACTCAGGACATTCAGATTGTTGCAATATGTGAGTATCTTTGATTTCATTTTATTCTGATCATTGTATTACATTGTGAGTCAAGGGACCATCCCCATGTGGGAACATATAGGGGCTTCACCAACAGCCTTATCTTCAGGGATTATTTGGCCCCACAGAGGACTTTACATCTTCATTAACCTCACTAGCCCCATTCTGCAAATCTATTTGCATTATATGAATGATATGGATCCAGAGCTGGAGCGCATTAATCACTAACTACCTTTCCACTATACATTTGTTGTCTGAATACATTCTGCTTGTGCCCTCGTGTGGTGCTATTAAAAACTGCTTGTAAGCAAACTCTGCTTTGACATACATACTGTAATACTGTAGATTGATGTGTATCATCTTCTTAGTGATAATTTGAGTGATTTTCATGTACTGTAGTAATTAATCATTGATACTCTGTATAGTTCATTTTAATAATAATAATAATAATAATAATAATAATAATAATAATAATAATAATAATAATGTGATCATTACATTAGATTACAGCGCTATGTTCACTAATGTACATCTTGACTCAATGTAGATTTGGACATCAATGCTTTTATACTTGAAATCTCCAACTGCATGCAACTTTTTTCCTTAACTCTCATCTGCATGACTTGTTAATATATTCAATTTGCTATATTTGATATATTCCCTTCATATAATTATTAACCATTACGTTTTATGACTACAATTAAGTTATTGCCTCATCTATGTAGAATATCTCCTCTTGAAAGACGTTTTTAATGATCTTTTAAAGTATTTTAGTATTATTAATTTTGGTAATTATATTGGTGTCCAAATTAGATTTCCTCTCTTGGAATTTTAGTGACCCAATAAAGTGGATATATAAATATGAACTTCAAAATATTTATACTTTGTTACTAACCCTATCAATGGGTTATTTTATTTCTCTTAATTAAATATTTTGTTTAATAAATATTAATACATGTTTTCTATTTTTAGAGATTCAGTCTATCCTATTGGACTCAACTTCAGGGTCTACATTGTGTTTGCATAGGTATGGGTTTAGATCGCTATTTTTAATATGGATTCACTTTGCTGTCTAGGCTAACCACTTCCTTGTGTATGTGGTTACCATGGCAGCATCCTGATGACGCGGAGCCCTCTGAGTGCCCTGAGCATCATAACAATCATAACAACACTGGCATGTGTGTGACCCCCCACTCCCACCCCTTAACGAATCTCTGTGTGAACTGCAGGAGGTGCAGAGGGAGCTGTGTGTGTGTGTGTGTGTGTGTGTGTGTGTGTGTGTGTGTGTGTGTGTGTGTGTGTGTGTGTGTGTGTGTGTGTGTGTGTGTGTGTGTGTGTGTGTGTGTGTGTGTGTGTGTGTGTGTACTTTTGAATGTGTGTCTATGTGTCTGTGTGTGTTTCTGTGTCCTTCCATTCTCTCCCTCCCCATTCCATTCATTCTCTCCTTCCCACATCCCTTCATGCTATCCTTTCCCCCTTCCCTCCATTCTATCCCTCCCCCTTCCCTCCATCCTCTCACTCCCCCTTCCCTCCATTCTCTTACTCACCCTCCCCTCCATTCTCTCCTTCCCCCCATTCTCTCCTTCCCCCTTTTCCCTCATTCCCCCTTCCCACCTTCCCCCCTTCTCTCCTCCCCCTTCCCTCCATTCTCTCCTTCCTCACTGTTCCCCCTTTCCTCCTGTTTCTCCTCCCCCTTCCCTCCATTCTCCCCTTCCCCCATGTTCTCCCTCCCATTCTCTCCCTCCCCTTCCCTCCATTCTCTCCTTCCCCCTTCCCTGCATTCTCTCTTTCCCCCTTCCCTCCATTCTCTCCTTCCCCCCTTCCCCATGCTCTCCTTCCCCCTATGCTCTCCTTCCCCCTTCCCTGCATGCTCTCCTTCCCCCTTCCCTTCATGCTCTCCTTCCCCCTTCCCCCCATTCTCTCCCTCCCTCTTCCCTACATTCTCTCCATCCCCCTTCCCTACATTTTCTCCCTCCCTCTTCGCTCCCTTATCTCCTCCCCCCTACCCTCCATTCTCTCCTTCCCCCTTCACCTCCTTCCCTCCATTCTCTCCTTCCCCCCTTCCCTCAATTCTCTCCTCCCCTCTTCCCCCATCCCCAATTCCCTCCTTTTTCTCCTACCCCATACCCTCCATTCTCTCTTTTCCCCTTCCCTATCTCTCCCTCCACTTATCTCCCTCCCCCTTTCCTCCATTCTCTGAGGGGGAACCCTTTCCTCCATTCTCTCTCTCCCCCTTCCCTTCATGCTCTCTTTCACCCCGTTCACTCCATGCTCTCCTACCCCCCTTCCCTCCATGCTCTCCTTCTCCCCTTCCCTCCATGCTCTCCTTCCCCCCTTCCTTCCATTCTCTCTCCCCTTCCCTCAATTCTCTTCCACCCCTCCCTACATTCTCTCCTTCCCCCTTCACCCCCTTCCCTCCATTCTCTAATTCCCCCTTCACCCCGTTCCCGCCTTCCCTCTTCCCTCCATTCTCTCCCTCCCTCCCTCTTCCCTACATTCTCTCCCTCCCTCTTCCCTACATTCTCTCCCTCCCTTCTCTCCTTCCCCCTACCCTCCATTCTCTTCTTCCCCCCTTCCCTCAATTCTCTCCTTGCCCCCTTCCCCCCGATTGCCCCTTCCCCATTTCCCTCCTTTTTCTCCTACCCCCTACCCTCAATTCTCTCTTTTCCCCTTTCCCATTCCCCTCTTCCTCCATCTCTCCCTCAGCTTCTCTCCCTCCCCCTTTCCTCCATTCTCTGCTTCCTCCCTTTCCTCCATTCTCTCCCTCACCCTTCCCTTCATTCTCTCTTTCCCCCCGTTCCCTCCATGCTCTCCTTCCCCCATGCTCTCCTTCCCCCTTTCCTCCATGCTCTCCTTCCCCCTTCACGCCCTTCCCTCCATTCTCTCCTTCCCCTTCACCCCTTCCCTCCATTCACTCCTCCCCCTTCCCTCCATTCTCTCCTCCCCCTGCCCTCCATTCTCTCCCCCCCCTTCCCTTCATTCCCTCCTTCCCCCCTTCCCCCATCTCACCTTCCCCCCATTCTCCCCCCCTTTCCTCCATTCTCTCCTTACCCCCTTCCCACCTTCCTCTCCTCCCACCTTCCCTCCATTCTCTCCTTCCCCCTTCTCACCTTCCCCCCATACTCTCCCCCTTTACTTCATTCTCTCCTTCCCCCCATTCCCTCCTTCCCCCTTTCCTCCATTTTCTCCCATTCCCCCTAACCCTCCTTCCCTCCATTCTCTCATCCCCCATCCATCCACTCTCTCTTTCTCTCTCCCCATTCTGTGTCTGCCTCTCTCTAGTGTAGATAAATGTATTCCATTGTCTGCTAGTTAAAAAAAAAATTCTGCCCATTTAATATAGTGGGGTTATTTCCCCCCAATTTTTTAATTAAATCAAGGGTGCATCTTAGAATCGTTAGCATCTTACAATCGAAGAAATGGGGTAATATAGCAATAGTAAATACTGGGAAGCAACAGTACAGTAAAACAAATGTGACTGTCATTAATTATTACATAATATATGACTATTTACATATGTAGCATGACACACAACATTATTGGACATATTCTCAAGAGGGGTAATGGCATATATTATTGCCATTACATTTATTTTGTAATTGAAGTGTGGGTATGACTTTGGAGGTCAAGGGGGGTGTTCAGTTGGTCAATAAGCTCAGTCATGATAATGAAATAGCAAATACTAGATACTGTATCATCCTTTTAATGCATACAGTCAAAATTAAGGTACATCGTTAGTTGTAGAGATGGGTTATTTTTTATCAAATTTGGATGTGCCTCGGATTTGGTGGTGCCTTTGTTCTGCGGTATCACGCTTGTGCGAGCCCACAGACAAGACCTGACCCCGGCACTGAGGTGGAAAGGACAGTGCCACACACCCACAGTAGCGAAGGCGGGCCCAGTAGGTGGTTTGTAGCGTTGCTGGGTCTGTGTATGAAGAAAACGGGTTAATCCAATACTCGCCAGGTTCCAAGGGTAGGAGAGGTACACGTAGTCATTATCCGTAAGCCAGGGGTAAAGATCCAGAGAGAATCCAAATGCAAAGCCAGGTCGGTACACGAGAGGTTAATCCATAAGCCAGGGGTCACGAGCCAGAGAGAATCCAAATGCAAAGCCAGGTCGGTACACGAGAGGTAACTGTAGAAAACAAGCAAGACAGGGCTGGACAAGCCAGGCACACACAAGGCTACACAAAGTCAATGTTCAGCAAGGTATGCCAGGAAGAGGCAGTCTTATATAGGAGACAGGAACCAGTAGGGGAGGGAGCGGAGGCGGGGCCTCCGCAGGTGCCAGGATAGGCTGCAGGAGACAAGGCTCAAAGCAAAGCTTGACACGTAGCTGGGCTCGTTGCACGCCATCATGCGCATGCACCGCGCACAGCGGAGGTGCGGCACGTCCCGAGGGGGCGGAGCTATGCTCAGTGACCGTGCATAGAAAGAGCGGGTGCGCGCACGCTCTGTAACAGGAACGGTGATGCGCACATCAGCGGGGGCAAATCTTCGGCAGCTGCCGCTTCAGTACTATAGATAGGCGAGGAGGGAACGCGCCACAAGGGGCGCACTCCCTGATTCCTCACGTGGATTTGCACAGATCACTGTCAAAATGAGAAATTCGTAATTGCAGATTTTTTTCTTGCAAAGAATAATCTGTTCCTGGACAAATGTTTGGCAATCCGTAAATGGATTCTTAATCCGTTTGTGGATTGTTAAAAAGGAACACACACAGAAACCTTTCTCATTTTATTAGCAGTCACCTGTTGTGTGTATATATATATCCCCTCAAACATTTCCGAATAAACTATATAGAGCCTAATATACCAACCTAATGACTGGAATGGTGTCAGACCGAACAGGACTAGAACCTAAAACCACTGCTCTTCTAGGCCACAGCTCTAGCAGTGTGAGCTAAACCAGATTAGGGTTAGCACCACTGTCACAGCTGCGTTTCACCTTGTTTTTAAATCTGTGTGTCAGAAAACGTGTTTTATTTCATCTCAAAGAATTTGAAGAAATTGAAAAGGCAATTTTTTAGCTAAGGTGTACTCCTTAGAGATGAATAATGACCTGAACAAAGTGACTTTTAATACAGATGCAACTGCCGGTTCTGTGCCGCGTGGCATCCTAATCAACTCCTATCCCGTGACACAGAAATTCTTAATTTTCCCACGATTTAGCCATAATCTGAAAGAGTGCAGAAATTTAAATTTAGCATTATCTGTAATACCGACCAGAACCACAATTCAGCGATCGCAAGTTATTGTTAGGGTGACCAAATTTTCAAAATGAAAAACCGGGACACTTTAAAACATTATTTATAAAACAATGTACATCACGTCATGCCCCCCCCCCCCCTCGTTTGCCATGACAACAAGACACTAACGTCAGGCGGTGACATGTTGCCATGACAATGTGGCATCACGTGATGCCTCGTCACCATAATGCATCCCATTGTCATGTCAACTTGATGCCGCGTGACGTCACGGAGCAGCTCGTTGTTATGGCAATGTGTATTACGTGACGTCGCCCAGCCATGTTGACAGAATTTGGAGGGAAGGATACAGTCAAAGGCAAGATAAATAAATATATAATAAATAGATCTAAAAAAATGTTATCTCCGCGTTAGCTTTCAATAGAAGGTGGCAACCCTGGCTGCAGTGTGTGTTTCTGTATACAGAGGTAGGGGCTGCAGTGTGTGTTTGTGTGTGTATAGAGCAGTGATTCCCAAACTTTTGTTTGGAGGAACCCTTTAAGTATTTCGTTACATTTTGGGGAACCCCTATCTGGATAAAATGTTCAACGGGTAAATCACAAAATAGACGTGTAAAGCAGTGGGGGTAATAAATAATAATTAACTCATACTTTTGAATAAACAATGTGTATATATTTTATAATGATTTTGATTTAAACACCCCCCCCCCAACATCTCACATCACCCCCTCACGGATCAATCGATCTCTCTCCCCCCCTTCTTTCTCCCTCCCCCCCTTCTTTCTCCCTCCTCTCTCTCAACCCCCTTCTCGCCTCTCCCTTCCCTTTTCTCCTCTACTTCTCTCCTCCTCCCCCTCTTTCTCACCCCCTCTCTCTCTCTCTCTCTCTCCCCTCTCCCATGCTCTCCCACTCCCCCTCTCTCTCTCCTCCCCTCTCTCTTCCCCCCTCTCTTTCCCCCTCTTCCTCCCTCTCTTTCCCCCTCTCCCCCCTCTCCCTCCCCCCCTCACGCGCTACACCCCTCTCTCTCTCTCTCCCTCTCCCCCCCTATCTCTCTCCCCCCTCTCTCTCTGCTCTCCCCCTCTCTCTCTCTCTCCCTCTCCCCCTCTCTCTCCCCTCCCTCTCTCTCTCCCTTCTCTCTCTCCTCCCTTCTCTCTTCCCCCCCTCTCCCTCTTCCTACCTGTGGCGGCTGAGGGTTCGTCGGAGGCGGCAGGCTATGAGTGGCTCTGAGGGTGGAGGGAGAAAGCCAGGTTGCTGGGGGAGCGAGGGGGGGAGCCGGGGTGCAGCCGGGAGCGAGGGGGGCAACCGGGGTGCTGTGGGGAGCCGGGGTGGTGCCGGGGGGAGCGAGGGGGGAGCCAGGAGTGTGAGGGAGAGAGCCGGGTTGCCGAGGAGCCAGAGGGAGGGCCAGAGTGCCAGGGAGAGGCAAAGACCTGCCCCCCCAGATACTCCATCCAATCCCATGCGGCCCGGCCTTCTAAAGCCCCGCCCCCCGGATACTCCATCCATTCCCCTGCAGCCCGGCCTTCTAGAGCCCCACCCCCCAGCATTCTCCATCCAATCCCCTGAGGCCCGGCACGCTTCTGCAGAAGCCCAACCCCTGGCAGTAAGAAAAAATACATGCCGGGCTGCTCTGCATCCTCTTCCTCCCCGCTGCCGCGCACTGCCCCCCCCCCCCCCATCCCCGCACACCGCCGACGACACAAAAAACCGGGACATTCCCGGGACAGTCAGGCAACTGGTACAGCACACAAAAAACCGGGACTGTACCAGGAAAAACGGGGCGAATGGTCACCCTAGTTATTGTGTCTTAAAAATCTAATAGCAAAGCAACCTGTCACTTATTCCCATTCATGTGCGCACGATCCTATACCACACAGAAGCACCGTACTGTATGTACTTCAAGTTAATTTTTTTAAGGATGAGATGAGCAGACGACGACTGGTGCGCATCGGTGGTCAAAGGATGAGATGAGCGTGGATGGCTAGTACGGCATCGGTGATCAAAGGACGAGATTAGTGGGGAGCAGCTGGTTCAGCATCGCTGGGAGAAGGACGAGATGAGCAGGCAAAGGCTGGTTAGGCATCGGTGTTCAAAGGACGAGATGAGTGGGGAATGGCTGGTTCAGCATTGGTGGACGAAGGACAAGATGAGCAGATGACGGCTGGTTGGGCATCGGTGGTCAAAAGATGAGATGAGTGGGGACAGCTGGTTCGGCATTGGTGGATGCAGTGCATAGTGGCAGAATATGGCTGGTTCTGATGTGCTTGGAGTAGGTGAACTGGAGCTGCTCTGTCAAATCATTTGAGAAGAGATGACTTTTGCCATTTTCTTCTTTCTGTACCCCGGTCCGGGAATCTTTGCCTTTGGAGCTATCGGTGCCGTTTCTTTAGGCACCTTTGCCTTTCACTGGAGGGCTCGGAAACAGCTGCCACCTTTCACTTTCTCGTGCCTCGTATAGCAGCAGCAAGCTGGTCTTGCATCAGTAGAATCGGGAATAATCCCTGGCAGAAGATGAAGCACAATACAGTATCTGGACAAGAGCTCGTTCAGATAGAGATCAGTGTGTGGGAAGCTATGCAATTTGTGTAAACTTTTATGCACAATATCGTTGGCTGGCAGGCCCACGATGTAAAGGTGTAAAAAGTGGGCGTATACTTTACCTGTACAGGTAAATTATAAATACACCATCACTTCTGTAGTGAATATACATATATACATTGAATATACATTAACCTATGCTTCATTCCATTTCTAAAGCAGCGATGCCCAGAAAAGTTATTTCAAAGGATCTTAGCATGATGATACTGCAGATGTACAAAAAAAGGACACAGAGTAATGCAGATCACATGCTGGTTCATTTTCATCGGGCATCCAGGTAACACAGCGCTGTGTCCACTATCTGCATCCCCAATTCATAGATTTAATTGACTATGTAAACTATATATTTGACATTTTGAAAAAGGCATTATTGGATTAACTGATATAATAGTTTAACTGTTTATTACTAATATTATTGTATTTATAATAGCTTAACTGTTATTTTGACTATAAGTATATTTGTAAACATATCCAAGAGATTCATATTATGTTTTCTCAGAACATTGTTCATTGTTTTTACTTGTTGAAATGCGTAAGAGATTTCCTGTCTGCACCATGTTGTCCAAATAAAGAAGTTTTTTTATCTTATCAGCTGTTATCCTGAAATATCCCATATTGGCACGGCTGTGGTCTGCTTCACCTTACCTTCTCGTGGGTCACCATTCTACTGTATACACTTATGCTTGTAATACTGTAAATGATTGTGAAACATACAGGACACCTGCAAGCTCATATTGAACCCCCAAAATAACCACAACATATACTGCTGTGGCAGCTTTTATTCTAACAAATCACCGTTTTTTCCCTGGCTTGTTCCTGGAATGCGACGCTGTTCACCTGGCGCATGCCGCGTTCATCTTGCGTTCCCAACACGGGTCATGCCGGCTGATACGCGGTTGATGCGTTTATTGATAATGGTTTGGATTTTAATAGGCTGTCCGCCAGATGTCGCGTGTCCACCAGATGGCAGATATTCATGAATTGTAATGCGCATGCACTTCAGTAATGTGTCGGCTTGCAGGTGTTTCGTTTAAAAAAGATACTGTACCACAGTGTGCCATTGTAACTTGGCCTTGAGACTGAAGGAAGAGGTTGCAAAAATGTATCAATTTAGGCTTTTCATATTAAAGAAAGACAAAGACCAGTTTCAGTTACAGTATTCTCCAGAGACCCGCCCGCCATGAGTGTTCAAGTGCAGCCCGCTTTCTAAAAACCCGACAGAAGTTACGCGTATTTGATATGGGCTGCGATTAATGCAACAGAGGATAAGATGGCAACAGTTGCTCAAATTTATCAGTATTTTATCGAAAACTATGACTTTTACAAATTTTCGCCAACTCCTCATACGTGGAAGCGTGCAGTAAGGAAAAGGTTATTTAGCGATCCCTGTTTTCATCGTATTGAGCCACAATTTGTTGGAGGGTATTGGTGTGTATCACCGGATTTTTCCGGTATCTATGATCATGAAGGCGGCAAAGGGCGAAGGGTCGTGTTAAAACCAACTAAGAAGCGACAGTCGCTGCAAAGCAATGCACCAGCACCGGCTTCCAATAACGGTCCCACCGTCAGTGACAACCCTGAGCCTGAGCCTGAGGCTGAGCCGGATTTCGCGTGCAGTTTTGATGAAGCTTGCATGTACCTAAGCAATTTCCAGCCTCACCAGCTGACTACAGGTGGACTAGTCCCGCTGCAAACGATCGACGTGGATGATCAAGAACGCTGGACTGGCAGTGGACCGGCGCCGGCGCCAGCTGAATGGGAAATTCTATGGTGAGTATTGTTGCCGTATTATTTTCTGTGTTTTTTTTATTTTGACAATACTGTATAAATATCGGTGCGATTCCAAAGTCAAGCGATTCTCCTGTAAGCAATATCATTGGCTGAGCGGCTTCTACAGTACTGTACTGCAGATACTGAACTATTGGTGGAATGATAGGTGCATGCGCATATGAACAGGAGATAATTATTGGTGTGGCTGGCTGGGTACTTCTTTAGGGGGCTGAGCATTACTGTACTTTAAAACTTTTCTTTTTGTTTTTCCTCAGAAAAGAAAACGGCTAATGGGGGGATTTCGATGGATAATATTGTACCGTATGCTGATGTTTTCCGGCCGTATAGTATACTGTGTAATAAACCCGAAAAAATAAAACTATGCATTTATTCTACATGTACAGTATCATTTACATTATGTGTCTTCTAGAGTATACAGTGGTATACAGTGCCAGGTTCCTAACATCTATGTGCAAAATGAATTTTATTTCTAGGTGCCCTAGAACAGAAGTTCTCACGCCAATTGGCCGTGAACTTGACCGAGGCCCTAGTTCCCATGCCAATTGCGCGATTACCCTGACTCCGTTCTGTTGCCACGAGAGGGTCGCTATTTGCCATGCAATCCTGTCTGAACTAGGACTACATGGTGACCGAATCTGAGCCCTCTAGGTTGAACAGAACCGGAGTTATGGGTTCCAGGTTTCTGCTCATTCTGACTGAGCCGTTTCAAAGCAGCACGGCTTTCTCCGCCATTACGGTCAATGATAGGACCCTCCTCGCCGGCGTGATCCTTTCTCGTCGACATTATTGGTCGGACCCTGTTGGGGTCAAGTGAGAGGGTTCCTAACATCTAGGTGCCCTAGAACAGAAGTTCCCACGCCAATTGCCCTAGTTCCCACGCCAATTGCGCGATCATTGCTCTTTTTTTACAATGTTGCCGATCTTGCGGCTTTGCGGTCTGGCAGTAAAAAAACAGTGCAGTAAGCCTCGACATTTGTTACACTGTCAAAGGAGCAAATTGAAACAATGTAAGACAAATCAACATGTTCTTTTATTGGTGGAGTCAGTACAAAACATTTATTTACAAATACTGTACAATGTAGAAACATTTTAAGTGCACAACAATTCAAAACATCAACAGGTGTATGGTTTACTGCTACATGTGTGAAAACATTTGTCAGTCAGTATGGTTTACAGTCACATGTTTTAAATACAATACAGTACATTCTTTAATATCTTTAAAATATAAATATATAAATATAATTTAAAATAATCCGTTCTGTGGGTCTGAGCGGGTTGAAATTTGACTGGTCCTCATGCGGAAGGACCCTTGCCATAGTGGCCAAATATCGGCCTTCCACGTCCCCTGGAACCGGAGATACAAAAATACAGTTTAAAAGCACATTACAAAAGTGGCTTTTTTTCTGCCATGCAAGTCAATGGCAGAAACCTAAATTTTACCATTACCCTGACTCCATTCTGTTGCCACTAGAGGGTCGCTATTTGCCATGCAATCCTGCCGCAACTAGGACTACATGGTGACCGAATCTGAGCCCTCTCGGTTGAACACAACCGGAGTTATAAGTTCCAGGTTTCTGCTCATTCTGACTTATCCGTTTCAAAGCAGCGCGGCTTTCTCCGCCATTACGCTCAATGATAGGACCCTCCTCACCGGCGTGACCCTTTCTCGTCGCCATTACTGGTCGGACCCTGTTGGGGTCAAGTGAGGGGTTCCTAACATCTAGGGGCAAAATGAATTTTATTTCTAGGTGCCCTAGAACAGAAGTTCCCACGCCAATTGCCCTAGTTCCCACACCAATTGCGTGATCATTGCTCTTTTTTTAAAATGTTGCCGATCTTGCGGCTTTGCTGTCTGGCAGTAAAAAAACAGTGCAGTAAGCCTCGACATTCTAGAAACACTGTATTTTGTTATACAGTACTATCAAAGGAGCAAATGGAAACAATGTACAGTACAGTAAGACAAATCAACATGTTCTTTTATTGGTGGAGTAAGTACAAAAACATTTATTTACAAATACTGTACAATGTTGAAACATTTTAAGTAACATCTCCTTTATTAAAGAAACACAGTACTGTATACCGTACAGTACAGTGGGATGGTGCACAACACTGTCAGTCAGACCTGCACCAGTACAGTCCTAGAAGGCAGCAAACAGGGCAGGTTTTCAGGGCAACCTTGAAAACCGTGCCTGTTTGCGGCCCCCAGGGACTGGAGTTGTGCATGTCCTGTGTAAAAAAAACACACAACATCTCATTTTTTAAAGTACAGCAGGTACTGTAGGGCAAAACATGTACAGTACAATACAGTTCAGCACAACAGTATGGTCTCACTGAAAGTCCTCCACATTGTCCGTCCATGGCCGATTCCTTGCATGGTGCAAAACGCCATTAATGCAGTCTCGAACGCCTTTCATTACAGGATCTGTAACTGGATAAAAGCGCCGCATTTCATCCACAATGTTTTTCCTTAAATCGACAGGAAGCGCCTTTTTTACGCGATTCCCATCGTAGTTCACTTTGAAGGCCCAGTCGCAGTACAACGAGTAGGGAACATGGTGCTTAAAAATGAACAAGGCATACTTGTGGGGTACACCAGCACTCCACCCTATACTTCTCCCTGAGCCCCGGTGTCAGATCGCACAGGGTGATGTCGGGCACCGTTTCGATGCGAGCGGGTGTAGGTCTTTTGGGAGCAGGTGTACTTGAGGCGACGGGCGATGGTAGGTTGTCTGTGAGGAAGCTTTCCTCCGGTCGTGGTCGCCGTGTTGTCTCCTGGCGTGGTCTTGACGGGGTTGTCATGCCCTCGTCAACGGCATACATGTACACTACATCTTCTGGTGGAGGGGGTGCGCTCGGTGATGGAAGGGGGTCAAAGGTCCCATTCATCACATCCATGTCACCCCCCTGCTCTGGCGTCGGGGAAACAGGGGCATTAGCACCGAGCACATAATGTATGCCCGCTATGTCAGCCTCTATCTTCTCCATCCATCGATCCATCTGTTGATCCATTTGTAGCATCCGTTGCTCCACATTTAGCATGGTCTCCAGAAGCAGATCTATATTTGCTAGCACAATAGAATTCCCGGGGAGATCAACACTTATCCCATTCAGCATCCGGTGTAACGAGCTGCTTCTTGTGCATGGCGTCTGGACATCTGGGGGGATGGGTGCAACGGAGGATGAGATGGGGGTTCCATGGACAGAAGCGGCATTGAGGAAGAGTGGAGGAGGTGACCTGTGGATACACGGTAGAGGAGAAGCGGCAGCGTCGTCGAAGAGGGATGGAGAAAGTGACCTTTGGATTTCCGGGCGAGAAGTAGAGTCGTCCAAGAGCAAAGGAGACAGTGACCCGTGGATTTCAGAGGCGGCAGCGTCGTCAGATGGAACCGGAGAAGATGGGGGTGGAGAAGACGGGCTGAAGATTTCCGGGACAGCTACAGCAGAGTCGTCGAAGCATATGGGAGGAAGTGGTCTGCGGATTCAATGGGTTGGCTGCCAATCGTTTTGTGTCGAGAGTACATCACCGTATATCTTCTTCACATAATGAGGCTTACGTCTAAGAAAACCCTTAGCCTTTGGGGTCAGCAGAAGGTTTTCTTTATTGGCCTTAGCCTGTTGCTTTGGTGTGGAAACGGCAACCGCTTTTCGCTTTTTCAGCTTAACAGGCACGGCAGAGGCGAGTGGGTTCCTGCGTCCATAGAATCGGGGTTGCTCAATGGAAGCAGGTGGCACAATGCAGTACCTGGACAAGGGCAAGTTCAGATAAAGATCATCGAGTGGTGGGCTATGCAAAGTGTGTGACCTTTTATGCATGGCGACCAGGTACAGGTGTTGAAAGTGGGCGTACTCTAATGTGAGTCATTACCGTATAAATACACCATCCATTTTGTGTATTGACTGCACATAGAATACACATCGACTAAACATCGAATATACATTCTTGTGTTTGTATTTCTTTCTACTCGCAGCAATGCCTGTTAAAAAGATTTCAAAGGAGCTCAGCATGCGAATTAAGGAGATGTACACGAGCGGAACCGAATTGCTGCTATCCAGCGCTGGTTAGCTACTTCTGACCTCGTTGTGCCAGCAACCACCATGAGCTATCATGCAAACGGAAAAAACAGAGACCGCAAAAGGGCACTGTAGACGGACGTTCACACAGGTACACAATTTGGAGACGTTTATAATGTGAAATTATAATAGGCTTTATTGTGCCTTTTCCTTTTCATCAGGAAATTATCCAAACACAGGGGGGAACAAAGCTTCCATTCACTTGGGAGTATTTCTAGTGAAATCCTTGCAATTAGTTTACATCTCCATTAGTTAATCTTTTCCCAGCCCAAACACATAACATGAAAATAAGCAGATATAAGCAGTCTCTTAATAATGAAAGTCTTATCTGTTTAGTTGCTGTAGAGTAAGCTTCTCTGCTCTCCTGGAACGCACCCGTGCGTGCACAGAAAAATATCAGCATCCAGGTTTAGAAGTCTTATTTGGTGTCTTGCAATCATCTCTGCTGTGTGGCTGGCAGAGCTCAAGACTGGTCAGCTCCAGAGATCTGGGTTTCTTTTGATCAGTCTCTCCTGGGACTCAAGAACCTCTGCTCTGTTTCTGCAAAGGTCAGCTCTCAGTCAGAGCTAATGAGAGTCACTTCCTGTCTCAAAGGCAGGCTTTTTGTAAACAATCTAATCAGGCAGGTGGTGTTTAGTAATTAACTACCACACTGCTAGATTAAAGGAACATTACTGAACAGGTATAAGTCCCCTGTTACAGGCACCAAGGGTAACTAACGCGTAAGTATATTTATAAAACTTAACAAAAAAATTATAGAAAACTGTACGTACTGTACTGTTGATACAGTACAGTACATCTACAGTACAGTTCTGTATCTACTGTAATACTGTTGTTATTTCTGTTGATTTATATTACAACATAGTTTGTATATTTATATTTATAGTACAACAGTATACATTTTTTGTATATTTCTATTTATCTTACAACGGTATATATAGGATGTATATTTATATTTATATTACAACAGTATATATATTTTGTATATTTATTTTTATAGTACAACAGTATATATATATTTTGTATATTTATATTTATAGTACAACAGTATACATTTTTTGTATATTTCTATTTATCTTACAATGGTATATATAGGATGTATATTTATATTTATATTACAACAATATATATATTTTGTATATTTATATTTATAGTACAACAGTATATATATTTTGTATATTTATATTTATAGTACAACAGTATATATATTTTGTATATTTATAGTACAACAGTATACATTTTTTGTATATTTATATTTATAGTACAACAGTATACATTTTTTGTATATTTATATTTAACGTATAACAATATATATTTTGTGGTATATTTACATTTATATTACAACATTATATTTATATACATTTTATATTGCTGCATATTAATAAAACAATATATTTTCTTTACATTATAGGGAGACAACTCTTCTGGTGGACAAAATAAGTGAGGAGAATGATGAGAGGAGTGCATTAAGGGTTTAAAACACTCTGCAGGAAAAGCACAATCTGACTGTATCCGAGAGCAGCATAAAGAAGATGAGACGCAGCATTGGATGGAAATATGGATGTGTGAGGTTAGTACTGGACAGTACAGGAGGTAAAAGTGTTGTTTAGCAAACTGTACTGCACTGTGCCGCTAATTTTTTTTATTCCTTGTCATTACAGAGCGTACCCCATGATACGGGACGCAAACAAAATCAAAAGAGTGGTCCAGGCCCAGGCATGGATCGACAGTGGGGATACTTTCCAGGATTGCATCTTCACTGATGAGTCTACTTTGTCGCTGGAGAGATTTGCAAGATTTGCATTCCACAAAAAAGGCCGCATATCTTTGAAGCCGCGGCCAAAACACCCTGTGAAGCTGCATGTGTGGGGTGCCATCTCTAGGCGTGGACCGGGATGCATTGTCATCTTTGAAGGTACAATTTATCAAATATAATGTCGCCTAATGCACTGTACTTTACTAGTGTTGCCTTACCGTATGCACTGTACTGTACTATTGTGCAGTTTTTTGAGCACTTTTCTTTTCTTGCTATAGGAATCATGAATAAAGCTTTCTTCCAAGACAACATTATGCCCGAGACACTGCTGCGACATACTTTATTCGAGCAAATACCCAGTATGTACCTGGCAGATACCTGGAATGCGCCGCTCCTCACCTCTGACAAGCCCCGTTGCGTTTGCCTTCCCAGCCATGGTTCATGCCTGGCTGACGGGCGGCTGATCTGTTAAATGATAATTATTAGGATTTAATAGGCTGCAATGCTTCGCATGTCTACCAGATGGCATAAATTCATGAATTGTAATGCAGTATATATATATATACTGTGCAGTATTGCAGCCAGCGGGAATAAAATGCTTCAATCCCTGCCTGGAAAATAACGCAATGCACTCGGGCAGAAAACAGTCACAAACCTCAATACACCCGAGTGTACCCGAATTCGTGGGACTAGCCGAGCTCGAATAAAGTGTGTCGCCAGTGTAGTGCAATACATCACACGCGAGTTCCCCAATGGTCACCGCTTCTACCAGAAAACGATCCCAAGCACACCGCGTCAACGGCGCATATCCTTGAGCGCGGCATCAACTGGGTGAAGACGCCAGTGGAGTAAGTGCAGTAGACCGTGTCCCATTTTTGTTCCCCACTGTTTTTAGCTCTTAAACCAATTGTCCTTTTTTTCCAATGACAGATCGCCAGACTTCAATCCGATCGAAATGGTCTGGCATCAGCTGAAGGACCATATCCGGAAAGTGGCAAAACCCTCCAAAAAGAACAAGTTGTTGAAAGGCATAATGAGTTTTTGGAACGATGTACTCACCGTGGAACGCTGCAATAAATATATAGACCATATTGCCACTGTGTTGCCCATTGTCATCGTGCAAAATGGGCATGCATCAGGAAAGTAGTACTGTGCTGTAGTATTGTAAGTACAGTATGATACAGGTAAGTACTGTTTGGCACAGATTTTTTCTTTCCAGATAGTCAGAGTATACAGTAGTTAGTTTTTTATTTACAGAGAGAGCAGCACCAGCCATCAGGTTACAGTACATAGAATTTAACAGTAGTCAGAGTATACAGTAGTTCCAGTATACAGTAGACTAGTTTGACAGTACTACAGTAACTGCCTGCTAACTGCTCAATTTTTTTCTTTCCAGAGAAAGCAGCACCAGCCACCTACAGTAGTTCTACACATCACACAACGCCATAATACAGTACGCACGTACAGTACAGTAACTGCACTAATTTTTTGTTTTCTTGTCGTTTCAGGAAAAAAGGGTGGCCTGGGGGGAGGTGGGTTTTTGTGTCCAGTCAAATCTGTTTGTACAGTAAAATGTACAGTATATAAACAGCAGTAATGATGTACACAAAACCTCTCCTCTCTCAATGAACTGCTGTACTGTAGACAAAATGAGGACAAGATAAAGACGGAAAAAATAAAATTACTATACAGTATATACAGTATACAGTATATATATTATACAGTACATTACAGTATATATTATTAAATAATATTCTTATAAATGTGCATTATTCATGTTTCCCCATGTTTTACAAATGTTTTCTAAATGGTTATCAAATTCAATCTGCCAGAATAACTTAATAAAGACTGCATTATGTATTATTCATGATTATTTTTATATTTGTAATTTTTGGGTCCTGACAAAATAAAATAAATATTTATTCACTTTCCTGCTAATCATAATCATTGACAACAATCACACACACCCCCCTTCCCCCCGACAGTATAAGAATGAATGACAAAACAACGTGAATCAGTTAATGATTTTTTTACTCTCAATTCTCACAATGCTGTGCACATCAGATTTACATTTCAAATTCGAGAGGGGATTTTCCAAAGTTTTAACGTAAACAAAGCCTGTAAGGGTTGGGGGGGATGGTGTGATAAGACGCAGGCGCACTGAGGCTGTGTAGCTCGGCTATGGACGGATTAAGAACACAATGGCAATATTCACAAGATTAACGACGCTGTGGAGAGAGGGGGTTGGTAGGGTGACTCATGCGCTGTAAGCAGCAAGCTCCCATCTCTAAAAGGATTAGAGTACACACAGGCGCAGTCAGCCGATTGACGCTTGGCTAGGGACGGATTAAAAACACAATGACTAAAGTAACTGCAGAAAATGAATGACTCTGGAGGTGTGTGCCTGAAATAGTTAACAGTACTGTAATTTCAAAAGGCAGTTCATCATAATAATTTGATGAATAAACCCCCAAATACAACCCCCAAATACAGTACATAAAAAGCAAGTCACTTTAACTCCCTGTGCCTCAGGCACCAAAAACAAACAGTAGATTTTCTATATATATATATTATTAATTAATATTTATACAGTATAAATGTCCATTTTCCATGTATCTCCATGTTTTACAAATGTTTTGTAAATGTTTCTCCGATTTCAATCTGCCAGAAGAATTTAATAAAGGCTGCAGTATGTATTATTCATGATTATTTTTATCTTTGTATTTTTTTTTTCCCTGATAAAATATAATAAATATTTTTTAACTTTCCTGCTAATCATAATCATTGACAACAACCACACCACCCCCCCCCGACAGTATAAGAATGAATGACAAAACAACATGAATCAGTTAATGTTTTTTTTACTCTCAATTCTCACAATGCTGTGCACTTTAGATTTACATTTCAAATTCGAGAGGGGATTTTCCAAAGCGTTACCGTAAACAAAGCCTCTAAGGGTTGGGGGGGGGATGGTGTGATAACACGCAGGCGCACTGAGGCTGTGTAGCTCGGCTATGGATGGATTAAGAACACAATGGCAATATTCACAAGATTAACGACCTGTGGAGAGAGGGGGTTGGAAGGGTGACTCATGCGCTGTAAGCAGCAAGCTCCCATCTCTAAAAGGATTAGAGTACACGCAGGCGCAGTCAGCCGATTGACGCTTGGCTAGGGACGGATTAAAAACACAATGACTAAAGTAACTGCAGAAAATGAGCAAAGCGTTGTTGTGTGTTTTTTTACACAGGACATGCACGACTCCAGTCCCTGAGGGCCGCAAACAGGCACGGTTTTCAAGGTTGCCCTGAAAACGTGCCCTGTTTGCTGCCCTCTAGGACTGTACTGGTGCAATTTCAACCCGCTCAGACCCACAGAACGGATTATTTTAAATTATATTTATATATTTATATTTTAAAGATATTAAAGATGTACTGTATTGTATTTAAAACATGTGACTGTAAACCATACTGACTGACAAATGTTTTCACACATGTACTGTAGCAGTAAACCATACACCTGTTGATGTTTTGAATTGCTGTGCACTTAAAATGTTTCTACATTGTACAGTATTTGTAAATAAATGTTTTTGTACTGACTCCACCAATAAAAGAACATGTTGATTTGTCTTACATTGTTTCCATTTGCTCCTTTGACAGTGTAACAAATGTCGAGGCTTACTGCACTGTTTTTTTACTGCCAGACCGCAAAGCCGCAAGATCGGCAACATTGTAAAAAAAGAGCAATGATCGCGCAATTGGTGTGGGAACTAGGGCAATTGGCGTGGGAACTTCAGTTCTAGGGCACCTAGAAATAAAATTCTGCCCCTAGATGTTAGGAACCCCCTCACTTGACCCAGACAGGGTCCGACCAGTAATGACGACGAGAAAGGGTCACGCCGGCGAGGAGGGTCCTATCATTGACCGTAATGGCGGAGAAAGCCGCGCTGCTTTTAAATGGATAAGTCTGAATGAGCAGAAACCTGGAACCCATAACTGCGGTTCTGTTCAACCTAGAGGGCTCAGATTCGGTCACCATGTAGTCCTAGTTCGACAGGATTGCATGGCAAATAGCGACCCTCTAGTAGCAACAGAACAGAGTCAGGGTAATCGCGCAATTGGCGTGGGATCTAGGGCCTCGGTCAAGTTCACGGCCAATTGGCGTGGCAACTTCTGTTCTAGGGCACCTAGAAATAAAATTCATTTTGCCCATAGATGTTAGGAACCCTCTCACTTGACCCCAATAGGGTCCAACCAGTAATGGCGACGAGAAAGGGTCACGCCGGCGAGGAAGGTCCTATCATTGACCGTAATGGCGGAGAAAGCCTTTTCAAACCAGCGTGGCTTAGTCAGAATGAGCAGAAACCTGGAACCCAAATCCTATGTTAGCGGCGAATTAAAAATAAGGTGGAGGAAGGGTAGAAGGGTAGACCAAAAAGGAGTATGTATCCCAAATAAATTCTAGGCTACTGTAGCTCTATACCCTCTAACATGGCAGGTAAGTACAGTACTGTTTATGCAATGATACAGTGTATGGTTTCTAAAAGTTTCTAAATGTTTGATACAATGTGTAGCACTGACATGTGAAAGGAGATACAATATTGCCAAAAGGGCTACTCAAATAATGTCAGCAGTGAGGGTTCCCTTTACACTGCTACAGTACTGTACATGCCTATGCATTTCAACAATTTTCAAATGAGACATACAGTACAGTACCGTACAGCAGCACAGCACGCAAATGCATGTACTTTAAATATGCAATTTTACTATTACTGCGCGAGCACGCACAGACTGTGTACTGACATAGGTTGAACCACGAAGGTACTGTTTAAGACTTCAAAGACAACAGCTCGCAAACGCCCCCATGAGTTTTTACACGGCATTGAAGTATTGCAGACAGCGAGAATAAAATGCTTAAATCACGGGCGCGAAAATAACGCAATACACTCCGGGCGAAAACGACACAAAACGCACATAACCGGGATAATCGGGATAATCTGACATTCGCGGAGCTAGCCGAGTTAGAATAAAGGCTGTCGCCACTGTATATAAGTAGTGCTCGACAAACCCGGTCGCCCACTCGCCAGGCGTGAACGGAAATTGGCCGGTGGACAGCTACATTTTTTCCCTGCACTGCGCAAATTTAAAAAAATAAATAAATAAATAACAAACAAAAAAATATTCTCCTGGCTGATTGGCCAATTGGTCGTGATGCGGAATGGAGCCCTTCTCTGCAGGCGTGCGCGGTCCCTGTCTCCTGAAAGCGCTTCCCCCCTCATCCCCTCAGTCTCCACTCCTGTCCCCGTGGCTGCAAGCGCGGGGCAGGAGATGTCCCCCCCCCCTGGTCCCGCTTGCCTTATGGTCCCCGCTTTCACCTGGTGCCCGTGGCTGCTCGCGCGTGGCGGGAGATGCCAGCATGTGTGTTCCCCTCGGTCCCCGTGGCTGTCTCCACTTTGCCCCCTCTCTGCTCTCCCCGCCCCACAGAGTGTGTGTGTGTGTGAGTATGAGAGAGAGAGTGTGTGTGTGTGTGTGTGTGTGTGTGTGTGTGTGTGTGTGTGTGTGTGTGTGTGTGTGTGTGTGTGTGTGTGTGTGTGTGTGTGTGTGTGTGTGTGTGTGTGTGTGTGTGTGTGTGTGTGTGTGTGTGTCTGTGTGTGTGTGTGTGTGAGAGAGAGAGAGAGAGAGAAAGAGAGAACGTGTAGGACACCAGAGGTACCCCCCACCCAGTCAGTCATCCCCCCAGTCAGTCAGTTTTACCCCCCACCCAGTCAGTCATACCCCCCACCCAGTCAGTCATACCCCACCCAGTCAGTCATACCGCCCCCACACAGTCAGTCATACTCCCCCACCCAGTCAGTCATGCCCCCCCCCCACCAAGTTAGTCATACCCCCCACCCAGTCAGTCAAAAGTCAGTCATAGTCAGTCATACCAACCCCCGCCCCCTGCCCAGTCGCCCAGTCACCCCACCCAGTCAGACAGTCAGTAATCCCCACCCAGTCAGACACCCCGTCACCCAACCCCCCAATCACCCAGTCAGTCACCCCACCCCCCAATCACCCAATCAGTCACCCCACACCCCCAATCACCCCACCCAGTCACCCCATCCCCCCACAGTCACCCTCTCTCTGTCTCTCACCCTCTCTCTGTCTCTCATCCTCTCTCTATTTCTCTCACCCTCTCTCTGTGTCTCTCACCCTCTCTCATCCTCTCTCATCCTCTCTCTGTATCTCTCTCCGTCTCTCTCACTCTCTCTCTCACCCTCTCCCTCACCCTCTCTCTCACCCTCTCTCTCACCCTCTCCGTCTCTCACCCTCTCTCCGTCTCTCACCCTCTCTCACCCTCTCTCCGTCTCAGCCTCTCTCCGTCTCACCCTTTCTCCATCTCACAATCTGGATCTGGATATTTTATTTACCCTGTATATCTTAACTGCCCTATACTACACCGAAATAACCTATACTGCTTTCTTCCAGATCTAACTCTCGAGCTTCACACGGAAGACATCGGAATCCCCCGTAACCCAGAAGACAGGTAGGGAACACATCCCCTCCAATGTATAACATTGCGGGAATGAGGTACCTGGAGATTGAGGGTCTGCGGATCAGGTAAGATCCTAGGCGGGATTGCTGCTTTAAATATTGTGAAGTGGGGGCATCCAGGCACTAGTTAAGGGATGCAGGAAACTAGTCATTCACATCTGGCTTTTTTTTCTAGATTCAACATTTATACACACACACACACACACACAACAAGGACTAATTGTAGTATAATGTAATACAATAAATAAACTTATGTCAAAAACGAATATTCCTACTAGGAATTTATTCAATATATTTCATTTGTGGTTTTTTTTAAATACGGGGCTGGGGGCGGGATTAGAGGTGGGGTTGGGGGCGGGACTAGAGGCGGGGTTGGGGCGGGGCTAGGTGGCGAGTAGATTTTTTGGTTCGGCGAGTAGATTTTTGGGTGATTTGTCAAGCACTGTATATAAGCATATAGGTGTCACAGAGGAGTGCTACTGAGCATGACGATATATATTTAAAACCAGAGAGAGAACATGAAACACAGACAGAGCTCAGTGCACATCCAGTGAAACCTATACACGGTACAGTGCCTAAATATATATGTATAGATATCTATTAAATAACATGGTCTTTTAGTCTAACATTTTGGCCAAATTGTTGTAAGCCCCTGAGCCACTACACGGCAGACCACATCTTGGAAGGTGGCTCTTCTATCTTGTACTATTGGCTTTGCTCCTAACCCTGAGTTGGTTACACTGCTGTTTATTATCGTGGAGCATGTGAGTGTACTGGAGCTCACTTCTCAAAGGATTTTTTGTTTATTAAACTGTATTGTACTATGATCTTTTCTCTTTTCTCTTAACACATGTTGATCTGATTCCTGTGAACTACCATTCATCCACGAGAGGAGTTCTTGCACTTTGTGTACTCCTCCTGTTGCCAATTGAGGGATTGAGAAATTCCTCACACCAGCAGCATCTCCTCTTGGTGATATTAATTTATTTAATTAATTTTTTTGTGATATATTTTTTGGTTTGCGCTTACTTTTTCTTGCACCATTATATGCACATTGTTGCGTAAACTTGCAGTTCTACACAAGAAACCAAAATAATAAATATAAAAATACAAATGGTTGACACCTTAACCAAAAATGTAAATGATTGTGCCATGTCCATCTTTTAATAACATGTTTAAAAAAACTGTAAGGAGGCGAAGCGTCCGGTGGATGAAATCAGCGATGCAAATGATGAACAGTCTGCAGCAGCGGTTCAGATGGTTCTAAAGTCATAGCCTGACAATATCTGAGACCATCACCAGGGTGATGAGATGCAAATTAGGCTGGATCCATGGACTTGTCAGGTAAAGTGTTTCACTGTAATAAAATGCAATAGTGTTGTTCTTAGAAGTGTAATGTATCAGTACAGCTAAAGTGTTGTACAGTATGTTAAAGTTCTGTTTTACAGTACCTGTAAAAAAAATTCTTGTCGTTAAAGAGTGTTTCCAACGATAAGGGAGCCCAACAAGATTAAAAGCGTCGACCAAGCACGTGCATGGATCGATAGTGGCGAAAATGTTCATGATGTTATATTTTTGGATGAGAAAGATTTGCCCTAGAAAGATTTGCCACTTTTGCCTACCACAAAAAGAAACATCTAGCCCTGAAGCCTCGACCCAAACACCCACTCAACGTCCATGTGTGGGGAGCAATCTCGAGACTTGGACCAGGACCCATAATTATATTTGAAGGTACTGTAGAGTAATTGTTCTTTCAATTAGAAAAAGCACTAATTATTATGTAAAACAAGAAAAAAAATCTCTGGCGCGTGAGCCCAAGGATCTCTATCAATTACAGCTTTTTCTTCATAATAGAACCAAAGCTGGATGTTTAAATTGATGTTCTAAGCTTATAAATGAGTAGATTTTTACCCTAAAACAAGATTTCAGAATGATTGAGAATGAAATTCTCTGTTTAGTTTCAGGATAGTTTCAATTTCATTAATTGAACTGGCTTCTTGTAGTTCTTCCGTTTTATTAACAGATATTTAAAAAGTCTTGGATTTAAAAGTCACAGTAATATTTGCAGTATACACACCCTGTAAGTGATGTGTGCAGGTGATTTTTATGATAATTAGTATGTCAATCCACTCAGGCAATATTGCTCAGGTAGTATAAGTATTAGATGTTACCTTATTTTCTGCCATGTTGTTCAGATTGCTGTAATTAGACAGACTTGTTAACTCTCACCACCAAGTTTGTTACTCCTTGTCATCTGCTTGAATGCCGTGCAGCTTCTCTGGCAATTTTCAGGTAAAATTGGGGATGCTTGTTCTCTGCTTCTTTCTTCAGCATACAGGATGCTGTGCTCCGGTGCTTCGGTGCTCCAGTTTGCAAGTTGTCGCTCACCACCCGGTCAGCTCCCGCTACATACACTGGTGGCTGACCTGAGTCTAAATCGGCTAGATCCGCAGATTTCAGATTATCCCGGTTATGTGCGTTTTTTTGTCGTTTTCTCCCGGAGTGAACTGCGTTATTTTCGCGCTCGTGATATTAGCATTTTATTCTCTCTGTCTGCAATACTGCAATGCCGTGTAAAAAATCAGGGGGTCTTTTGCGAGCTGTTGTCTTGGAAGTCTAATACCTTCGCGGTTCAACCTACGTCAGTACACAGTCTGCGTGTGCGCGCGCAGTAATTGTAAATTTGCATATTTAAAGTATACATGCATTTGCAGTGCTATGCTGCTCTACAGTATGTCTCATTTGAAAATTGTTGAAATGCATAGGTGTGTACAGTACTGTAACAGTGTCACATTTCTGCATATACAGCGCTCTCCCCTCGCTCAGGATAATTAACTGCACTGCAGGGTATTTCAACTTCTTATCTTCTGTGCAATGCAGTACATCTCTCCACACCATTCCTTTGAACGTGTGTCTGGTTTCAATCACATTCCTGCTTGACAGCAGGAATTTACTGCACATGCGCCTGTAACTTCACCCACCACTGCTTGCTTGAGTGAGTGAAAAAAAATGTTTTTATTTAAATTTTTTTTTCTCCAAAAGCCTGCAAAAACCATCTTAATGTATTACGATATTCAATCTGTGCTGTAGCTATTGACTGCGACACTGTGCGTTTGACTGCACATGGTTGATTTGTGTAGTTGATTTGTGTGCTTTTTACGTACTGTATTTGGGGGTGTATTATTATGATGAACTGCCTTTTGAAATTAAAGTATGTCTTTAGCTTTGAACTTCATGCAGCTGTATCTGTAGCCCCCTCCCCCACGAACGCTAGCTCAAGGATTTGAAATTCCACAGAGTCGTTAATTTTCTGAATCTTGCCATTGTGTTCTTAATCCGTCCATAGCTGAGCTTCAAAGCCTCACTGCGCCAGCGTGTAATTCTCTTTGAGATGGGAGCTAGCTGCTTACTACGCATGAATCACCCAACCCCCCCCTCCACAGAGTCATTAATTTTCTGAATCTTGCCATTGATTTCTTAATCCGTCCATGGCCGAGCTTCAAAGCCTCACTGCACCTGCATGCAATTCTCTTTGAGATGGGAGCAAGCTGCTTACTGCACATGAGTCACCCAACCCCCCCCCCTCTCCACAGAGTCGTTAATTTTCTGAATCTTGCCATTGTGTTCTTAATCCGTCCATAGCCGAGCTTCAAAGCCTCACTGCGCCAGCGTGTAATTCTCTTTGAGATGGGAGCAAGCTGCTTACTTCTCATGAGTCACCCAACCCCCCCCTCTCCACAGAGTCGTTAATTTTCTCAATCTTGCCATTGTGTTCTTAATCCGTCCATAGCCGAGCTTCAAAGCCCCACTGCGCCTGCGTGTAATTCTCTTTGAGATGGGAGCTAGCTGCTTACTTCACATGAGTCACCCAACCCCCCCCCCCCTCTCCACAGAGTCGTTAATTTTCTGAATCTTGCCATTGTGTTCTTAATCCGTCCATAGCCGAGCTTCAAAGCCTCACTGCGCCTGCGTGTAATTCTCTTTCAGATGGGAGCTAGCTGCTTACTGTGCATGAGTCACCCACCCCCCCCCCCTCTCCACAGAGTCGTTAATTTTCTGAATCTTGCCATTGTGTTCTTAATCCGTCCATAGCCGAGCTTCAAAGCCTCACTGCGCCTGTGTGTAATTCTCTTTGAGATGGGAGCTAGCTGTTTACTACGCATGAGTCACCCAACCCCCCCCCTCTCCACAGAGTCATTAATTTTCTGAATCTTGCCATTGTGTTCTTAATCGTCCATAGCCGAGCTTCAAAGACTCACTGCGCCAGCGTGTAATTCTCTTTGAGATGGGAGCTAGCTGCTTACTGCGCATGAGTCACCCAACCCCCCCCCTCTCCACAGAGTCATTAATTTTCTGAATCTTGCCATTGTGTTCTGAATCCGTCCATAGCCGAGCTACAAAGCCTCACTGCGCCTGCGTGTAATTCTCTTTGAGATGGGAGCTAGCTGCTTACTGCGCATGAGTCACCCAACCCCCCCCCCTCTCCACAAAGTCGTTAATTTTCTGAATCTTGCCATTGTGTTCTTAATCCGTCCATAGCCGAGCTTCAAAGCCTCACTGCGCCTGCGTGTAATTCTCTTTAAGATGGGAATTTTGAGGCTTTGTTTACGGCAACGCTTTGGAAAATCCCTTCTCGAATTTGATTTGCACAGAGCATCACCTCTCTATGCGCCTGTGTGTAATCCTCTTTCGGATGGGAGCTAGTTTATTCCTGCTCATGTGCCTGTAACTTTTAACTGTTATTTTATCCACAAGCTTGCAAAAACAATCTTGATATTACGATATTAAATATGTGCGTTTGCCTGCACATGGTTGATTTGTGTGCTTTTTATGTACTGTATTTGGGGGGTGTAGGGATCAAATTACAGTATTATGATGAACTGCCTTTTGAAAATACTGTACTCTACAGTACAGTACTGTGCAGTATGTTATTGAAGTGAAACTTCTTTAGTGGCACCTATTCTGATGGGGTAAAACGGGAGAGATGGGGGACGAAATGTGAAACGGAAGTGACGTCACGGTTCCCACATCCCTCCCCCCCACACACCCGCTGTGACATGCGGCGCGGCGATAGCCGCCGGCGCCGCTTTTAACGGCCGCTGTTAACCCCACACGTCCATTGCCATGTGTATACAAAGATGGCTGGCCCAGAGCTTCCGGTGTGGGTGTAGTTAGATGGCGGAAGCCCCGCAAGTCCTCCGGCTGTGAGAGGAGTAGCTGCTGCTCACCCTCTCTCCTCCCTACCTCCGCTTCCCCTTCCCTGTGTCCCGCTGACTGAGCGCCGCCGGGGCCGGAGGAGGAGAGGAGCCCCGAGATCATGGAGGCTAACCGGATGATGGCGTCACTCCTAACGGACGCCAATTTCCCCCACACGCCCGCTGCGCTGTCAGCATATGCCAGCGACGTGCCCTGTCGCCTCTCATGGCTACTGCTCCAGTAACGCGGGAAGCAGGGGGGTTTGAGCGTGCCGCTTCCCACGCAGCACTGCCGGAGGGGGGGGCCCTCAAAACCGACCCCCCGTGAGTCCGCAGCTCTGGGGGAGAGGGGGAAATCAGGAGAGAGGGGGCAAGACACAGAAAGAGAGACACACATACACTGACAGACACACACATACACACACATACACATACACTGACTGACTGACATACAGACACACACACATACACACACACACACACACACACTGACTGACACGCACACACACACACACACACACACACACACACACACACACACACACTGACTGACACACACTGACTGACACACATACATACACACACACACACACACACTGACTGACACACATACATACATACACACACACACACACTGCCTGACACACACACACACACATACACACACTGACTGACACACACACACACACACACACACACACACACACACACACACACACTGACTGACACACACACACACACACACACACACACACTGACTGACTGACACATACACACACACACACTGACTGACACACATACACACACACACTGACTGACACACATACACACACTGACTTACACATATATACACACACACATACACTGACTCACACACACTGACTGACACACACTGACTGACTGACACGCACACACACTGACACACATACGCACGCACACTGACTGACGTATGCACTGACACACATACACACACACACTGATTGACACACATACACACACTGACTGACACACACACACTGACACACATACACACACACACTGACTGACACACATACACACACACAAACACACACACACTGACTGACACACACACTGACTGACACACACACACGCTGACACACATACACACACACACACACACTGACTCACACACACACACACACACAGTCATACGCAGTCACACTCACACACACACAAGGAATTCACGCTTATTGCAAATACAGGGGATGTGTGCCAAGCACGCACATTCTAAGTCCAAATTTATTTGCGTTTTGTCAATGAAATTGTATTTTGATTTTTAATTAAAACATCACAAACACAAATACAATTTCTGTGACAAAAGTCAAAGAAGTTTCACTTACTATGCGTGTGCACAGCACACACAGCTTTTTTTTCCCTTTGAACTGCTGCATGACTAATCCTTCATCCCTCCCCCATGCGCACACAAACTCTTATCGACAGTCGCCTCCACAGAGTCGTTAATTTTCTGAAGTTAGTTAGTCATTGTGTTTTTAATCCGTCCCTAGCCAAGCGTCAATCGCCTCACTGCGCCTGCGTGTACTCTAATCCTTTTAGAGATGGGAGCTTGCTGCTTACTGTACTGTACTGTATGTACTGGCACTGTAATTCATGTAGAATAAATGCATAGTTTTTATTTGTTCGGGTTTATTACACAGCATACTGTATATAAAAAAGTATTGTATACTGTACGGCCGGTAAACATCAGCATACTGTTTCAGGTACAGTATTCTATCCTAATCAATAACAACGGCCACTAAACTGTAAACTCCGGTATGTGGGTTTTTAAATCCGATTCAGCAATGTGCAGGCATTGTTACACAAAGCGATATTATCAATCGAAATCCCTCCATTAGCCGCTTTCTTTTCTGAGGAAAAACAAAAAGAAAAGTTTTACTGTAATGGTCAGCCCCCTAAAGATGTTCCCAGCCAGTCCCACCAATAATTTTCTCGGGGGGCGTCTCCTGTTCACATGCGCATGCGCCAACCGTAGATGTAATGACACGCATATGCGTTTCAAGAAGGTTCCAATGTGCATGCGCCTAGCATTCGACCAATTGTTCATTATCTGCAGTACAGTATTGTAGAAGCCGCTCAGCCAATGATATTGCTTACAGGAGAATCGCTTGACTTTTGAATCGCACCGATTTTTATACTTTATTGTCAAAATAAAAAAAACACAGAAAATAATACGGCAACAATACTCACCATATAATTTCCCATTTAGCTGGCGCCGGCGCCAGTCCACTGCCAGTCCAGAGTTCTTGATCATCCACGTCGATAGTTTACACCGGGACTAGTCCACCTGTAGTCAGCTGATGAGGCTGGAAATTGCTTAGGTACAAGCAAGCTTGATCGAAACTGCACGCAAAATCCGACTCAGGCTCAGGGTTGTCACTGACGGTGGGACCATTATTGGAAGCCGGTGCCGGTGCATTGCTTGGCAGCGACTGTCGTTTCTTAGTTGGTTTTAACATGACCCTTCGACTTTTGCCGTCTGCATGATCATAGATACAGGAAAAAGCCGGTGATACACACCAATACCCTCCAACAAATTGTGGCTCGATACGATAAAAACAGGGATCGCTACATAACCTTTTCCTTATTGCACGCTTCCACGTATGAGGAGCTGGCGAAAATTTGTAAAAGTCATAGTTTTCGGTAAAATACTGATAAATTTGAACAACTGTTGCCATCTTATCACCTGTTGCATTAATCGCGGCCCATATCAAATACGCGTAACTTCTGTCGGGTTTTTGGAAAACGGGCTGCACTTGAACACTCATGGCGGGCGGCGGGTCTCTGGAGAATGCTGTAACTGAAACTGGTCTTTGTATTTCTTTAATATGAAAAGCCTAAATTGATACATTTTTGCAACCTCTTCCTTCAGTCTCAAGGCCAAGTTACAATAGCACACTGTAGTATCTTTTTTACACGAAACACCTGCAATCGACACATTACTGAAGCGCATGCGCATTACAATTCATGAATATCTGCCATCTGGTGGACACGCGAAGAATTGCAACCTAGTACATCTGAACCGTTCTAAATAAACGCATCAACCGCGCGTCAGCCGCGCATGACCCGTGGCTGGGAACGCAAAATGAACGTGGCATGCGCCAGGTGAAGTGCGTCACATTCCAGGAAAAAGCCAGGGAAAAACCGGTGATGTGTTAGACTCAGATGCGCCGCAGCAGTACATTCATATTCAATTAAAAACAATGAGGAACAACCTACAAGAGCTGCAAGATAGAGGATATATTAACATAATACAATGTATCCGTGATGTATTAACATAACTGAGTTAAAAAGTTATACATTTATTGAGAGAAAGAATTAAGTGAATAATAGAATAAAACATAATTATAGAAAGCAACCAAGAAGGATAAAAAGGTACAGTGTTCTGCACTCTGTCAATTATATGTGTTATAATACAATTGAAAAAATTAAATTTTAATATTAATATTTTAAAATAAAGCCACTGTAGAACTACAAATACAATACAAATATTAACTAAATAATTTATTTAAGAATAAAATTAGGTTTAAACCGTGTATACAGTACAACTGTAGCTATGATGGAGGAAATAATGCTATCCTAAATGAATAATTAATTATATAATAAAGTTGCTTGTAGTGTCTGTGATGACCTGCAATATACAGTAGTGCAGACTTAATTTAGAGGCTACTATAATGACATGAAATGATACAAGTATTGTATCTTAAGTTAGCTGCTTCGATTAATCACATAAAAGAAATACATTGAGTGGGGATGCCAGGATTGCTTACAATGCTGATCTCAAGCTGTATGGTCTCTGATGAAATGTGTGTACATTAGTACCCCAGGTGTGCTTCTTTTTCAGTCATATGTAGAAGCACATGCACACCGCTGGTAGGTGCTGGAGGGGGGTACTTATCTGCCGGTGCGCTGTATCCAGGGAGGTCCAGACATCCCAGGGGTACTTGAGCAAAGGAATGGAAGCAGGCACACAGTCTTTCTAAAGGTGCAGTTTATTGTGCCACCAAAGGTCCAACGTTTCGGCAAATAGATTGCCTTTATCAAGGAGAGGGCTACAGAACATGCTAAACATACCACAATTTATACACAAATGGGTATGGGGGGGTGAGTACCCATTTGTGTATAAATTGTGGTATGTTTAGCATGTTCTGTAGCCCTCTCCTTGATAAAGGCAATCTATTTGCCGAAACGTTGGACCTTTGGTGGCACAATAAACTGCACCTTTAGAAAGACCGTGTGCCTGCTTCCATTCCTTTGCTCAAGTGCTTCTTTTTCAGCACAGGCATTTCTCCCCAATTTTTGGGAGGGTCGTTTGTGGGGATATATACTGTATACTGTATACAACTGGCCTCTCCCTCTCCTCTCTCTGGATGTGCGTTGGGGCTTCTTTGTATATTGTTGTGTTTTTGAGGTAACTTTCCCATTGGCACTCCAATTGTATTCTGAAGCCAGGGCACGTTGGTATGAATGGCTCCCGATAGCATTAACACAGTTCCCTTTTAAATCACTCCAAGCCCTGTAATATTTCCTCCACTTTATTGGGAAAAGGTAGCAGGGTACAGATGCTTGTGGATGGTGTGTAGTGGTGATTATTAGTTAGGAACCGGTAAAAAGAGATGGCCTCACCAAGGGTTATAAACAGAGAAAGGTTCTTTACTCACTGTCTCCAGGGTTGAAAAGGAAGTGAGGTGCGGTGTGGGCAAAGGAAAAGTCTAGGGGCAGACCATGTCTGAACAAACAGGAGGGGGGGCAGACTAGCCCATTCTGGTGAGGATCTCAGAGACTGCTGTAGCAGCTCACTGATGTCATGCTCGCAGGCAAGGAGTGCAACATTGTTGCAAGCCACGCAGGCACAGTATGTGTCTGCAGACTCCATGCAGCTGGGAATAAACTCTGACAGGCAGAAACTGCAAAGGAGAGAGGGGGGTGAGTCAGAAATGTGGCTCTTGTTCCATAACAAATTGAGACACGTAAATATATACATATATGATATTGTGGGTCTGAGTTTTGAGCTTGGTAAGATTTTGTATGTCTATTTGTCTCCCTCCCTCTGTATTATAACAAGCTGCAGCTGTATATGAAAATGATGCAGCTGTGCATGGATATACTAATGAAGTAATGTAAGCAAAGAAACTCAAGTAAGGTGCTGTTGTTACACATAGGAATTTTCATAAGCCACATGAGCTATTACCTACTAAATCAGTTGTCTGACATTAGCTAAAACATTAATTCCAAGTATTGTCGCACTCACTATATTTCCTTTAGAATATATGTTTTAAAAACATTTACCTTCATTGTTTGAAAAAAAATCTATAAAATAATTGTATTCATTAATGCAATGTATCATATATACAGCATGTTTACACGTTTGTAATCTTATATTTTGAAAGCAGTGGTACTGTAATTATAAAATTAATATCTGTCTCTTTAATGCTATGTGAAGCTGATGTTTTACATAATGTGCAGCTTCGTTAAGGGTCGGGATATGATTAACTTCCACTTGAAGTGTGACCTGACAAGCATATCATTAAATAGCTGCGTTAACTTTAACACGTCCGTGAATTTGCGATGTGAAGGATAACGCTTCTTATGCATATGATTATTATGAATGCTAACGCAATGTCCTGTCTTAGCCAAAAACTGCACAAAACTCTGAATTATGAAGCTTTGAAGATCCCTGTTATCACACACAGAGGCATCTTTGCTGATTGCCTTTCAGATAGATTTGTATCGGGTTTATGATATCTGCTAAGCAAAGGAAAGCAGGGTTATGGGTCCAAGAGAGACTTATAATTAAGCATTTCAAAGTTTTGCATGTATGGATGACTCTCGTAGTGTTCCTTGACATACAGTAGTTCTAATAGCCCACCCACTGTTTATCTATAGTGCATTTGACTCAATGCATGAACTCCTGAACTAATGTCTTTATCACAACTATAAGCAAAATATGATGTGCAAGGAAAAAAAGTACTTTAAAAGCTAGTTCACATAACTTGAAAATTTAGATAAGATAAATGGCGTATTGAGACAATGATAAATTACTCAGCCTCTACGTCATTTAAGATAACCAGATTATCACAACCACTAAACAGTGCATTTCACTCAATGCAAGAACCCCAAATCAATGCAAAATATTATGTGTATGTAGCCATGGCTGGTCCAGACTATACTTCCTGCCTCCTATCACGTAAATCCGGGTGCAGACTAGGTCCTCTCTACTTCTGCACTAAGGAGGGGGCAATCCAAATGATAGTCAGTCCAGCTCTCCCCCTCCTGGGGTAGAGGAGTGGATCTCTGAGTCTTTCCCAGCTTGGAGAGAGAGAGACAGGCCTTCAGCCCCTCTTGGGGTTGATTGCCTCCCCAAGATCTGAATAGCACACAATGCCTCAAGACTGCTTGAAGGCCGATACCATCCAGAGGTCTGGGACCCATCCTAAAAGATGATGCATGCACTGTAATATCAACTGCAGTGGCTGCCTCAATAAAGAATCCTTTTTATATACCCCTGCCTAAGTAACAGTCTATTGGGTAGGGGTATGCGAGAAGTCTGTCATGGTGGGGACTGTCTCCAGGAACCCTAGAGTCTGCTGTGACTGGAGGTGCTGACACCACGAGAAGAACCTGAAGGATCACCAAAAGCCTGTCCTGTTTCCTTTAACTATTGCAGAAGCTCATCTCTCCTGGACCCTCACAGGTATTTAGCTCCATGACACCTGTACAGTAGCAATAACAAGATGTCCCAGGGGTAATTGGGGGGGGAGGCAGGGAAGCAGCGCTACATGTAAATAAAATATACTCTTAAACTTTGGCCCCGATTCACTAAGGAGGTCTCAGCTTTAGCACACCTTAACATTCAGATAAATGCAATTTAAAGTGTGATAAAGCTTAGTACGCTTTAGTGAATCTGGCATTTTCTAAGTACTTTAAAAACCTTTTTCAAATAGCATAAAACATGTAGTGTGTGATCAGCACGTGTACAGCCTTATAGAAATTAAATTGAATGTTGATGTCCTTAGGGGGAGTATAAACTTCTAAATAAGACAGGTGTCCTAAACCTGACAGAAGAATGAGTGGTGGCTGCGGTGAAGTGCCTCAAACCCAGACCAGTAAGCACAGGGAATACCAACCTTAGACGAATAGATCGCTGAGAGGACAGGGGTGGGTGGTACCTTAGGCTGGTGAATGGCTTAAGGGGAGGGGGAAGGAGAAATCTCAAGCAAGTCATGTAATGTAATGTAACTCAGGAAGGTGGACAGCTGATGTGGGTTAAGTTTGGTATAAGTTCTTGGAATCAGTAGTCGTACTTTAAGAAGGAAGTCCGTCAGCAACCGGAAAGCTCATCTGTTTGCGATCTTTTGGACAAATCTTGGGGTACACCGGTAATTCTTGTCCCCCTGATGAATTGGAAAATGTTGAGGAACACTGATGATGCTGTGCCCTATGCCATGATAGCCTTTACATTTTAGTAGCACACAACAGCCCCCAACCAGTACAACAACAAACTACTCCTTTATAAAACTCCTTATATATTCCCCCACTGGAAGGGACCAGAGAATTCCAACAATAGCTTCTCTCTTGAAAATCCGCATTGTGCCCTGAATCATCAATTCTTGAAAATCCGCATTGTGCCCTGGATCATCAATGCTTTACTCTCTAGAAGCTTCCAGAGTTACTTGGGCAACACAAACATCAACATTGGTGCAATTTTCTCAAGTAACTTTAAAAGTATTTTCAAAAACTCAGACTGCACCATTTAGAAGTTATTAATTAGATGGATTTTTATTCTTTTTAATATTTACAATTCTACAGATATCCAGTAACAACTGTAAAATAAACAATGTACAAAATGTGCCACATTTGCCATATTTACTAATTTAGTTCATTGAGATACAGATCCACATTTACTAAGCAGTGCTATTCCCTAAGACATCCTTTGGTACCAGGCAATACTGTAAGACACATTTAAGTCAATGCCCCATAGGGTGTACTCTAGCCCCATAAGGTGTCGTGTGCAATAGCACCACTTAGTAAATATTGCCCACAGTGATAATGCTTGCAATTGTTTTTATGTTTAATAAATTGAACAATTTATTCCAAATAAAAAGAAAGATTATTTGCTTATGTAGCTCCCTTTCCCCCGTGTCTAGGGAAACTACCTGTGCTACCGTTACCTGAGTGGCTAACAGGAGGCCTGATCCTACGCTGAAGGGACCCTGGGGTGATCATGTTCTATCTTATGACAGCGCCTACACCTGGGAGGGATCCAAGCGCAGCTAGATAACCCCTTCCCAGGAACCCACACAGTAAAGAATAAATATACACACACAGTGGTATAACAACTTATCTTTACTGACAACACATAACTAAGTAGTATAGCAGTATGCACTGTGTAACCCAATACCATACGGGCCCCACAAAGTATACCCACACCACAACGTCACCCCGGTGGAAATCCCAGAGTCCAGGTCCCACGATGCTTGGATCTTCAGGCGTCCGCCCCTGGAGGGATCTTCCGTTGGAGTGTGTCTATAATAGAGTCTCTGATAGTCTATATGCCTGGGTCTGTTCCCAGATCGCAGGCCGTAGTTCACCATGTGGCCATCCGATCACAGCAGAAATGCCTGTCACTATCAGGGCTAATGGGAATCGTCCCTATCTGGGGGCCTTCCCTATAGCACCACAAGCTGACAGGGTCAGGGGCCTAGCTGAGACCTGAAGGGGGTAATCTGGCCTAGTCTGGGAGATACTTGCACCCAGACATTACCTTACCCCTTGCTGTCCCTGCTCCGACTGGCGTGGTCCCTGCAGCGCGCCAAATGTATCTCTTCTTTGCGCCCAGATCCTGGGAGCCCTATTTGCTGCTGCGCGTTATCTGCAGACCCATGGCTGCAGTCCTTGCAGTCCTGTGCAGAGCCTGTGCAAGTCCTGTGGACTTGTAGTCCTGTGCAGAGCCTGGTAGTGGCCGCTGCAACTCTTAACTGTCTGTGCTAAGCGCAAGGCTTGCATTGCGCATGCGCACAAACCAAGATGGCCGCCGCCTGTGTCGCGCAGCCCAAGAGCTCCCCCGGTTAGCCCTCAGCCTCCCCGGAGCGGCTGCAGCATATAACAGTAGCCTCCCCCTTCCCCGTGTCCGCATCGGAGGTAAGGGGGGCAAGGGGGACCTGGCTACACTTGTAATTTAGATTTAGTTTTGCAAATCTCTCTACACAGTAAAAGGAACCAAAAGACGTTGATCCATATAGAAGTTTTTGATTTACAGTATATTGTAATACAGAAAGGAAGGTGAGTGTCTGAGGATTTGTTTTATTGCACTGCATATACCACTCAGCAACAAATCATTTTTCATTTTGACCTGTTAATTGACCTTGGTTTATTACTTAATATTTCTTAAAATTAAATATATCTCATTTTTAGCACGTAGAACAGTTTGTGCCTGAAGAATTTGTGAGCTGTGATAACCTCCACAATATCACATGTAAAATGAATACAGTAATAAAAGGCAAAGCACAGTGTTATATTAAACACTCTTCTAAAAACATTTTTATCTGGATCTAGTGTATCTGTTAATATAAATGTAGGTGATTTATGGATCCCCTCAAGCAGATAGTGACTTATTCGAGTGGTGTCAGCCTGCAAAGCAGAAAGTTTAAAGCACCTCTCTTCACTGAAGTCATGGGTAAAGTCGCATAAATAGATTACTATTTCATGTCCAACAAATTATATATGAAAGATGGTAATTACACATGAGCACCCAAATATAAAAATGTACTATATGCATCAAGTAAATTAGGCACCTTCATAAGCAGTGTGCCTGCCGATCAATACAGTCCAAAGAGCTTTGACAGCAAAGGAATTAAAATACATATTTGTATGTGTTTGTTTTTTTCGCTTTGTTGTGGTATTATGATCTGCTACATTTATTTGTTACATAGAATCTGAGGTTGAAAAAAACAAACAGATGTAGCCAGACTTACTGTTTTCGATACGAAGTGTAAATCCCCAGCATTTATTTGCATGTTGAGGCCCTGCAATTGCGCTGCTGCTGCTGCTGCTGCTGCTGCTGCTGCTGCTGCACCTGCTGCAAAATTGAGTTTTACGGCTGCCGTAGTACTCTGCCGTAATGGTAGGTGGTGCTATTGTGCTAGAATGTCTTTAATCTAAATTTCAAGTGGAGAACCTGCAGTCTGTCTTTGCTGATACTCTATGGTCTGATCAAGGAGGTATAACCTCAATTTGCCTGCGCATATCCTATAACATGTGAGTGGGAGGAATTTATGTACCCTCTTTTTTCCTGTGGATTTAATCTTTTTGCAGTGTTGCACTATGTTCCCTTTTCATATATACCTGGAAGTATTTACGCTTAATACTCTGTGCTCATGTATACTCAAGGTTTTTTCATCGGAGTTGCAATATTCCCATGTTCATACTGTTTATTACTGTTTGTAATTGATTTAAGTATATTTAATACAGTATACTCTTAATCATTTCACTCATGTTTGTAATTACATTTTAATTTAAAGTGTAATTTGAGCTTGAAGCTTATCACATCAGTCTACATAGGTAATTCATTCCACATTTTAACCCCCTCGGATTACCCCATGTCTTTTGTACTGCTTTTGGGATAAATATTTATTTTAAAAGTTCCTTGTATTGCCCATGAATATATTTGTAAATAATTATTATATCCCCTCTTAGATGTCTCTTTTCTATTGTAAACAAATTTAATTTAGCTAGCCTTTCTTCAAAACTCATAAGTCAGATTTTCCAACCCATTCATTCGTACCCAAAACTGAACTCCATATTCAACGTGTGGTCTTAATAATGATTTATACAGCAGCAAAATTATTCATTCTTCCCTTCCATCCATACCCTGTTATATGTACTGTAAGATAAGATCTTATTTGCCTTTGCAGCTACTGCCTGACATTGGTGACTATTTCTAAACCTTGTCTATAAGTACTCCTAAATCCTTCTCAATCAATGACCAAACTAATTTTGCCCCATTTACTTTGTAAGTAGTTTGCTTCCCAAATGCACAACCTTACATTTATCTGTATTAAACCTCATCTTCCATTTACCTGCCAACTTTGTAGTTTTATACAAGTCCTTCTGTACAGAAATTACTTCATGCTATGATTTTACTACCTTACATGATTCAATGTCATCAGCAAAGCTGGAGATTCTGCTCTCTATTTCAACCTCAAGTTAATAAACAAGTTAAAGATCAGTGGCCCCAGTACCAAACCTTGAGCTACTCAACTTTAGGCAAACCTGAACAGGTTCAATTTTTGACAACTCTCTCTTGTGTATCCTTAACCAGTTTTAAATACAGATGCACATATTTTTACACTGACCAATTTTCCTTTCTTTTGTATAATAACCTTGTGTGACACTGTAACAAAAGCCTTTGCATAATGTAAGTAAACCACATGAACTGCATTAGCCTGGTCTAAATTCCTACTTACATCCTCAGAGAAATAAATAAGATTAGTATGGCATGATTTATCCTTCATAAATCCATGCTGACTATTACTAATTATTTTGTTATTGTAGCCCTCTTTCCCCTGACTAAAGGGACTACCGGTATTGCTGTCACCTGTTTGGCTACCAGAAGGCCTAAACCTCTGCCACTGGGAGTCCGGGGTGTCAATTGTCCATCTTGGTGAAGCGCCTCCACCCGTAAGGGATCCCAACGCGGTGGGATGATCCCTGAACAGGAACCAATACAATCAGTAATCATACCACAAGTATGTAACAATAGGTTTTACTGAACACATAATGTATACCTTAAACATATACTACACAGTATATTACACTCCCAACCCCAATATACCACAAGAATGTCCCCACAGTACAAAGTGTGCTTGGCACCAATACCCTGATGTCCTTTAACCCAATGTCGAGGCCCACCCAAAAGTGTGTATGGTATCTCTACCCTTTAACCATTGGTGCACTTTAGTTGAGGTACCTGCTTTCCCTGAAGAAGTGGCCTGTTGAGCTACGAAACGCCACGTAGGAGAGATACCATTCAACCTATATATTTTTATTCATGTTCCAGGGTGTATTTTATTGTTGTCAAACGGTTTGCTGAACACCGAGTTGATTTCCTCTTCTGTGCATGTGCTGCACTGTTGCCTGCCTCTGTGGTTGCCAAGTGAGGTCTGAATAATTACTGGCAGACGCTGTTACTCAAAGCAGAGCGGGCGCTCTAACGTCACAGAAGGGCCCGCGGGACCACGCCGTCATGCTGCCTGACTGATCGGGAAACACAGTGAGGTCTGCAGAGGAACCTGTGTACTACTTGCGAGCAAAGGACAACCACTCCCCAGGATCCACTAAGCGCATTGACGCTATTAACAGGACGCTACCACCACCCTTCGTGGGGGAATTACCCCCATCACCCACCATTCCAACCCTCACACCCCCAATAAAACTAGCCCCTTTTTAGAGTTATGGCCAATAGTCCTTTTTGCCAAATTGGATAAGTAGGACTTTTGGCCATTCCAAATACAATTTATAGTGGCCATTGAGCCTGGATTATTATTTTTTTTGCCATAAAGATTTTTATTTTGAGGTTTTATGGGGGTACAGAAAATAAAAATGGGAAAAGTAAGGGGTATCACAGTGTACAGGTGTAGCATTTTGTATCTATCAGCTGCCGCTGAGAGGGAATTTTGCAGACTTCATAATGTCGATTTTTATAATTTAACTTTTATACAGTGTAATACTGTAGGTAGATATACAATAACAAGAATTCTGCACAACCTTTTACTTTCATTGTCTTTCTAGATGGACTAATTACTTTTAACGCCACGTAGGACCTGTGAAAGGTTGAGTGTTCCCATTTCAAAACCCACGGGTTCCATGTCACTATAAAAAACATGGAGGATTCATTGATCATGGCCGTGAATTTTTTTTAGGGTCATAATATTCCATACCTTTGTGATGACTATAGTAAGACTAGACCTTAGCCCTTTTCATGTTGCCGGAATGGCACATCTGTGCTGAGAAAACATGGATAATGAGCTTCCTTTGCCTACATAGTTACATAGTTACATGTAGATGAGGTTGAAAAAAGACATGCGTCCATCAAGTTCAACCTGTGCTAAATTGTGATGACAGATACTTTATCCTATATCCGTACTTTCAGTATATTGGTCCAGAGGAAGGCAAACAAAACCCCCAGTGATATTTCATCCAATGATATCTCATAAGGAGAAAAATGAACTTCCTGACTTCAAGAATTGGCAATCAAATGACTCCCTTGATCAACATCCTTCCCATGTTTACTTATTTGGTATATCCCTGTATACCTTTCCTTTCTAAAAAGACGTCCAAACTCTTCCTTTAACAAATCTTAACCCTTTCTTTTGTTGCTGGTGAAATCTCCTTTCCTCCAACTTTAAGGGATGACCCTGAGTCCTTAGTACTGCCCTTGGGATGAATAGTTCTTTTGAAAGCTCGTTGTACTGTCCCCGAATATAGTTGTACATAGTTATCATATCCCCTCTTAGATGCCTCTTTTCTAATGTAAATAAATCTAATTTACCTAGCCCTTACACACAATTTCTAAACAAAAATCCAAGTTTAAAAAGGTAAATAAAATCAATTCTAATTCTCAAAGTATAATTTTAGTAAAAGGATATTCCTTCTCCTGATTTCTCAAGGAGATTGATCACGTTCAGATCTTCCATGTTGGTCTCAGCTTGGGGGCCCGCTATGTTTTGACTTTTGCTGAACCTCTTGTTTTGAAAAGTTCAAGTAGTGATTCCCTCTCATCTGTCCATCTGTTTGTTTGGGTTTTTTATCTGTGCTCTTGAGATGGTGCTTGCTTCCAATAGTTCTCTAATTTAGTCAAACTCTGCGGTTTCTAATCGCTGTTCAAGAGTCCTCAGGAGGGGCTTTTCAAAAAATTCTCATTGTAAGTTCTCCGGGGCATGTATTTCCTTTGCTTTCCTATTGTCTGACTTTGATGCGCCTATTGTATTATTATAATTCCCTGTACTGTATTTTCTTTGTGAAGCGCGGAGTACACTGTTGGCGCTATATAAATGTAAACGGTGTTCTTCCACCCTAAGGGAGATTCACTGCTACCTGGTATTGTGGTGCTCACCTGCAGTTTTACAGAAGCACTTTTGCCTCCGCCAGTGTTTGTTAGGGATGAAAAGGACAGGCTTTTGGGATCAGGAGCTCTCATCTTCTCCATTCGCCTCCATTCCCACAGAGCCTATCAGAAATAGGAGTAGTCCCTGTAGAGAACTTTTTTCCCTCCCCCTGAAAGACTGCAGCCTCTGGCAGGAGTATAAAAAATATAACTGGGTCTTTATTGCGAACTGGTACAGCATAGATCACATATTGTACAGTATCATACCTTCTTTCTGAGTCCCTGGAGCCAACTCAAGGCGCTTAAGGCCCCAAGAATCTCTACTTAGCTCTCATACTCCCTCATGGAGTATGGGGTATCTGCTTCCACTCCCCTGCAGGAGGAAGGCCTGAAACCAGGTCCCTGGCTCAGCTTGGATTGCATCTCACTCCCCCTGAGGAGAAAAGTTAGGACACACCTCTCTCACTGAGGAGTGAGAGAGACAGACCCACTACATTTGGCTGCAGCTCCTTTTTGTTACCAAGGGAGGGTCATCAGGTCTTAGCTCTGTATGGTCAGTACCTAGGCCTTAAGTCCAATCCTACCTTGTATCCCATCCACACCATTAGAGGAAAGGGGAACCCAGGGAGACTGTGGTGACCGATTTCCCCCCCTCAAATTCTATAGGGTCTGATTGTTTGGCCACTTTGAGGAGATCGTCCTTCACTCTGCAATAGTGGAATCTTATAATTGTGTCCCAGGGCCTGTCTGCATTCCTGTGGCATCCCTGTAATGCTCTTTACTCTATCCTGGTGATACAAATCTATCAGTATTGCAGATTAATTGGCAGTAGAGTCTATGAAGGTAGGTGTCTAGAGAATATACCTGCTCTGGGATCCTACGCACCCTGACATTGTTGCTCCATGAGTGGTTCTCTAATCCTGATTCTTCCCCCAGCACTCTAGCAATTCTTCAGACTGCTTAACTGTTTGTGTGAGGGTCTTATGTTCCTCCACTAGGTTATATGTTATAGTCTCTAGTGTCTGTCTGGTCACCCATGGTGGAGATCTCCCTTTGTATTTCCTGTAGTGCTATTGTCAGTCCCTTATGGAACATTGCCTCAATGTTGGCATATAGATCTTTATGTTCTGCAGTTTTTAGAGTGGGGGCAGTGTCTGGGAGTGTGGCTGATTCAGATTCACCCTCACGGAAAAAGCTACCAGGTTCCCTTCTTTTGCACGATCCCTCCTTTTTGTGAAACAAATCAGCTGCTTCCAGGGGAGTAGATTCTTACTTTTTGGCATGTTTAGGTCCTCGGGGGTACCCTTGCCTGTTCCTTTACTTTGCAGTGTTGATTTGTGCATGAGACCATTTTAATAATGAAATTTGCCTCAGCGATTCTCGGAGCTCTCTCTTCAAGCTTCCACCTCCGGTCACTGCATTTCTTTTTATGGGGCTTTTATATGGTTGGTCACCAACCTTTTATTGCATATGTTTCCAGGAGGCTTCAGCCTTGAAGATGTGTTATTATTGATTGCCAATGTGTCTACTAGGTCCCCCATGATAGGGCTTAGGTAGCCATAGTCACAATCAATGGCTTTGTGTTTACAATGTATTTTCTTTTTAATTGTTATGTAGTGGGGGTTTTTAATACAGGTCTTTTTTTTCATTTGGAATAGCCAAAAGCCCTATTTGCCAAATTGGGTAATAGGGCTATTGACAATTAGTCAAGAAGGAGGTTAGATGTTTTGGGGGTTATTGGGATAGTTGCTCCTGGGCAATGGTGGTATTGGTTAACCACTTTTTTTTTTTATCTTAGCAGTTAGTAATGCATACATGGATATGCTTTAGCAGCCACTAAGGTATCCAAGGGGGGTAGGTAGTGGAGTCTAGTGTTAAAATGAACCCCTTTGTAGCTCTTAGAGGTAAGCTACTCCAGGAAACACAAGATTAGTTGACCACTTGGGCTACTAAGGGCAATATGTACCATAATGGTTTTATTTTTTTGTCACCTACTGCATGTTGGTTGAAGTTATCTTGGCTATGTACAGTATATAATGGACAATATATTGACCATTATATACATAGGCAAGATAGGGCTAACACCAGCCAGGATTAGGTGATTAAAGAATGCAGTATTTGTTGGCACTCCTGCAGTTTCACTAATATCGGGGCTTGTATGGCATCAATATTTCACAGTATTTAGTCATTTTGATGTCGGTCCCAATATTTTTATCGGCCGCAAGATTTATTTTTTATTTTTAAAGGTGCAACATTAATATATTGTACCACAAAAATGTTGATGAATGATGTATATACTTTAGGTCTAAATGCCTGTATCTCGCTTGCAATTTCTCCCCCAACCATTTTTTTTTAGCCATATTGGTTTAGACTTGATTCTTTTATATTTATTACCCAAGAGTACACAGAGAAGTGTACTTATCAAATAATGTTAAAGATGGACAATTTATCTTCCATATTGTTTCCTGCAAAAATGTCATCCAAATGTATGTCTTGTAGATTATTCCTTAGTTTATTAAAATCTACCTTTCTAAAATTAAGAGTCTTTGATTCACAGTTACATAGTAGAGGAGGTTGAAAAAAGACATGTACATCAAGTTCAACCTATGCGAAATTTAGACAACATACTGTACGTATCCTATATTTTTATTTCCAGTATTTTGATACAGTGGAAGGCACACAAAAAAAGCCAGTAAAACATCATGTAATGATGTCTCATAAGGGGGAAAAATAACTCCTTCTTGACTCCAAATAATAGCAATAATATTTATCTCTGGATCAACATCCTTTCCATGTCTATTATTTGGACTGTATATCCCTGTATATCTTTCTTTTCTAAAAAGATGTCCAACCTTTTGTTTAACATATCTGGAGCCGTGACCCCTGATTCACCCCGAGGAATGGGAGGTTGCGCTTGCAAAGCGTAGTTGCTAAAAGCCCGCGAAGAAGGAGGGTACATTTGGCGGGAGAGGAGCAGTCCCTTGACCCAGCAGCCCTACGAGGAGGGTCAGGTGAGAGCATTTAGCCTATGGGCGAAGGAGTTCCCAGAGATATAGGCAGTGGTTGCGTGCACGTGTAGGCAGAACTTTGTGGAGAGACGAGGAGACGGAGATACTGCGCTGGGAGGTTGTACCCCCCAGGCGCAGGCCAGGTGCCCCAGGCCGAGCTAGCCCTGAGTCACCTTAGAGACAAGCTGACCTAGGGACCGCCTTAGTAAGGGTCTTACCCCCTGTACTGTGGAGTTGGCCCGGGACAATTCCGTCGAGAGGGAGATCTGTGCTCAGACCCCCTTTGGAGTTATCTGAGTCTGAGAAGGAGCGCCCCGGACCCTAGCGGGGGGGGGGGAGGGAGAGCGTTGTCCACACCGAGACCCCTTTTTGAAGATCGTGGCCGTTCCGAGCACTGGAGTGCTTGGCAGGTATTTCATCAAGTGCACCAACTGTAACTTTCATTTACCCTGGACATAGTGGCTGCGCAGTCACCCATACACACACATAAGGCCTGTTGTGAGTGGGAGAACTGAGTAGCATATTTGGACACAGGGTGGGATCACCCGGTGGCGGGATTGGGGCAAGTTGTTGTTGGCGTCCGCCGAGGCGCAAGTTATTGTTGGCGTCCGCCGAGGCGCAAGGGATGTTGACGTCCGCCGTGGCGTGTTATATAATGTGTACCTGCATACCGGAATGTCATGCCATGTAATGTATCGTGAGTTTGATTTACCAGTAAACGAGATTGTTTTTAGAACTTGGCTGTGTGAAGGTAATTCTTGTATTTACGTCCTGCGAAGACTAACTCCCCCTTTGGCGGGATCTGTCGCAGGTGGAGGCGCTGCACCTGATATATATATTGTACGCACCCCAGGCTCTCCGTGGCAGAGGCTTAGGCCCTGTGAGCCAGCAGGTAACACAGCACATAGTAACAGCTTGCTAGTGATAGGAAGCAGGGTTACATTTGAGGCGCTGCTGAGATTCAGACTTGGGGTGTCCCTCGAACCTAAATTGTGATTACCATGGCTTTGCCCACCCATCACGAGATACGAGACTGGGCCAGTCAAGTACACACGCCTACTCGTCGTGCCGTTGCTCTGGCCCGAGTGCCCATGGTCTTGCCCTTAGAGACTTTACAGACGGCCTTGCGACAACTCCCGGGTTTTGCTAAAGCCTGCCAGGTAGATGTAATGATAGACCACGACTCCAAGTGGAATACCTTACTTATAGACTGTCGTCGTAATCTGTTGGCGCTCGAACCTGCCGTTCCGCAATCCCTAATCTTGCCCGATGCACCGCCCGGCGGTAGTCCTTTCGTTTACCCCCTCCGAGATCCTTTCGTCTGTCCATTAGATGAGGACGACCCCACCCTCCCATTGATCCACTATGCCGAGAGTGAGGTCGGTAGCTGCCGCTCCATGTCCAGTAACCCGGGATCCAGCGCATCCCTGGAGGCGGGAGTGAGTAGTAACCTGCTAAAAAACTGAATGACAAGATAGACCTGCTATCTAGCCCCCCCAGTTTGCCACCGCTAGTCAAAGCGCTTACCTTAGCCACCCATGCCCAGAACTACATGAAGCTAAAAGCCTTCTCGGGGACTCTCCCTGTACCTACCGGGGAAGATGGGGTAGAAACGTGGAAGGAGCACAAGCGGGGAGTGAGGGAAGAGGGGTCGTGCACCGATGTAGTAAAACGCCAGAGACTCATGGAGTGCCTGCGGCCCCCGGCGGCCACTTTGATAGGAATACACTGCGAACAATACCCCGATCTAACCTCTCGCTTGATGATAGAGTTCCTTGCCAAAGCCATAGCGCAAAAGAGGATGATGGGGCCTTGTGGGCCAAATATTATGCTGTAAACCAGAAAGATGGGGAAGAACTATCCACCTATATACACCGTGTGCAAATATCTCTCGGGCCGCTGCTGCATTATAAATATGTACTACCCTCCCAGATGAATGAGTATCTCCAGAAGCAGTACCTCCGCGGATCCAGTCCTTCTCACCCAATAGCCTGCATGATTCGTGATCACCTCACTCGAGGCCCTCCCCCTTCGTTCATCCAACTACTTCAACAGGTGAAAGAACACGAGACACACCTAATGCTACACTCGCCTCAGCGACCAAAAGTTAGCGGTGGCGCTAAATGCAGAGGAAGCACAGAGAAGAAAGAGGAACCACCGGACCAGCCTGGCTCTGAGAAATTGCCTTTCGCGGGACGGTCGTCCCCTCCGCCAGATCGCCGGGCTATCCCCCGAGATATGTCCTGCTACAAGTGCAGGAAGCGGGGACATCAATCTTACGATTGCCGCCTGGGTACTTCTCGACCTCGGAGCCCCTCACCCCCTAAGTTCCCGTCCCAGGCTATGGTCTGCAGAGTGTATGCGACGGATGCAGATACGAACGGAACCCCGTCCGCAGTGGCCGAATCGGTAGAAGATGGGAATCGCGTGGGACCGGTAGCGCTGATCCGAGTCTTAGTGGATGGAATCTACTCTTCTGCACTACTAGACACCGGGTCCCAAGTCACCATCATATACCGAGGGTTCTAGGATCGTCATCTTCAGAAGCGTCCGCTGCGACCGGCGGAACACATCAAAGTACGCGGGCTGAGTAACGACGACTACCCCATCGACGGGTTAGTAACCATGGATCTGGAAATACAACAGCTCAACACGGGAAAGTCTCACCCCATAAAGGTGGATGCCTTGGTGTGTCCGGAACCCCGAGACACCCCCAAGTACCCGATTATCCTCGGCACCAATGCCGATATTGTACAAGCGGTCATCCGAGCTTATCTACATGAAAATAAAGAGCTCCCCATGTCCAGTCTACAGCTGCAATTGGTTCAATCCGACCCAGCCCAGACCTCTTCTCCTCCCGATGATTATGGACTATTATTCTGTGGGCGGAAAGGGTGGACAAAGCTTTTTCCTTGGGAAACACAAATACTTTCCGTTTGGTGTGCTTATGCAGAGCGTCTAGCTGAAGACCAACAATTCTCACTCGAGAGTAGTCCCAGAGAATATGTGAGGCGAGGGTATCGGCTCGTTCCCAAATTCCGCCATTGGCGGGGCACCATTCCTAGGCGGATTGATTGTGATGGTGCAGAATCTATCACCCTTCTCCCTTGTCATCGATGTGGGCCAGCAGATAACAAGAATCTATCCTGTTAGTTCAGTGGAGGAAGCCGTACAAGCAAATACGACCCGAGTGAATGAGACAGGGATGGCCCTGGATTTCGATTTCGGTTCGGCCGAATTGCCTGGAACCTGGAAGGATCGGTTACGGGCACAACTAGAAAAAAGATGGTCCGTATTCTCTACCGAGGAGATGGATGTGGGGTGTAGCCGCAACGCCCAGCACACCATTCGCATGATGGATGAGAAGCCCTTCAGAGAACGTTCTCGCCGACTCGCTCCCCGGGATGTGGAGGATGTGAGAGCCGCTACCCATGACATGGAGGCCGCAGGGATTGTCACTGAGTCCAGAATCCCCTATGCCTCCCCTATAGTGGTGGTGAGAAAGAAAAATGGAACTGTGAGGCTGTGGGTAGATTATCGGACGCTGAACAATCGGACCGTACCGGATCAGTATAACCTCCCTCGTATAGAAGAGGTTCTAGACGCCCTACACGGGAGACAGTGGTTCAGCGTACTGGACCTACGGTCTGGATACTATCAAGTCCCGATGAGCCCAGAGGATCAAGAAAAGACAGCCTTCGTCTGCCCCCTTGGGTTTTATCAGTTCACCCGCATGCCCCAAGGCATATGCGGAGCGCCCGCCACCTTCCAGCAATTAATGGAAAAGACGTTGCGTGACCTCAACCCCCGAGAATGTCTAGTGTACCTAGACGACATCATAGTTTTTGGGAAAACATTGGAGGAGCATGAAATCGTCTCTTGAAGGTACTGGATAGGTTGTCTGCAGAATGCCTCAAACTCTCTCTGGACAAATGTCGGTTCTGTCGTACCTCAGTAACATATGTAGGGCACATAGTGTCTGGCGCCGGAATTGCCACGGATCCCGGTAAGATAGAAGCTGTTGTTAACTGGCCTCGTCCCGAGAATGTGGGGGAGTTACGCTCGTTCCTGGGTTTCTGCGGCTACTACCGGCGATTTGTGGAGGGGTATTCACGGAGGGCCAAAGCTCTCAACAGTCTGCTCCGCATATATCCGTCTGAAACGGGCCAGAAGACCCACTCTGCCAAACAGCCCTTTGGGGATAAATGCAGCACATATCCAAGTGGCACATTATAAGTTGCAGGACTACTGCCCAACTGAAGTTTAAAAGGAAGTTCAAAAGAAGTGAAGAAGAAGTGAACACCCCAACTGGCCCTGATTCCTGCATTTGAACTACGCTAGAAAGGAGGAAATCATCTATACCAGACTGCATCATTACTGCTGTGATGCTGCCTTTACCATTTATATTTGCTGTGACTTCACTTCTTCTCAAATTATGCTCTTCTTTCTACCAGCCTCAGTATGTCTCAAACTCTATTCATATATCTCCATCTCTCCTTTCTTCACCACTTCTCAGTTCACATGAACTCCTTTCTTACCTGCGTCCTCTGACACCACACAGCTATATCCCCTGCACTAAAAAACACCCCTACAAATCCTCCTCACACATCCTCTTTCTATCCATCCATCTCCTCCTTGCTTCTGGGGATATCTCTTCCAATCCTGGTCCCTGTCTTATTTCTACTTGCTCTCGTCCTCGCCTCCCAAATGCAACTTCTACTCCTTCTGGTGTCAAACCCTCCAACCTTATACCCATCCCCTGCCACCCTCCCTCCTCTCTCCCTTTCTCCTGTGCCCTTTGGAATGCTCGCTCCCTCTCTAACAAGTTCCTCTCTGTACATGACTTCTTTCTCTCTCACTCACTGCTTCTCTTTGCTATAACTGAGACCTGGCTCACTCAGTCTGACTCTGCTCTGGAAGCTGCCCTCTCCTATGGTGGCCTTTCCTTCTCCCACACTCCGCGCCCTGATGGCAGGGGTGGAGGCGTGGGGCTCCTGCTCTCCTCTCTCTGCCGTTACCGAACCCTTCCTATTCCCCCCCTCTCTTGCTTTTCCCTCCTTTGAGGCTCACACTGTCCAGATCTTCTCTCCTCTCCCTGTCCATGTGGCGGTCATCTATCGCCCACCTACCTCTACTCATCCCCCTTCTGCTTTCTCTCTCACTTTGAATCCTGGCTCTCTTTCTTTCTCTCCTCAGACTCCCCTGTTCTTCTCCTTGGGGACTTCAATTGCCACATTAATGACCCCTCTCTCTCTTGGGCTTCACGCATTCTGTCTCTAACCTCTTCTTTTGGCCTTCAACAGTGGACTGCAGCCAGCACCCACAAGGATGGCCACTACTTAGACATGGTTTTCACTAAAAACTTCTCTCTCTCTGATTTCTCCATTTCCCCTTTTCCTCTCTCTGACCATCACCTTATCTCATTCTCTCTATCTCGCTTCTCCCCTTCTCCACCTCCATCTACCCCCCGGTTCTGCAGAAACCTGCGCTCTATTCACTTACCTGTCTTTGAGTCCACTTTAAGCTCCTCCCTCTCCTCTCTCAGCTCTGCTACAGACCCTGACAACCTGGTCAGGAACTACAACTCTGTCTTGTCCGCGTCTCTTGATCTACATGCCCCGCTTTCTCTCTGCCGCACTCGCCCTTCTAACCCTAAATTGGCTAAATTCCCACACGCGCATGCTGCGTTCCTCCACTCGCTCCTCTGAACGCCTCTGGAGGAAGTCTCACACTCTCGCAGACTTCCTTCACTACAAATTTATGGTATACTGTTTCAACTCTGCCCTCTCGCAAGCTAAACAAGCCTACTTTTCTGCACTAATCAACATGCACAAGTCTAACCCATGCTGACTGTTCTCTGTCTTTGATACTCTACTCAAACCACCCTCAGCTGCCTCTCCTTCCTCCATCTCCGCTCAGGACTTTGCTGACTATTTTAAGAAAAAGGTGGAATCCATACGGCACTTCTTTCTAAATCTCCTCCTGCCATCCTTGACTCTTTTTCCACTGTCTCAGAGGAGGATATGTCGCTGTTGATCGCCTCTTCTCCCTCTACCACCTGCCCTCTTGACCCCATTCCCTCCCATCTCCTAAAACTTCTAGCTCCTACTATAATCCCTACGCTCACACACATTTTTAACTCCTCCCTCTGCTCTAGAACCTTTCCATCCTCCTTCAAACATGCAACAGTCATACCATTACTCAAAAACAGCAAGCTTGACCCTACCTGTCTTTCTAACTATCGACCTGTCTCCCTCCTGCCTTTTGCCTCTAAACTCCTTGAACGTCTTGTATTCTCTCGCTTGCTCCATTTTCTCAACACCTATTCTCTCCTAGACCCTCTACAATCTGGCTTCCGCACTGCTCACTCCACCGAAACAGCCCTCACTAAAATAACTGACGACCTCCATGCTGCCAAAGACAGAGGTCATTACACTCTGCTCATATTACTCGACCTCTCTGCAGCATTTGACACAGTGGACCACCCTCTTCTCCTCCACATTCTCCATACTCTAGGTATTCGGAACAAAGCTCTATCCTGGATCTCATCCTACCTCTCCCATCGTACTTTCAGTGTCTCTTCTGCTAACACCTCCTCCTCCTCTATTGATCTCTCTGTGGGGGTACCCCAGGGCTCTGTCCTGGGACCTCTTCTCTTTTCTCTGTACACACTCTCTCTAGGTGACCTAATAACATCTTTTGGGTTTAATTATCACCTCTATGCCGACGACACACAAATATACTTTTCAACACCTGACCTTACACCTGCTGTACAAACCAAAGTTTCTGAATGTCTCTCTGCTATATCATCCTGGATGGCCCTCCGATGCCTTAAACTCAACATGGCTAAAACAGAGCTCCTCATACTTCCTCCCAAACCTGGCCATACTACCTCCTTCCACATTACTGTTGGAACTACAATCATTCACCCAGTAGCCCAAGCACGCTGCCTTGGGGTCACACTCGACTCCTCTCTCACATTCGCCCCTCACATTCAAAACAATTCTAAAACTTGTCGCTTTTTCCTCCACAATATAACAAAGATACGCCCTTTCCTCTGTTGCTCGACTGCTAAAACTCTGACTCAGGCCCTAATTCTCTCCCGTCTTGATTACTGTAACCTCCTGCTGTCCGGCCTTCCTGCCTCTCACCTGTCTCCCCTACAATCTATCCTAAATGCTGCTGCCAGAATCACTCTACTCTTTCCTAGATCTGTCTCAGCATCTCCCCTCATGAAATCCCTCTCCTGGCTTCCGATCAAATCCCGCATCTCACACTCCATTCTTCTCCTCACTTTTAAAGCTTTACATTCTTCTGCCCCTCCTTACATCTCATCCCTAATTTCTCGTTATGCACCATCCAGACTCTTGCGTTCTTCTCAAGGATGTCTTCTTTCTACCCGCTTTGTATCTAAAGCCCTCTCCCGCCTTAAAACTTTTTCACTGACTGCCCCACACCTCTGGAATGCCCTTCCCCTCAGTACCCGACTAGCACCCTCTCTATCCACCTTTAAGACCCACCTTAAGACACACTTGCTTAAAGAAGCATATGAATAGCACTGTGGATATTCTGAACACGATACATAAAGCTTGGCCCCCTGCAGACGCACTTACCAGAACTCCCTCCTACTGTCTCTACCTACCTACCAATTAGACTGTAAGCTCCTCGGGGCAGGGACTCCTCTTCCAAAATGTTACTTTTATGTCTAAAGCACTTATTCCCATGATCTGTTATTTATATTATCTGTTATTTATTTGATTACCACATATATTACTACTGTGAAGCGCTATGTACATTAATGGCGCTATATAAATAAAGACATACAATACAATACAATACAAATGGACCCTGAGTGTGACCAAGCCTTCCACGACCTGAAGCAGAGCCTGACGGCTGCTCCGGTCTCGGCCTATGCCAATCCCGACCAACCCTACATCCTGCACATGGACGCCAGCCTGAGCGGCCTAGGAGCAGTGTTGCATCACAAATACCCTGAGGGGTTGCGACCCGTAGCATACATCAGCCGCAGCCTCACCACAAGTGAACAGAACTATCCGGTACACATGCTCGAATTCTTGGCCCTTAAGTGGGCCATAGTGGATAAACTTCGGGACTATCTGTACGGGGTGTCGTTCGAAGTACGCACCGACAATAATCCTCTAACCTACATCATGACCTCCGCCAAACTGGACGCGACCGGACATCGATGGTTGGCCGCGCTTTTCAATTACGACTTCACGTTGAAATACAAACCTGGGCCACTGAACATTGGGGCGGACGCATTGTCAAGGCGACCGGGGTTGATCCCTACCAACGACGAAGATCAGTGGGAAGAGATCCCCGGGCCCGGAATAAGAGCCCTCTGTGGCACAGCAGCCATCATCGTTGAGAAAATGGCCTTCTCGGAATTACAGGTGGCTGACTCCTTAGGGTGCACCCTCAGCGCTATACCTGCAGCCTATCGGGACCCGAGTGGGATGCATGTTACCCCCGATCAAATCATTGCTTGGGAAGACATGGTACGTTATCAAGAACAAGATCCGGTCGCAGGAACTATCTGGGATGCCATTCGACAAAAGCGATGGGGCCTGCTTCGCCAGACTCCAGGGGACGTCGGCGGTATACTAATGCGAGAGGAGGAAAAATTTGAAATCCAAGATCAATTGTTATACCGAGTAGTGAAGTATCATAACCACCCGGATCGCCGCCAACTAGTGTTGCCAAAAAGACTACAACACTTAGTGCTGAAGGCTCTCCATGATGAACACGGACATCTGGGGGTAGACAAGACTTTCGGACTAGTAAGAGATAGATTTTTCTGGCCAAGAATGAGAGAATCTGTAGAGCATCACTGTCGTAGGTGTGCGCGGTGTATACAATGCAAGACTCTGCCCACCCGAGCTGCCCCCATTGGTCACCTAAAGAGTACGGGACCTATGGATTTAGCGTGCATGGACTTCTTGTGCATCGAGCCCGACACCCATTGTATAGGGAATATGCTAGTCATCACTTATCACTACACCCGCTACGTCCAGGCCTTTCCGACCAAGGATCAAAAAGCTATTACGGTGGCTAAGGTCCTCTGGGAGAAATATTTCATGCATTATGGGCTACCTCAACATCTGCACTCCGACCAGGGACGGGACTTTGAAAGTAGACTAATAAAAGAATTGCTGAACCTCTTGCACATTAAAAAGTCCCGTACTACTCCTTACCACTCGGAAGTGGATGCTTTGAAAGAACGTTCAATCGCACTCTGCTGGACCTGCTGGGCACGTTAACCGGTGCCGAGAAGACTAAGTGGAGTTGCCATGTGGAAACTCTAGTCCATGCTTATAATTGCACCCGACACGAATCTACCGGGTTCTCACCCTACTTCCTTATGTTTGGCCTTGAAGCCCGTCTGCCAGTGGATATACAGTTAAGAGTCTCCACCGATGGGGTGCGCAATTCCAACCCCTTTCGCTATGTACAATGATTGCAAGAGAATCTACAGAAGGCCTACGGTAAAGCTGAGAGGTTCACCGAAAAATTGAATGCCGGGAACAAAAGGCGCTATGATCACAAAGTAAAACATAGAGACATTAAAACTGGTGATGCCGTACTGCTCCGCAACCTGGGAGTACCAGGAAAGCATAAATTGGCTGATCGTTGGCGAGAAGGGGTATACGAAGTGGTTTCTCAAATGCCTGGCCTTCCAGTCTACCGGATAAAAGACTCGGAGTGTCGGATAAAGACGTGGCACCGCAATCATCTGCTCCCCATTCCTCAAATAGAAGAAGGAGTTTTAGAGTGGCCCACATCCCCCCTGAGTGGGGAACTGTCATCAGGACATGAAAGTCTGGAAGATTCACAGGAAGGAACCTCTCAAAGGGGCCTTCCGGCCGAGGGGGCATCTCCCGAAGGAGCTACGGGCAAAGAGCCCCTTGGCCCCATGACAGAGACACTGACTCAAGCGAGTCCGCCACTAAACCCCCAGAGCCCGTGCTTTGTGCCACAATGAGACTTTACAGACCTACCCCGCCCCTCAAGGGCCAAGTTAGAAACACCCGATGAGAATTGCTACTCCCCCAAAAAGGTAGCGGAAAAGCCAATTCGCAGAAGCCAAAGAGCTGGCCAACCTCCCACGAGGTTGGCTTATGATCAGTTCGGGGCACCTCATTATGAGTCTCAGCAGTGGGCCCGCAGCCGGGTGCAATCAGTGATTATCATGTTCAGTGAAATGTACAAGTTGATAGAGGAACCAATGTATTAGTGTTTTTCATTATATAAATGTCTGTGTTGTCGTTTTACAAGCGGGGATGTTGGAATCCACGGGGGGAGGATGTAGCCGTGACCCCTGATTCACCCCGAGGAATAGGAGATAGCGCTTGCAAAGAGTAGTTGCTAAAAGCCCGCGAAGAAGGAGGGTACATTTGGCGGGAGAGGAGCAGTCCCTTGACCCAGCAGCCCTACGGGGAGGGTCAGGTGAGAGAGTTTAGCCTATGGGCAAGGAGTTGCCGGAGATATAGGCAGTGGTTGCGCGCACGTGTAGGCAGAGCTTTGTGGAGAGACGAGGAGACGGAGATACTGCGCTGGGAGGTTGTACCCCCCAGGCGCAGGCCAGGTGCCCCAGGCCCAGCTAGCCCTGAGTCACCTTAGAGACAAGCTGACCTAGGGACCGCCTTAGTAAGGGTCTTACCCCCTGTACTGTGGAGTTGGCCCGGGACTATTCCGTCGAGAGGGAGATCTGTGCTCAGACCCCCTTTGGAGTTATCTGAGTCCGAGAAGGAGCGCCCCAGACCCTAGCGGGGGGGGAAGAGTGTTTTCCACACCGAGACCCCTTTTTGAAGATCGTTGCCGTTCCGAACACCGGAGTGCCCGGCAGGTATTTCATCAAGTGCACCAACTGTAACTTTCATTTACCCTGGACATAGTGGCTGCGCAGTCATCCATACACACACATAAGGCCTGTTGTGAGCGGGAGAACTGAGTAACATATTTGGACACGGGGTGTGATCACCCGGTGGCGGGATTGGGGCAAGTTGTTGTTGGCGTCCGCCGAGGCACAAGTTATTGTTGGCGTCTGCCGAGGCGCAAGGGATGTTGACGTCCGCCGTGGCGTGTTATATAATGTGTACCTGCATACCAGAATGTCATGCCATGTAATGTATCGTGAGTTTGATTTACCAGTAAACGAGATTGTTTTTAGAACTTGGCTGTGTGAAGGTAATTCTTGTATTTACGTCCTGCGAAGACTAACTCCCCCTTTGGCGGGATCTGTCGCAGGTGGAGGCGCTGCACCTGATATATATATTGTACGCACCCCAGGCTCTCCGTGGCAGAGGCTTAGGCCCTGTGAGCCAGCAGGTAACACAGCACATAGTAACAGCTTGCTAGTGATAGGAAGCAGGGTTACATATCTATTGTATCTGACATCACAGTCTCCATGGGTAATGAATTCCACATTTTAACAGTCCTTATTGTAAAGAACCCTTTCCTTTGTTGCTAGTAAAATCTTGTTTCTCAAACCTTTAGGGATTACTCCATGTCATTTTGTACTGCCCTTGGGGTGAATGGTTCTGCTGGAAGCTCATTGTATAGACCATGTATATATTTTTGTATAGTTATCATATCCCCTCTTAGATGCCTCTTTTCTAATGTAAACAAATCTAATTTAGCTAGCCTCTCCTCAAAAGTCAGATTTTTCATCCCCTTAATTAGTTATATTATGTATTTTTATGGAGTGGTGCCCAAAACTGTACACCATATTCATGATGTGTTTTTACTAATGCTTTATACAATGGTATAATTATGCTTACTTCCCTTCCATCCATCCATACCCGATTTCATGCCAGATAAGATTTTATTTGCTCTGGTAGCTACTGCATGACATTGGGCAATATTGCTAAGCTTACTGTCTACAATCACTCTTACAATTCTCAACCAAGGATTTACCTAATTGTGTTCCATTTAATTTGTAAATCACATGTTTATTCTTGCATCCCAAATGCATAACCTTCCATTTATCTGTACTAAACTTCATCTGCCATTTACCTGCCTAAGTTTCCAGTCTATCCAAGTCCATCTAGAGAGAAATTACATCCTGTTTTGATTCTACTACCTTACACAATTTAGTGTCATCATCAAAGATGGAGACTTTACTCTCTATGCCAACCTGCAGCTCATTAATTAACAAATTAAAAAGCAGTGGTCCCAGTAACATTCCTTGATGTACTTCACTTATAACTTTAGCCCAACTTGAAAAGGTTCCATTTATGACAACTCTGTTGTCTATCCTTCAACTTGTTCTCAATCGAGGTGCAAATACTTTTAAGGAGTACAATTTCCTTTTTTTGTATACAGTACAAACCTCTTTGGGAGTGTGTGTGTGGGGGGGGGGGAATTGTATCAAAAGCCTTTGCACAATCTAAGTAGACCATATTGTAACGGATCCGCACCTTAGTTTGCTGTTTGCCTTGCCTTACAGACCTATGCAGCCCTGGAACACTGCTCCTGATCTTTGCTGCAGCTCCACCCTGGGTACACTCATTGAGGCAATGCTGTCACACGCCCCTTCTGCTATTGGTTCACTGACCTTTAAAGATACATTTCCCCCACAATGCTTCCCTGCCGAGCATAACCCTTCCTGGTTGTCACAAGTGTTCTGCCACAAGCCTTAAGGCTTGGCTCTGTTGTGTTCTAATCTCTCTAGTTCTATTTCCTAGTTCACGCAGAGGTCTGTTCCTGTCTCCTGTGCTGAAGCGGAGTACTCTTCATGTTAACTTCAGATCCCTGTTTCCTGAGGCCGGCTGCTAGTCTCATGCAGTGGCCGGTTCCTGTGCTGAAGCGGAGTACTCTTCATGTTAACTTCAGATCCCTGTTTCCTGAGGTCGGCTGCTAGTCGCACGCAGCGGCCTGTTCCTGTCTCCTGTGCTGAAGCGGAGGTCTCTCCAGTGTCGACTTCAGCTCCCTGTTTCCTGAGGTCTGCTATCCTTCCACAGCAAGAGCCTATCTACCAGTACCTGGGGCTTGCTGCTCATTCTCCATATCAGTGGCCGTGTCCTGGTTCCTGTGCCGAAGTGGAGGTCTCTCCAGTGTTGACTTCAGCTCCCAGTTTCCTGAGGCTTGCTGTCCTTTCTCTGCAGAGCCTATCTATTTGGTTCCTGGGGCCTGCTGCTCATTCTACATAGCAGAGGCTGAGACCTGGTTCCTATGCTGAAGCGGAGTACCACCCGTGTATCCTTCTGCTTCCTGTTTCCTGTGGTCTGCTGCCCTACCCTACCCTACCCTTCGATTCCTGAGGTCTGTAGCTCTCTCTCTCCTTGCACAGGCCGCTCTGGACTCTTGCGCTGAAGCACTGGTTTACCAGTGCTGCCTGGTGGCGTGCCCACTCCGGTCTGCCTATCCTTTCCTGAGACCAGTACTATGGGCCATGGTCATCGCACGCGCAGAACCCACGCCTGCGCTCACGCTCCTAAGCTAAGGCGGGGAACTTCTGACTACCCGTTGCCGAACTCCTGCTTGAATAACGTTTACCCTGATCTCTCCAGTCCTGACATGACTTGTCCACTGATGATGCTGCTTCTCCAGCCCCGACGCTGCTACGTATGACTACAAACTGCGCAATCCGGATCAGCCTGCGTGGTCTAAGTTCGGTGCTTATACAACCCCACCTCAGCCACGCGGTCCAACCCAGGTTTGTGGCGAGCACAACTGTGACAGTATGCTCGGCCCCACAAACTCGGACGGCCCTGTGGAGTGGGTTGGCAAGTTTCTATCTGAAATCCTGTCCCGGCCTGCAGACCAGTCCCAGTATCTGTGCGAAATACGACCCCTGATGGAAGATCCGTTTATGTTAGAGGGTTTAACCCCTTTGCAACACCGATGCCGTAATGATCGCATTATGAAGGCTTTCTGCCTCCAGTAATTAAGAGAGTCTCTGGCCACTTGTGTTCACTCCCCTGGTTTCCCTTTAACCTGGGATAATGTGAACCCTATGGAACTGGCCGACGCCCAAGATGCACTCTATGCCCTTTCCTTATCTCTGGACATACTCGTAGTACGAGAGGACCCTCTCTTCATGTTGGCTCATGCACAAAACACACTCTGTGTACTTTCCCTGACTTTGGACATTTGCATAAAGGACTGCCGCTTGGCAGTCCCCCTGTACTGCCAGTCCTGTCGCTAAACCTGGGGACGTATCTCCCTCTCCAGGAAATGACCAAACTGTCCCACTATCACTGCCCCTAACGTAGAAGCTGCCACATTCCCTAGCCCAGATTGTACACCCGGTTACTCTGACCCCATTGATATGTCTACGTTAACCCCTGCCGATCAGCCCTGTGAGGATCCCCTGGAGTCTATGTATGTTTCTCTAGCCAACACTAAGGCTCTAGTAGCCGAGAACGAATCCCTTTTCCCCTTTATTTCTAGCTCAGAATCCCTAACTTCTGTACTTGAGCTTAGCCCTGTCTTAACCCCTGCAGGTCAGGCCTATGAGTTTTCCACTGTAAATCCCTGTATTTCTCAGGTCTGTGTGTCTCTCACAGTGTAAGCTTTTTTTACTCTCTCTTTCTAACTCTGAATCTCTCATTCCAGCCCTTGAGATTTTTCCTGCTTTAACCCCTGCTAGGCAGTCCTGCGTGCTCTCCCCATCAGAGAAAGAATCCTTCTACTTCCACATTCTAAGCTTGAATTTCTAAGTTCTGTTCCCAGGGTCATTCCTGTATTACCCTCCATGGGGCAGCTCTCTGAGTCCCCTTTGGTAATTCCCTGTTCTTTGCCAGCCATGGTCACGTCCCTAGCTCCAGAGGAAAAATCCCATGTCTCTCCTATTACAGAGGAAAAACTCTCTATGTTCTACTCTCAGGTACTATCTGCATTAACCCCTGTAAATTCTTGCTGCTTCCAAGCTAATGCCTTCATTCTAGCCTCAGAGAATGAGTCCCCAAGTCCGACAGCAGAGGTTGCATTGAAGGATTCCCCTAACCTTGCGGAGTCCTTAGAAATTCTTTGCTATAAATCCCATGCTTCAGCTCAAGTTTCCGCTGCCTTGCCTCCTGAAACTTCGGCTAAAGTTCTGGTTCCAGTTAAATGTATTCAGGGACCAGGTTTTTCCCTAAGATTGGTCGCAGAGTTCCCACTCCAGGGTATTTCGCTGAACCAGCCTGTCACCCAGAGATCGGTGATCCCTGCTTCAGCGCATAGCCCCCACATTGTGGAATCTGCAGTCATTTCTGGTTTCCCAGGCACTCCTTACCAAATACCCACTTCAGAGACCAGTACAGTTATGATTACCCCCCTTGTACTGTCTGTGTTCTCCTCTTCTCAAAGCTTAGGGTTAAAAGTGTACAGTGGTCATAATGCCCCTCCTGGGGTTCATGTTGTGTTCTCAGGAATGATTGCTGACACACTGCCTTCACTCAAAAGTGACGCTTTTTCATATGTGCTAGCTAGAAGCCTGCACACAGTTTTCCCTCTCTCTGAAATTTGCCTTGTCGGTACCGATACTCTGAGAGGTAAAAACCTCCCTTCAGATTCAGAATCTCCTCCTATAGAGGCCATCCTTGCTTTTGGTTCCCCTGATTTCTCTGCCCATGCAAACCCTCCAGGGATCAGCATATCTGTTGTTACTCCCTTAGTACAGTCTGAGACCACCCTGCCTATATTACTAGTCCTGGTGTTTAAATCTGAGCTATTTAGTTTTCCTGCCCTTGCTAAACCTCAGTCCCTCAGCACTTCATCTAAATATGCCCCAGCAACCGTTGGGTTACTCGGGGTAAAAATTAAAGCTCCTGTCTTAAAGGGCACTTTCTCACACATGTCCAGCAAACCTAGAACCTCAGTGATTAATTCAAAGTCACTTATCACTATATCTGATTTTCTCACTATCAAACCCAGACACCCTCACCACTGGCTAGGAGTCCCGTTATCAGAATGTTTGCACTAGTAAACACGCCTATTCATGTTTTTGTCATGACAAGCACCCCTGTTGTTAGGGCCCTTGCAGCCTTTTGCTTCAAAGTTTTCTGCTATTAAGAGTTTCCATGGTTCCAACTTGCCGCTTGTTGTCTCTTTAACTCCCATCATTACTCCCCCATTATCCATCACTGACTCTCAAGCACCAGCTCCTGACGCTAGTTCTCCTATCAGTACCCCTGCATTGCTAGATGTTTCTGTTATGGATTCCGAGCCTCCAGCTCCAGTGTCAATTCCTCTACTCGCTGCTGCTTTTGTAGTCTCTCAGGTCCCTGTCACTGAAGTACAGACTTCAACTTCTGATGTTAGCTCCCCTGCCTCCGCTACCCTTGCTCTGCCTGATTCTCAAGTTCCTGATATTAAAGCCCCAAAGCCTATTCCTACTCCCCAGACAATACTATCTCCCACTGAGGGTTCCCCAGTAATTGGGAGCTCCACTGCTGATTTGATTTATTTATTTATTTTTATTTATTTATAAAATGTTTTACCAGGAAGTAATACATTGAGAGTTACCTCTCGTTTTCAAGTATGTCCTGGGCACAGAGTTAAGACAAATAATACATGGTTACAAATATAGTTATATAAATGAACAGGGTATACATTATATACAAGACATTGCATGCAAAGTTAAAGATAATATATGTTATGGGCGAATGAAACAGTTACAGACCAGATTAAAATGTGAGACAGCCTTAGATTTGAAAGAATTTAAACTGGTGGTGGATGTGAGAGTCTCTGGTCAGTTGTTCCAGTTTTGGGGTGCACGGTAAGAGAAGGAGCAACGGCCGGATACTTCGTTGAGCCTTGGGACCATGAACAGTCTTTTGGAGTCTGATCTCAGATGATAAGTGCTGCATGTGGTAGGGGTGAGGAGCTTGTTCAGGTAGCTGGGTAGCTTGCCCATAAAGAATTTAAAGGCAAGACAGGAAAGGTGAACTTTGCGCCTAGACTCTAGTGATGACCAATCTAGTTCTTTGAGCATTTCGCAGTGATGTGTGTTGTAGTTGCATTGGAAAAAAAAACGGCAAATTTAATTGTAGAGGGTGTCAAGTTTGCTAAGTGGGTTTGAGGTGCCGTGCCATATAATATGTCTCCATAGTCAATTGTCATTAGCATCTGCTGTGTGATACACTTTCTGACCAGGAGACTTAGGGAGGATGTGTTCCTCTAAATTACCCCTTGTTTGGCATAGGTCTTGGTTGTCAGGGTATCAATGTGCATTCCGAATGTTAAGTGGGAGTCAAACCATAAGCCCAGGTATTTAAAACTAGTGACAGGGGTTAGGGTGGTGTTAGTGTTGGTTCTAATATGGAGTTCAGTCGCTGGAAGCTTTAAGAATTTAGTCTTGGTCCCAAATACCATAGTTACAGTCTTGTCAGTGTTTAAAAACAGTTTTTTTTGGGAAATCCAGTTTTCGAGCCTCAAAAAGTCAGACTGAAGTATGTGTTGAAGGTCAGAGAGGCTATGGCTGTATGCATATAGGATTGTGTCATCTGCATACATGTGTATTTAGGCTTCCTTACAAGCTGTGGGAAGATCATTAATGAACACTGAGAAGAGTAGGGGCCCCAGAACAGAGCCTTGCGGGACACCACAGGTGATATCCAAGGGGTTGGAGTTAGAGCCTGAGATGGACACATGTTGGGATCTACCTGATAGGTAGGAATGAAACCAGTTTAAAGCATGCTTCCCTATTCCAGAGCTCTGGAGTTTGTTAAGCAGGATAGCATGATCAACTGTATCAAAAGCCTTTGCAAAATCTAGGAATACTGCACCAGCGAGTTGTCCCTGTTCCATTCCACACTGGATTTCATTGCAAACTTTTAGCAGGGTAGTTACGATAGAGTGTTTGAGACGAAAGCCATATTGGAATTGGCAAGGGAAATTTGTCTTGGTGTACTGTATTGTTAATTTAATTTATTTTTAATTCACATTACACGACGTTTTGGTAACATATGTTTTAAGGAAATTTATTAAAAGTTAAATTTTACACAATGTAGGAGTGCAGTATAGTGAATTATTTTAGGAGGCACATTCATTTTGTGCTCTCCACCCCCCCCCCTTTTTTTGGTGTAGTAGTCGCTTAATTGGGAGTGGACACATTTTTCCATGACTTTGGATAGAATTGGGAGAAGTGAGATTGGTCTGTAGTTTGAGACAGTGTTTTTGTCCCCGCTTTTGAAGATTGGGACAACTCTGGCAGTTTTCCAGGTCTTAGGGATATGGACTGCAGACAGGATAGAGTTGACTATGGAAGCAATTGGTTTGGCAATGGCTCGTAGGAACCTATATTGTAGCAAGTCAGGTCCGCATTGGCTGCTTAGTTTTAGTTTGAGGAGCGCTTGTGTAATCTCCTCTTCAGATACTGGGCCAAATTGAAAATTGTGGGCAGTATTGGGAAGGGGTGGGGCTATGTGGGCACTCCCAGGATGAGATTCAGGTTTGTGGTTTGTGCTGCGTTTCGCTAATAAGTTAGGGGCACACCCCACAAAGTAATCATTGAAGGCATTTGCAATGTCCGTGGGGTTTGTCAGAGTAATATCCCCCTTAGTGATGAAGGGAAAGAGCAGTGTAATAAGTGCTGATGCGGTGACTGTGAAAAATTACACAAAATAAGTGACAGTTTTATATACAATATGCTTTACATTTAAAGTGAGGGCTGCCTAGGTAAAAGGTTAACACAAACCAGTGCAAATAATACAAAAAAAGGGGGAGAACCGGCGCCTCTAAAGGTCTGTGTGTGGTTTAGCAGCGGTTGTTCCAGCGGTGTGGATCCCTGAAGGCTGCAGTTTCCACCTTTGCAGAGGATTTGGTCCGAATTTAAAGACAAGTTGCTCTACGGGCTTTTACTTTTCAGCATTGCTGTAAGTAGGTTTCCAATTTTACCCCTACCGGATGTTACAGCCTCATTAGTGTCTCTAGCCCACATACATGTGTATGTTGTTTCATTTAATTTACATTGTATTAAATTTGTAATAATCCTTTTATCAATCTTTTCAGTGCTTTTTGTTTGTTTTGTAAGTTACACTATGATCTTTTTTCTTTTGTCTTTTTTTATCTTTGTCTTATATGTTTGTCTGTCCCGATTGAGACTTCGTCGAAGATTCCTCCAAGGACTCCTCTTCATTCTTGTTGGACTTTATATTTGGTCAGATTTTATATTTTAGAGGCGCCGGTTCTCCCCCTTTTTTTGAATCCCCCTTAGAGATATTACTTGGTTGTTGATGGTTAGGAGGCTGGAATATATTGTTGATAACCTTCCAGAAGTTAGCTGGGTTTGATGTATTTTGAAGGAGATTGTCAGAGTAATATTGTGCTTTTGTGTGCCTTGTTTGCCTTGTGCACATGTTCCGCAGGCATCTGTAGTGATTGAGATCCTTGGTAGTGCCAGTTACTTTGTAGCTTTTCCACAAGGTATCCCTGAGCTGGTAGAGTGCAATAAGGTCAGTTGTAACCCATGGAAGATGGGCCCCCCGTACCCTTATTTTGCGTAGTGGAGCATGGGTATCACAGAGTTTTAAGAACTCTGATTGGAAATAGTCGAGCGCAGAATGAGGGTCGGGAATTAAATCGATTCTGTGCCATGGGCAGTTGTTAAGGTCATCCAGAAACTGTTGTGGGTTAAAGTTCTAAATGTTCTAGTGAGGAGAACTTTAGGGCTTGATTGGGGTGGTTTAATTTTCCTTACACAGTACACTATTGCATGGTCACTGAAAATGTCAGGAAGGATGCCAGAGGATTGGATTCTGCTGGGGTTTGAGGAGAGAATCCAGTCTAGCAAGGAATGGTTAGCTTCTCTGCCTCTGCTAAACCATGTTTTTTCCCTTCGGAACCTTCTGTTGCCTCTGTTATTTCCTCTGTGTTGGAAATACTCTTTACGTATCCCAAGTTTTTGGTCTATGCCTGGTTTAGTGTTTGCCTTGTCACCTTCCATGGAAATGGTCCCACCCACCCTATACCCTCGCTGACCACTACCTGGGAGACCTCTGGAGGAAAAGACCCTCTCAAATTTCTACATGCAGAGGTCAGCCTAGACTTTGTCTGTCCCGAAGGTCGCCCTGGTATTTTCGATCAACCATCGATGCCGCTTATCCTGATCTCTGGTCCCATTACTAAAGACTGGGCTACCAGCGGGGGTTCTTCTGCTGTTTCTGCTCCGGAAACCCCTAGTTCTTCACAGCCCTTGATTCCCAAGCCATTTCGCGTGGCGAGCCAGGTACCAATGTTGTCTCTACCACCACTCTCATATCCTAGAACAGTACTCACCAAGGAACTGCTCGTTTACGGATCCCCTTTCCACCTAAAAAACTTTAGGAACAACTCAATGTCCCCGAGGCCCATGGATGGCCCTGTCTGGCCGCAGTTCTCACTGGGGGTTGGAGATATGTAAAGGAGTGACCATGAGTCTCTGGACCACGACTCTACCCCCAATCCTAGACAGTTCAGGAACAATTCCAGGTCCCCCAACTCTATGAGTGGTCTTATTCGCCCGGAGGTCTCACGTGAAGGGGGTGGGGGGTACTGTAACGGATCTGCACCTTAGTTTGCTGTTTGCCTTGTCTTACAGACCTATGCAGCCCTGGAAAACTACTCCTGATCTTTGCTGCAGCTCCACCCTGGGTTCACTCATTGAGGCAATGCTGTCACACGTCCCTTCTGCTATTGGTTCACTGACCTTTAAAGGCACCTTTCCCACAATGCTTCCTTGCTGAGCATAATCCTTCCTGGTTGTCACAAGTGTTCTGCCACAAGCTCTAAGGCTTGGCTCTGTTGTGTTCTAATCTCTCTAGTTCTATTTCCTAGTTCACGCAGAGGTCTGTTCCTGTCTCCTGTGCTGAAGCAGAATACTCTTCATGTTAACTTCAGATCCCTGTTTCCTGAGGCCGGCTGCTAGTTGCACGCAGCGGCCTGTTCCTGTCTCCTGTGCTGAAGCGGAGGTCTCTCCAGTGTTGACTTCAGCTCCCGGTTTCCTGAGGCTTGCTGTCCTTTCTCTGCAGAGCCTATCTATTTGGTTCCTGGGGCCTGCTGCTCATTCTACATAGCAGAGGCCGTGACCTGGTTCCTGTGCTGAAGCGGAGTACCTCCAGTGTATCCTTCTGTTTCCTGTTTCCTGTGGTCTACTGCCCTACCCTTAGCAGAGGCCAATCTTCAATTCCTGAGGTCTGTAGCTCTCTCTCTCCTTGCACAGGCCGCTCTGGACTCTTGCGCTGAAGCACTGGTTTACCAGTGCTGCCTGGTGGCGTGCCCACTCCGGTCTGCCTATCCTTTCCTGAGACCAGTACTATGGGCCATGGTCATCGCACGCGCAGAACCCACGCCCGCGCTCATGCTCCTATGCCTAGGCGGGGAACTTCTGATTACCTGTTGCCGAACTTCTGTTTGAATAACGTTTACCCTGATCTCTCCAGTCCTGACATGGCTTGTCCACTGATGATGCTGCCTTCTCCAGCCCCGACGCTGCTACGTACGACTACAAACTGCGCAATCCGGATCAGCCTGCGTGGTCTAAGTTCGGTGCTTATACAACCCCACCTCAGCCACGCGGTCAGACCCAGGTTTGTGGCGAGCACAACCGTGACACATATCAACTGCATTACCCTGGTCTAAATTCCTACTTACCTCCTCAAACCTCAAAGAAACTAATAAGATTAGTTTGGCATGACATATCCTTCACAAATTCATGCTTCCCCACTATTGATGTCAGGCTTACAGGTCTGTAATTCCACTGTAGGGATCTATGTGATTTACAAAAGGTTTAAAATCCACAGTAACATATAAACTTACTCCACCACCTCTTCTATTTGCATAATCCCTCCAAAAATGGGAAACACCCTCTAAATTAACTGCTCATTCTGACTAATTTTCATCCACATATTTGCCTGCCCATCTCATACGGAAAGGGTCCTATATTTTCTTCTCTAATTTTTTTGTTATGAAGGTACTTAAAGAACTTTATAGAGTTGATATTGCTTTCTATTGCAATCCTTCCATTTTCAATTTCTGCTCATTTTATTTCCCTTTTGTATGTTTTTTTACATTCTTATAATTCTGATATGATTTCTCCGTCCTTCTGACTGTAAGAATCTAAATGCCTGTCTCTTCCTTTCTTTTTCCTCTCCTACCTGTTTAGTTAGTCAAATTGGTTTAGACTTGTTTCTTTTATATTTATTACCCAAGGGTATACACCTATAAGTGTGCTTTTCTAACAATCTTTTAAACACTGCTGATTTACAGATATAGTCAGACTTACTGTTTAGGTGCAGAAATCGTGGGCGGTCCCGATACCATGCCGATTGTGGTGCCAAAAACAGAAAGCTGTGGGGGTCCATGATTCTGAGTGGGACCCCCCCAGTGTTAATCCTTTGCTGACTTCAGTACAATAAGACCCATACCTGATCTCCATTTGCTCCTGAAAATATTAAATGCTAACAATTTACATTGTTTCTCACCTTCATTGTTTCAACTTCTTCTGGTTCTAACATCACACTTAATTCAATCTGCACTTAACCACACTTCAATTTAACTCACATAGTTGAATAAAGGCAGATGCAATCATTTGTTAAATGCCCATCTTTAAAGACAGATACAATCAAGTGTGTTAGGTCAGCAATGTTGGACCATATAATAAGGTTTTTCATCATGTACTTCAAATGAGTCCATGTTATTATGATCAATATTTCTCAAATGTTGCCTGACTTCAATTTTTGTTCACATTTACGGTCCATTGTTTATTATCAAATCCCGTAATGCCCCTCTCCTGGTTGGTTCCTTAATATTTTGGCTCATATACAGTAATTGTCATTTAGCAAACCCAACAGCCCGTTTGCTTTAGCTATACTGCTAATCTAATTGCTCCAGGCTTTGTACAGATAATTCAAATCCCCTAATATGAAAACATAACCTAGTTTTGCTCCCTTCTCCATTGATAAAGTATTTTGACTTCCTCAATGTCACAGATATGTGGTGGCTTAAAGCATATCACTACAAATATGTTTTTGTACGTTTACCTTGATTCCTAATTTCTATCCACAAAGTTTCTACATTTTCAGTAATTCCTTTAGAAACCTCTTCCCTTATAGTAGGTTTTAAATTTGCTTTAACATATAAACATACTCCAACACCTACTGCTGCGGCCGAGTTTATTCGAGCATTTGCCCGTTCTCGGCCGCAGCAGTAACCTGGCGCGCGCCGGAGGGTGCCGGGCGCGCGCCGAAGCAGCGGAAGAGCGCCCTCCGATCGGGGCGCTCTCCCTCCCGCTGCCGGGTCCGCCGGGTCCCCCGGAACCCCCTGCCGCCGTCCCCCACATCGCGGGACACCAGGGCTCCCTCGGGAGCCCTGGATGCGCGTGCAGGGGGCGCAGGCACCCGATGACGCGTGACCGCGCATCGATGATGCGCGGCACGCTGAGGGAGTGCGGCTAGCACGCCGGGGCATCCCCCGGCTTGCGGTGCTAGCCGTGCTCGAATTAAACGTGTCGGTAGTGTACTCTATTTGCTCGATCCCTCAGATAAATTGAATAAACCTCTAAATGAACTGCCCAGTCGTGTTTCATCCAACAATATTTCAGTAACACCTATGACATTATATTGCTCCCTTCTAGCGATTAGTTCAACCTCTCCCATTTTATCTGCTAAGCTTCTTGCATTAGCAAGCATGCACTTAAAGTTGTTACCAGTTTTTGCTATTAGCGTATCTGCTCCTCTCTTTCTCCTATATTTGATTTTAACCTTTAGAAGTTTACTAGTATTATCTGTATTTAATATGGATGCTTCCTTTTTACTAATCACCCTATTTTCCCCCACTCCTACACATTAACCCATAGCTATTTCCCAATCTATTATCTATTTGGTCTAGTCCATAACCCCTTGCTTGTCCCCCCCATCCGCCCTGTTTAAAATCTCCTCCTACCTTTTTTAACATCCTCCTCCTAGCATAGAAGATCCCTTTTCATTGAAGTGCAATCAATCCCTACTTAGGGGATAGCACCTCTCAGACAAAGACTCCGAGCCTCATTCAGAGAAGGTTCATAAAAAAAATCACCGGACCATTTAAATCACCCTTTTTATGAGCGTTGCTATCAGGGTATTCAGAAAGCCTTCATTACCTGTCATAGCAAAATTCACAAAACGGGTGATAAGCCGGTGATCTGATGAACGACCCTCTGAAAAGGCCTTACCCGGCGAGTTGTATCTGCTGCAGAGAGAGCTGCTCTGAGAGAGCCCGAAATTTAAGTGTATAAATTTAAATTTTGTTAATACTGTAGTTGTTAATAGTTTAGATGAGCAGGGGGTCTCCTGAGCTGAACCGCATTGGTTTCAGCCTCAGGGACCACCTGCTTCCCGATATATATGCCCCGTTATGGGGTGCCGGTATCTCCTATGCATTTTATTCCCATGGTCACGTGATGCGGCATTTAAATGCATAGGAGATACTGGCACCCCATAACGGGGACTGTATCTCGGGAAGTAGGGGGTCCCTGAGGCTATCCGCTATGGTAATGAAGTTTACTGTAAATGCATTTTTATTGCACAGGATTCATGCCAGGAGTCTCTGGTGCTAATATTAATGGATATCAGCTCCAGAGATTCCCGGCATCAATCCTATGCAGGAAAAATGCATTTTTTTTCTAAGTCCCATCACGCCGCTTCTCTGCAGGTTACCAACACCTTTAAGCCAACTTTTTCTGGCGTGAGAATTTTGTGATAAAATCACCATTCTAGACCGGTGATAGGCGTTCATAGCCAAATCACTGCTACTAGAATTGCACGAGTTTATGAACATGCAGAAAAGTGGTGATAAGTGGCTTATCACCGCTGCCTCTGTTATTTTTTTTATGACCAATTTTTTTTGAGCAATTCAGTCTTTTATCACCCACTTATCACTGCTTACTGAATAGCAGTAGGCATTTTGGGTGATAAGTGCTTGATAAATGGCTTATGAACGCTTTCTGAATGAGGCCCTCCCACTCTTCTAAAAGACCAAATCACTCCTTCCTACACCACTTTTAGTCATGCATTACCCTTCCTAGGCTCCCTGCCCTGCTCCTACTGCCTCCCTGGGGTAGTGCATGGCACTGGTAGTTTTTCTTAAACTACAACCTTAGAGGAACTTTCTTTAAGTTTGTCGCCTAGACCACTGGGTCATTCACAGCACATCACAACAATCTGCCTACCATATCTCCAATGTGTCAAACCCAAGTACCCGGGATGTAACAAACTGCTCGGTTCATGCTTTAATGGCCTTCGCCACCCTCCTAATAATGGAGACCTCTACCATCACAACCTGCCTTAGTCTCTGAGAATCCTGAGCCCTCTGTGCTGGAGGCACTATTCCCCTGACTGCTACAGGAATTAGTCTCCCTGAGCCTTGACATTTCTGTCCTTACTCCCCCAATATCTTCACTCAATTTGGCAAATGTATTGGGTTGTGTCAGCTCCGAATTAGCCTGCCATATCATCTTCCCCTTCTAAATGTTATCCAGCTACCTACCTCTTCCTGCTGTTTAGTCAACGTTCAACCATCTGCACCACTAGTTCCGCCAGGGTCTGCACAGTGAATAATAAACTCCCCTCAAGATTGCCAATTTCTCTCAAGGTTTGTTCTTCCAGTCAGCAGTCTGAGACCACTGCTCACACTTCACAAAGATGTATGCTACCTGGAACGACTGCTTCAAGTGCATATACATTTGTCAATTTGTGCATTGAGTGATATTCTCAACACTTCAGTATTGCAACTATTACAGTAAGTATTTATTGCCAACAATTAACTTTCTAATATATCTACAATGTTTCTAACCTTCTTAGTTTCAACTCGAGGTTATAACTCCACACTTATTCCAACTGCACTTGATACAAACTGAAATTCGGTCACAAAGCCCAGTATGCAATGTTTCTGTAAACTGCAATTTATAAACACACTCTGGTTTATGGTAAATATAGGCTTGATGGACTTCAAAATAAATTTGATGTCAGCCAGGTTGTCTTTCTCTGTTGCCAATTTTTAAGGGGAGTGAATGATACACTATGCAAACTTATGTAAGTATACTTTTTGTTGGGTTTTTTTCCCCCGAAGTAATAATCTTCTAAAGCCAAAGATTTACAATGAGTCTCTCAAAAGTCTTTTAAATCAGCAAATTCTTGGGAAGATATTAATGTATTCATAAATTCATTTGTTCAGCTGTGTGACATGAAAGGGAAATATGCATAAAATCATCTGTTTTTCTTATCTAATTTGCCAGAAGACCCATGATGATAGCTAAGCATTCCAAGTATCCCATGGTGATCAAAACACACAGTTACTGTAACTCATGCTAATATATACCATAGTAGAAGATTTAGGTTCTTCATGTATTGCCTTACATAGCAATACATTGCGCCAAAACTCAATAGTAAATGTTAGCTTTAAACAGTAAACACTTCTTGTGCTTGTTTACATTCACATCAGGGAATGGTAGTCCTTGCTTGAAAATCTTCCCTTAGTAATACTAACTTAAGGAATATTGAATTATATATAAATATATGTAAGGAATCAGGGGCCACGTCCCCTGCGACGTGACCCCTCCTTACCCACTACCAGTACTGCAGCTGCCGCTGACCCTGCCCCCCATCGCTACCCTTGCTGCCGCCGCGCAGCACTTACCACTACTCGCCACGGCCGCCATCTTGGATTCTCGCGCCGGTGTTACAGAGCACGCATCTATCCCTGGCACTTGTAACATGCGCGCCATGCCTGCCTCTGCCCCCCGCTCGGCATGGGAGTCCCTGCCACCCCCCCCCCTCTGCACTCTCAGCTGAGCCCTGTTACTCCCAGCCTCTCAGGAGCTGCTCCTCATCACGCCCCCGTCTGGATTGGTAGATACCGCTTTAAATACCCTGCTCTGTCACTTCCTCCTTGCTCTGCATAGCTCCTTGCTTCCTTTGTAGCCTGGAAACTGTGTCGTGCTCCTTTTTGTCTCATCTCCTGCAGATTTGTACTGGCTTGTCTGACTACCTTCTCTGGCTCCCGACTTCGGATTACCCATCACGTTTCTTACCTCTCAGACCCTCGGACATGCAAACGGATATGACTACAGAACTCTCTATACTCCTGAACTCGGCAAGTACATTGACTATTCTGTATCTTAACCAAGGCCTGGCCACGCTACAACCACATCCCGGACCCGCTCCCTCTGCTGTCGGTGTGTATACTCAACATCCCACCTCAGTGCAGGGGACTGGTCTGGTCTGCGGGCTGCACAGCGTGACATTATGCAGAGCCCAACAGAAACACACCTGACTGAGGTGGTAGAAATAGTAGAAAAGAACCCAGTGTAGCACTCAAGTTCACCCTCTGGTGATTACTGTGTGAGATTTAAAACATAAACTTTATTAATACAACACATATATAAAATAATGGGTGTTAAAATGACATACTAGAGGTCATAGGATCATTATACTGACAGCCATAGGGCTCGTGATCAATATAATAGATGTCTCCTGTTGTGTATCAATGTCACACAGGAAACTAAATAAATCTTGATAAGAACCTCAATGAGGGTGAAAAGGTAGGGTTAACTCGACGATGTACTCTACCACCAAGTCACAATAGGCAATATATGCATAAACCATAAGTGGTAATGTTGTGACTGGTGGTAACCGGTGTACTTTGAAGCAAATATATTGTGCACCAGTAGGTCTCAATGTGCAGTCTAAAACAACCTCCTCACTGATAATGAATGTGTGCACAGTACTGTATGAAGCTGATCACAGGTAGACCCCAGAGGTTCACAGTATAGGCATATAATACCCTGTAGTGACCACTGCAATAATGTCATAGACGGTGATAGTTTGCAATGTGTTTAAATGGTGATGGTGGGCACCCTTATATGATCAGCTGTGCACAAAAATCACCACTGCATATGTGGAGGCGGAGGCTGTGAATACAGATCGTGGTAACTCAATAGCAGTATAATACAGCACATATATGTAAGGACTGCACTCAGTACTTAATAGGGAGCAATGACCCTAACAGTATACAGTAACAGGAGGCTCTAAGTGTCCATCGGGGCACTGGTAGCCTGTATAACAACGTGGGCAGGACACCGCATCAACTCGCAGTCAGAGACATGAATGCGGAAGTAATTTCAGCCCTGCGCGTGCACGTGTGGAAACAGAGCCGACGCACGCGTTTCGCGAGGGGCTTTCTCAAGGCGAAACAGTATGTCATTTTTACACCCATTATTTTATATATGTGTTGTATTAATAAAGTTTATGTTTTAAATCACACACTAATCACCAGAGGGTGAACTTGAGTGCTACACTGGGTTCTTTTCTACTATTTCTACCTATTCAGTGTATTCCCAGAGCACCGTTCATATTCTATGAGGCAGCAGCAGGGGCTCCCTTATTATCCTGACTGAGGTGGGCCAACTAATCGGGTCCCTTGCGCAATGCATTCAAGCTTTGGGAACTCAGATCACTGTCCTGATTCAACAGCTTTCTCTACAGCCTAATCCGCCAGTGGCCCAAGCCACGCCATCAGAATTTAGGATTCCTACGCCTAAAGCATATGCGGATGACCCTCTAGCCTGTCGTGGGTTTTTGAACCAATGTGAAATACAGTTTAAGATTTCTCCCAGTCTGTTCCCCACCGGACGCACCAAGGTAGCCTATGTTTACTCTCTTTTAACAGGGGACGCCTTGGCATGGGCCTCTCCCATCTGGGAATTGCATGCGGACCTCATCCAGAATTACCAGCTTTTCTGCCAAGAATTCCCGCAGGTATTCGATATTCCTGCCCGCAGAGATACTGCCGCTGCTTCACTTTTTCAATTGTCTCAGGGTCGTAGGTCCGTAGCCAAATACACTTTGGAATTCCGGACCGTCACAGCGGAGATGCATTGGAACCCAGAAGCCCTTATTGCTGCCTTTTGGCAAGTATTGGCCGATTCTGTAAAGGATGAACTTGCAGTCCAGCCCAGGCTCCAGGAATCGGAGGAATTGATCACACAATGTATACGAGTGGATCAGCGCCTCCAGCAGCGACGTCATGAACGCCTGCGCCCCAGATTTTTGTCTCCTGATCCTATTCTTCCCAGATCCCGCCCGGCTACTAGCCCTGCTCCAGAGGCTGTAGAACACATGCAAATCGTCAGTCAAGAGTTCCGTAATATCGACAGGACTGCCGATAGAACCCCTAACAGGACTGCCGATAGGGCTCACCGCCGGAATGAGGGCCTTTGCTACTACTGTGGATCTCCTTTAAGGCCCAAAGAACAAACACGACAATGGGGCCTCTCAGGTCCAAAGAACAAAAATGACAATGGGGCAAGAAGGACTCATTTTGGGGTCAATATCTTCTCACTCTATCTCTGAAGAGGAACTCCCTAAGAGAATTATGCTTCCAGTCTCGCTTGAAGGCCCAAATGTTTTCGTAACCACCGCCGCTTTTCTTGATTCAGGATCCGGTGGTAACTTTGTGGATCAAGATTTTGCTACTCATAACAAGATCCCGCTCATCGCCAAGAAGTCGCAGATTGGCCTCGAGGCTATTGATGGTCGTCCCTTGCAACCTGCCTTCATCACGTTAGAGACTCTTCCTCTCACCCTTTCTACCGGTACTCATACCGAAATCATATCCTTTGACGTGATACACTCTCCTGCCATTCCAGTTATCCTAGGATTACCCTGGCTACAGCAGCACAACCCACGCATTGATTGGAGGGATGGCACGACAATCCAGTGGGAGCCAGAGTCAGACTCCTCACCATTGCCGGTCATTTCTCCTACCACAGTCCTCGCGGGAGTGGAAACAACCCCAGCTAATGACTCCGCTCTTCCTGAAGCATATGCGGATTTCATCAACGTGTTTAGCAAAACACAATCAGAGGTTCTACCTCCCCACAGAGCTTATGATTGCCCCATTGATCTGGTTCCCGGCGCTGTTCTTCCTAAGTGTAAGTCCTACCCATTGTCTCTCCCTGAACCTGAAGCCATGGCAGCATACATCAAAGAAAACCTTGAGAAAGGATTCATTAGTAATTCTTCGTCCCCTGCTGGTGCCGGTTTCTTTTTTGTCAAGAAGAAAGACGGATCCCAGAGACCATGCATTGATTACCAAGGGCTTAATCTCATCACAGTCAAGAATCGGTACCCCCTTTCGCTGATCTCTGAACTTTTTGATAGCTTCAAGGGGCAATTTTTTTTCTAAGCTAGACCTCCAAGGAGCCTACAATCTTGTTCACATCCGAGAAGATGATGAATGGAAGACTGCGTTCAATACCAGAAGCGGCCACTACGAGTATCTTGTAATGCCTTTCGGCTTAAGCAATGCCCCTGCTGTTTTTCAGGATTTTATGAATGATGTCTTCCGTGATGTCCTCAACTCTTTCGTAATTGTCTATCTGGACGATATCCTCATTTTTTCTAAAAATCTTCAAGATCATGTCCAGCATACCAGGCTCTTTCTTGCTCACCTTCATGTTAATAATCTCTACGCTAAGCTCGAGAAATGTCTTTTTCATCAAGCCTCTACTGACTTTTTAGGCTATATAGTTTCAGTTAAAGGATGTTCTATGGACCCTGAAAAACTTAAGGTTGTTTTGGATTGGCCTCAGCCCAACTCTCTCAAAGCCATCCAGCGTTTTTGGGCTTCTCCAATTACTATAGGAAATTCATCCGAAAATTTTCTACCACTGTGGCTCCGATTACTGCCCTCAGCAAGAAGGGAGCTGACCCGTCTGTATGGCCTCCGCAGGCCGTCTAGTCCTTTGAAACCCTGAAACAAGCTTTTGTCCCGGCACCCATTCTGCGACATCCCGATGTTAGTCTTCCTTTTACCTTAGAAGTTGATGCGTCTGATTGTGGTGCTTGTGCCCTCCTGTCCCAGAGACTCTTCCCTCAAGATAAGTTACATCCATGCTTTTTTTTTTCCAAAGAAGTTCTCTCCCGCTGAAAAGAACTATGATGTTGGCAATAGAGAACTCTTGGCTATCAAGATGGCCTTATAGGAATGGCGACATCTCCTGGAAGGTTTCCGCAAACCTATTTCTATATTGACCGATCATAAAAATCTTCTTTATATCGAAAATGCACATTGTCTGTGGTGTCGTCAAGCCCGTTGGGCACTATTTTTCTCAAGATTTAATTATACTCTTATATTCCCGGTTCTAAGAACACAAAAGCTGATGCCTTGTCCAGAAAAATTTTCTCCTGAGGAAAAATCCGAAGAAACCCCTGAAACTATCGTACCCTCTAAGTTTATAATTTCCGCCAACTCATTTGATATTCTCGAGAAAACCGTTGAAGCTCAAACACAAATGCCGAATGGTCTAGAGGTTCCAGAAGGAACTCTATGCCGCACCCAGGTTTCATCAAAAGATACTAGAATGGGGCCACTCCCTCCGTTCAGCCGGCCATCCCAGCTTCAAGAGAACTTTGGATCTAATCAAGCGTACTTTTTGGTGGCGCAATATGGCAAAGATTGTTCATGAATTTACCAGGGCTTGTACAGTATGCGCACAAAACAAGACTCTTCATCAAAGACCCTCAGGCTTGCTCATGCCCTTGCCAGTACCTGAACGTCCATGGTCACATATTTCGATGGATTTCACCGTGGATCTACCACCCTCCAGAGGTATGAATACCATTTTGGTCATCGTTGACCGTTTTGCAAAACAAGCCCACTTCGTTACACTCAAAGGACTTCCCTCCTCGCCCACCCTAGCTGATATATTCACCAAAGAAGTGTTTCACATCCATGGGATACCTATATCCATAGTCTCAGACAGAGGTACTCAATTTATTTCAACATTTTGGCGTGCTTTCTCTAAGAGGCTTGGCATGGCGCTATCCTTCTCATCAGGCTATCACCCCCAGACAAATGGGCAAACTGAGAGACTGAATCAAACGCTGGAACAATACCTACGGTGTTTTATTTCCGATTCCCAGGATAACTGGGTTGACCTGCTACCTTGGGCAGAATTTGCAACCAATTCACTTCGTAATGAATCCACGCACGAAACCCCATTCTTCGTGAATTATGGTTTTCACCCAAATCGACTGCCAATCTCAAACATTCCGGTAGGATAAATGGGTAACTACTCTTCAGGAGTCATGGATCAAGATCCAGTCCGCACTTCTTAGCGCAGCTCAGAGATTCAAGTCTCAGGCAGACCACCGTCATCAACAGGCCCCTAATTACAAGCCAGGGGACCGAGTTTGACTTTTGTCTAAAAACATCAAGTTGAAGTCTCCGACCCCGAAATTGGCACCCCGATTCTTAGGGCCTTTTCTGATCCAGGAACAAATCAATCCTGTGGCGTTACGCCAACAACTCCCGTCTTCCATCAGGATTCCAAACGTATTCCACGTTTCCCTGCTCAAGCCATTTGTCCAGAGCAAACGGTTCCCTGCTAAGACCCATAAACCCAAACCAGTCACGGTCCAAGGACACCTTGAATTCGAAATCCAGACAATCATGGATTATCGCGTAGCCAGAGGAAAGACACAATTCCTTGTTCACTGGAAAGGTTATGGCCCAGAAGAACGCTCTTGGGTACCCAAGGAAGACATCCATGCTCCAGCTCTCTTGGATCTTTCCATAAGAAGTTTCCACAAAAGCCTTGGATGGATCGTCTAGAGGTCGATCCTGAAGGAGGGGGTGGTTACTGTAATGAATCGGGGGCCACGTCCCATGCGACGTGAACCCTCCTTACCCACTACAAGTACTGCAGCTGCCACTGTCCCTGTCCCCCATCGCTACCCTTGCCGCCGCGCGGCACTTACCGCTAGACTTTTTGGTCTTCCTCTCTCATACATAGTATGACTGTATGACATAGTGACTGTATGGAGAGTTTTACACTTACCACTGTTTCACTATACCCCTTGAAGCATGACTATCTGTTATATCACTGATCAGGTATGCTTATCTGATACATCTAGGTGTACTCATGTACCTTGCACTGGGGACCTAAACAACCCGTGCAATCGACTTCCTGTATATCATACAGCATTATTTACATATAGCCATTAACCAACTGTGCGTATGCAGTATGTCTAGGTGTTCTCATGAACTCTGCACTGGGGACCTTAACCTACTGTGTACCTGATCTCCTGTATACTATACAGCATTATCGGCATATAGCCGCTTTCTCGACCACAGCACGTCTAGGGTTAAGTCAGATTTATCCTATCTACCCCTCGAGCACTGTGATTTGTTCTCAGGCTGTCAATCACCATACCGGAGCGTGATTGGGGAGTCTATGTGTCCCGCACAGCCAGATGGGTATTTAAAAGTGACACAGTCATCCAGTAGGTACCTCCTACCTTGAGAAAGCGCCAGCCCCCGAGCACGAAATGTACATCGGGATGACGTCATCGCGACTAGGCCGTTTTATGTAATTGCTTACTCCTAGCACTGGGTGCGGTTACCATAGTCTCCCCACAGCCATTTCTGATCTATATCAAGGAGCACTATATCCTTGCTATTTTATTTAATATCCTGTCTGTGCAGTGGTAAAAGGGATCTGTTGGGAGACCTCTGTTATGTCTTCCAATTTACTTGTTATGCCAGTACCATCCCTTTGCACCGGCTATAACACTTGCTATCTGGCGAGCGGTATACTATCAGTTATCCTTATATACCTTCTCTGGCTCCCGACTGCGGCTTACCCATCACGTTTCTTACCTCTCAGACCCTCGGACATGGAAAAGGATTTGACTACGGAACTCTCTATACTCCCGAACTCGGCAAGTACAATGACTATTCTCCGGACCCGCTCCCTCTGCTGTCGGTGTGTATACTCAACATCCCACCTCAGTACAGGGGACTGGTCTGGTCTGCGGGCTGCACGGCGTGACATTATGCAGAGCCCAACAGAAACAGACCTGACTGAGGTGGGCCAACTAATCGGGTCCCTTGCGCAATGCATTCAAGCTTTGGGAACTCAGATCACTGTCCTGATTCAATAGCTTTCCCAGCTTTCTCTACAGCCTAATCTGCCAGCGGCCCCAGCCACGCCATCAGAATTTAGGATTCCTACGCTTAAAGCATATGCGGGTGACCCTCTAGCCTGTCGTGGGTTTTTGAACCAATGTGAAATACAGTTTGAGATTTCTCCCAGTCTGTTCCCCACCGGACGGTCTGCAGGCTGCACAGCGTGACAATATATGAACCAGCCCCCTCTGTGTTTCTGTGATAACGCCTAGCTGGGCTGCAAGTATCTGGTTTGTCTCACGTTGTGCCGCAGTGTGTTCCTGCTGAACAGGGGCGCTGTGTAGTAGGGCCATCACAACGTCCTCCATACTGACAGTAACAGTCCGCACAGGATCCACCAGTCGCAATGTGCCGCTCCATCCCTTTTACAGGGTGTTTGGCATCCCACTTCTAACATCACTTGCGGCAAGATGACCGTGGTTAGTGAGGAGGCTTCTTCCGGTGAAATAATATGCTGGTGGTATTATTTGTCCAAAAATATAACAAAAAAATGGGTGCTCTGTCCCTTTAAGTAAAACAAAACATCAAACCAAAAGCCTATCCCTGTTAGACTGAACTTTTGTTTAGTTAGTTCCCCTATCTACCTGGCTGGCTAACTAAACTAGACCAGACCAACACTATTTAGTGACACTACTTGGCTCCTTACCTGGGAGCTTTATTCCCCTCGAGACAGCATAAATATGAGCAGATTTTGTCTGTCTGTCAGCTCTCCTCTGTCCTCTCTCAGTGTCTGTGAGAGTCTGCTGCTGCTGCAGAGGCATTTCCTCTTCCTCTTTTAAAAGCAGGTGAGCTTACTTAATTAGGATCACCTGTGGACTGCCTAATCAGTAGATTAACTCCTCGCATACTGGAAACAGGCATACTTCCACCTCCTACTAATGTATACAGAGCCTATGACTCTGTCATAATATAATGTATGTAGACTGCATCAGCAGACTCTCACAGACACTGAAAGAGGACAGAGGAGATCTGACAGACAGACACAGGCTGTTCATATTTATGCTGTCCCAAGGGGAATAAAGCTCCCAGGTAAGGAACCAAGTGGTGTCACTGAATATTGATGGTCTGGTCTAGTTTAGCTAGCCAGCCAGGTAGATAGACTGAACTTTTGTGTAGTTAGTTCCCCTAAGGGGGATAGGCTTTTGGTTTGATGTTTTGTTTTACTTAAAAGGACAGAGCACCCATCGTTTTGGTATATTTTTGGATAAATAAAACCACAGCATATTATTTCACCGGAAGAATTGTGTTGCCTCCTCACTAACCACGGTCATCCTGCCACAAGTTGTGTCAGAAGTGGGATGTTGAACACCCTGTAAAAGGGACGGAGCTGCACATTGCGACTGGTGGATCCTGTGCGGACTGTTGCTGTCAGTATGGAGGACCTTGTGAAGGCCCTACTACACTGAGCCGGTGTTCAGCAGGAACACACTGCGGCGCTATGTGAGACAAAACAGATACTTGCAGCACAGTTCATCATTATCGCAGAAACACAGAGGGGGCTGGTTCAACTCCTGGCCCAGATTACTATTGGCTCGACCAGTGCAGCCAAGGTGCAACCCATCCAAGCGAACCTATACCTGCAGAAAATGACGCAGCAAGATGACGTAGAGGGTTACCTCCGGTCCTTTGAGTGAAAAGCTTCCCGGGAAAGTTGGGCCTGCTCCAAATGGGCTGGGATTATCGCACCCTTTTATTAGGGGAAGCCCAAAAAGCATAATGTGGCCTCGACGAAGAAGCTGCAGCATATTATGACCGTCTAAAAAGTGAAATCCTTGCAAGGATTGGAGTGATTCCCGCAGTCTGTGTGCAAAGGTTCCATACATGGAGATACCAGGAATAGAAGTCACCCAGATACCGGTTATGGGATTTGATCCATCTGGCGACCAAGTGGCTAAAACCAGAAGCATATAGCCCAACCCGGATCCTTGAGATGGTGTTGTTGGACAACTTTATTCGAGCATTACCCCAGGACCTCTGATATATTGGATGGGACAATGAGATCCCCTCACTTATGATGACATGGTAGGCGCAGTGGAACATTTTCTAGCCACCCATAAACTGTCACGCTCCACGTTCTCTCGCACAAACCAAAACCCGCAGCCCAACACGAACAGTAGAATCCAGCACTGGAACAAAGACCAGCGACCGGCCGCACGGTTTTGAGGGAGTGGAGGAAAACCTAGATACGGACAGAAACTCTAAATCTCTGAAAGGGTTTCAAGACCGAACTGGGCTAATTGTTTTTTTGTTTTGAGTGTGGGAAGGTGGGACATATTAAGGCTCACTGCCCTAAGTTGTCTGAACCAATGGAGTGTGCGTATGGCTCTGTGAGGTCAGAGTTCAGTGGAGTGGCATGTGTGACCCGCAGGGATAAAAATACTCACAACTTCCTCACCACAGTGATTTTAAATGGTAAACCAATCTCTGCCATGGTAGACTCAAGGAGTGATATTAACTTGGTATCTGGGAAGTTGGTTAAGCCTCTCCAGTTACACCAGGGTGAGAAGCTGCAGGTATTATGTGTACCTACTGTATTACACCACGACTCCAATAAAAGTAAAAGTCAAGGGGCAAGTCATCCAAACTACGGCAGCAATTGTATCAAAGTTACCCCATTCCCTAGTGTTAGATTGTACTTTTCCTGGTTTTGACACCCTGATCAGAGGACAACTCACCTTAAACAATCTTACACTGGATAATGTTTTTCTGTTTACAGACCCAGAATTAGTCTCTGAAGTGTCTCAAACCCCTAAATAAAAATGAGAATGTTGGAAGGACAAAAAAAGGGGGGTCAGCCCCCACCCCAGTTAGCACTGGTTACAACTCCAGAAGAGGAAGGTTTAGGAAGTCTAGAACTTTCCCAAGAAATTTGGTAGGGAACAGGCTAATGATCCCCAGTTGAAAAATGGGTTTAGCCAAGCTGAAGTCGTTAATGGGGTCCCGGTAGAATGGACAACCAAGGACCTATCCCTATTTTTGTATTAAAAATGATTTGTTGTACCATGTGAGCCAAAAGGCGGGCCAAGTTCATTAGTAAGGATGGTCCTAGAGCTAGTACACTCTCACTTATTTGGGGGTCATCTTGGAGTAGAGAAAACACAGAAAAGAATCCTAAAAAGATTTTACTGGCCAGAGATATATAATGCAGTAAAAATGTTCTGTGCCTCCTGCCACGAGTGTCAGTTGACATCCCCCCCCGACCAAGCTTGAGGGCCCCGTTAATTCCTATGCCTATTATTGAGATTCCATTTGAGAGGATTGCTATGGATATAGTGGGTCCCTTTAAGAAATCTGCCAAGGGTCATCAATACATCCTAGTAATTCTAGATTATGCCATTTACTATCCAGAGGCGGTGCCTTTACGTAATACTTCCTCCAAAGCCATAGCTAAGGAATTGTTCCAAGTATTTTCCTGACTCGGGATACCGAAATAAATTTTGACAGATTAGGGCACCCCGTTTACATCTTAACTTATGTGAGAATTATGCATAGAGCTAAAAATAAAGTCCCTAAGAACCTCTGTTTACCATCCGCAAATGGACAGACTGGTAGAAAGATTTAATAAAACTCTTAAGATGATGTTGAGGAAGGTGGTTGGTAGTGATGGGAAGAACTGGGACACCTTGTTGCCTTACTGTATCTCTTGTTTGTTATCCAAAAAATACCACAGACCTCTACAGGGTTTTCCCCGTTTGAACTCCTGAATGGGAGACGCCCAAGGGGGATTCCAGATAGCCTCAAAGAAGAGTGGGAGCAACAATCTGTTCCAGGGAAGAATGTCATCCAATTTGTAGAAGATTTAAAAGAACGCATTGCTCATGTTACTCCCATAGTCAGACAACATTTAGAAGAGGCACAGAGAGCCCAACAGAACTTTTACAACAGGCATGCTACGGTTCGCAGCTTCCGATCAGGGGCCCGAGTAATGGTGCTTGTTCCCACAGCCGAAAGCAAGCTGTTGTCACATTGGCAAGGGCCATAGGAAGTTCTATCACAATTCGGCCCGGTGAATTATAAAATGTGACAGCCAGATCGGAGGAAAGTAGAGCAAATCTACCCCATAAATCTATTAAAATCCTGGAAGGATAGAGAGGTATGTTTGACGGTGGTAGCTAACAAATCCTGGAAAGTGGAGGATCCACTAGTTCGGATATTGGCAGGACTCACTCCTGAACAATACGGGGAAGCTGTAAAATTGATCAATCGGAACAGGGACGTATTTTCCAGCATACCAGGGAAAACTAGGGTGGTTTCCCATGATATTGTCTCGAAGCCGGTAATAGATGTTAAGATAAGACCTTATAGTATCCCAGAAGCCAGAAGAGGGTCTATTCAGTCAGAGGTAAAGAAGGCCTAGGGGTAATTGAGGAGTCCCATAGTCAATGGTCCAGCCCTGTTGTCTTGGTACCTAAGCCTGTTTGGTCAATACGGTATTGTTATGTCTTTAGAAAAGTCAATGAAGTCTCGAAGTTTGACGCCTATCCTATGCCCCGGGTAGACAAGTTAATTGAGTGGTTGGTGAGGGCCCGTTTTCAAACCACTTTAGATCTTACAAAGGGTTATTGGCAAATAACATTAATTGAGTCAGCAAAAGTGAAAACAGCCTTCTCCACACCTGATGGTCTCTTCCAGTATACGTTTTACCCTTTGGCCTTCATGGGGCGCCTGCAACCTTCCAAAGGTTGATGAGTAAATTGTTACAGCCGCATTTGAACTATCCCGCAGCATACTTAGATGATGTGGTTATTCATAGTCCAGATTGGGACTCACATCTACAAAAGGTCGAGGCAGTGTTGAGAACCTTTCGGGAGGCAGGACTTATAGTGCGAATTATAGCCAACCCAGCTAAATGTTCAGTCGGCTTGGCAGAAGCAAAATATCTTGGCTATGTTGTGGGAAGGGAGACTGTAAAACCCCAGCTCAATAAAGTAGAAGCCATTGATAATTGGCCCCGACCCCTAAAAATAAAAATAGGTTAAGACATTTTTAGGCATTGTGGACAACTTTTTCCAGATGGAATCTTGGGCCCCTTTAAAACCTACTTATTAGACCATATCTAGATGTGTGCTGAGGTTTTGAGAACAGGAGACAGTTTTAAGAGAAAATCAAATAGCCCTTTTTTTAGCGGTAACTTTCATAACATAAACAACAACTTGGGATCAGCAAAAACAGGGAGAAAGGAAAACAAAAATAGGCCTAACTCCAATTGAGAGCGCTGACTTCACCACACCATACACCCTCTCTTCCAACAATGATGCATTATCTGTCATAAGCCTGTCATTATCGCCTCATGTGTTTTTGCACACCACGATCCACATCCTAGCGGGCTGGTTGGTATGTCTGACACATACACTGTCCTATACTCAGGCAAATATTGCCAATTACTGCCAACTGCTACGTAAACCATATTACGGATTCATTTTTAAATTGCTGTTCACTAGCAAGTACACTGTGATTTTCTACATATCCCTCTTATTGTATTGTGTTGAGTACTAATAAAATAGTTTTTGTACTCTTTTTATATATCTTTTGTATAATTATTCACTTTCTGTTATCTTTTGGGGTAATTGTTCCCAGAAGGGCATTCCTTAGCTCCTGCCCTCAGTATCCTTTTATACGATCATACTGCACCATTATGGGTTCCTATACTAATACACACTAAGGGGCCAATTCAGGTAGTGTCGATAAAATCACTGCCATATCGATTGGTTTGGCATGACCATACCGATCAGTCTGACATTTGTGTTATCACAATATTCAGAAAGAGATATATCGCAAGTCAGAAACCGCTCGGGATAGCAGTGCCTTTAGCTCTGTCTTTTTCTAAGTTCTGCCCTACAATCTGCCCGCAGTCTGTAAGAGCTACGCAGAGAGAGCTGCATCTACCTGTAAAGCTCTTACAGGCGAGCACACTGTTTTTATTTTATTTTAATAACACAGTATTGAAGCAGCGGGTCTCCGGAGCTGATATTAATGTGTGTCAGCTTCAGAGAAACCGGCTTCAATCAGTCGCATCGTAGATCCCATCTTAACACTTGAAGTAGTGAGATCAGAAACTGCGAGTTGCATCTCGGAGCTACCTGGAAACTGTAGCTCAATTTTTTTTTAAATGTGAGTTTGAGCATTTTTTAGTTACCACTCGGTTTGACATTACGAGAGTGCTATCAATCAGGAAGAATCTGTTTTCTAGCAAGTTTGGCATGTTGTCGAATATTTCTGAATAGCTACACTTTCAAACTCACCAGAAAAGTGCTCAAAACTGTTGATAAGTCACTTCTTGAAGTTCACTGAATAGGCCCCTAAGTCACCGATATATACACTGGCGACACACTTTATTCGAGCTCGGCTAGTCCCACGAATTCGGGTATACCCGGGTGTATTGAGGTTTGTGACTGTTTTCTGCCCGAGTGCATTGGGTTATTTTCCAGGCAGGGATTGAAGCATTTTATTCCCGCTGGCTGCAATACTGCACAGTATATATATATATACTGCATTACAATTCATGAATTTATGCCATCTGGTAGACACGCGAAGCATTGCAGCCTATTAAATCCTAATCATTATCATTTAACAGATCAGCCGCCCGTCAGCCAGGCATGAACCCAGGCTGGGAAGGCAAACGCAACGGGGCTTGTCAGAGGTGAGGAGCGGCGCATTCCAGGTATCTGCCAGGTACATACTGGGTATTTGCTCGAATAAAGTGTGTCGGTGCAGTAGGGATGTCGAGTGCATCCAATTCGGGGACTTTGTTGTGTCTTTCCCTCCACTTGGAAGTTTGAGACATTATTGCTTCTCACCATACCCCTGCCCCTAGTACACTCACATTACAACTTATTATAGTAGTGTGGATATCCTCTGTTGTTGTTACTCCCTAACTTCCTCCTGCACTACCCTAACTTCATTGCTAGCAAGGCAATTTGCCATAGGTGGACAGTGACGTATTTGTACTAAGTCCCTCCTTGTCATGCGGTCTTAACAAATCTCAGAATGTGAATCCTATACATCTGAGCTGCAGCTCTGGGTAGGCTCCTTTACTCAAGGGACAGCCTGGCCCAGAGAGTGGGAACGCAATTGCCACCGGCTAGGTCTAAATTGAAAGATTTGGGCTGGCAGCAGCCTGAACGGGGCTGCTCTCATGAATTCAGAAGAACCTGTAGCTGCAGATCTAGTCAAAGAGGTATTCTGTAAGCAGACAGATCTCACGCTCCTCTGGATCAGGCCCTCTCTGCTTTCCTGCTTTGGGCTCTGCAGCCCCTCCTTTTATTGCTAGTTCTTGCAGGTCAGTTTGGTTTTTTTATCAATTTTTGTGTATGTGTGGGAAGTCCTTTTTTGTCATTTTATGACTGTGTTGGGCAGTCTGTGGTTTGTGAATCTTGGTAAGTGGTTCTGAGGTATGTGCATGCGGAGCTGGTCTAAGTCTGTGTGTAAGTTTGCTGGTCAGTGGGGCCGGGAAGGCTAGGCTTGTCAGGCGGAGAAGGTTCGGTTGGGCAGTGTGTGTCAATGAGTTAATTGGCCAGGACCTAGCTGCCTGATTAAGCAGCTTTAAAACCCCAGGCTTGTCACTTATGCCTGGGTCTGTCTGAGCCATGGAGATACACTGGAACTCTGGAGGGAGAACAGCTTGATTTAAGGTCTGTTTTTCAGCGACATTTTTGCTTAAGGTAAATTGCTTCTCTGGACTTTAAACAGAAGGGGCAAAGCCCTGCTCAGGACTTACAGTTTATTGCGTTACTTTACATAAGCTGAAAAAAAGTTTTTGCTAACTGAGTGAAGAAGCATACTCGTAGCGTTGTCCCTGCAACAAGGAGTTACTTCCTTTTCTGGTATTCCATTTTCCTGACTGTGTGCTTCTTAATAATACCAAAGCCACCAACCCCCTCTTCCACTGCAGTATTGATTATGTGCATTTCTGTATTGATAGTGCGAGATAGTAGTTGTGCAGTAGAACAGATTTCAGGATGGGCCAGCAATCTACAACCCTGAGAATCTAAGCCAACGATAGTTAAGACTGCCCTCCTCGGCAGCCTCTGAGCAAGAGGTGGCAACTGGGTAGTTGTGCCTATACTGGGAAAAGGATTTAAAAAACCTAGATGTCTCAGCCTGCAGTCGGCAATCTGCCTAAATGTTGGACAGTACATGAATTTACAGAATATATTTTTGAAAACTACTCCCATACATCCTTTGCACTGTGCAACACCAAATATTGTAGCAGATGTATATTATATTGATGATGCTGTGTACAATTAAAGACAGAAGATGATGGTCATGTTGAGTGAAACAGAGGAATAGCAGACCACTGTTATGATTTATTTCTTCTGTCTTCCCGGCTGAAGGTGAAGAGAGAGGAATAACATTTGAGTAACAGGAATACAAATGGAAAAAGGTGGACAAAAGTTAATTTGTAGCGGAGAAAGACCTACAGTATTGGAACTTTTAAAACTAAAAGTGGACAAGTCGAAAGGGCCAGATGGGATATATTCATTGACAGTAGGAGCTTAGCCATGTGCTGACAACACTATTGTGAATTGTAGTGAAACAAGGCGCAAACAGCTCAAAAATGTGAACAATAATAAGTGCAACTAATAATAAGTGCAATGTACCATATGTGCCAAATAATAAATATCAAATAATAAATGACCCTGCTCAAACCCTCTGGTGGGACCTGTTTCACGGGTTCCAAGAAGTGTGATAGATCTCATACAATCCAGGAGGAGCATATATGGGAAACACAAAGAAAACAGTGCAAAATTTAAGTGTAGATGTATTAACAATGGGGTAAATAATGTGTTGAAGTCTTGGCTCTTATGGTGTGCCTACTCACAAGATGTCAGAGGTAAAAAAGCGTTTAGCAGATAGGGCTGCTACCCATACGGTATTCGTGGTGTGTGGATCTCCCTTCAGGCTCGTTCCGTCAGTGGGATGGTATTGTATATTAAACAAGGGGAAAGGCACTACATAGCGCGATCAGGTGGATAATAAACTTTACAAAAAACAGATATAAAATGTGCACTTACAATGTGCTAGATTAAAACAAGCGTTTTACACAATACAGTATATAGTGTAGTGGGTTCGTCGCAGCTCTCACCGCCTTCCCCTGGATATTCCAAGTGTCCTTCGCCTGACAAAGCCGGAAGCAGTCACTTTGGACTGGACGAAACGCGTAGTGGTGTTTCTTGGACAAGTGGGCGACCCGTAGTTTTTGCCGCACCTCAGAGCCATGACGTCAGACGCAGACAAGGACGCAAAGCTGAGAGTGAAGCTACGATCTTACATTGCAGGCGAAGGACAGTTGGAATATCCAGGGGAAGGCGGTGAGAGCTGCGACGAACTACTTATAGAAAATGTTTCACATAGAAGACTGATAAACAAGTTACAATGCTTGGATTTTAGTTCTAAGGTTGAATGGATAAGACATTGGTTGAAGGATATGCAACAGAGTTGTCGTAAGTAAAGGGAATTCAGAGAAGTGGAGACCCTCAGAGACCTGAACTGGGACTGCGGCTTTTGAATATCTTTATGAGTGACCTTAAAAATGGTCTGGTAAGGAAAGTATGCTGTTTTGCAGATGACACAAAAATCGGCAAATATTGGCAACAGGGTTGACCAAATTAAGGGAGTGGGGGGGTGGGGGCAGGGGGAAGAGAATAAATAAAATAATGAAGAATGGTAAATGGTGGTGAAGAATGGTAAAGAGTATAGCAACTACAATTTAATGCCAAAAGTTCAAAGTATTGCACTTTGGTCACAAAAATCTGAAGACAGCATATAGGATTGTTGGCACTATAATGTCAACTACTATATTGGAAAGGGACTCAGGAGTAATTATTGTAGCTGAAGTAAAAATAAGTAATGTAAAGAAGCAAGGGGGAAAGCCATGAGGATGTTAGGTTGCACATGGAGTGGTATTCGCAGCAGAAAGAGTTTGGTAGGGTTACCACCTCTACTACGACTTCAACTAGAGCTTTGTGTGAGACCATATCTCCGGAAGGACATATTGCAGAGTGTGCTATCAAGGGCTACTAAAACTGTACATACAGAGCATGATCTACAGTATAAGTCGTATTGGAAAGACTAAAAGGCTTTAATATGTACAGTTTAGAGGATAGAAAGGAGAGGGTGGTATATGATTGACATTTTCAAATACATAAAGGGTTTCAACAAAGTACAGAAGGGAAGCCTATTTCAGAGAAAGAGAAGTGCTAGAATAAGAGGTCATGCTCTGAAGCTGGACGGTGGCAGGCTAAAGGGAAGTGTGAGGGAGTACTTCTTCATAGAAAGGGTGGTGGATTATTGGATTAGCCTCCCAGCAGATGTGGTAGAGGCTAATACCATAAGGGAATTCAGAAATGCTATCATCAATATGAAAAAAAAGTCAATGATGAAATGAAGTCTGAGTTTTAACAGCAGATAGGAAAATGTGCAGACTGGGTGGCATATGGTTCTTATCTGTAGTCAAATTATTTTTCTAAGGAAAAGCTAACATGCTGAGAGACACAGCAAATGGGAAATACATTTGGTTTTATAGATGCCCTCACAAGTCCATTAAAAAAATACATAACTAAAGGATATTTTTTTTAAATCTACATTCCAATGTTTTTTAACAACATATATTTAAAGTGCAATCACAATTGCACACAAAGTAGTTTGTCAGCGTTAAAAGAAAAACTGCAAATGTGCAAAATTGCAACAATTTCTAATCTCTTTTTGGTTACCTGCCATCACTATGGAAAACATGTCCCATGTAGGAAAAATAATAAGCTACTGTACTGGTTCCGCTGGAAATGTTCTCTTTTGCTCTACAGAAGCTCAGCTCTCCTGGACGGTAATTTATAAGGGAATATGGCTATGACTATGCACTTATTTAACAAAGTCTGTGCTAAAAGGCTGTATAAAAAGGCAGTCTTGTTAAAATGGACATGATGTAAAAGATGACACGGTGTGCTCATTTGCATGTTATTTTCCCAGAATCCCTGGCTGCAGTAGAAGCATTGTAGGCTAAGATATAATGGTGAAAAGCAGGTACAGTATGCAGACCTGTCTGAGACATGTGAATGTGCTCACAAGTGATATTTTTAATTAATGTAAGGGAATAACAAAACCATGATAGCACAATTTTTGGCCAATATATATTTTTAAGTGCCTATCCATCCAGAAAGAGCCCTTTAGTGGACCTGTGGATTTGCAACTCACTGTATCCTAAAGCAGTTTTTGAATGTTCAAACCTTGTTGTACGGGCATATTTTTAAGCAATTTTGTTCCAGCTCTGCAAATGCATGCGGTATGCAGAAAGTGTCGAGCTCCCAAGTGTCAATTTGATGTTATGCTAGTACAGATGCAGCCACTTCTATCTATCGTTGTCTTCCAGGCAAGGGGAGGGCATAGAAAACGTTGTGATATATATATGGGAAAAATAGAAAAATACAAATAATGGTTTAGACCAGGCCTGCACAACTCGTAAAGCGAGAAGGGCCAAACTGCTCCAAGCAAAAAAAAATTGGGCCGCACGGGTAAAATCATCATCATCATCATCATCATCATCATCATCATCATCATCATCATCATCATCATCATAATCATCATCATCATCATCATCTCTCCTCCAGCACCTCTCATCATCATCATCATCATCATCATCATCATCATCATCCTCATATATCTCCCCTAGCACCCCTCATCATCATCCATATATCTCCCCCAGAACCCTCACTATCAACCTTTGCGATAGTCCCCGTCTATCTCTCATACCCCCATCTCTCCCCCTCACCCACACACATAATACTCCCCCACCACATCAAACACACAATACCCCCCTGCACACCACACATCCCCCCCTGCAACTCACATCCTTCTCCACCCCATACCTCACATCACTCTCCCCCCCTGCACCTCACATCACTCTCCCCCCCTGCACCTCACATCCCTCTCCCCCCCTGCACCTCACATCACTCTCCCCCTTGCACCTCCAATGACCCCCCCTGCACCTCCAATCACCCCCCTGCACCTCCAATCACCCCCCTACACCTCCAATCACCCCCCTACACCTCCAATCACCCTCCCCTGCACCTCCAATCAAACTCCCCTACACCTCCAATCACCCCCTCTGCACCTCAAATCACCCCCCGCACTTCAAATCACCCCCCTGCACTTCAAATCACCCCTCTGCACCTCCAATCACCCTCCCCTGCACCTCCAATCACCCCCCTCTGCACCTCAAATCACCTCCCCTGCACTTCAAATCACCCCCCTGCACTTCAAATCACCCCCCTGCACCTACAATCACCCCCCCCCCTGCACCTACAATCACCCCCCCTGCACTTCAAATCACCCCCTGCACCTCTAATCACCCCCCCCCCCTTGCACCTCACCTCCCCCCTCCCACCTTACCCCAGCTTGCACCTCACCTCCCCCCCATGGCAACTCACCCCCCCTGGCACCTCACACTCCCCCACTTGCACCTCACCTCCCCCCCTTGCACCTCACCTCCCCACAACGGCACCTCACCTCCCCACAACGGCACCTCATTTCCCCACAATGGCACCTCACCTCCCCACAACGGCACCTCACCTCCCCCCGGCACCTCACCTCCCCCCAGCACATCACAGAGCAGGCAGGACTAGCACACTCGTGCAGTCCTGAGAGCGGGTTTGCGGCTCCCGGGCGGGAGAAGAGGGGCTCAGGGCTCCCAGGCGGGAGAGGGGGATCGCGGCTGGGAGAGGAGGGGGGGACTCGCGGCCGGGAGAGGAGGGGTGTACTCGCGGCCGGGAGAGGAGGGGGTGACTCGCGGCCGGGAGAGGAGGGGGGGACTCGCGGCCGGGAGAGGAGGGGGGACCCGCGGCCGGGAGAGGAGGGGGGACTCACGGCCGGGAGAGGAGGCTCGGGAGGGATGATTACGGAGAAAGCGGAGAAAAGCGGAGAAAGCGGAGAAAGCCGCCGCGGGCTGCGTGTTGTGCAGGCCTGGTGTAGACAGTAGTATACAAGTGAACTTTTAAATATAAACTGTGTTAATCCCACTCATAGATTTTATATGGGTATATAGGCATATCAGAGATCCACCTCTCTCTGATGGGAACAAGATGGTATTCATCCTCAGAAGTTTTAGGCACTGGTATCCTGTGCTAATCGGAAAAATAGGAGAGACACTCTATAGTGTAGTATATCTGCAATAATGTATTGGACAGTACAGTGCAAAAGTATTTCACTCACATTTTATACAAAATTGTGGTTTGTGGGAGAGAACTTGGCGGTGTTTGGCGCTCTGCTACTCTGCCGGTCTCTGCCCGCTCAGTTCCACACGACGTCACTTCCAGAATTGTCGTCACTTCAGGGCGGATGTGGCTATAGTCATCTATCTATCATTTGCCGTAGAGCATGTAAATGTGCACTGCCTGGCAAGAGTTGACCATACATGGCACAGTGCTTGGCAGTGGGGAATGGCCCATCAGGATTAACACAGCGGGCGTCCCTGTTTCTGAATGGGACTCCAGTTGTGTGAATCCTACCGGACTGCATAAATCTGTAAGAGATGCGCATTCAGAGTAGACAGCCTTATGTGGTCCAACTTCGGTCATATCTTAGAGACACCCTTCATGTCATTGACTCCATCTCTTCCATTGAATGTAAACCGACTTATAGATGGGCCACCTGTGATGTTCAATCTTTATATACATGTATCGAGCACACAAAGGGTCTCGAGGCAATTGAGCACTTTCTTTTGACTGATATTTCTCTTCAGCCCAATCAATGCCGGTTCGTTCTGTCTCTCATCCAGTTCATTTTGAATAATAACTATTTCCTGTTTGAGGATGTCTTCTATCTCCAGACCTGTGGTACGGCCATGGATACCAGATTTGCCCCCAGCTATGCGAACCTCTTTATGGGGTTCTGGGAATCCAAAAACATCTGGAACAATGCACTGCTGGGGGCACGTCTGGTATTCTATGGCCGCTACATGGATGATCTTCTGATCATCTGGGATGGGGATGGAGACTGCCTCAAACCGGCAATGGATGATTTTAATAACAATGATCTAGGACTTAGATTTACTTATCAGAGTTACCCCCATGAAATTGTATTTCTTTATCTGGTTTTATCAGTCGACGGGGATCACATCGTTCAAACTAAAGTTCATTTCAAGGATGTAGCAGTGAATGGTTATCTCCATGCAAGGAGTAACCACCATCCAAAATGAATTCAAAACATCCCTCTGAGTCAATTTAATAGACTCAGACGGAACTGCTCAACTCTGTCTGACTTTGAAAGTCAATCACGTCGACTGATTTCCCAGTTCATCTCTAAAGGATATGACTGATATGGTCCTGGAGTCTTAAATAAATAATAAATAAATAAATTATCATAAAATGAGAGTGATTAACAGAATGGATCTTCTCCATATATCCAAATATAAAATTTCTGCTAACGATCGTGGTAATAAAATGTCTGTATCTGATGGTGTCAAATTCATCACTAAATTTAGTGGGTACTCCAGACAATTACAGATGTGCTCATTCGGCACTGGAATGTAGTCATGTGTGATCCACACTTGAATAAAATTCTCACTCTTAGGGTTCCTGTCATTTTTCCTAAAGCTACCAACATTAAGATCCAATTGGCCCCCAGTAGACTTAGGGAACTGGCCCCCACCATGGATCGTGAGGTAGGTCACTTAGGTAGCTGCAAATGTGACAGGTCTAGGTGTATTATGTGTAAACACATGACAGTATCCCAGTCCTTCTCATCATCCTTTCATGGGGACAACTATCCAATTCAAAGTTCTATCCAGTGTTTGACCACCTTTGTGGTCTATGTCTTGTCATGTGCCTTTAATATCCAATATGTCGGACGGACTAAACGATCCCTTTGTCTTAGATTCCTGGAGCATAGACGTTCGATCATTAAGGGTACTCTTACTCATAGTGTGCCCCGTCACTTTTATAATGTTCACTCCAGGGACCCTGCAAGTCTGAAAATGATTGGCATAGAAATTATTCCAAACTAGGAGGAGACAGATTCAAAACCCTATGTATACGTGAATCCTACTGGATTTACCGGTTAGGCACCACAAGGGTTAAATGAATGCATAGATACCAGCATTCTAGTCTAGTGCATTACCTATGCACTCGGTCTATTAAGGAAACTATTTTTTAGTGCCCAAATAAGTTCTTCCTGTCAGCCTAAAGTATTGTTTTACTGATTGGTCACCCTATGTGGCTATATTAATATTAATATTTTATGTAATGTTCACCCTACTGTTGGTGTATCAGCACCCAATCTCTCTGCTATATTTATATTTAAATTTATAGCTACAGTATAATACATTTAGTCCCATATACATTCCAATATCAGGTTGCTCTAAGTTTTCAATGGTAGCAAGTTTATTTTATATTGCACTACAACCTTGAATCTTCCAGTGTGCAAATGCTGCTTACAGTATATTAGCTTTATTGAAACGTAATAATTTGATTTAATAAATTGGCTTATCTAGCGCATAGCCACTGGAAAATTCAAATGGTTTACTTTTGTTTAGTTTATATATTACAAAAGTTTTTAAGAATTTTTATGATTAATATATAGGTTACCATTAATAGATTTGGAGCTTAATATACCGGTAGTGTCATTTTAGATCTGTTTATTTTTGTTCATTGCTATATGTAACAGATTTTTTAATTATTTGATCGTTATTTAATTGTTATCTAATGTGTCTAATTATCTGTTCTTTGCTGATGAACCCTTTCACGGCATGATAGGCAGCTGCCGCTGTGTTTCAGCTGTAACTAACTCACTGTGATTACCCACAAGGGTATATTATGCTCCAGCAGGCAGCAGCCTATCATCCTTTGAAAAAGTCACTAACGTGACGAAACGCGTTAGCACATCGTGACATAGTGACGCACTGACATCATCACGCAAGTTGAGGCTGTGTCGAGGTCTGCCAGTTTCTTACTACACATGAGTAGAGGATACTTCCGGGCAAAACTGAGCTGTATTTACAGAGTTGGGTGTTCTAAGGTCTGAATGCTGGGACTATGATTTCACGTCAGGCACATGGAGTGAAGTAGGTGACATTTTGATATCTTCCTACTACACCGGATGGTGTTTCAGCTACCTGCCTAATATCATCACCCCTCCTGCTCACACACTGACTACTATCTCCCATCCAGCCATGGATAAGTATCCTCATTTACTGCTTGTGTATATCTACAGCAATTACCTGGCTTTCTATCCTCCTGCAGTCTCAGCTGGTTTACAGATTGTCTCCCTTGAATGCTTTTTCACTATTTGAAGTGAGTGCAATTCCTGGCGGCCACTTTCTGCTTTTTAATAAATTGTCAATTTTACAAACAATATTTTGCCATGGAGCTGGCGCTTCTTTTTGCCTTTGTTTTATAGATTCTCCTGATCTGGCTAGATCAACCAAGGAGCAGCCTACTCCACATTGTGACTGACAATTAATCTTTGTATCTGGACTTTTTTTCTCATCTGTTTCCATCATTTGGACTCGTTTGTTCTCTGATATTCACGTTATATGGTTAATTATTCAATTCTCTTATTGCTTTAATTATTTATTTAGTATTATTATACAAGCACTATTTGATTATTTAATAATTTAGTCCTACTTTCTATCACATTTGAACTTACTTATCACACTTATAGTGCTACTCTTTGTTTCTTGTTTATGTATATATATATATATATATATATATATATATTATTTTTTTTTTTCTGGCTATGCATCTTAACCCTGGCATTGCTTAAAGCTGTGACCATGCAGCAAGCTTAAGCCCTTTAGGGAACCATGTTAAAAATGGGTTTGAAGCAAAAGGTGACACTGTGTGCCCATTTGCATGTCATTTCCCAGAATCCCTTGCTGCACTGAAAGCGCTGTGTGCTGGGTGATAATGGTGAAAGACGGGGTTGCAGACCTGTCTAAGACATGCAAATGAGCATACAGGAATATTTCCATTTGCTATATATAGACTCTAAGCATACCGATTGACTCCTCATTAAAAGGTATCAAGAAATTAATGAATGCCAAAGATACACGGATTCATGTGTGACTGACAACTATCGTATGTATATATAGCGTATGTTTGTTTTTTGTATTTTGTTCACCTATTGGCCATAGATTTTGCCTTACCTACTATTTTTTTACCAATTAGATTGTAAGCTCTTCGGAGCAGGGACTCCTCTTCCGAAATGTTACTTTTATGTCTGAAGCACTTATTCCCATGATGTGTTATTTGTATTATTTGTTATTTATATGATTGTCACATGTTTTACTACTGTGAAGTGCTATGTGCCTTAATGGCGTAATATAAATAAAGATATAGATACAATACCTTTAAGTAAAAAAAAAAGTGAAGTCCATTTAACAGCAAAAAATATATAATTCTTTGCTGCTATGCTGCCAAATTTGGCCGAAATTTAGCCTCATTTAATAGTCAAGGCAAACTTAATTTCGTAACAGCCAACCATATGCTTAACCACAAGATTGTGGGCTAGACAGACTTAAACAAGAATGTGCGGTTAAAATGGGGAAACACTTAATTTATTATTGCTGCTTCCATTGGAAAGAATTTGTGTGTTTCATCAGCTAAACTTAGACTGGTTACAAAATATCCCACAGGTTTACTTTAATGCATTTTATCAGCAGTTTTGTAGTCTTTTTTTAACTACAGTACTTTCATGACTGCCAAAATTAGATGCACTCAAGAAATTAAAAAAAAATACTATTTATATTAAAGCATAATATATTTCTGAATAATATTACCACTAGGCATTTGTGTTATCAGCTGATAAAGCAATTTATTACCAGATTCAATTGGTACAGGATGGAGCGCAAATACTCCCAGCTATAGGCAGGAAAAAAAGGGGTAAAAAATAGTGTAACACAGCAAAAAGCTTCAAAATATAGAAGTAGAAAAATCCAAGATCAACACACACATATTATGCATTAGAATAAGGTAATGAAGAGGTTAAACCTCTTAAGGTGGTGGCTGGGACCTCAGTATTGCAGGCGTGGCATGGGGATCAGAGATCCAGTGTGGTATTAGACCTCAGATCTTCCACTCATAGAAATAATAGAAAAACAGACCATAGAACAGATATTCAATTTACTAAAACAAACAAAAAGAAAAAGGCAATGCACTCACAAGGGCGCTCTGTCTTAAACTTTAAGACCACCCTGGGTCCAGGAACTGACAAGGACAGCGCACGCCACCCTTACTCCTCTCTCGCTCCGATCCGTGGGGATGACGTCACTTCCGGAATTCTAAAGACGATTGGAAATTGTTTTTTTTTTTTTAATCAGAGCTGCACTACCCATTCTGATTTATATATTGTGATGTATATTATTCTTATTACATTCATTTTCACGTCACTGGGTTGGTTGAATATTACCTTAATGTACAAGTGAAATTTGCGCTTTAACCTCTTCACCTGTTCATTACCAGGTTCAAGGCAGATTTTATTGACTAATGTAGCCCCCTTTCACAATGCCTAAAGGAAACTACGCGGGCGACTACGTGTGCAGCTATACCTGTTGCTCACAGGAGGCCTAAGCCTCCGCCACTGGGAGCTTGGGGTAGCTCTTTCTCCTCTAGTGCAACGCCTCCACCTATGCTGGATCCCAGCAGCCCGGGATGATTCCACATAGGACTATTACAGTAGTAAACACACACATAGGTATATAACAATGGTTTACTAACACGCTCATATACAGATACAATAATGATAACAATACCCCAATTCAAATACCCAACACCAAGGGTGAGTCCCCCAAAGTACTGAGGGTGCCCTGGGCACTTGTAACCCAATGTCTGCACGAGCCGGCCCACCCAAATGTGAGTTAGCGTTACCCCCCTTGTGTTTTGATAGTGAACGGTGGGTACCTACCTAGCTACGACCAGGTTATGGTGGAGCTCTGGAATTTGCAGGGCTGCAACGTGATCCCATGATGCGGGGTCTGCCAAATCCTCTCTCGCCTTACGGTGGTGATCTGCCTCATACACTGCGTATCTGCAAGCCTCGCGCATGCGCGATCAAGTAAAAAATGGTGGCGCCATGTGAAGGAAGCCACCGGGAGCCTCCTGCGACCCGCTCATCATCCTGAAGGTCCGTGCGGCCTGCAACCTGCCTGCAGGCTTAAAAATGCTTTGGCCAAAGGGCTTAACAAAATAACCCTTTTTCATGAGATCATTATTTTACTTGAGCCTAATTGGTAGGAGCGCAGGAATCATTCTTTTTTTTTTTCTATATGTAAGGCCTATCTTTTTACCAGCAGCAAACTTCTATAGGGAGGAGCGCGGTATTATGTACAGTTTCTCACAAATATATATATATATACCAATATCTCCATACCAATGACTCTATATATATATATATATATATATATATATATATATATATAGAGTCATTGGTATGGAGATTTGCACTCACGTTTGTCAGAAGGCAGATGGTTGTCCCATAGTGAAAGTATAGACATGTAGTAACCAGGGAAATCCTGATAACAGAAGACAGCACACCGCAATAGTCCAAAAAAGGTGTATTGTGAACACAGGGCCACCAACGTTTTGGTCCTCGTAGAGTGACCTTCCTCGGGCACGTTGGCGGCCCTGTGTTCACAATACACATTTTTTGGACTACTATTGCGGTGTGCTTTCTTCTGTCATCAGGATTTCCCTGGTTACTACATGTCTATATATGTCTATATATGTCTATACATATATATATATATATATATATATATATATATATATATATATATATATATGCAGTGGTCGACAAATCACCAAAAAATCTACTCGCCGAAAAAAAAAATCTACTCACCACCTAGTACCACACGTGTGCTGCTTGAGCCAATAGGAGCTCGCCACGTATATAAATATATATATATACACACACACACACACTTTTTTACGCACTTTCTGTGATTACACCTGCTATAGAAACTGAAGCTTTACTTTATCTACAACTAATGAATGAACAGTAGGAATCATGTACTCTTAATATAAAATCTAAATTTCCTCTTCTGAAGCAGTCTGTATATTCTTTATTTTTCTTCTTCCCTACCTTTCTGTAAATTATGCCCCACCCCCAAAATAAAATATTCCGTTATTTTCTACTTGCAATACAAACTTTTCTACTTGCAATACAACCTTTTCTACTTGCAATACAACCTTTCACGTGACAACCTTTCACGTCAAGTGACCTTATCATCCCCACTGACAATCCTAAATTCTCCATCTAAACCAGGGGCGCGCAAACTTTATTCGCTGCACCCCCTACCTGCTCAGCCCCAGTGCTTGGGCCCCCCTCTAACTAGGAACCAGCGTCAAATCACGCCGCAGGGTCATGTGATTTCAAGTCAAGGGTGATTAGACCTCCCAGGTGGGTATCAGGGGCTGCGGGGGGTTAACCACTTAATTACCATAGCGGTTACCAACAGCTATGGTAATTAAAGGGTTAGTGGCAGGTAGTTATATTTTTTATTTTAATGTTGCTGCCCACGGAGGACAGTTATGAGGACGAGGCGGGGGCTTTCATCCTGACAGGCGTACTGTAAGTACAAGTTTAATTTACTTTATGCTTGCTGTATAATGTTTTATTTTAAATGGGCAAAAGCGCTATTATCCAGATCTGGATCATTGGGATTTTGCCCATTACTGTAGTGTATGTTTTGTGGGAGGAATGGGTGTTGGGGTTAGAGAGGGTGGGTAGTAGGGTGATTATTCATTGCTATGGAAGTTATCTTTGCTCCTATTGAGAACATACAGTACCGACACACTTTATTGCAGTGTGGTCGGTACCGCAAGCCGGGAGATTTCCCGGCTTGCTAGTGGCCGCCCCTCGGCGTGCCGCGCGTCATAGACGCGCGGTCACGCGTCTTCGGGAGCCTGCGCCCCCTGCACACGCGTACAGGGCTCCCCGAGGGAGCCCTGGTGTCCCGCGATCTGCGGGACGGCGGCAGGGGGTTCCGGGGGACCCGGCGGACCCGGCAGCGGTAGGGAGAGCGCCCCGATCGGAGGGCGCCCTTCCGCTGCTTCGGCGCGCGCCCGTCACACTCGGGCGCGCGCCAGGCTACTGCTGCGGCCAAGAACGGGCAAATGCTCGAATAAACTTGGCCGCAGCAGTAGGTAACTACACTGGCAATCAATGGAAGTATTGGCTAGTATTGGTGTTTTAATTGTATTTTAACTTTTATTGGCAGTAGAGAAAGTGGGTGAAGGTGGTATTTGGCCCATAGTGGGTGTTTATGCCTACCGGGTGGTAGCAGGAGGGGTTATCCCCTTCATTACCTTAGCGGTAGTAAACACTAAGGTAATGAAGGGGTTCATTCCTCCCACAACCATCCCGGTAGGCCTAAAAAAACGCCACGTGCCAAATACAACCTTCACCCACCCCTTCTACCCCCAATAAACTACTGGTAAGCACAGGTAAGCACTTGTATTTAACCCCTTCTTTATCTTAGCGGTTAGCCACTAAGATAATGAAGCTGCCTGTAAATGTATTTTTATTACATCGGATGGAAGCAGGATGTCTCAGGTGCTAGTATTAATGTGTGTCAGCTCCGGAGACACCCGGCTTCAATCCGAAGCAGTAAAAATACATTTTCTCTACAGAATCACATCGCGGATCCCATCTCGCCACTATCAGAAATAGCTCGATATTTTAAAAAATGCGAGTTTGAGCATTTTTTGAGCTCTTGCACAGTTTGTCTGAGCAGGAGCACTACCGATTGGGGCAAAGCTCTTCTCGAGCGAGTCTGGCATGTTAGCGAAGCTTTCTGAAAAGCTACACTTGCAAACTTGTTCGAGAAGTGCACATAATTCTCAATAAGTCACTTATCGAAGCTACTAGAATTGTCTCTCACGATGTGAGGGATAAATACATTTAGGGTGATGAAAAGATGTGTCAGTTAAGGCAGATCAAAAAACAAACACCTGAAAATAGCTGAAAAGGTTTATTGCAAAAATTAGAAACATGGGGGTAGAAACATAGGGGGTAGACTACACTTAGTTACAAGACTGCGATTATTGAGGTGAATGGTTCAGAACGCCATCTACTTAATCCAGGAAAGTACTCTGTGCACATAAAGGTTCATGCTTCCAGCTGACAATTAGCCAGCAGGGATACTTACACTACCGACACGTTTAATTCGAGCACGGCTAGCACCGCAAGCCGGGGGATGCCCCGGCGTGCTAGCCGCACTCCCTCAGCGTGCCGCGCATCACCGATGCGCGGTCACGCGTCATCGGTTGCCAGCGCGTCCAGGGCTCCCCGAGGGAGCCCTGGTGTCCCGCGATGTGGGGGACGGCGGCAGGGGGTTCCGGGGGACCCGGCGGACCCGGCAGCGGGAGGGAGAGCGCCCCGATCGGAGGGCGCTCTTCCGCTGCTTCGGCGCGCGCCCGGCACCCTCCGGCGCGCGCCAGGTTACTGCTGCGGCCGAGAACGGGCAAATGCTCGAATAAACTCGGCCGCAGCAGTACCCCAGCATCTGTGGAACTCTGAATTTACTCTCCACAGTAACTGTTTGCATGGGGGTTGAATACAAGGGTCCAATGTCAGCAAGACAGAGCTGCACACTCCTTACAGGGGTTAGGTAAAATACCTGCAGCTGACTCACCCCAGCATCAGTGGAACTCTGAGTCTACTGCTCACAGCAACTGTCAGCATGGGGGTTTAATACAAGGATCCACTGTAAGAAAGACAGAGCTGTTTACTCCTAACAGGGGTTAGGCAGAACAGTTACAGCTGACTTGCCAATTAGCAGAGTCTTTCAAACTAAGTTACAGACCATCGCCCTCCTACTATGCAGCATACTCTGCTGCTCTAGGCTATATCAAATAGCAATTGAAACTAATCCGCCTCTGTGTACACTACGTTCCTCTTTTGGCCAGGGGGAAGGCAACTACTCATCTATTAGCACATCTGACACTGTCATCTCTAGACTGCTAACAGCGGTCTAATCAACGGTAGCGACCTGCTACAGCTGGCACTGTTCCAGCTATTAGACACAAGTTGTCATCACTATATGTGAAACACTCTGAGTCATCAGACAGAGTGTCCATTGATCTTTTTATTCCACTCCATGCACCAATATTTTAACATTTAATTCAATAAAGATATATTTTTAAATCAACCACACTATCCTACTACAGATAATAGAGTGCTACTTTAAACTGAGTTCTTTCTCTTCTGGTTCATTAATCAACACATTCTCATTCTAGCACCTTATCTACCCTATACTTTAATTCAGCTTGAGCAGAGGTTCCTTTACCCATCCTACCCCTCCCCCTCCTTTCCCACGGTATTTAGAGACTGCAGACAGATAGCTAAATCATGCTTCACCATCTTAGCTGCAAACAAACATCTTGATAATGGTAAAAAAGGATTTTGTTACCATTTGTCAATTTGTCAGTATGTAAATGTGAGTTCTGAGGAATAAAAGTGTGCTTCAGGAAATATCAGATTTTACTAAACACTCATACATATTTCTTTTTACATTGGATGAAATTATTAGACAGTGTTCCCCGAGAGGCTCAGAGTGACAAAATGTACATACACATACTGTAGGTACACATCTTGACCAATCGTTAGAGAGAGAGGATTTGGCAGAGTGAAAGAAATTATGGCAGCTTTCAGCATTAATAACTAATGATGGACATGTTTGTGGGTTTGAAATCCATATTACTGTATGTTGATTCAGAGTTTGATTCGAACTTCATCAAGCAGTTTGAGAACTCAATGTTCGATTCAAACTTTGTGGAGAAATTCACAGTTTTTTTTTCAAATTCAAGCAAAATTTAATTCAATCCAGATTTGGGATTTTTTTCTTAATTGTTTGTGTTTTTTTGTTTTATAAAATGGTCTTTTTTTAAAAAAAGTCAATACATTTTGTCTAATCCAAAACAATATTCAAAGCCATTTGAGTTTTTGAAAAATCTAAATAAAGTATGAAAATTTTTAGAACCAAAACACAAAACATATTTTGAAAGAAAACCAAAGATCCAGGGAATGAGCCCACCCTTATTAATAACACAAGTACTATGTTTGCCCACTTAAATGGTATTTTGTGGGCCCACACACCCAAAGATTAGTCATCTTTCTTTGTGCACCAAACATAGAATATGGGTCCCTACAGAAAAACAATTGCTTTGTGGGGGAACCACAGGATCAAAGGGATGATCCCACATAGCAGACTGAATTACATATGTAACACAAGTACCCTCCCCACCCCCTCCCTCTCTGGGAGATACTGCTGTTGTGGTGCTGGCATACCCGTGAGGGTCCAGGAGAGCTCAGTGTTCTGCGATGAAGTGGGGAAACAGGACAGGCTTTTGATCATCTTGATGTTCCTTGTTCTGGTGACAGCGCCTCCAGCTCCAGACTTCTTTCCCGCTGCCCAATAGACTGAGAACTCAGGCAGGGGTATATATATATGATATATTGATCAACCCCACACTGATGAGACCCATCAAGGTCGAAACAGCTGTCTGTGGGTGGTTTTCTGGCTATGCACCTTCACCCTGGCTGTGCTCAAAGCTGTGACCATGCAGCAAGCTTAAGCCTATAGGGAACCATGTTAAAAATGGTTATTGAGGCAAAAAGTGACACTGTGTGCTCATTTGCATGTCATTTCCCAGAATCCCTTGCTGCAGTGGAAGTGCTGTATGCTGGGTGATAATGGGGAAAGGCGGGGTTGCAGACCTGCCTAAGACATGCAGATGAGCATACAGTTGCATTTGCATATTTGCTTTCCTGTGGAGGGTTTTTGTCACTTTTTTTACTCACCATAACTTAACTCAGTATTATGGTTTGGCCTATCCCATGGCCTCTCTTGCATTCCCAGTAAAATCAACCCCACACTGATGAGACCCATCAAGGTCGAAACAGCTGTCTGTGGGTGGTTTTCTGGCTATGCACCTTAACCCTGGCTGTGCTCAAAGCTGTGACCATGCAGCAAGCTTAAGCTTATAGGGAACCATGTTAAAAATGGTTATTGAGGCAAAAAGTGACACTGTGTGCTCATTTGCATGTCATTTCCCAGAATCCCTTGCTGCAGTGGAAGTGCTGTATGCTGGGTGATAATGGGGAAAGGCGGGGTTGCAGACCTGCCTAAGACATGCAGATGAGCATACAGTTATATTTGCATATATATATATATATATATATATATATTTATATATATATCATAGCCTCCAGGCAGTTACTTCTGTTTCTGGGCCTTTCCTCTGTCAGTCCTGTTAGTGCAGGCAGTGGAAAGGTTGAATCCATTATTAGGCCTGTGTGTGTGTATTCCAGCCTTGAATAATGTATCAGTATTCAAGGGCAATCTTAGCAACTCCGAGGATGTAAATCTAAGAGGTGGATATTGGTTGGAACGCCCCCTGCTGTGTGTGGGTCAATCTTTATCCGGCCCAGCCTTGTAATGAGTCAGAGTTAGAGACACTCCCCAAGGATGTTCAAATTGGGACATGCCTCCTAAATTAGTCAATTGGGAGAGAATCTGAGAGAAGTCAGTCAGGGGAAGAACTGTCTCTCCCTTCCAGCCAAGCTAAGGCTGGGAGTGGAGGGAATCATGCTGCCTATATCAGGGATCTGATGTAGAGGGATCAAAGAGAGAAGCAGATGAGGATAAGAATCATGTGAACTGTGTATTCTCTGTCCTGGAGCTGACTTCTGAATAAATAATGAAAAGACATGCTGTGTGAGTTACTGGCTCTGGATGAAGGAGTGTCAGTGGGGTCCATCCCCCTGAAGCCCAATGGCTCCATGTAACAATGGTTTTTCAGACAAAAGGTGACACGTGTGCTCATTTGCATGTAATTTCCCAGAATCCCTTGTTGCAGTGGAAGCTGGGGATAATGGTGAAAGGCAGGGTTGCAGACCTGCCTAAGACATGTGAATGTGCTCAAAAGTGATATATATATATATATATATATATATATATATATATAAAATCTCAAAGGGGTTTATTGATACAGTCACTACAGATGATCTTACACAGCAGATGCATGGGTTAAAGAAGGATTCCAGGCCTCTGGATGGTGCTAGCTCTATTCTAACAGTGAAGCCTTAGATCTCTTTGGTCAGCCAGCCCATGAGGGAGTGACTGGCCTATCTCCTTCCCAGCCAGCAGGAGATGGCTCACACTTCCACTCCCTAGGAGGGATGGACGCAGACTCACAAACAATATGCACTTCCTCCCTGAGGCTCAGAAGGGGAGGGCACAGGATCTGCACCATGATAGGCTGCACACAAATTCCTATGTCACCACCACTTCAGTCACTCAGGGAGTCAGAATGGAGGGGGGGTGGCAATGCACACAATGTTACCTGTCACAGCCTGTAGTAATCAGGGCTTACATGACAGGAGGCAGAGAGGCAATCTGGTCCAGCCATGTTACACATGTAATTAACTTCTTTAAAAGTATCAATCCCACTTAAAATGAACACTTTATTCTGTTAAAAAAGTATATGTTTTTACTTAAAATTTAAATTAGTAATGAACTAATAGTACGCACTCTATAGAGTACAGAAGAAGCTTCCAAAACCAAGTAGTACTGTATTGTGCATAAAAAAGTAATCCAAAAAAAGCAGTTACTCCAGAGAATTATACAAATGTCCATAGTTGTTATGGTTAGTACACCAAGTAAAGCAAAAGCAAAAATACTTCAAAGATACATTTAATAGTAATCTGCTTAGAACAAGGGAGCCATAATAAAGTTTTGGAGCACAGCCGCTTCGTCAGAAAAACGCCCCAAATTAGAGAATTAGGGAGCATAACCATTGATACGGTTAACTGCCATTCAAGCCAAGAACATGTATCGGAGGTTATTGAATCCTGGTGTAAATACTACAAGTACAATATTATTTACACAAAAATCACATAAAAGTCAGGAACAAAAAGAATGGAAGACAAATATTTTAGCCAGATGAAAAAAAAAAAAAAATTCATAAGGCATTCAGTGCAAAACACATTTTGTGCAACCCCCCTCTCCTCCCCTCATGGTTCCTCTTTTTGCTGGTGTCTAAAGTTGGGCTGGAGGTTATGAATAACGTACTATACCAATGTATTCACAAAAGTAGTGAATCTAGGAGAAATATTTTAATCCCCATTATAATTCACTTATTCGTCCATACTTGCTTTGCACTGATCATAATGTCTCACTGCATGTTGAGGAATCCCAACCAACATCGCTATTGCGATGTCTACTTTCTAAAGTATGGCAGTTTTATTTTTGTGATCCTTTTAAGCAAATACTGTATACATCCATTTCAATATTACACTGATTTTTGCATTGATTATATATTCCTTATTAAGCATAAATCTAAAGGCATATGCCTCTAAATCAGTCAGAAAAAAATATTGAGTTATATTTGAAGCATACTGCCGATACTGTCAATACAGAACCTATCAGTTAGTGAGTAAGGAATGTTGTGAGCGTGACAATCAGAGTTAGGGATGGCACATTTTCTGAATTATTCTGGAAGTATTTAAAATTATTTTTATTTGTGGCATCTGAATTGGTCCTGACTCCTGATATGATCCCCAACACTACTGGGTTCTGTTCTGTTCTATTGACTCTTGGGGTGAGTGAGCGAAACCAAGACATTAACAAAACTTTGTGGTCACTTTGGGTGTGTGTGTGGTATTTTTTGTGTGTTCTTTCTCCACAGGTAAAACCCCTTGAACGTTTCGGATCAAATTTTGAGGGTACCTTTCTGCCATCCTAACTTAGATCTGCCAGAAGTTTCAACCAAATTGGTGCAGCCCCCATTTTGAAAATTCACTTTTTGTTTTTTAAAGTGATAAAAAAAAATGTATATATAAAATTAAACCGTACATCTCATCAACCGGCTTCTTGATACAAAACATTACATGGATTAATTTGCCACTTGTACAAAATTTTCAGACCATTTGCTTGAACCATTTCAGAGAAATGAAATATTTCAGTGAAAATAAATTGATAACCACGGTAACCAACAACACTGTACAACAACAACCTGTACATTTACTTTGACATCTAGGTGGCAGTGATAATTAGTCACAGCGCAATAGGTTTTTGATTGGTTATCCACCAAGTCAGCATAAGTTGTTCGTTCTTCACCGTCTTCTGAAGACTAATGAGTTTTGTGTGTTTTTGGTTTTTCAACTTTCAGACAGTTTGTTGCGAATGAGATGTCATTGTTACGTGGAAGTTTTTTGAAGTTTGAGATATTACAGTGTATTAAACATATTTCTTTTCAAGTCACAATAATGTGAGAGTTGAAGTGGTATTCATTATTTTCATTTTGTTTAACTTCAAGACAGTGCTTGATCGTTGTGAAAGACAACAGCAGGCCTTTCTAGATAACTGTGTTGCTGATGCCTCGACTGTTAGTGGAAACTAGGCTAATTTATAGGTTCGTATAATACCAAAGTATAGTGTGTGAATTAAATTCGCCAGACATTACCATTTTTTTACTGAAATTTGAGAATACTAGGCAAATTTGATGACAAAATCCACAAATTAATGGCTATGCAAATTTTGCTTTGTCCGTATTACATTCCGTCTTATTAATCTTTGCCCGATTAGGTTTAAGCACTCATCCACAACGTGGTATAAAATATAGCGTTTTCCTAGTGATATAACAGCAGATGCATGGCAATTAATTGTTCCAATTCCTGCTTTGTGTGACCTACAGTATCCATTCTGAATTAATTCCATTTGCATTTCATTAATACACTCTATGAGAGGGAGGACCATTTAGGTAGCTGACTTTTTTAATATTAGTTTTCATTACGTGTTTTTCATCTTCTGATAAGATACGTTGAAATAATTTACAAAGTAAAGATTGATAATAAGGAATATTAAAGATTGAATTTTGGTACATTACTTTTATTTTCTACAGGTGTCATTCACCTTTCAGAAATAAGTGACATGCAACAACTCCAGAGAAATGCATTGCACTAATGAAATAAAATGTAAATGTTTCTAGCTGGGGTAGATTGATAAATTATAATATTATTATAATATTTTGTCTACCCAAAAAAGATTGTTTTTGCATTATGGGACAAGCACAAATTAGCAATCTTTGCAGGGTCAGTATGAAGAGATAGACCTACTGCTGGCCCTGGCAATGCCCACTGCACTTTCTACATACAGTATTACAAGGGCAGCATAAATAAGCAGCATACATGTGATTATTTCAATATTGCCTACAGTAGTATAATTTGTAATACAAGCAATATCATGAAAAGACGCTTGACAGCTGAGTGCTGCTGTAATCCAGAAGTATGATTATCTGCTTTACACATACTGCAGTCATTTTTGCAGAAAGTACATGGTGAAAGTTTCTGCATCACTTCTGAATTATAACTTCTTACTGCTCTTCGTCCTGTTTGAAACGGAAAAAAAAATGTGTTTTTGCAAGGTTAAAAAGACTTTAGTCCAGTCTGATACAAACCTTTGATAGAAGGCCAAAAATGAGATTGACAGTTCCACTAAATCACACTAAATACTTTATAATTTAATAATTCAGAATCAGAATGGCTCCTAATCTGTTTAAGGGAATTCACATAAAGTGACTTTTTAATCAAAGCTAGTCTGGAAGAACTTCTTCAGTTGAAAATTACAAGATAGTTCACCTGAATTTGTGGTTAAGTCCTGGCTCTCCTAGTCATGCTAATCAACTCTATCATGAATGGTTGCGGTATATGGATATGAAAACACATTGATGGTCAATCGTGAGAGGTTGAGAAAGAGTTTTAAAACTCAGAAGCTGTATAGTAAGTATTAGGAGAATTAGGAAAAATACAGTTCTGGTTGGGAATGTTCTGGCATAGATACAGTAGCACTGTCCCATCCCTGATGAGGTGCTGCTGTACTGCAATATTGGACATTTTGTATAATTACGTTATAATAAATGTTGTATATATTTTTGCAATTTATTCCCTGCTGTTGTGCGTGATGTTGTCACTGTGGCCAGGGTGGCTTAGTTGGAAGCACCCCATTTGTCACTGGTCTGGGTGCTATTTTACTAGTATTGTACTGTATGCTGTTACTATGTTCTTTTTGTGCTAGATAGCACGATAATTACATAATTTGTAATACGACAGAGATGATACATAACAATAAAGCCTCTTTGAATGTCACATTAAGCTAGATATATGTGTTCACTAAAGATGACCAGTAAAAAAATCACAACCATGCCAGGTTACAGTACTGTATATTCAAATTTGCTATGTCCCACATTATGGGGCCTATGCAGAGAGCAGCGAATTTGAAAAATGGCGAATTTATTAAAAAGTAGCTTTTTTGGAGAGTTTTATTCTCCATATGCAGAAAAGTGCGAATTCTGCTATGTTTAACATGGATGCGTCTAGCGAGTTTAAATTGGCGAGATGCGCGCTTCAGAAACTTGTAAAAACAAATGCGCGCCTTTTTTTTCCCCTTTGCAATGGCCGCGAGCGGCCGCTTCTTGCCAATTTTTTCTGGCGAGGGAAAAAGGAGACAATAGCGCCATTTTATTGGCGCGAACAGCCGCTAGATGCCGTTCGCGGCTCTCTGCATTAGGATATTTGTAAAACTGGCGAGATTGAGGTTTTCGCCAGCCGCGAGGCGAGTTTTACAAATAGAAAATAAAAATTGGCGCGTTTTTCGGAAATCTCCATTTTCTGCTGTTTTCTGCGCGATTATCTCCAAAAAATGGCGAATTTCGAAAATTCGCTGCTCTCTGCATAGGCCCCTATATCTTTTGCCCTAATATTCACTACTGTATGTCTAATGCAGTGAATTGCTTCTGCTTTCTGTGATACTGCATGACCTGAAATGTTTTGTGCCTACAGTAAAATTGATCCAAGCCAGGTTTTAGATTCTGAGGTGGTTGTTCTTAAATATTGAACAGGCTCAAGATGTCAATGAAGCCTGATAACAAACATGTCTGATGTCCACTGGGCTGCCTAAAGCAAACTGTTTGCCGGCAGTTAGTGCTTCTAATTGTCATGCTGAGGATCAATTATTCCGAATACGACTTTTTATCTGCCTGTAATCATATGGTGTAAAAATAAAGGCGCGTGCCAGGTTATCAGGTATGTTGTTTTTCTAAAATGTCACCTTTTTTTTTTATAATTACTCGTTCAAACGTAACCAACTGTGTTGATCTGCAATTCGTTTTAGATGTGACAGCAAGTTATCAAATAAGTAATGATACAATTACTCATAAAATTAGCCTAAACGACACATATATTTTGATATGAAAGATCGTGCACTTACTTGGTTCATAGTAATCAATGACGGACACAAAAGCATCTTGTGTATAGCCGACCTTAAACTCTCTAATGGCAGGAATATCCACACAAACATGTGTCTCATTGAGCTAAAATGTATACAAATTATTTTAAAAAAAATTACAAATATATTCATTTGACAGAATATTAAAGTAAATATTGCTGTGTTACAATACAAATGGAAGAAATTGTTCATTTATTGAGGTATAAATTCATCAAATACTGTTAAAAACTAAAACTCATAGTCAACAAAAATGATTATATATATATATATAGAGTATAGATATAGATAGAATGCATTTAGGAAATGACTGCACACGAAGTGTTAAGTATTCTACAGAGGGTGTCTGTGTTAGATATAAAAAATATATACAATTGAAGAAAATACCAGAATGGTTTAATTATCAGCAATAAACAAGTGTCCCAGCACTCACTGTCTCTGTAGAAAAGCTCAAATACAGGAGTATGTCCAAAATGTCAAATGATTTAATTTAAACACAAGAAAAATAACCACTTGGAGTAATGCAACACTTAGGCAAAAAGAGTTCAAAGGAAGGGGAGTGGGAGGAGGGACACAGGGGAACAGAGTGAAAAACACAATAAACATAAGGGGGGGGGAACTAAATGGAGAAGGATATGCAAGGGTGGCAACTATCGTTTCGAGGCGTACACCTCTTCTTCAAGCCCGTTCCCTGTGGTCCAAGGGACCCAGAGGTACTTCCCTATATCCTCTCTTCCCAAAGCAAAATGCAGACCTGTTCTACACCTTAAGTCAAAAGCTGTTTATCAATAAAGCTTATTAGAGCAAATGGAACAGTCAAAGTAAATATTACAGCAGCAATTGGAGACCCAAATATTAAGGCAATGCAATTTCAAAATCAAAGAGCAAACCGTCCATAGCTGTATTCATTTCCTCAGGGCTCCTGCTTGTGACTCTTGGAACTCTTTTTGCCTAAGTGTTGCATTACTCCAAGTGGTTATTTTTCTTGTGTTTAAATGAAATCATTTGACATTTTGGACATACTCCTGTATTTGAGCTTTTTTTCTACAGAGACAGTGAGTGCTGGGAAATAGGGTCCCTTAGGTCCCTTTGCACCCTGCACTACTATTAGTTAAATTCTTTTGAGTGCTGTCTATCATTTGTTTTATTGCGGTTTAATTATCAGCACCAGACAAAATATATGGAAAATAAGAGGATGTTTATTGACCCATAACACACAGGGCTCCTGCATATATTTAGTGAATCTCTGTTTGTTTCTATTTACTCATATGTATGTATGTCTTTATTTGTATAGCGCCATTAATGTACATAGCGCTTCACAGCAGTAATAGTTACAATCATATAAATAATAAGATATAAATAACACATAATAAGATATAAATAACACAAAGGGAAGAAGTGCTTCAGACTTAAAAAGTAAAATTTAGGAAAAGGAGTCCCCAAGCACCGCTAGAACTCGTTTTTTTTAAGAGTTAATTCTAGCTTTTGGGTACTATTTCATATTCTTGGGGCTTGGATGTGGTATCCCCGTGTGTTATATATATATAGGTTATGGTCGGTGAAAAGGTGACTAAAAACCCTCCACCGTATAGCATATCGCATGTAAAAATATTACTTGTGAGCACATTCACATGTCTTACACAGGCCTGCAACCCTGCTTTTCACCATTATCACCTAGCATACAGTGCTTCAAAGCTGTGGTTTTAAGATAAAAGGTGGCACTGTGTGCTCATTTGCATGTAATTTCACAGAATCCCTTGCTGCAGTGGAAGCACTGTAGCTAGGTTATAATGGCAAAAAGCAGGGTTGCAGACCTGTCTAAGACATATGAATGTGCTCACAAGTAATATTTGTATATAGATATTTATATATAAAGTCATATTAACTGTGACATTTTATAAAAAAAAGGATATTACAAAAATATGCAATATAATATTATATTGTATGTATGTATGTCTTTATATAGCGCGATTAATTTACATTCAGTAGCGCTTCTCAGCAGTAATAAACATGACAATCATATAGATAACAAATAATATAAATAACACATAAAGGGGAGAAGTGCTTCAGACATAAAAGTAATATTTTGGAAAAGGAGTCCCTGCTCCGAAGAGCTTACAATCTAATTGGTTGGTAGGAATAATGTACAGAGACAGTAGGAGGGCATTCTGGTAAGCGTGTCTGCAAGGGGCCAAGGTTTATGTATGCAGTGTAAAACTATCACTTATAGAGCTACTCATATGCTTCCTTAAGCCGGTGTGTTTTGAGTTGGGTCTTAAAGGTTGACAGAGAGGGTGCTTGTGGGATATTGAGAGGAAAGGCATTCCAGAGGTGTAAGGCAGTCAGTGAGAAAGGTTTTAGGTAGGAGAGGGCTTTAGATACAAAAGGGGTGGAGAGAAGACATCCTTGAGCAGAATGCAAGAGTCGGAATGGTGTACTGTATAGCGAGAAATTAGGGCTGAGATGTAAGGAGGAGCAGAAGTGAGTAAAGCTTTAAAAGTGAGGAGAATTGAGTTTGTGATACAGGATTTGATAGAAAGCCAGGAAAGGGATTTCAGCAGTGGAAACACAGACAGATTTAGGAAAGAGTAGAGTGATTCTGGCAGCAGCATTTAGGATAGACTGTAGAGGAGAAAGGTGACAGGCAGGAAGGCCGGACAACAGGAGGTTACAGAAGTCGAGACGGGAGAGAATGAGGGTCTGTATCAGAGTTTTTGCAGTCGAGCAACAGAGAAAAGGGCATATCTTTGTAATGCTGCGGAGGAAAAAAAACACAGGTTTTAGCTACTTTTTGAATGTGAGAGGAGAATGTGAGAGAGGAGTCGAGTGTGACCCCTAGGCAGCGTGCTTGGCTACTGGGTGAATTATAGTACTTCCAATAGTAATGTGGAAGGAGGTAGTAGGGCTAAGTTTGGGAGGAAGCATGAGGAGCTCTGTTTTTGCCATGTTAAGTTTAAGTCGGTGGAGGGCCGTCCAGGATGATAAACTGTAGCAGAGAGACATTCAGAAACTTTAGTCTGTACAGCAGGTGTAAGGTATGGGGTTAAAAAGTAAATTTGTGTGTCATCAGCATAGAGATGATATTTGAACCCAAGAGAGGTGATTAGGTCACCTAGAGAGAGTGTGTAAAGAGAAAAGAGAAGAGGTCCTAGGACAGAGACCTAGGGTACCCCACAGAGAGATCGATAGAGGAGGAGGTATTAGCAAAAGAGACGCTGAAAGTACAATGAGAGAGGTAAGAGGAAAATCCAGGATAACGTTTTGTTCCGAATAGCAAGAGTATGGAGAATGTTGAGGAGGTCCACAGTATCAAACGCTGCAGAGAGGTCGAGTAATATGAGCAGAGTGTAATGACCTCTGTCTTTGGCAATATGGACATCAATAGTTCTTTTAGTGAGGGCTGTTTCAGTGGAGTGAGCAGTGTGGAAGCCAGGTTATAGAGGGTCTAGGAAAGAATAGGTGTTGAGAAAATGTGAGCACGCGAGAAAATACAAGACGTTCAAGGAGTTTAGATGCAAAGGGCAGGAGGGAGACAGGCCGATAGTTAGAAAGTTTAACACACATTCCCAGCTAGCTCAAACTCCCACACCCACCACATGATGAATATATATTTATGTCAACCAGAGAGCTACTGAGCGTGGCAATTGTATACAACAAGAGACAGGGGGTGCCCAATGCTACATCCTATTGACAAAACATATATGATGAAAAGTATAAAGTAAAATACTTCAATAATAATAATATTAAATACTTGGTTATTTAGTTAACCCTTTGGCCAAAGCGTCAATTGCCACGCTCAGTAGTTCTCTGCTTGACATAAATATATATTCATCATGTGGTGGGTGTGGGAGTTTGAGCTAGCTGGGAATGTGTGTTAATCAATGTCTGACTGGTAGCAATCAATTGGAGGCTGTGGCACCTCCCCCCAGAGCTCACTCCTCCTCTTTCACCTTTTTAACTTGGGAGGTAATTTCATTTGCTGCAGGAACAAGACCTATAATGGTTCTTCCCCTCTTACAGAGGTAAAAAGAAGGGTTCACAGTGTAGTGTAGTGTAGGACCTGCATTAATTTGGTTATACCTTGATGTTGGTATGCAGGCTTATGACGCTTTGGCCAAAGGGTTAACTAAATAACCAAGCATTAAATATTATTATTATTGAAGTATTTTACTTTATACTTTTCATCATATATGTTTTGTCAATGGGATGTAGCATTGGGCACCCCCTGTCTCCGATAGTTAGAAAGACAGGTAGTGTAAAGTTTGCTGTTTCTGAGTAATGGTATAACTGTTGCATGTTTGAAAGTACCAGAGTAGAGGGAGGAGTTTAAAATGTGTGTGAGCGTAGGGATTATAGTAGGAGCAAGAGGTTTTAGGAGATGGGAGGGAATGGGGTCAAGAGCACAGGTGATAGAGGGAGAAGAGGAGATCAGCAAAGGCACATCCTCTTCTGTGACAACGGAAAAAGAGTCAAGGAAGGCAAGAGGAGAATTAGGAAGAGGTGTACAATAGGAGGGGGATACAGGGGGGATGTACTGACGTATGGATTCCACCTATTCCTTGAAATAGTCGGCAAAGTCCTGAGGTGAGATGGAGGAAGAAGAACAGGCAGGCATACTCAAATGAGGGTCTACCTAGTATATATACCCTCCAACATTAATCAAACAAGTGAAAAACAAGTGAAAACAGTTACATAATCACCCCAGCTGCTCCCAATCCGCTTCCCCTGATCAGTGCTATCTCCATGCATAGCCATAACAGTCCATAAGAGTTCATTTCTGGTTCCTGTGTCCATTTCCGGTCTGTGCGTTCCAGAGACGTCACGGGACTCTTCTGCGCATGCCCATGCGTTCCAGCGTCGTCATTGTCTCCCCGTCGATCTACAGGACACATTAAGGACTACAAGATTCCAGAGATCTCACAGTGAAGAAACAGGACGCAGGAGCACCTCCCACATCGAGACGCAGAAGGAAGGAAGGCTTACAGCTCATAGAGCGAACACACAGCCCCCACAGCATCACGAGGGAAGGATAAACTACTCAGGCAAGAAGACTGACGTCACTGTAGATCGACGGGGAGACAATGACGACGCTGGAACGCATGGGCATGCGCAAAAGAGTCCCGTGACGTCACTGGAACGCACAGACCGGAAATGGACACAGGAACCGGAAATGGACACAGGAACCAGAAATGAACTCTCATGGACTGTTATGGCTATGCATGGAGATAGCACTGATCAGGGGAAGCGGATTGGGAGCAGCTGGGGTGATTATGTAACTGTTTTCACTTGTTTTTCACTTGTTTGATTAATGTTGGAGGGTATATATACTAGGTAGACCCTCATTTGAGTATGCCTTGTCACTTTAAAAAGACCTGTTGGTCGAAACGTCGTGTGGCACAATAAATTCATTATCTTGAAATCCGTGGAGCGCTGGATCTCTCTTTTTTCCTCAGTGTACTTTGGAATTTCCTGGCGGGTACTTCCTTGAACCAGCAGCACCGGTAAACTGTATGTATTTATTTATATATTGTGGTGTGCAGCCTTAACCCCCCTTTACATTGGAAGAAGAACAGGCAGCATAAGGTGGTCTGAGTAGGGAGTCAAAGACAGAGACGAATCGGCATGGATTAGACTTGTGCGTGTTGAGTAGTGAAGAAAAATATTAAATAACATAATGCAACAATTGTAAACATTAAACCCTCATTATTCCACTTACAGAATCAAAATAAAGATTGACTTTGCTTTCACTGAATTCCACCTTCTTAACTGGATATTTTAACAAAACGGCTTCAGGAGACAAGGTAAAGCCACTAAGTAAGTCCACTTGCATTAGGGCCATCCCACTCTGTGCAGAGGCATCTTCTTTCATATACCTAGACAGAAGGCACATGAGCAACATAATAGGGAAATACTGTAAACACATTGATATTGCTTCAAACATATTATTTTAAAGATAATTTTGGTTCAATTTATTTCACAAGGCAGGCTTTGTAGTAATTTAAAGCATTTTTCCTTTCACTGTTTGACAGATCTTCAATATACTGCAGGAGGGACATACTGTATAAAGTAGTAGTTAATTAACATTTAACCTATTTCTTATTTAACATTGTGTTGACTTAAAAATTGTTATGTGAATGTAACAGGGGACTTATCCCTGTTCACAAAGGTGCCTCTAATCCAGCAGTGTGGTGGTTAACTGCTGGTAGCAAATTAACTAGCACCACCTGCCTGATTACAGATAGTAGAAAAAGCCTGCCTTTGAGAAAGGAAGTAACTCCTCCCTAGCTCTGACTGAGAGCTGACCTTTGGAGAGACAGAGCAGCGGTTCTTGAGTCCCAGGAGAGACTAACCAAAAGAAACCCAGATCTCTGGAGCTGAGCGGTCTTGATCTCTGCACAGCAGAGCTGAATTCAAGACTCAAGGAAAACTACTGCACCTGAAGCTGAACCAGGAAGTGAGATTTTCCCTCCAAGAAACAGATAAGACTTTTATTCTCAAGAGACTGCTTATATCTGCTTATTTTCATGCTATATGTTTTGGGGCTGCGAGAACTGCTTGACTAAGGGAGATGTGAACTAATTGCATAGGATTTCACTAGAAATACTCCCAAGTGAATGGAAGCTTTGTTCCCCCCCCCCCCTGTATTTGGATAATTTCCTGATGAAAAGGAACAAGCACAATAAAGCCTATTAGAATTTCACATTATAAAGCCTCCTAATTGTGTACCTATGTGAACGTCCATCCACAGTGAACTTCAGGTTATGGAAGGTATACCTATAGTTGACCAAAACAGACTTCATATATTTAAATAGTTTTACAATACATTTACCTTTTCAGCAATATCATGTGCTGCATTGTCCAAACCTTCAACTGTGTTCTGTTTCAGGGAAACACTGAGGGACTTCTTCTATTACAGTGTTTCCCAACTCCAGTCCTCAGGGAACCCCAACAGGTCAGGTCTTAAGGATATCCCTTCTCCAGCACCGGTGGCTCAGTCAAAATGACTGAGCCGCTGATTGACCCACCTGTGCTGGAGCAGGGATATCCTTAAGACCTGACGGGTTCCCCGAGGACTGGAGTTGGGAAACACTGCTCTATTAGCTCCAAACTGGCCATGTACCCTCCGATCAGCCGAAAACTTCCATTGATTTAAATGGGAGTTTTCGTCCAATCGCAATTTTGGAGTTTACAGAATCAAGCCCTGAATGATTTCATTGAATTAATGAATGCAGCTTGGGAATCTCCACAATATTCTTTATTCACTTAAAGAGGAGATCATAATATAAGCAATACAGTATGTATTGTACATTTTGTTTTAAAAAATGTGACTGAGCTATTTTCAATTTTCGGATTAAATATGAAAAAAAAATCTAACATTTTAGATTATGAAACACAAAATGGAAAAATATACAGTACACAGTCTGATTACAACAAATGTTTGGTGAAAAGAACACCTTTAAATCTTCTATTTTAAAAAAACTATTTAACAAATATTTACATAAAATAAATTGCTGAAGCGGGAAGTAATGACAACCTAGCTACTTCCCAGGGCCATTTTGTTCTATCTTTGGCTATTTTGTACCAGCATATAAGGCTAAGAAAAAACACAGGGTCTCAAATTAATCATCTGTCTGTCTGTCTGTCTGTCTGTCTGTCTATCTATCTATCATCTTCTATCTATCATTATCAGCAGCACTCACAGTAGCAATGACTTGCCTGGGTTTACTTAAAAATCAAATTAGACAATTAGCACAGAAAAATTAAGGCACTCACACGACTTAAAATAGTAGAAAAAAATAATTTAATGCATCAACGTTTTGACTTTAACATAAGTCTTTTTCGCGATCCCACCGCTGCTTCATTTCTGAGCAACCAAGCACACCTCAGGAGTAAAGCAACAAATAAACATAACAAGAAGAATTAGGAAAAAGATAATCTTGTGAGTCACAGATACATAAAAACACATACAGTAATACAATGATGTTATAATAAACTCAAGTGTATCCATTTATAACAATGTATATCACTATCATCAAAACAATTGCACAAAATCAATAGACATTTTTGTATCAAGTAAACAAATCATGACTTACATGTTATTAGTCACAAAATGCATATACTTACATATACCATAGTTGAACTCCAAAATATGTATAAAATATACCACAATAGTTACACTTTGATTGACTGAAGCACCCTAAATCACTTGAATATTATTGTCTATTGGGTAGATCCTCAGAAGGTTGCTAAATGCATATTGTTCTGTATGCATTTTAAATGGACACATGCACTATTATCCATTTGTGGATAATAGTTATTGTGCCCCTTACTGTATTGTATTCTAGGGGGGTACAGGTGTTGTTGGGGTCATATATATATAATGGATAATAGTGCATGTGTCCATTTAAAATACATACAGAACAATAAAGACATTAAATACATATAGCACTCACCCATGTCCAGCTGCCATGATGAAGGCCATCCTCACCTTCATCCTGCCCATGCCCCATCCGCTTCTGCAAAACAGACACAAGAATTAAAACATCCAATGTAATGTCCCCTAGCCCCTTAATCACCATAGCAGTTATTAACCGCTACAGTCATTAAGGGGTTAACCCACCATCACCCAGATACCCTACCCCAATACCCCCCCCCCACCCCTGAGGCATAACCACCCTCACCCACTACCCACAAGGGAGTCCTACCACATACCCTTGGGGCCAATACCCCCTCCCCCCAGCACATACAGTACAATAATGTGCCAAATAACTATTATCCACATAGGGATAATACATTATTTGGCCATTATTAAACACATTAACTAGCATAGTAAAATAAAGAAAATTCTACTAACCTCTTCAATAAGAAGGCCCCGTCGCCAGCATCATCATTCTGTACCGTTGCCAAAATCATAAATAGCCAATACATTTCAATGACATTCCCATATCAATGTACCCCTTAATCACCTTATCGGGTACTAACCTCAAAGGTATTAAGGGGTGAAGCCATCCTGCAATGGCAACACCACTTATCCATAACATCCTCAATGAATTAAAAAGCAATTTCCTAAACAAATCTCATGTAATCATTCAATCTAAAGCCTCAAATGCCACTTAAAACATTGCATTTACATTGTATACATGTAGCATAAAATGTAAGCTACATGTACACGCTGCAAATCAATGTTAGCAATACAATAATCCAACTAAAATAGCATTACATCACAAGAAGTATACTATGTAATCCAATAAAGTCACCATCAATGAATTAACATACATGAATTACATCCCTAAAAAATTAAAATAGCATCCATACCAATTACACAATTAACTATAGCAACCGTTACAGAGAACAAGTTAGCATCATACAAAAAAGGACACCAAAAATTACAATATACTAAAGCAAGCCTCACCATTACCTACAGTACAGCATAGAAGCCCAAAAATTACATCTCTCTAATTATAAAATACATTTAACACACATCTATGCATAGCAGCATAGCCACAATCATTTACAATACTGCAAATCAAGCTTTTACAACACTATCATTTCTTACCCTGTATGTATATATCTCTCTAGACATACATACATACATATATACAGTGGCAAGAAATGATTTACATTAAAAAAAATATACACATGAAAAAGCAAAAAAAAACACATTTACATTAAATACATTTCTTTATTTAACTTATCATTACTTGACCCACTCACCGACTCCCGTTGATCAGCTTACTCACGAACCAATCCACAAACAGGAACCCATAAAATAAAAAACCATAAAATAATAAACATTAAAATAATAAAACACGGCAATCCAGGGGTCTTCTAGTTGTAATCCATCTTCATCTGTATTCTTCTATCTTCTTCCGGGGTCTTCTCCCCGTCTGGTGCCACGCCCATGTCTTCTTTCTTCTCCGGAGGTCCTTCCTCCTCGGCGTCTGGCTTCAAAATGAGACGACATAGGCATTCACAGGCCTATGATGTCACATTTTCGTCATATGGTTCCCACGGCCCTGATTGGGCCGTGAAAACCATGTGTTTTGGCCGATAAAAAAAAAACGATGACGTCACTTAAAGGCAATGAAAGCACAGCCAATCAGAATGGCTTTGCTTCAATTGCCTTTAAGATGACGTCATTAAAAGAAACATGGCCGGCCTCACATGGTATGGCAGCCAATCAGAGCGTGGGAAGTCTATCCCTACTCTGATTGAAAGCCTGTCACATGGTACTAGAACCAATCAGAGTAGGGATAGACTTAATACCTTTGAGGTTAGTACCCGATAAGGTGATTAAGGGGTACATTGATATGTGAATGTCATTGAAATGTATTGGCTATTTATTATTTTGGCAACGGAACAGAATGATGATGCTGGCGACGGGGCCTTCTTATTGAAGAGGTTAGTAGAATTTTCTTTATTTTTCTATGCTAGTTAATGTATTTAATAATGGCCAAATAATGTATTATCCTTATGTGGATAATAGTTATTTGGCACATTATTGTACTGTATGTGCTGGGGGGAGGGGGTATTGGCCCCAAGGGTATGTGTAGGACTCCCTTGTGGGTAGTGGGTGAGGGTGGTTAGGCCTCAGGGGTGGGGGGGGTATTGGGGTAGGGTATCTGGGTGATGGTGGGTTAACCCCTTAATGACTGTAGCAGTTACTAACCGCTATGGTGATTAAGGGGTTAGGGGACATTACATTGGATATTTTAATTCTTGTGTCTGTTTTGCAGAAGCGGATGGGGCATGGGCAGGATGAAGGTGAGGATGGCCTTCATCATGGCAGCCGGACATGGGTGAGTGCTTTATGTATTTAATGTCTTTATTGTTCTGTATGTATTTTAAATGGACACATGCACTATTATCCATTATATATATGACCCCAACAACACCTGTACCCCCCTAAAATACAATACAGTAAGGGGGTGCCGGTATCCCTCTGCTTTGTTTACATTCCGCGGCCACGTGATCGGGACCTTCAAATGCAGAGGGATACCGGCACCTCATAAAGGGGCCTGTATCTCGGGAAGCAGGGGGTCCCCGGACCTGAAACCAATGCGGTTCAGTCCTGGAGACCCCCTGCACATGTACACTATGAATGAAAATGGTTTTAAAAATAGTTTTTATTGTGCTGATTATTGCGCCGAGATAGCAGCGGATCTCTCTCTGCTGCAAACACAACTCGGCAGGGGACGGCTTCTCGGCAGTTTCTCGCCAGGCAGCTGTCTCGCCACCGATTACTAGCCATTTTATCAAAATGTGGTGGCTAATTCATTCGCCAGGGATACACCCCTTACAGCATACAGCCAGTTTAACACGCCAAAAACATGGCTAATTGCTAAACTGGCTAATGCGTTTTTTCGCTGCTTACTGCATGATGCCCTTAGTGTGCTGTCTATTTCGTTTGGTACAGTATGTTTTATTTTAAATGGGCAATTGCACTATTAGCCATATCTGGATAATAGTAATTTTTCCCATTATTGTACTGTATGTGTTAGGAGGTTGTTTGGGTTATAGGGGGTGGGTTGTGTATTGGTACAGTATGAGCACTCTGAACACAGCAGGTCTCCAAGAGAGTCTTCACAAACACTTACGGGGTCTGCAGCTGCTATTCACTTGGTACAGTAGGTAGCAGGTATTTTAATGTTTATTGTGTGTAGAGGGATTGAGTGAAGGGGGTAGTTTCCACCGGGTGGGTGGTCAGGCCTCGGTGGGTAGTGGGAAGGGTTAACTCTTTCATAGTGGGTACTACCGCTAAGGTAATGAAGAGGTTAACACCTCCCAATACCCATGCGGGAGGCCTAACAACCCAACCTGGGGCTATTACCCCTCCACACTCACCCCTTCTGCCCCCAATAAACCTGGTAGTCTGCCTTAACCCCTTCATTGCCTTAGCGGTTAGTCGCTAAGGTAAGGAAGCTGCTTACATTTTACAAAGTTATTTTTGGGGTGGGAGGGAGAGGTTACAAAAGAAAAATAGGCGGGGGGCTGGGGTGGGATACATTTCCATCTTTGTTTTTTTTTCAGTACAACCAATTATACTTTGTTACACTTGTATTTACTTTTCAGCGTGATTCACATTACAGTCTTATAATATAGCATTGGAGGAAAGATTGTTAGAGATTTATTAAGCATTTGTTTCCCAGTAAATCATCCACAGCCCCCATATTTTCAGGAAAGTTTCGTATCTATCCTGAATTCAACTGGTGAGTTTTTCCATGACCATAATATAATTTAGTTTATTTTTTACTTCCGTAATTGTCGGCGGGTAAGTCTGTTTCCAATTTCTAGCTATTACTGCTTTAGCTGACGAAAAAAGCTGCTTACATTTTATTTTTATTCATAGTGTGCGTGAGCAGGGGGTCTCCAGAGCTGAACCGCATTGATTTCAGTCTCGGGGACCCCCTGCTTCCCAAGATATGTGACCGGAGGCCTTTAACATTGCGGTGGATACCAGCACCCCATACCGGGGCCTGTATCTCAGGAAGCTGGGGGTCCCCGAGGATGGAATCAACTTTGTTCAGCTCAGGTGACCCCCTGCTCATTCACACTACTGCTGCGGCACAGTTTATTCGAGCATTTGCCCGTTCTGTGCCGCAGCAGTAGCCTGGCGCGCGCCCGAGTGTGACGGGCGCACGCCGAAGCAGCGGAAGAGCGCCCTCCGATCGGGGCGCTCTCCCTACCGCTGCCGGGTCCGCCGGGTCCCCCGGAACCCCCTGCCGCTGTCCCGCGATCGCGGGACACCAGGGCTCCCTCGGGGAGCCCCTGGACACGCGTGCAGCGGGCGCACGCTCCCGATGACGCGTGACCGCGCGTCTATGACGCGCGGCACGCCGAGGGGCGGCCACTAGCAAGCCGGGAGATTTCCCGGCTTGCGGTACCGACCACACTTCAATAAAGTGTGTCGGTAGTGTATGAATAAAAATAAAATGTAAGCAGGGGGTGTTCTGAGCTGAACAAAGTTGATTTCAGCTTCGGGGATCCCCTACTTCCTGAGATACAAGCCCCATTATGGAGTGCCAGTATCTCCTGCAATGCTAAAATCCCACGGTCACGTAACCCACAGGATTTTAACATGGTGGGGATACCGGCACCCCATAACGAGGCCTGTAACTCGGGAAGTACGGGGTATCGGACCTGAAATCAATGTGGTTCAGCGCCGGAGACCCCTTGCTACAATACTGTAGTATTAAAATTAATACTGTTAGTGGCATGCAGGTAGAGTTACTGATTTAGCCTATCTCTACTGCGTGTCTCTTACAGATAAGTAGACCCCGCTAGGATTAACACAGCAGGGGCCCCTGGTGTGTTAATCCAATGGGCCATTTAGTCTGAAGTGGACCATCTCCGACCACCACGCACTATAGTGCATGTTTCAACCCGAGAAATGGTTGGATAACAGACGCTGCATCTGTAAGTGTGTCACATACAGTACGTTATTTAGCAAAGTACTCCTCACCTGTATGTGTGAGTGCACTGTATTAAGATGGCAATGTTTGTTTGGATTGCCAATGATGTGTCTTAAGTGACATGAGATTGATATTGATATTTGTATAATGTATTATAAAAGTACTGTACAGTTTTGTCACTTACTGTACCAAGTTTCTCGCGTGCACAAAGCCAGGTAGTCTTACTACCAGTGAGCAGGAGATGACAGAACTGCCCCGCTCCTCCACCCAGGTCAGATGCAGGGGGTCAGGTGGGCCTCCTCCTGTCCTCTTGGCTGCAATTGCATGATAAGCCATTTTCTTCTTCACTTTGGCCTTACGTTTCGTCCATCGCCTTTTCAGCATCTCAATGGTATGGACAGTATTGCCCAGAGCATTAATGCGCAATAAAATGCGCCCCCAAATACAATGCTTTTCAGCTACTCATAATTAAATTTTTGGTTCCTGATCCTAGGTGCCACAGCAGTAGTAGTAGTAGTAGTAGCCATGGCAGAGAAGGTAGAAGCCTGGGCAGCCATCCCTACTGTTTTTCAGACGGAAATGATTGAGGTTTGCTGTTAGGCAAGGGTTTCTATTGCAAATTGTAACATAGTAATGGACGTGTTATTAAGGTCAGACTAATATGTAATGTATCACCAACTAACGTGACCTTAGAATGGTCTTTCCCAATGTGCATGTGCAGAATATATTTTTAGGTGGCGGTAATCCCCATCCATCCAGGTTATGTTACGTTGGCTGTTTTGCTAATGGACCTTAATTTTGCATTTAATTAGCTTTGAGGATATGTAATGGTGAGAGGGTAACCAGGCTCAATATAAAAGGTTAAGCCCACTTGGTTACCCCTGAATCGTGTTTGAAGGTCCTAGAGTGTCAGTTCTTGGACCTGACTGTCGTATATGCATCACTGAGACTGTGTGTAAATTATGCGACAATACAGTATTTTTGTGTTTTTACCTTTCCAGGAGTGCTAGCCAGAGGAGTTTGCGAGGCTATGAGTTTTAGGGTGGGTTTAGCGGAGCAGCTTCTTTCAGATTGTGGCTATGTAGCGGGGTTCCCAAGTTATGGCATACCCTAAAGATGTACCCAGGAATCTGGTGTGATTCTCGGGCACATTGAAGCCCAGTGCTCCGGCAAAATCCTACCCTGGATACGTTCTTGCGACTCACATATAGGGTTCGCTGCTTCAGCACAAACCTGAAAGGTAAAAAGGGCATCAGGGATCAAGGTATCCCCAGACCGGTCCCGGGGTCCCTAGCATAAGGTGGGATGCCCAGTTAATGCCCAAGTCACCCTGCACTTGGTATAGGGTTTCAGGGGGTGCTCCAGCTATGTCATAAAGCTGCAAGGATTTTCTGTGTATTTGTAAAAGTCAGGTTTATACAGTGTGCCAGGAGTAAGGCTAGTAAGAGTAGGAAACATATATTCTTATTCTATCCCTGACACAAGACCAGGAGACATAGACATGTTTAAACACAAAGTACATTTTATTAAAGGTTTGTGTTTGATAAGTGTATGTACTTGTAGCCTGTAAATGAACTTTGGGATTTCAAAGCCCGGGAATCTGAGAGCCCAGATGGCCACCAAGCTTGGTGTCACTGAGTCTGCACAGTTGAAAGCCTCAGGGATGCCAAGGTGTTAGAACAGGAGTAGTACTGCCGTTATAAATGAGTACCCACATCCTGGGCTAACAAAGGGCTATCTGGCAACCATTTGTCCAACCCCAGACTCTTCGGAGCCTGGACAGTGGGTGGGCTCAATATGCTAAGAGCCAGAGGTGCCAGGTTGGCGCATGCACCTTGACAGAATTGGAAAAGGTACCATCCAGCATCAAAGTACCGGCAAATCGGTGATAGGCTGACAGAGAAATTCCCACGTGCTGATTGGCTGTAGTGGTTTGTGAATGGGACTCCAAAACCTATAAGAAACCTTGCAGCCAATCAGGACCGCAGATTCCAAGTGCGAAACCATCAGCGGCAAAGTCAAGATACGAAAAAGATGCTCTGTGAGAAATAGACGCGAGCCGGATTCATAGATTTTCAAATCAAGAAATTTTCTAAGTCCCGCTTTTCTGGGACCAAGTTCTGAAAACGGGACGTAGCGGTCGCGCTGGTATTGTATGCCGAATTGCGCTCCAGGACTTTGTGAGTACCTCCCGGTCATTGGAAAGGGCTCCTACAGACGTCAGTTGTTAACATTTAGTTCATCACAAGCAGGCGGCAATTCTAGAGGTCATTTAATAACTATCCTGCATAATAAATCTCCTGAAGATTTTTCTAAATAGTCTGATTCAGATGTCTGGCACTGAATGTACAATAGAAGAAAGTATTTACTTAGCCTGATCCAGTGTATGCATAAATTTTTACAAATAGTGACATTAGACAGTTGGCAGACATACATATCCAACACTAGTTTGCAATCGTTGACAGAAGTTGAAAGTAATAAAGCAAAAAATGTTTTTGTAGTATAATTTTTGATGGATGAAAACTGGACAGTTTTTCTTAAACTTTTGTAATTAAACTGAGAAATGAGGATGATTAAACACCGGGAAGATTTTCTTCTTTTATAGAAACACAGCACAGCTTCTGACTTTAGTTGGCTTTTGACATAACAAATAATCAAAATCATACAGTATGTTACACAGTGCAGAGGACCAAAGAAGATAGTAATTACTATTTTATTTAAGAGAATGAACTGGATGCAACTGTGGGATACAGTTGCATGTTGAACTGAATGATAAATAATGTAATTTTGATATATACTGTTGTGGTTAGGAAAACTATTTAATGAACTGAAGATTCAATAAATAAGACAGTTTAAGGTTTAATAACTATTTGCAACCTTTTTCTCTACATAAGAATATATTTCAGTTTCTTATTTATACTGTGTGACAAAAGATTTGTATCCATTTTTATATCTTATAAAAAAGACAAGGGACAGTATACAGAATTTACTGACTTGATGGGGCAAAAATGGAGCTCAGAACAGCACCAGATTTATCAAAGCAAAATATCCCATCTAAAGCCACCATCCCCCCATCACCTCTCTCTCCACCTCATTCCCTCTACTATCTCTCTCCCTCCTCACCCCCTCTCTCCCCCTCATCCCCTCTCTTCCCCCCGCCCATCCCCTCTCTCTCTCCTCATCACCTCTCTCCCCCCTCCCTCCCCATCCCTTCTATATTCCTGGAGAGGAATTAAGTGAGTTTATAAACATTTAAAAAAATAGTAATCACAATCTGAAGCTCACATCATAAGTAAGCTTCATCTACCATAAGCGTCCTAGACCTACAAATAAAAAAGGATCTGATAGAACTCTAAGTGCAACTACATATCACAAAGCCACAGTGACCAAAAACTACTTAAAAGCTGACAGTCACCATACTAGTCCATTAGATAGAGGGATCCCAGTAGGACAGTATCTGATTATTAGAGATTGTGATGGTAGGGAGTAGCCAGGCTATCAAATAAAGTTTAAGCCCGTTTGGTTACCCTTGATCCGTGTGCTAGATTTATAGAGTGTCAGCTCTTGGACCCAGTGTTTTATATGCATAACCTGTAATTGAGTGGTAATAAAGTATTTTATGTGTTTTTACCTTTCCAGGAGTGCCAGCAAGCCGAGGTGGCTGTGGTATGAGTTTAAAGGGGGGGGGGGTTTGCGGGGAAAGTGTTGGCAGATTGTGTCTATCTAGACAGGGCCCAGAGTTGCTGGTTCTCCTAAAAATGCACCCAGGAATCAGGTCAGATGCCTGGATGCGTGTAGACGCATGGTCCCTGTAATATCTCCCCTTGAAAACACTTGTGCGACTCACCACAGGGTTTCCCTGCTTGAGGACAGACCACAAAGGTAAAATGGGGCAGAGGGATGTGAGGTGTCCCTGAAACAGTCAAGGGGTCCCTAGATTAATGGGGACACTCAGTAAAGGCCCCAGTCACCCAGAACCAGTATAGGGGGTCTGAGGTACTCCAATCATCTAAGGTTATGAGGGGATTCTTAGAATCTGTACTAAGTTTATTATAAAGTGTGTGTGGGGAATATGGCTATGGAAAAATGACGTACAGTTTCTTCTTCTATTCATCATAACCAGAGAGACTTGGGATTGTTAAAGCGTATATATTTTATTAACAAAGTGTGTTAAGTACATGTATGTATTGTGCACAGTAAAATGAGGCACAGGGATGAGAAGTGTTCCTGTAGCTGTGGGGATCCCTAGGTAACATAGGGGTTCAGGGGATACTCCAGCTAAGTTATTAGCTAAGAGGTTTTGGTAAAATAGCAGGTCATGTTTTTACAAAGTGTTAGGGATAAGGCTAGTGAGTATAAAGTAAAATGGCTCATTCTATCCCTCGCACCAGAAAATACCTAGTTATTTTAGCCAAGTAAAGTGTAAAAGCATATTTTATTAGAGTATACATTTAATAAAGGTATATATGTTTGATGCACTGTATATGAGCTTAGGGGTTTCCAAGTCACTGACCCCAGAGACCAGATGGCTACCAAGTTGGTGCCATTCTGTCTGCTCAGAGGTTGGGGCTTGAAAGACCCAGCTGGGCCAGAAGTGTGAAGAGCATTTGGGTGGGAGGGCTAAGTGAAGCACCCACATCCTCAGAACAAAAGATGCATGGGCATGTCCATGTGGCCTACACCAGATAGGCAGGAGTCAATCAAAGTGGGGGGCACTGTGGGGGGCATAGGGGGAAGCAGAGGCAGAGAGGAATATTTCACCTGCCCCTGGGGACATTCAGGTGTTTAAGAAACCCAATTTAGTTGTCTCAGATTGGTTGCTAGGGAAATTTCTCAGGCTTCTTGATTAGGTAATTTGGGAATGAAAGCGAGAGGTATTATAACCGCTTGCGCGCCTCAGATTTGGCAGTTGTCTAAGGTTCTCCAAGATTCACTCAAGTTTTTAGATTCTCAGGATTCTAAGGGTTTTCAGTCTGCAACCAGGAAGAAAAGAGGCTTCAGCAGAAAGCTGCCTGGATATTTTCTGTCCTCTTTTTGCAGCTGTTATCAGGGGAAAATCCTGAAGTAAGAATTCCTTGCACCTAGGAAAATTAGGTTGTTATTCCAGTCCCAAGTAAGGGTGCTTTTTCCCTGTATTTTGTGTAACATTGTGTGTTTGCCTTTTTTTAAGTGAATAAATTATAATTTATGTCATTACGCGTTTTGCTCAGTGAAATGATCCTGGTAAAATAGGTGTAAGTACCTGGTCTCTAGTGACAGACATAATTGCTCATTTATGGCAAATTCCAAATACTAGGCCAAGTTAATGAAAAAATATTTTCTTCAGAGGGACTATAGTGCAAAACTCCTGAAAAGGGCCTATAGAAGAGCTCTAACTACACCTAGAGGCATACTTTTCAGTACAAAAGTTTAGACGTCCAATGAAAAACATCAGGAGGGACTTAAAAATGAGTATGCAGAAACACTGGCATCTTCTTTTGAATGACCAGGATCTTATACAGTACAAATCCTGCAGCCCATCCCTCCATAGTCTGGAAAAGATGATGAAACATTAATGACCATGTTGTACGTAGTCACTTCTCTTGAAAACGATAAAATACTAATAATTGGCTATCAAAACAAACAATAGACTCATTCAGATGCCACATACTGTATGTAAAGTATGTGAATACATGAAAACCAGCAAAAATGTCAGCAACTGGAACAATTCAAAAACATATACTCAGACATTCTATGAATTGTAAAACCATGGGAGTTATCTATTTGGCCACATGTTCGTGTGGTTTTACAATATGTGGGGAAGACACGCAGACAAATGAGATGACGCATCCTGGAAAATGTGTGCTCAGTTAGAAATGAGTTGGATACAAAAATATCAAGACGTACGTGAGCAACATGCTGGGAATGCAAAAGTCTTGACATTCCAAGATATAATAACACCTAGTGTATGGAGAGGAGATTGGGATAAGGCCCTACTTCAAATAGAATCAAAACGGATCGTCAATTTCCAACCTTTGTCCCCCAATTGCCTACATGAGGGATTATGTAAATATGTATATGTTATTTATTTTAATATATACACACACATACAACTAACTTCTGACATGTTGCCTCACAACGTAAATTATTAAAATATACTACTAAACTGTAAATATACAGATGCAGCGGCCGTTATTCGAACATTTCACGGAGCTGTTTTCGTGAACTCTGCAGTATTCTACGCATCATTTACACGTTATTCTTCCATGAACGCTGCCGTGAGTGCTGCCAATCACACCTGTGTTTACCGTTTTTGATTTCTTTGAATTACCTTGATTCTGATTTCTTTGGGTGCAGTTCTCCGCATATCCGCCAGATGGCAGAAATGAATTAATTCCGTTTTCACTATCCAGTGGATAGTACTGTCCAATTATGTACTCTACTACTGTATCAATTTCAATCAGGTTCCAATTAGACATACACGCATACGCAGAAATGTTATGGCACGCATATGCGTTTCAATCAGGTTCCAATTAGACATACACACATGCACAGAAATGTGCTGACACGCATATGCTTTTCAACAAGTTCCAATTAGACATACACGAATGTGTGGAATAAATATTTTACATTTTACATTCGGAAGAAGAAGCAAAAGCGACGTTGGATTTTAATATTATTCCTTTTCCTTTATTATCCTGTACAAATCCAACATTTAATTAGTTAAAAATACTTTTTGTTCTGTGTGCTCATATTTTTATACTTCTACAGTTAGAGGATGTGTGTATGGCTAAGGAGCCTCAGAAAGGACTTCTTTCCCATGTACAGTATGAAAACGTAAAGTTAATCTTCAAGTTACAATTACACACACTTGAAGTACTGTATTGTACTGTACGGCAATAAAAGACAGGTTGAATTGCAATTAGATTTTTAAGACTACAACTCGTGATCGCCCACTTGAGTTTCTAGGCGGTATTGCAGACAATGCTAAAATGCAATTTTCTGCACTCGATAAAAACACTAGTAAACATGCGTCTTAACGTGGTCAAGTTTGAGGAAATCACACAGCACAACCTGGGTATGCCCAGGAATACAACCCGTGAAAAGTTTGAATAATGGTCACTGCATCTGTAGCTTTACAGATTATTAAATTATGCACTGCAGTTAATTCATATATATTAGCTAATACAAAGTACATAATACATTGACTCAATCACATTTGTTTTTATGTATTATATTTCTTCCCATTTGGCAGCCATATTTCTTTATAAAGTGAATGTAAAACTATTGGGGTTATTCATTAAACTATGATAGTGCTGATCAGGGCCCTCGCGCAGAGAAATTTTAATTGATTTCAATGTTTACATGTTATAGTGCCTCAATTAGCAATATCCTAATTTAATGAGTAACCCTCTATGTCTGTCAAATGCTATCAAACAAATAGGGCATAGGCACACACAGTTTCTTCAAGTACTGCCACAGGTACACTGTCTTACACATTAAAAAATTAGAGGGTGCTCCATTGAACTTGTGTGAATAATAGTGCTCGTTTATTGAAGGATCAACGTTTCGGTCCTACTTTGGACCTTTATAAAGATAAAGGTCCAAACCTCTTGATAAAGGCCGAAGTCAGACTGAAACACTGGTCCTTTAATAAACCATCACTATTATTCAAACAGATCCAGTGGAGGGCATCTCATTTTCTGTCCCTGCATTCCAAATGCTGTGAACATATTTCTTGTGGAATAGATTCTATAATGCATTGTAGCTTTACTTCAAGAACTATATTCCATAATAATAATAACTATAATAGTTCCCTAATTTGCTCCATCAACGTTTACTGAATAAATTCTGCAGTCCAAATTTGACAAAATGGTGATATTTAAAAAAAAGCTTTAGCGAAAGCCTAATTCAACACAATTTTTAACAGCAGTTTAACCACTGTTTACTTTAAAAAAAAAATGGAAAGCAAGTCAATATTTACATACTGTACCTTGTGCACACGCTTAAAGTGAGAATATTTATGTTTTCTTTGTCATCATGTACAGTAACACCTAACTCAAAGGCATCTTGGCTTTGAGCAGATCTACGCCTTCGAGAAGAAACAGAGCTCCTCAAGTTGTAAATTATATTAAGCTAAAGGAAAAAAGGAAAGTTAAAGTAGTTAGTGGTAATTAATATGCGCCACTTGTGGAGCACTTCTAACCCTGCATTTCTGACTGGTCAAAAAACAAAACAAAGTTTGGACGTGTGCAATTAATAAGAAAAAATGCATTTAAGGGATGAGGTGGAATGTTCAAGAAGCTTTTTCAAACAGAATATTTCAGAGGCATTGGGATGATATTAGAAAAAACAGGTAACATGTTAAAGAAAAGTCATTTGCAATTCCATGTGACCTCAAAGTCTTCCAAAAAAGGGTTGGAAACTTGTGCTCTTGTTCAGTGATATTTAGCACTTGAAGAAATTCATGTGCAATATGATCCCTTGCCTATTTTTGTTAGATTTGAGGAATAATATGTAGTTCAAAGTTCTAGTAGCGGTATTGGTCCTGGATAAATGAAGATTTATTCTAGGTGGGTCTTATACAGAGATTTTGAAACCTTAGGCTTTCGAAAGCTTTGTACACTATAATTACATGAACTGTATGAGGAACGCTAATGTTGGTTCCCTAAATGGTTTCACAACTTACAACAAACTTACAGGAATAACATGTTTGTTTGAGTTTATAATACAGTAAGTTTGAATTTCACTAAATAATCAAAAAGCACATGATAATTTTGTACTACTTTAAATATAGGGTGTCCTTCTGGAACTTTGTAACTTAAATTACTGGCTCCCACAGAAGGTAATTGGTACAGAAAACTCACACACTCGCAAATCATGGCTATCAGAAACTATAACTGCCTACAGAAGACCTGCACGCATAGGAGCAGGAGGCAATATAAGCTTATGTAATGGACTTTCTGGACCTTCCTGACCCACCCAATCTCACATTGGCCCCTGTGGTCTAACCAGTACCTATTACATGGTCGTGTCTGGTGGTGCCCCTGTTGGCAACAGGACTCCTGAGTCTCCCGCATGATGGTGTATGGGGAATGTCAACCCAGACGGGCAGCTGAGGTAGTGTTCGTGAGTCCTACCTACATACAGTGCAGCGCCTCCACCTCATCAGGATCTCTGCGTCCGCAAGGAGATGGTCCTGATGAGGAACTCCTCTGTGGTGACTTCCTCTGTGGAGTAACTTCACACTCACACATGGGAGTTCTTGTGAACAAGGGCATCTTTTATTGATGGTATAGGCAGACTGCCCCTCGCAGCAAACAGCTTAGCCGCTCATCTTCTTCAGCACTCTCCTTTCAGAAGATCTGCCCTCCCAATGGAGTTGGATCACCTCTCCCCTCAGGGAGATCACCACCTGTGCCAGGTCCCTGGACACAGTGTAGGCCCTGCCAGTTTAATGCTGCAGGTCTGACTACTCGCTGTAGAATCCTTCTCTTAATTAACACACTTGACCTTCAACTTAACCAACCTCTAACTTTGGGCAGTGCTGTGTCTTATATACCAAGGAAATAGCTCCACCTCTTGTGTCACTAACAATGGACACAGGGTCTGTTACCACTCCCCTCATGTACATATGACACCTCACCAGGGTGTGAGGGCAAAGCTCCATGATTGATGCTGGCAACCCTGTATATTTACCAGGCTTACTGCCAGCATGAGAGAGAACTGTATACCATTTTTAACACCTGGCTATATTCTCCCCCTGGTGAATCCCAACGACCCGTCTGGGACCTAAATTTGTCAGACCTTCTTCCAGGAAGCACTGCAAAACATAACAACATTATCATCTCACAAATTTACATCATACAGTTCTCATGATAACATATTAACAGCTACAATGCCTGCTGGCCAGCAGACGGCACTGCTTCTGAAGCGAACCCCATTATCTTCTGTACCTAATAATAGTGCCTAGGGTCAGGCTTCTTTACCTCCCGGCCAGCACTATCCTTAACAGTCATGCTGTACTCCCGGGGTAGCCCATTCTCCAGCCAGTACTGGAACACATTGCGCCCAATGCTACATACCCTCATTAATTGAGAAATCCTCTCCTCCCACCGGGACCCAGTACACCCGCCACCTTTGGTCAGGATGTACTCTTCTATGGTTTCCCGTAACCACCCATGCCTCTGGTCCTCTATCTCCTGCATCAATGGTTCAGGAACGTAAGGACCCGTGGGATTTTTTGTTTCGGGTCACTATAGCCCTTTCAGCCCGGCTTGTCCTAATCAACCTGGCGTTGCCTGCTTTACCTGGCAGCACCCATGATAAGGGTTCATTGGGTTCTACGGGATCCTGTAACCTACCTGATCCCTTGGGATCCACTATCCCCGAACTGATATCATACGACCTCAGTCTCAGTTCCTCCAGATGAGCCTCCTCCTTGAATTCCCCTGGTGCCCACCAGTAATCCACAACCCCTTCATATCTTAGGATAAACCTGGTGCGATCTAGCCATGCCTCATACCCTTCAAAATTGGGTGCCCACACCTGGTTTCCCTAACCTCCTCTGGTACCACTACGGTGCCCTCACCTTCCTCTAACTCCCCGCCAGAGGATATCCCCGAGGTGCCAGTAGATCTGGAGTTGGACCCCAACCTTTTGGGCCTACTGGTAACCTTAACGCTAATAGAGCTTGGGCAATCACTCGAACAGGACACCTGTCGCATATATCTTCCCCCACCCGACCCATTATCCGATGTAAAACATTCCCCATAGTCCAAGTTCTCCCCAGTCCTTTCATCTGAAGTGGCTCGGGACTCCCCAGACAACCCTTGGCTCGACGGGGACCCGTAGGAAAAAGTGACAGGGGTCGGGGCTTTAGCTATGGCCGGGGGTTGGGCATAGGGAAATACGGCAGGCATCCACGGGGCTACGACCCGCATCTCTCCACTACCTTGCCCGGTGCAATCGGACTGGCCCTCCGGTTCTCCCGTTTCGCTGCTCCCAGGCTTCCGCAGGATCTGCCAGCTCATCCCGGATCCAGGCGATCTGGTACAGCTACTCGGTCATGAAGATGCCGCCATCTTCCATCCGGCTCCGCTGTGCCCACCGGAAGTGATGTCATGGATCTCGCGAGACATCGCGAGAACCCCGCCGCCATCTTGCGTTGGGTTCCCAACCGGAACCTCTTCCTCCAGAAAGACATCTGCCGCCAGAAGTGATGGTTCTGCTCTCCGCTCCACTCGGGCCCGGACTAGGCCTTTCTCCACCGTTGCCACTACCGACGCCTGGGGAGGGCAAGGATGTCGATTACCGCTCCGTCGGCTCGAGATGGTTCCTTCTCCGCCGTCCGCTCCGCCAGTCACCACGGCCGTGGGACTCTGCCTCTCAGGTTGTTTCTGCACCGGCGACACAAGACTCCGCTCCCCTGTGACACAGGTAAGTGCCGGTTCTTTCACAGCACCGCTGTAATGGTCCGCCGTTAGGTGTGTCACGACCGGTGTCGGGGTCACTTGCTCCTCGTCCGAGGAGTCGAACTCCGACTCAGGGAGAGGCACTCCCGTCGGGGACCGCTGGTGAGGTTCTCGGCTTTCACCACGTTTACAGGCCCCTTTCTCCTCTGGCTCCGTCTTTATCATGAGGAGCGATCCCCATGCTCCAGGATCCATGGGTTCTCTCCAGGCCACACGCCTCTTCAGCCGTCAGCATGGCTGTGTCCGCCCCTGCCACAGTCTTTCCGGGCACAAATGGTTGCACAGCCCATAAATAATGGATGCCGCATTGCGGGCATCTGGACGTGGTACTGACAGAACCACCCAGCAACCGACACTGCATGCACAAACATTTGACAGTCTCTTTCCCCCCAGCTCTGAGCACCAGGAGGCCTCCTGGAGCCGAATAGGGATGGGCAGAAATGTCCAAATCTTCCTCACTTTTGCAGGCCATATTGCTCACAGGAGACACTTTTTGCAGTGGTCTTCCCAGTAGATCAGTTCCTCGCAACAGAAGAGCAGGGCCTGGTTTGTTAAATCCTCCCTCCGCCAGCTCCATCCTCATTTGACAAAGCTGGAAACAACTCCCCCTGGTTGATATCAGAGGAGGGTCCCACATGTTCACAGGGTGACCCAGCACTGGGGCTGAGCTTGTTACTGTCCATGAGGGCGTGGCCGCAGCTTTCGCGCCATACCTCCCAGCAGGGTGGGGTTTTCCTTTTGGCGATACTCCCGGCCAACTTTCTGCAACTTCAGCATTTGCAGCATTTTCTGCACTCGGCCCACGCGGTCTCCCAGGGAAGCGGGAACCGCCATCTTGGTTTACATTGCCAATCACTTTAGCAACTGAGGTAGCTTTTTGTGTATTGCTCTCCGTCTCGCAAGCAGATTCTCCACTTCCACCACACACCACCACAATGTCCTCCTTACTGTCCTCCAGGGTATCACCCCACAGTCCCAGGCAGGACCAAAATGGTGCGGCCACCGCTTTGGCGCCACTCCACAGCAGGCTAGCCAAAGTCACTTCAATTGCTTGCTCTTCCGTGGAACGCACACCACGTGCGCTCCCTCCATCTGCCTCCGTCCACCATCTTGGACCTTGCGCCGCGCGATCCTCTATTCTTGCGGTCGCCAGTTGGTTACTGTATTTGCTGTTATTTTTTCATGGAGCTCCTCTCTGCGGGGCAGCTGCCGTACCAATAAAATAAAGATTGCCCGATGCACCACCTTGTGTACCTAATGTAGGTCTGACTCGTGTTGCACTACCTCAGGCTAGGCTCACTCTCTCTGTGTATTCTGTGTCTCTCCTTTCTCTCCAGTCTGTGCTCTCAGCGGTAAGTGATCTGGAATGGGCTAGAGTACTCTGGCTTCTCCATGCAGTACTGGGGCGTCTACCTACTGTTGGTCAGTCTAGCGCAGACCCTCTCCAGGATTCCTGACCTCTGTTAACAGGCTATCCCTTTAGGCATCCTACCAACTAGCACTACCTGAAGGTGACTAGGACAGCTATAGCCCCTCTGCAGACCCACTAACTCCTTCCAGGCTCCCAGGTTGTCCCTGCGGACTGACAACTCCATCAGTCCTCTGACTACCCCTAGGTTCCATCCCAAACACAGCACTGATTGGCAGAATACACTCTCCTGTTTCCCTGTGTGGCTAGCAAAAGCCTGTCCTGTTGACAGGTATCTCAGCAGCGCCTCCAAATGTAACGGACTTTCTGGACCTTCCTGACCCACCCAATCTCACATTGGCCCCTGTGGTCTAACCAGTCCCCATTACATGGTCGTGTCTGGTGGTGCACGTGTTGGCAACAGGACTCCTGAGTCTCCCGCATGATGGTGTATGGGGAATGTCAACCCAGACGGGCAGCTCAGGTAGTGTTCGTGAGTCCTACCTACATACAGTGCAGCGCCTCCACCTCATCAGGATCTCTGCATCCGCAAGGAGATGGTCCTGATGAGGAACTCCTCTGTGGTGGCTTCCTCTGTGGAGTAACTTCACACTCACACATGGGGGTTCTTGTGAACAAGGGCATCTTTTATTGATGGTATAGGCAGACTGTCCCTCGCAGCAAACAGCTTAGCCGCTCATTTTCTTCAGCACTCTCCTTTCAGAAGATCTGCCCTCCCAATGGAGTTGGATCACCTCTCCCCTCAGGGAGATCACCACCTGTGCCAGGTCCCTGGACAGTGTAGGACCATGCCAGCTTAATGCTGCAGGTCTGACTACTCGCTGTAGAATCCTTCTCTTAATTAACACACTTGACCATCAACTTAACCAACCTCTAACTTTGGGCAGTGCTGTGTCTTATATACCAAGGAAATAGCTCCATCTCCTGTGTCCCTAACAATGGACACAGGGTCTGTTACCACTCTCCTCATGTACATATGACACCTCACCAGGGTGTGAGGGCAAACCTCCTGACTGATGCTGGCAACCCTGTATATTTACCAGGCTTACTGCCAGCATGAGAGAGAACTGTATACCATTTTTAACACATGGCTACACTTAGTTAGCCACTTGTTTTTGAAATAGAGATACAGACACTATGCAGTGTCTGGGGTGATTCATTGCAATGTAGGAAGGTTGGAGCACAACTGGACACATGAAAAGAAGAACAAACTGCGAGAGAATGTGTGTCCCATAAAAATATTTAATGGCTCAAACTATAAAAATACAGTGAGCCCACGGGCCCCCACCAACGCGTTTCAAGCGGAACACTCTTTATCAAGGTGTATATTGACCCCCTCATACCTGGTCACTGATATATACCCAGTTTCCCGCTATCCGTTCCCATCCGCTCGGCGCCAGACCGCGTCACAAGTGGCGCGTCATGCGTGTCGCGCAATGGTGACGTCAGCGCGCACTGCGTGTATACAGAATAATCAAACTTTATTAACAATTGACGATTTTCAACAAATTCTGATAATAATGAACTCAAATACAAATATAAATATACATAGACCTAGCTATACAATGCCTTTATAACATATTAAAACCTAAATATTAAAAAAGGGAAGGGAAAAAAACCATATCCTTCCACAACCTATAAGCTTAAACACATACAAATAAATTAAAAATAAACACTAATAAAAATCAAAAACCGTAAATCATACACATACATAATGTATGTATATCATGATTAATACCTGAAAAAACATCATATAGTGAACCATGGAGCATATTCTCCTGTAATGCATAAACAAATACTGTAAGAGTAATAGTATAAAATCAAAATTGAAGTACATAATTATTTTAAATGCAAAAAGGAGAACGTGGTCCAGAGGTGCAGATACAAAAACCTGGATCTAAATGGTTAAAAGAAACCGAGAAGGAAGTCCTAGGAGTTTAATCAAACCATAGACTGATAAGCATAATAATGGAATAGCCAATTAATTATACAAACAAGTGCATGATTTTAGATATGATACAAGTATAAACATACAATTGCACATTTGCATAATATTTAGGCACCCTTATGTTCTTATCTGTCATACCATATGTTGATACATATATTCAAATTCTGAATGATAGGGAATCATCTACATTTGTGAAACCGTCATCCTAATTAAACAAACTCAGGATAAAGCGCGAAATTAATCTAGCAGAAAACATACTTTTGCAGACAATTAATTTAGCAGAAAATATATTTATGTAGCAGAAAAAATTAATGCAAAAATGGACTGAGATCCCAGTCTGAGTTTAGACCGTTTGGTATTTTTGTATTCAGGGTGAAGATCCAATATAGTTCTCTCTTGTCTAGTGAATCTGTTCTATTGCCTCCCCTTATTGGTTTAGGAACATGTTCAATACCACTGTATTTCAGATTTTTTATATTTCCTAATTTACAATTGGTAAAGTGTTGGGCGACAGGATGGGTGAGGTCTCCTAATTTGATGAGTCTTATATGTTCTCTCATCCTGGCCTTCAGGGCTCTAGTAGTGCGTCCTACATATTGTTTACCACACCCACAGTCCAAAAGATATGTGAATGTGGTATCACAATTAATGAATGATGTTATGGGAATCGTTGTCCTGTATTAGATGATTCAAATTCTCCACACGATTCCATGTGTGTACAAGACACACACTTTAAACATTTAAAGCAACCTTTGGGAAGATTCCTATCCTGACCTGGCCCTGATGAGGAAAAAAGACTTCTCGACACATAATTGGCTATTGTCTCAGCTTTCTTGAACACAAAACGTGGCCCTCCCGAGTATACTTTTTGAAGTAATGGATCTGCGGACAGGGTAGACAAGTGTTTCCTAACAATGTTCTTAATACAGTTAGCCTGTGTACTGTACTGAGTTACGAAAACTGGATTAACCTCATCCCAGTTATCTTTTATCTTCCTTTGTTTATTCAAAAGGTCATCCCTGCTCATGCTAGCTACCTCTTTAAGTGACTTTTGCAAATCGGAATGCAGATAACCTCTTTCTACGAACCTGGGAACTCCATCCCTACTCTGATTGGCTCCCGTACCACGTGACAGGTTTTCATTGACGTCACATCCTTTCTCCCCCAAGCCCCTGACACATGGTATACCAGAGCCAATCAGAGTAGGGATAAAGTTCCCACGCTCTGATTGGCTACCATACCATGTGTGCACGGCCATGTGCCTTTTCATGACGTCATCTTAAAGGCAATTGAAGCAAAGCCATTCTGATTGGCTGTGCTTTCATTCCCTTTAAGTGACGTCATCATTTTTTTTTCCGGCAAAAACACATGGTTTTCAGGACCGTGGGAACCATGACGCAAAATGTGACGTCATAGGCCTTTAAAAGCCTATGTCGTCTCATTTTGAAGCCAGACGCCACGGAGAAAGGACCTCCGGCCAAGAAAGAAGACCAGGGAGTGGCCGCAGATGGGGAGAAGACCCCGCCCCGCCCCGCTGGAAGGAGATAAAAGAAAGAAGAATACAGATGAAGATAAAGATGGATTACAACTAGAAGACCCGTGGATTGGTTTGGATTTTTAGTTTAATGTTTATTATTTTATGGTTTTTTATTTTATGGGTTCCTGATCGTGGATTGGTTCGTGAGTAAGCTGCGCAACGGGAGTCGGTGGGGGCAAGTAATGGTAAGTGAACTACAGTAAAGAAATGTATTTTATTTAACTTGTTAATTTTTTCAAAAGGTTTTTTAACATGTGTAAAAAAAATTTTTTGTGGTGTATCATTTCTTGCCACTGTATGTATGTATGTATATATGTCTAGAGAGATATATACATACAGTACAGTACAGGGTAAGAAATTATGTTGTTTTAAAAGATGGATTAGATGTGTTTTAAATTATTTTGTGTATGCTGCTACAGTATGCTTTATTGTGAGTTTAAAGTATTTTAAAATTAGATAGATGTACTGTATTCCTTGGTATTGTATTGTGTGTTTGAGGAAGGTCAGGGATAGGCTTGGTTTGTAAAGGTTGTATTTTTGTCGGTACTTATATTTTTTCAAAGGCTTAATTGTTCTGCTCTAGGCGTGAATTTGTTAATGGTTTTATTGTTCGGGATCTAGTGTGAATTGTTTAGGGATGTAAATAATGATTGCTAATTGAGTTTTGTTTACTTGGTTGATTAATTTGCAGAATGTATATGGTGCATAGATATTTAGGCATCATTTATATTGGAATGTAAGTTGTTTAAATGGCTTTTCAGAGGTTTAGTGATGATTTAGATTGAGAGATCAGTTATGAATATTAAAGGAAATTGATTTTAATTTAGTGTGTATGTATGGAGAAGTGTTTGGTTGTAGGACAGTGCTTTTGATAACCCTTCTACATTTATTTGTACTGTATATTGGTTTATCATGGGTGTGTATATAACGTGTGTGTATATATATATATATATATATATACTGTATATATCTCTCTCTCTGTCTCTCTGTATATATATACAGTATATATATATATATAGTTGCATGATGAAGCCACAGTACAAATTCATGGGTGAAGGGTGGGTATCGTGCCTGTGTGGCTTAACCCCTTAATTACCTTTGCGGTTATTATCGGATAAGGTGTTTAAGGGGTTAATTGATATCTGAATGTACTTGCAATGTATTGCCTTGGTTTTGGCTATGTATTGTGTGGGCAAGAGAAGGAAGGCGCTGGCGTCGGACACTTCGTATTGATGAGGTCAGTAGTACTTTATTTATTTGTATATGCTAGTTAATGTTTTTAATAATGGGCAATTAATCTATTATCCATATCTGGATAATAGTTATTTTGCACATTATTGTACTGTAGGTGTTGGGGGGGAGGGTGTATGTATTGAATGTATAGGCCAGGTTTATTTTTTTTACATTCAGGGTTTGATTCCGTGGTTTTGCGTGGGGCCTATGGAGACCACCTGTGGGTATCCTCGGGTATCCTAAAGGGTAGCAGGCTGGTGGTTCCACGGGTGACACATGCGGGGATGACGATGTGTGGCCACTTCTGTGGGGGCACCTCCGACCCGTAGTCTGCGGGCATGACGATGTGTGGTCCCACTTCTGTGGGGGCACCTCCGACCCGTAGGTGCGGGGATGATGATGTGTGGTCCCACTTCTGTGGAGGCACCGCGGACCCGTAGTGAGCACCCGTGAGTTCCCCAGACCCCCATGGGAACCACCCAAGGCCCCGCAGACACCTGTGGGTTTGACCCGGGGCTCCCAGACATCCTTGGGCCTACCGTGGGGACCCAATTGTGACCCACGGTGACCCAAGGAGACCACCTGAGGGCTATGGTGCTGGCAGGATCCACCAGCAGGCCTCCAGAACCTGTGGAATGCTGCTGGTAAACTGTAGGTCTGTCCAGGTGCCCTGCCAGCCCACCGGGGACTAGCATGGGGCTGCGTTATGGACCCTGAATGTAAAAGAATAAATCTTGTATTTGTGGGTGGGGCACAGGGGGTGGGTAATGTATTTAATAAATATAATGCTGTTTATTGTGGGTCATTGTACTGTTTTTATTGTGGGTACTGGGGTGGGGGTGGGGTGTTTCCCCAACGGTATGTGGGTAGGCCTCCCTTGTGGATACTGACTGGGTGGTTAGGCCTCACGGGTGGGGGGGAGTTAGTGTGGGAGGGTATGTAGGCATCCCGAGTGGTGGGTGAGGGTGGGTTAACCCCTTCATGACTGTAGCGGTTAATAACCGCTATGGTGATTAAGGGGTTAGGGGATATTACTTTGTATGTTTTAATTTTTGTGTCTGTTTTGCAGAAGCGGAGGGGCCATGGCCAGGATGGGGGGGGGGGTAACGGTATGTGGGTAGGGGGTGAGGGTGGTTAGCAATGCAGGGAGGGAGATTTACTGGTAACAGAAACATCTCTCTCCCTTCAATGTAATCTGTTTAAAGCCCCCTCCCCCTAATGTGTGTTTCTGTAAAATCTCTCTCCCTTCAGTGTAATCTGTTTAACAGAAACATTAGGGGGGAGGGGGCTATAGGCCTTTACATCTCTCTCCCTTCAGTGTAATCTGTTTAACAGAAACATTAGGGGGGAGGGGGCTTTAGGCCTTTACATCTCTCTCCCTTCAGTGTAATCTGTTTAACAGAAACATTAGGGGGGAAGGGGCTTTAGGCCTTTATATCTCTCTCCCTTCAGTGTAATCTGTTTAACAGAAACATTAGGGGGGAGGGGGCTTTAAACAATGCTGTGTATAATGTATAAGGTTTTTTACAATTAGATAGATGTAATCCTTGGTATTGTAAGGGTTAGCTTTGGTTTTAAATTGTGTTTTCTGGTTGGTACTTACAGTATATATTGATTTTTGTATACTTGATTGGTTAAAATAGTTGAATTGTTTGGAAGTGTTTGTATTTACTGGTAGAGTAGCTTGCAATTATATTGTTAACATTCATTTGCAGAATGTATATGGTGCATAGATTTTATGCATCATTTATACAATGTAAATGCAATGTACTGTGTGGATTGGAATGTTATGTTTTATATTGTAAAATCAGTTAGGATTATTAAATGGATTATTATTATTGTCTGTATAGAGAAGCGTTATCTGTAGGACAGTATGATTTTGATAACCATTCTACATGTATTTGTAAATTGTTCATCATCTGTGTGTATATATACTGTATACTGTATATATCTATATATATATATATGTATGTGTGTATACAGTATATATATACACAGTATATACTGTATATGTATAGGGATTGTTATTATATATATACTGTATATATATCCAGTATATATATACAGTATATATTTATTTCTCTTCATGTATTTATTTATTTATTTAGATTTATTTATTAATTGTGGGGCTGCTGTGCGTGAATTTTTTTTATTGGGGGTGAGGGGGGTGTTTGGCCCTTGGTGTGAGTTTAGGACTTGCAGCAGCAGCAGCAGCACAATTAATAAATAAATCTAAATTAATAAATAAATAAATGAATATAAATAAATACATTTAAAATACATTTTTATGGATACTGTACATGTGCAGAGGGTCTCCAGAGCAGAAGCGCACAGGTTTCAGGTCTGGGGACCCCCTGCCCCCCGAGATACAGGCCCCTTTAGGGGGTGCCGGTATCCCTCTGCTCTGCTTGGTTTACAGGCCGCGATCACGTGATCGGGCCCTTTAAACCAAGCAGAGGGATACCGGCACCCCCTAAAGGGGCCTGTATCTCAGGGAGCAGGGGGTCCCCAGACCTAAAACCAACGCGATTCAGCTCCGGAGACCCCCTGCACATCTACACTATCAATAAAAATGTATTTCAAATGTATTTATTGTCATTTATTTATTTATTTAGATTTATTTATTTATTTTTTGGAGGCTGCTGTGCTGTGTGTGTGTATTTTTTTATTGTGGGTAGCGGGAGGGTGGGTGAATGGGGTATTAGCCCCAACAATGGTTGTTTAGGGCTTTCGGAGGGGGTGGGGGGTAGCGGGAGGGCTTAACCCCTTCATGACCGTAGCGGTATTAACTGCTACGGTCGTGAAGGGGTTAAGTGCACCCGCAAACCCCCCTCCCCCCCCGCAAGTCCTAAACTCACACCACGGGCCAAATACCCCCCCTCACCCATCCCCACTACACACAATAAAGCGGGCACGGTGGGTTAACCCCTTCATTGCCTTAGCGGCTATCCGCTATGGTAATGACGCAGCATTTCTGTATTTTTAATAATATTGAGCAGGAGCAGGGGGGGTCCCTGAGCATTAATTTCTGGCTCAGGGAACCCCCTGCTCACTGTACAATATTATTAAAATACAGAAATGATGCTTCTTTACCATAGCGCATAGCCGCTAAGGTAAAGAACGAGTGTTTATTTATACTGTATACTGTATGTGTTTTATTGATACTGTACATGTGCAGAGCAGAAGCGCACAGGTTTCAGGTCTGGGGACCCCCTGCCCCCTGAGATACAGGCCCCTTTAGGGGGTGCCGGTATCCCTCTGCTCTGCTTGGTTTACAGGCCGCGATCACGTGATCGGGCCCTTTAAACCAAGCAGAGGGATACCGGCACCCCCTAAAGGGGGCTGTATCTCGGGGGGCCGGGGGGCCCCAGACCTGAAACCAACGCGATTCAGCTCCGGAGACCCCCTGCACATGTACACTATCAATAAAAATTTATTTAAAATAATTTTTATTGTGCCGATGATTGCGCAGAGAGAGAGCAGCGGATCTCTCTCTGCTGCAAACACATCTCGCCCCCGCCGCCCATACAGTAGTATCATTTATGTATGTGCATATACAGTACTGTACTGTATGTGTACAGTACTGTATGTTAGGGCTTATAGGGGTTGTTGTTATACAGTATATATATATATATATATACAGTATATATACTGCATTACAATTCATGGGGACGGCTTCACAGAGAACAGCTCGCAAGCGCCACCATGTGTATTTTCACGGCATTGCAGTATTTCAGCAAGCCGGAATAAAAAGCTTAAATCCCTGCCGGAAAATAACGCAATGCACTCTGGCAGAAAACGATCAGAAACCTGAATACACCCGAGTACACCCGAATTCGCGGGACTAGCCGAGCCGGGACTAGCCGAGCTCGAATAAGGTGTGTCGCCAGTGTACACACATGGAATCGTGTGGAGAATTTGAATCATCTAATACAGGACAACGATTCCCCATAACATCATTCATTAATTGTGATACCACATTCACAGTCTATCTTTTGGACTGTGGGTGTGGTAAATAATATGTAGGACGCACTACTAGAGCCCTGAAGGCCAGGATGAGAGAACATATAAGACTCATCAAATTAGGAGACCTCACCCATCCTGTCGCCAAACACTTTACCAATTGTAAATTAGGAAATATAAAAAATCTGAAATACAGGGGTATTGAACATGTTCCTAAACCAATAAGGGGAGGCAATAGAACAGATTCACTAGACAAGAGAGAACTATATTGGATCTTCACCCTGAATACAAAAATACCAAACGGTCTAAACTCAGACTGGGATCTCAGTCCATTTTTGCATTAATTTTTTCTGCTACATAAATATATTTTCTGCTAAATTAATTGAATGAGCCTGAGGAAGCCGTCCAATCGGCGAATCGCGTTGCTCTAATTCGTTGCAGTCTTTTGGGACACTGGGGCTTCCGTAGCTGAGGGGAGCAGTTTACAGTCACAGCCGCGCCAGGAACTGACATCAATTCCAACTCCGGACGCGGAGGAGAGAGCGGCCGGGGACCGGTGCAAACCGCAGCCACGGGAGAACAACCAGCATATTGTAATACTATGTGAGTGCATTTATTGTGGATTTTATTTATGTGCATTAAACGTTGAAGTTATAAAGAGCACTGTTGATCCCAATACATTATTTTGCCTCACCCACGCCCCTCTCTGTAACGGGGAGGGGAAGAAGACCAGAACGGGGGAACTGAAATAGAGACCTGCATTGAATCCCCTGCCCGCCAGCAGTAACGTACACAACACCCCTGGGAATATCTCTGACGGGGAACCTAGGTGTATACCATAAAGACAACTGCCCTGCGACTTTACTCACACTGGGCCGTGTGAGTATTTATATATTTATATATATTTATATTGTGAACCACAACGACCCCTCCTGCACTCAACTGCGGAAGGGTCACCATCTACCACAAAGATACCATCTTGGGATTGGGTTTACACACGGCCGTGTAAGCATTTAATATATAGTGTATCTATTTTAATTTTTCACCGTCCCCCTTTCCCCCCTTTACTGGGATCACTCTGTGGTTAATTGTCTGTATTTGTTTTATCTGTGCATCTACTTATCCCTCGCTCCCCCTACTTTGTTTTGTCTGCTAAATTAATTGTCTGCAAAAGTATGTTTTCTGCTAGATTAATTTCGTGCTTCATCCTGAGTTTGTTTAATTAGGATGACGGTTTCACAAATGTAGATGATTCCCTATCATTCAGAATTTGAATATATGTATCAACATATGGTATGACAGATAAGAACATAAGGGTGCCTAAATATTATGCAAATGTGCAATTGTATGTTTATACTTGTATCATATCTAAAATCATGCACTTGTTTGTATAATTTATTGGTTATTCCATTATTATGCTTATCAGTCTATGGTTTGACTAAACTCCTAGGACTTCCTTCTCGGTTTCTTTTAACCATTTAGATACAGGGTTTTGGATCTGCACCTCTGGACCACGTTCTCCTTTTTGCATTTAAAATAATTATGTACTTCAATTTTGATTTTATACTATTACTCTTACAGTATTTGTTTATGCATTACAGGAGAATATGCTCCATGGTTCACTATAGGATGTTTTTTCAGGTGTTAATCATGATATACATACATTATGTATGTGTATGATTTACGGTTTTTGATTTTTATTAGTGTTTATTTTTAATTTATTTGTATGTGTTTAAGCTTATAGGTTGTGGAAGGATATGGTTTTTTTCCCTTCCCTTTTTTAATATTTAGGTTTTAATACTGTATGTTATAAAGGCATTGTATAGCTAGGTCTATGTATATTTATTTTTGTATTTGAGTTCATTATTATCAGAATTTGTTGAAAATCGTCAATTGTTAATAAAGTTTGATTATTCTGTATACACGCAGTGCGCGCTGACGTCACCATTGCGCGACGCGCATGACGCGCCACTTGTGTCTGGCGCCGAGCGGATGGGAACGGATGGTGGGAAACTGGGTATATATCAGAGACCAGGTATGAGGGGGTCAATATACACCTTGATAAAGAGCGTTCCACTTGAAACGCGTTGGTGGGGGCCCGTGGGCTCACTGTATTTTTATGGTTTGATCCATTAAATATTTTTATGGGACACACACTCTCTCGCAGTTTGTTCTTCTTTTCCTGTGTCCAGTTGTGCTCCAACCTTCCTACATTGCCTTGTTGTCACTCTTGGAAGACCGGATGCACACACCAGAGGAGGAATATCATGAAGACCATCCAGATGTGAGTAATACTACTCTTATACACCTTTTTACTGTTCCACAGCGATTAATCTGACTGGACACTAGCAAGTGGGAGTTGTTACTTATCTTAGTGGAACTCCATCCAGGCCATCGTGTCATAGTGGAAATAGGTGTTATCTATATATGATTTTTGGTCTATCATTTCCTTCATACTCCTAGGATTTTCACAGTTGGAGAATATATTTATGGACTTGCTATTGCTTTGATCAATGTTCTAGAGCACCATACAGCATTTTTTTTTTTACGTTGGGGTGATTCATTAAACTCTGACAAGGGTTAATGGAAGTCACATAATTTAGTGTACTATAGTTCACATATGTCAGAAAATATATTTAATAGAATACTTGGAGCGATGCACTAGGATGTATCTGACCCTGATACAGCATTAAGTGCCTTCCAAGTCAATGGTAGTGCGATACAAATATTTATGCAAATCTGGTACTGAAAAGGTTAAGATTACTGAAGAGGTTAACATTCCTCCTAAGATTAACATGCCACACAAGAAGGATGATTTTTGCAGAAGTTGCAAGAAGTGATAACTGGGTAACTGCACACCAACCATGCTGGGAGGCAGGTAACATTGGCTCAAGCTCTGAGGACACTTATCAAAGCTTAGTGAATGCCAGACATTGTTGCTTATTTTTACATAACTCCCTATGCTTGCATGATGTGTGTGTACAGGTTTTTATCCTTTGTGGTGCCAGAAGATCTATATGCAGCATTTGAGTGCCCCTAGACTTCCTGCACCATGACTGTGATCATTTGGGCAGTAATCACATGGTCACAATCTTCTCCCTTATATCAGAAACCAAAGAGGAAGTCCTTCCTTTTTGTTGTGATTGTGTCTACAGCTCGCTTTGATCTGCAGAGCTTAATCTCATAGATGTGAGCAAGAAAAGTCCACTGGTCATGACAAGGTCACACTAAAGGGTGCATGTGCGCAGGTTTTTAATTTTGTATTACCTTGCTGCCTATAATTGTGATAAGTAGACATCTAAAAGTATTTAAAATAACTAACATTATCAAAACAAATTTTTAGTGAAAACAGCTAATGAAGTGATTCATTTCAACATTTCGGTAAACATACCTGCAATAAGGCAAAGCCAAATCCTTCTGCAGAAATGTTAAAATTCATAGCTTGTCCCACAGTAATCTAAAAAAAGAGTATTTAATTTTGTGAAAACTGTAATAAACTTTACAAAATCGTAATCGTTAACGTTCTTGGTTAATTGCTTACCTTTTTGGTCTGAAGCAGCATGCGATTTTCCGAATTGATTCTAAAACTTGCTTGATGCTCCATATGGACTTCATCCACTAAAATCCTTAATGCAGTTTTACCGACAGTATACATAGATGCAAAGGTAGACAATGCTTGCAAAGCTACTATGGTATCCTGTCAAAACAGAAGGCACATAAATGATTAACTAATCTACTGTATAAAGAGGCAAACAGATGAGTACGCAGCAGGTCCAGAACAACCTTATAATCCCCTCTCGATATTGCAGTCCTTCCTGCTGCTCTAGATTCTCCCTCGATAAACGTGGAAAACTGGATAACAACAAACACACAAAAATGAGCACATAGTAAGAATGTATCAATAAAAATTCTCTTTACATGGTAAGAAAACAAGTTAAAAAAACGTACATTGAAAATCTGTAAAATCAATTATATAGAAGTCATCTGTTTCCTCGGTGTGGGGAGATGACTTCTTTATGACTGACTACCTGATTGTCAATACAAGTTTTTAACGTATTTATTTTTACCATATAAAGATAATTTCTTTTGATACATTCTTTCTATGCGCTCTTTTTTGTGTGTTTGTCCTGATCTATAAAGACCCAATCTAAAATCTTTAATATACACATTAGCATCCACAAGGAACAATATCATTTTCATAAGTTTAGTTTGCAAATTATTTATATGGAAAATCTAATAATTATCAAGGCAGACAAGCAGTAGTAAAAATTAAGCAACTCCATAAAAACATTGTTAGCATGTTTTCAAACATTTGTACTGTAGATATTTTAAATAGCATATGTGATAAATCTGTCCGTGAACCACGGGACATTTAACTACAGAACTGTACATGCACATTAAACAAAATAGGAGTTTTGTACGCAAACAACAAGTGCCTCCTGGAGTTATTAAATAAGTAATAAAATAAAATGAAGAATTAATAAATAAAGAGCATGTTAATTAATGATGGGCACTTCCATGGGTTCAAAAATCCAAACCTCCGGAACCAGAACTGTCCGAGAGACCCGCTGGTCAGTTTAAAATATACCATAATTTTGTTTCTAGAAACCAAATCCGGGATAGAAACGAACCAATACATATTTCTGCCTAAAATGTGTATTTGGGACCTTCCTCCCACTCCTGACTGTCTGATACACCCTCCCCTTCAAATACTGTCCCCCACTGGTGCAGCTGGGTGGACTACTGGGGTTACTACAGATCTGTGAGAGCAATAGAAGTAAATGCGCTAAATAGGGGCACCCTTGTAAGAAACCACTTTGAACGAATCCCTTCAAAGGGAAATCTAGTCATTCCTCTCGATTTTTTTCTCTTCTCATTTTACTTTTTATTGATTTTTCAACATTGCTGGTAAACATGACAGATTTCAACACATCTTTGCAATTTCCCATGTTTAAATTATACTTAAAAGAAAAAATATACATAAGTAAAAAGGTATAAATCAGATGCTCAAACTTAACTCAAAAATACACAATTTTGAAATGAAATTATTAACTCACAGAATGTACAAAACATAACTTTAGTCAGACACATATTACAGACGTTAGGTTCGGATATACTGTTCTCCTGTCTAGATTCCCGTTTAACCTGGTTCTTTGCCGCAGGAGACTCCAGGATGTGTGCGCGAAAGCCTGATATATTTGGTCTTTTTCACTCTGTGATAGGGAGTCAATAAAGGGTTCCCATTCTGTAAAAAAAATCTCTGTTTTTTGTTCCTTATTGGTCTCTGTTTCCATTTTATCCATGGTTATTAGCTGAGTGAGATATGTTTTAACCGTTTCCACGTTTGGAGGGACATACTTCGCCCATTGCACCATTATAAACTTTCTAGCTGCCAGGAGTACAATTTCAGCAATCCTTGGGATTCCTGAGTCCCTATTAACTTCTTCCCCCCTCCATGTTCCCAAATAAAACCGATAGAGGTTCCTTCAAAGTTAACACTTTTGTCGTGTCATGTATATGTATTAGAACCTGGTCCCAAAAATCAGATATACATGGGCATTCCCATAGGCAGTGTGTAAGGAATCGGGGAACACGTCCCTTGCGGCATGTTCCCTCCTTACCTCCTGCTTAACAGCATCCGACTGCAAGTGACTTGAGAGTGCATCTCCCGCGGTGTTCTTCTTCCTTGGCTCCTGCTGCAGAGCCTCCCACGCACCTTACAGAGCACGCGCGCCCACTCAGGGCTTTCACAGTTCCTATGGAGCTTGGCTCCGCCCCTCCGCTTGTGCCACCCCATGCGGCGCACATGTGACGCGCGTGCACCGCTCCCCAGCTGTGCGTCAACTCTAATGTCGCCCTCACCTGTCTCCTGCCTCTCACAGCCTATCCCTCTCTCCGCAGAGGTCGCTCCTCCGCTCCACCCCCTTCTCTCATTGGATTCCTGCCTCCATATATGCTCAGCTCTGTCACTTCCTCTTTGGCTGAGCATAGTTATTGGTAGCCTTGTGTTCCCACATCTCTGTCTCTGCCTTGTTCCTTCTGCTTTTGCTTACCTGTTGCTGCTTCTTTCCCAGTGTACCGACCCGGCTAGACTTTGGACCCTGCTCTGGATTATCGACCCCAGCTTGCCTTCTGACCATCTGACCCTCTCCATTCCTGACTACGGCAAATGGACCATTTACTATTCTCCCAGCTCCAACCCTTGACCACGGCACTATGTACTCTGACTATCCTCCTGGCACCTACCTACGACTTTGGCAAGTATCACGACTAACCCACTCTCTCCAACCCAAACCTGGCGATCTTGACTATCCACCCTCCAGGCGTGCCTCCGCTGCTTTGGGTGTGCAGTTCTATACTTTCCCACCTCAGTACCGGGGTCAAGCCTTGTTTGTGGTGAGCACAAACGTACACAGTGTTTTAGATCCGCTTTAATAAGCAGACATTTCGGGTATTTATTTTTATCATTTTCTATCTGTTTATATTGGACATCAAATGCATAATATGCTCTATGTAGTAATTTAATTTGTAATTCCGTCCATGTCTCCGATATTATTATATTCCTGGTTCTACCCAAACCTACCAGCAAAGAGTCAATCTCAGTTATTTCTGGGATGTCCTTGTTCCACTTGGCTGCCACTTTTTGCAATTGCTTGCCATAGTCTTTATCTCGGATCCAATCATATAATTCAGAGATCGAATATGTAATATTATTTTCAGTCCTAAATTACAGGTAGCTATCAAACATGTTGTTTTCTAATATCTCATTCTTATAGTTCTCTAGCTTTGTAAAGTAGTGTATCATCTGCATGTAGGGGAAGTAGTGAGATTGTTGGAATTCCTTCTTAAGTCTGAGCTCTTCAAATGAAATAAAGTGTTTCCGTTCGGTATCTACCAGCTGCCCTATATATTTTATTTCCTTGGTTTCCCACGTCTTAAACATATATTTTGAGATCGACCTGGTTCAAATCATGTTATCTTGAATAGGCAGAAATTTGGATATTTTGTAGGATATTCCACACTTTTTTCTCAGTGTCATCCACGTGGCCCATGTATCTTTTATCAGTGGATTCCCACTAATTACTAAAGGTATATTTCCCCAAGTCGTGTGTAGGATCTCTTTCAGCATCATTGGGAGCACCATTTGTTCCTCAAGTTTTGTACAGGAATACATTTCTTTGTCTATTAGCCAGTCTCCCATATGCCTGGCTATGCATGCCAAATCGTATTTTCTAATGTCAGGTAAACTCACTCCACCAAGTTGCTTTGGGAGAAATAGTTTTACATTGCAATTGTATTTCTGCCTTTGTTCCATATAAACTTATTTATTGCACTATTAATAAATGTTATGTCTGCATGGCGAACCAGGATAGGCAGCATCTGCAATGGATATATAATCCTAGCGAATCTGATCATCTTAACGAGTTGGCATATAACCGCTAAATTCAATGGGAGGCTTTGCCAGCTTTCCAGCTCTTTAATCTCTTTGGTTATGATTGATTTAAAATTGCTTGCGTACAATTTTTCTAGTTCGGGGTCTATATTAACCCCCAAGTATTTGAATGGCTGTCTTGTCTTTTTAAAAGGAAGGTCTTCATCCCACCTAACATTATTGTTGCGAGACAGCACTAGAATCTCAGTTTTGGAGGCATTAACTATAAACCCCATACATTTTCCATATTCTTTAAGTCTCATATATATTTTTCCGTTTTTTCCGAATTAGAGACAAGCATCAGAAGGTCATCCGCAAAAAGAGCCAACTTCACTTCCTTATTTCCTATTTCAATTCCTTCATAGTCTGCCATGTCCCTATTGAACATAGACAATGGTTCCATTGCTATGTTCAATAGCAATGGCGACAAGGGACACCCTTGCCTTGTTCCTCTGTATAAATTGAATTCCTGGGTGAGCATTCCCGCTGCCATGATCCGTGCCTTTGGACCTTCATCCTAATCTAATCATGTTAAGAAACATGCCTGATATTCCCATTCTTTGAAGTATATCAAATAAAAATTCCTATTTGTCTTAACTCTATGCCCAGGACATACTTGAAAACGAGAGGTAACTCTCAATGTATTACTTCCTGGTAAAATATTTGATAAATAAATAAATGATCAGTAGTAATAGGTTTATAAAAACAGCATTCACCACTAAAATGTTTACCTGAACCAGGTGGGAATCTCCCGAGCTGAACTACTGTCATCCAACTAGTTCCAGAAATATCAGCCAATATGGTCGGTGGGGTTGTCAAATAGGGTGTCGCAATGCTATCCCCTGATTAAATAGTGTTTTTATCTATTATCCACAACAACAAAGCTGAAACCAGCAGCCATATTGTGTCGATCAGATGAAGATTCTTGCGTGGTAGATAACATAGTTAAAAAATTGTATGTCTATATGTACTGTATATGTTTATTTATATAGGACCACAAACCTACTCCGAGCTTTACAGAATTAAAATACAAACTTTACAGGTAGACAATAAACTAAGCACTTAAACAGGATGTTTAAAACAGGAATTAAGAAGTCCCTGCCCTGCAGAGCATACAATCTAAATTGAATAAAAGGAGACTTACAGAATACAACAGGAGCAAGTGCAGTAGAGAACATATATTGGGTACTCCATGGTCACTGGAGCTCTAACACTATGATTCAGTTCATAGAAGTACCAGTACTGGTAATCGGAAAAAAATGAGTAGCACAGACTAATGCTTTAAAAGCTTACTTACCTCTTCATACACAGGAAATACATTTGTTTCACTTGTCTTGTAAGCAATATAAAAAACAGCGTTTTAAAAGAGTTTTCCATATAAATAAAAAGTGTGTACCAAAGCACAGCCATGCAATTATAGCAGTACTGTTAAACTTAGGCGTTTTACTCAATATTGTATAATATTGTAACATAGGTTTTAGTTGACAAACCAATCTACATTGATAAATCAGGTGATTCATTAATTCAAATTGTAGCAGGTGTTTTTGATATACTGACTCAATTATAATGTTCTCATGATATATTGCACATAGATAGCTGCAACTAACCTGAGTAGATGAATATCCCCCAAGGTGATTTCTCTGTTGACTCAGCCATTTCATCACTGCTATCCCTTCAGCGGCACGATTTTGACTGAAATGTGAGAGCAGTGCATAGGATGCCGTCTCTATATCTGTTGAACATGGTTGCCACGAATCGGATACTTTTGGAATGTTTGACTTCCAGAATCTTAAATCACCTGCAAAAGTGTTTTTACAATTATAAATCTGACGCTTGCGATTATGGGGGCTCCCAAGGTCGTTTTAAGCAGCCTCCTACTTCCACATATCTTTCCTATCAATGATGCAGTATGACTGTACACACGAGTGTGCAGTCATCCTAACTCTGCCTTCATTTCTTCCAGTCCTACCTTCTTTCTTCCCTCCTTCCTCACACAAAAAAACAAGAGTTCCATATTCCCAATAATTGCAGGTCCATACTAATTTTTTAGATCTGCAATTATGGGAATATGGAACTCTTGTTTTTGCCCCAAATTATGACACTACAAGTCATTATAAACAAACGTACATTGTTTCAGCATACCATAAGCACCTTATTGCAATTAGCCATTAATTAGTTAATTTTACAGCATCAAGCAACAAGTCTTTAAAGACCGCCAAGCTCAACCTCCACAGGAACCTAACGAAGCATTCTTTATGCGAAATGCGTAGTTCTTGTGGAGGAACTCTGTCTGCCGTCAGCCACCATAGCTCACGGAAGCTGCCTGTCTATGGTCCCACACTCCGGACACGGATCGGGAACCAACCAAAGCGGAACGATGAAGAAAGTCCTTTGGAGCCTGCACGAGCATTTGTATACTGTACTGCACTTATCTTTGTTTTATCAATAAATTGTCACTTTTTCACTTCTGGTATCTGTTATCCCATGTCGCCACACCGAGAGAGTGCTGAGAGACAGAAGAGCAGCATTGAACTTGAATAAAAGTATCAAGAGTGTTTTTGCACTCACTCACACATGGCTGTGTGAGTGTTATTATTGTATACCTTATATCTCATTCATGACCTCCCTCTCTCTCCTTCCATCCCCCTTCCCCCCCTCCCTCATTAAAGACACAAGTGACAAAGATTTATTATAATCTTTACTTCTCTCTCATTCTTTAGCGCTTATCGTATTTGTTCACACTCCCCTACAATCTATACTAAACGTTGCTGCAGGAATCACTCTACTCTTTCCTAAATCCGTCTCAGCGTCTCCCCTGCTGAAATCACTCTCCTGGCTTCCTATCAAATCACGCATCTCACACTCAATTCTCCTCCTCACATTTAAAGCTTTACACTCTTCTGCCCCTCCTTAGATCTCAGCCCTAATTTCTCGCTATGCACCATCACAACTCTTGCGTTCTGCTCAAGGATGTCTTCTCTCTTCCCCATTTGTATCTAAAGCCCTCTTCTGCCTTAAACCTTTCTCATTGATTGCCATGCCTCTGGAATGCCCTTCCCCTCAATACCCAACTAGCATCCTCTCTATCCACCGTTAAGACCCAATTTAAGACACACTTGCTTAAAGAAGCATATGATTAGCACCGTGGCTAATACTATAAACATGATACATAAAGCTTGGCCCCTGCAGACTCACTTACCAGAATGACCTCCTACTGTCTCTGTACGTTCTTCCATATACCAATTAGATTGTAAGGGACTCCTCTTCTGAAATATTTTCTTTAATGTCTGAAGCACTTATTCCCATGATCTGTTATTTTTGTTATTTGTTATTTATATGATTGTCACGTGTATTACTACTGTGAAGTGCTATGTACATTAATGGCGCTAAATAAAGACTTACATTACATTATTTAAGTGTATTGGTTATACTGTATCATCTGCCCCTTTTCCTTCTCTTTGGGGTTCTAATTCCAGTAGATAAGACCATCAGCCCCATCACTTCCATCAAATTCTTTGGGACAAATCTAGATTCCACATCCAAAACAGCAAGTCTACACTTGGACAAACTCTACCATATGCAAACCTGGCTGAGTCATTTTCCTCACATTCGTGCTCTAGTCAAGAGCTTCAATTGATTTTAGGCTACTTTAATTATGCCATTCAGATTATTATTCAATGGTGCTCCTTTATTCATACCTTTTTACATTCCTCCTATATACCCCAGTCTATGCCCATAGTCTGACCAATCCATATGGACTCGTCATCTTAAAACACTAGAACTAATTTTTGCTATTTCACCAGAAACATACTCCCTTTTTTCCGCAAGTCTTCAGAAACATTTGTCCCTCGCTTCTCTGCTATTTCTTAGAATGCCAAGATTCCCAACAAATGGGCAACGCATTTATATTTCCCAATCAATGCCCACAAACATATGCCCTATTTTAAATCAACCCCTTCACTTCTACTCAGGGCCTTGTCTGAACTCACCAAACACAGTTTCATAGAGACAACAAAGTCACTTCCTAAATTACCAACAAGGCATTATCTAACTTCCCATCAATCATGCTGTTCATGTGGAGACAGACAAGGCTATCCCTGTAACATAAATTCCACATCGAATGTTAATTAAGTCCGGGTAGTAAAAACCTTGCAGCTGACCACTACCAATCTGAATACCACTGCAGTGACCTAATCATGCCTTACACATTCACTCCATTCAAGTTAATCAATTAATATGAAACAGCAGGAAGCACTCCACCGCCTGGATAAAATTCATGAATTTCTCATCTCTCATTTAACCTGCATCCCATTTGATTTCCACAGAAGTAATTTTGCCTTCTCCACCTGCAGTGCTACATCCCTCAGATCATTCACTCACGCATTCAGCACTATCAAACTCTACCTCTCATACAGTATGTCCAAAATCATTTTGCAATCACTCATCCCAACAAACCTTAAATTATGGAGAACTCATTCATTAATTTACCATCAAAGTCATTTATAAATGTAGTTCCTTGGAGTTCCAATCAAAGGTTCACTGTTTTATTATGCTTTCTGCCTCTTACATCATATTATGAGGCTTCAGCGCTGACAGCGCACACACACTAAAGCGCCTATGACCATGTTGTTCCCTGGAATCCTACATCACTTCTGCCCACACTGAAGCTATTCTGGCCATCTGGAGCCGAGGTAAGATGGGGGGGGGGTCACGGGGAGAGGAGAACAGCCAGCAGGGGGGCGCAGGGAAAAAAGATTGCGCTCCCTTGTCCTACCTTATCCTACTTCTTGGCAAATGTTTAAAATATTAAATTAAGTAAATGTTTTTTATGATTGTAACTACTGTAGATTAGGGTAAGAGAAATTAATATAGCTTCTAACTAGCATTTTAAAAGTCGAGATTGTCTGCATAATTTATGGGGGAAAAAACAGTCTTAGAAATGATTTACTTAGTTATACTGTCATGATAAGGTTAACAAATGGATGCTTCTAAAGTAATACAGCATACGATATTTGTTAAAAGTAAACATCAGCAAAAAAATTATGTTTTTTTCTTAACCTGAGCCAGATGGAAGAAATACTGTATCCAGTAACGTGATTGCTGCACATAACTGTAGCTTTACAGCAGCATCATGATGGTTATCTTTCCTTTGTGTATAGTGCTCACTATATACAGTACATAGTCAAGATATCATAACTCCAGCCTGGGGTAGGTGATTATTACTATCATTTATTTGTAAAGCGCCAACATTTGCCACAGCACAGTACCATCAGGGTACAGAGAGATGTAAATTACATGAACAGAGTTACATACCAAATAAGGACGACTAAGCACAAACAAATACAAAAGGTATTGAGGGCCCTGATCGTAAGAGGTTAAAATCTAGAGGGAAAGGGGGACAATGTTGAAACAGAAGGTTGCTTAATAAGGGAAACAGAAACAGAATGGCTGCTTATTGTGGGATGGCGTATGCCTCAGAATGGAGTATGGTCCAGCCGCCCAGCTGATCCCATTAAGGTTTGCGGGTGTAGATGTTAAGGGTTGTTAGATAGCGTGGAGATTGGTCGAGTCGCACAGCTGGGCCCACTAGGGTTGGGGGGAGCGGAGGGCGTTGGATGTTAGGAGTATGCAAGCTTCCTTGAAAAGGGAAGTTTTCAGGAAGATTTTAAATGTCTGAAAGCTGGGGGAGAGCCTGATGGTACATGGTAGGCAATTCCAGGGAGATAGTGCTCAGCATGGGAGAAGTATTGTAGGCGGGAGTACAAGGAGGTAATCAGGGAGGAGTAAAGGTGGATATCATGGGCAGAACACAGGGGGCTTTTTTGAATAAATTTGTGGATGAGGGCTGAGATTTAAGGGGCGGGGGCAGAGTCGCTGAGAGCTGTGTTTTTACATTTGATTCTATAGAAGATATTGGAAGCCAGTGTCGGGATTTGAATAGTGGAGCAGCTGAAGTGGAGGTGAAGAAATTGGCAATATTTTGGGAGGACTTGTCCTATATCGTTAGATATTGTAGTTTAGTAAATAGCATGTGAACTAGTCATTTAACAATAATTACAAATTTGCATGCTTATTTGCACACACCACATATAAAATATCATGGACATAATGCAGTGGTAAAAAGCCCTTTGTCACTGACGATTAGTGAATAGGTTGATAAATAAAATTGCCTCTAAACCCTCATAATGCCAATTTGTACCTTTATTGACCTTTAGTGAATCTAGTCCATAGTCCTTTGCATTCACACATTTCCTCACAAAGTTATTGGAAAATACACGTTGACTCACTTTTTTACTGATACACTTTTCTATGCAAAGTCATTCATGAAAGCTGTAATCTATTTACACAGTAAGGCTAAGGTCCCGTTGCACGCGTCCGCACGGCTGGCTTGCTTGCCGGCGGCGCGTGCAACTCGCTGTACCGCGATCTGCGGTCTACAGGATACTTTTCTCGGAGCGAGGGGGGCGTGGCCAAACGGGTCGGGGGGGGGGCGCGGCCATGACGTGAGGGGGCGCGGCCATGACGTGAGGGGGCGCGGCCATGACGGAGGGGGGGCGGGGACCAAAACAAAGCAGGGCTCACAGCACTTGCCATTCGTTGAAGGGAGCCAGTCTATGATTGGCCCCTTCGCGTACCATGTGACGCGTTGCCGCAAGAGAACACCATTCTCTCGTGTCTCCTGCTGGCTGCCGCGTCACAGTATGTCGCAAGTTACAAGTGAGGAGGGACTGGGACCCGATCGTGAGTTCAAACCGGAATGGTAAGTTGAGCTCACGCCGCCGCCCGCGCCAACGGGCGCAGCGGGTCCCAGCCCTAACCAAGCACTTATTTATGCACATGCAAATGGCAAACTTGCAGCTGCTGTGCAGTGTGTTCTATAGCAGCAGATGTCATCATTATTTCTCCACTAAAATTTTCTAAAAACTGATTGAATGCACCTGTGAATGCACCTGCAGGGTACAACAAGACATTTAGCAAATGTCTATCTATGCTCAGGCTCCTTGTCCACTTTGAAGCAATTTTCTCATGCACTTTCAGTCGTCACATTTTAAATCAACTCTATGGATAGAATAAAGAAGACCATCCATTGAGGATATAAAACTGAAGCAGTAATAATTATCAGTGAAAATATTGATATTGCTGGCAAATATACTGTAGATGGAATTCAGCTAGCAGAAGCTTCACCCTGGTGGTTGCTTACTTGTCAGGGACCCTTAACTCATCATGACATGGACAGAAGCACTTCCCGTTTTCTCATTACATAGTTACATAGTAGATGAGGTTGAAAAAAGACATAGGTCCATCAAGTTCAACCTATGCTAAATTTAGACAACAGATACTTTATCCTATATCTATACTTACTTATTGATCAAGAGGAAGGCAAACAAAAAACCCCATTAAGGGGAAAAATTAATTCCTTCCTGACTCCAAGAATTGGCAATCGGATTAATCCCTGGATCAACATCCTTCCCATGTCTACTTATTTGGTATATCCCTGTATACCTTCCCATCTAAAAAGATGTCCAACCTTTTTTTAAACAAATCTATTGTATCTGCCATCACAGTCTCCATGGGTAATGAATTCCACATTTTAACTGCCCTTACTGTAAAGAACTCTTGCCTTTGTTGCTGGTGAAATTTTCTTTCCTCCAACCTTAAGGGATGGCCCCAAGTCCTTTGTACTGCCCGTGGGATGAATAGTTCTTTTGAAAGCTCCTTGTATTGTCCCCGAATATATTTGTATATAGTTATCATATCCCCTCTTAGACGCCTCTTTTCTAATGTAAATAAATCTAATTTAGCTAGCCTCTCCTCATAAGTTAGATTGTCCATCCCCTTTATTAATTTGGTGGCTCTTCTCTGCACTCTCTCTAGTTCCATAATGTCTTTTCTTAGGATTGGTGTCCAAAATTGTACTCCATATTCAAGGTGTGGTCTTACTAGTGCTTTGTAATGGGGCATAATTATGTTTACTTCCCTTCCATCCATTGCCCGTTTGATGCAAGATAAGATCTTGTTTGCCTTTGCAGCTACTGCATGACATTGGGCACTATTGCTAAGCCTGCAGTCTACAAGCACTCCTAAATCCTTCTCCATCAAGGATTCCATCAATATATCTCCATTTCATTTGTAAGTCACCTTTTTATTCCCAAATGCATAACCTTACATTTATCTGTATTAAACCTCATTTGCCATTTACCTGCCCACGTTTCCAGTCTCTCCAAGTCCTTCTGAAGAGAAATTACATCCTGCTCTGATTCTATTACCTTACACAATTTAGTATCATCAGCAAAGATGGAGATTTTGCTCTCGATCCCAACCTCAAGGTCATTAATAAACAAGTTAAAAAGCAGGGGTCCCAGTACTGATCCCTGAGGTACTCCACTCACGACTTTAGCCCAACCTGAAAAAATTCCATTTATGACAACCCTCTGTTGTCTGTCCTTTAACCAGTTTTCAATCAGGTGCATATATTATTACTGAGTCCAATTTTTTTTTATTTTGTACACCAATCTCGTGTGAAACCGTATCAAAAGCCTTTGCAAAATCTAAGTAGACCACATCAACTGCATTACCCTGGTCTAGATTCCTACTTACCTCCTCAAAGAAACAAATAAGGTTAGTTTGGCAAGATCTATCCTTCATAAATCCATGCTGACTATTACTAATAATTTTGTTTTCCATTAGGTATTCCTGAATATTATCCCGTATTAAACCTTCAAGTAGTTTCCCTGTTATTGAAGTCAGGCTTACAGGTCTGTAATTTCTCGGTTGTGATCTAGCTCCCTTTTTAAATATAGGCACCACATCTGCTTTACGCCAATCTTGTGGTACTGAGCCTGTGGAAATGGAGTCCTTGAATATTAAATGTAATGGTTTTGCTATTACTGAGCTTGACTCCTTGAGAACTCTTGGATGTATGCCATCGGGGCCAGGTGCCTTATTTACTTTCATTTTTTCAAGTCGCTTATGAACTTCCTCCTCAGTTAACCAATTGTTCATTAATATGGAGGTTATGGCTTCCTCCTGGGGCACTACTATTGAACTTGATTCTTCCCTGGTAAACACAGAGGCAAAGAATTTGTTTAATACCTCAGCTTTTTCCTTATCTCCAATAATCTGCCTACCCATCTCACACTGAAAGGGTCCTATATTTTCTTTTCTCATTTTTTTGTTATTAAGGTACTTAAAGAAAGTTTTAGGGTTGACCTTACTTTCTATTGCAATCCTTTTTTCATTATCCATTTTTGCTAATTTGATTGCCCTTTTGCATTTTTCGCTACATTCCTTATAATTCTGATACAATGTCTCCGTCCCTTCTGACTTAAAGAATCTAAACGCCTTCCTCTTCTTGTCCATTTCCTCCCTACCTGTTTATTTATCCACATTGGTTTTGACTTATTTCTTTTATACTTATTACCCAAGGGTATACACTGATAAGTGTGCTTTTCTAACAATGTTTTAAAGACTGTCCATTTATCTTCTACATTGTTCCCTGCAAAAACATAATCCCATTGTATTACTACTAGAATAGACCTCAGTTTATTAAAATCTGCCTTTCTAAAGTTTAAGGTCTTTGTTGAACCCAAGAAATCTATTTTTTGATAATTTATTTCAAATGAGACCATGCTATGATCACTGTTATCCAAATGTTCCAGGACTTGAATATTTGTTATTACTACTACATTGTTTGATATGACCAAATCCAGTATTACCCCTCTCCTGGTTGGTTCCTCAATAATTTGGGTCATATAATTGTCTTTAAGCACCCCCAAAAACCTGTTTCCTTTTGTTGTAACGCTAATCTCATTGTCCCAGTCTATGTCTGGATAATTAAAATCCCACATTATGCAAACGTGACCCAGTTTTGATGCCTTTTCCATTTGCAAAAGTATTTTAGCTTCCTCAATCTCACAGATATTTGGTGGTTTATAGCATATTCCCACAAACATTTTCTTAATACTTTTACCTCCATTGCTAATTTCTATCCAAAAAGTCTCTACATTTTCATGGTTCCCTTCATAAACATCATCCCTTATAATAGGTTTTAGATCCGGTTTAACATATAAACATACTCCATCTCCCCTTCTATTTGTTCGATCCTTCCGAAGAAGGGAATAACCCTCTAAATTAACTGTCCAGTCATGCTGTCATATTCTCTAGCCTGCTGTACCCATGCTTGGCCACCGGGACTGCTGCCACTCTCAATGTCTTGTTCTAGCCTGCAGTACCTATACTTGTCCACCGGGATTGCTGCTGCTAAACTAAGGAACATTCCAGACTCTGATACCTGACACCTCTGCACCTGTGCTCCACCTTTCGGCCTGCATATATAAACCTCCCTTTCCTGTTCCTCCCTTGCCTGTTTATACTGGTTCCTTAGCTCCTGCAAGGTTCCTGTGTTTACTGCTGTGCTAGCTATTGCTATCATCCTGTTCCAGTCTCCTCGTTGCCGACCCCTGCTTGTTACCTGACTTCGCTACCTGCCGCCTGCCTCGGACCCCTGCTTGTTACCTGACTTCGCTATCTCCGCCTGCCTCTGATCTCTGCTTGTGACCCCTACTTCGCTCCCTGCTGTTCCTGCCACTGGGATCCACTTCAGCCGAAGTCCAATCCTTGACAGAATAAACAGGCCCTACCATGGATTCCGCTGGAACAGACCCGGCCCAGGCTCAGACACTCCATGAAGAGAATGGAAACAAAAGAAAACAGCGCACAACGCCAAATAGTGAAGCAAATTCAACAATATATTATAGAATTAAAAAGGGGGTAATATATCTGCGTACATGAAAAAAGTTGGTAAAAGGCATGTAGTGTGTATCACACTGTTTACCACTCGGCAGCTGCTGCTGCAGCTCAGTTGATTCTGGGGCAGGACGTCAATCTTTTCACTCCCAAGGGGATTTCCCTTCATGCAGGCAGGTTCAGCAGCTGGTACTGGGGCTCGGTGAAATCGCTCCTGCTTCCTGGCCGATATGAAGCTGCTCCTGTACCTCGGCAGGTGTATCCTCTGCACCGAGGTTAAAACGCAGCTTGCTGGGGTGCCCTCAGCGTGCCACGGTGCCGCTCGGTCGCGGGACGCTGTGTAATGACGTCACTGTCTACACAGCAGTGGTGGATTCAATAGGGAAGTTTGAACAGTCTTACAAAGTCTCTCACAAGTGTCCAAAACAGCACACAGGATGAAAAAAAAACAGGACAGGCCAATACATAGACAAAGGCCAATGTAAGCAGATATAAGGCAATAGAATGTTACATCCAACTAGTTTCGTAGAATCAACTACTTCTTCAGACACTCCATGACTTACAACATATCATGGTTGTTTACCAAGAACAACAAAGACACGTGTTCAATCATTTTGGCCGCTTGGAAGAACAAGCCGCCACCGCGGAAGCTGAGAATCGTGAACTACGTGCAGCCTTAATCACCTTGTCTGGTCAAAACACTGTGCCTGTGCAAACCGCACCCCGTATATCTCTTCCGGAAAAATTTTGGGGGAAAAAACAATCTTTCCGGAATTTCCTTAATCAATGCAGACTTGTGCTCAAGCTTCAGCCCACCATTCATCATACTGAAGAAGCCCAGGTTGGACTGATCATAACCCTGCTCAAGAATGAGGCCCTTGCTTGGGTCTCCCCTATGTTAGAACAAGATAGCCCACTACTAAGGGACCTGGAGGAGTTCATCGAAGCCATGAGTCTTATTTTTGATGACCCAAATCGTAGTGCAACTGCTGAGGCAACTCTGAACAATCTTTGTCAAGGAAGACGCTCGGCAGCTGAGTACGCCGCTGAATTCCGGAGATGGGTTAACGATACTGATTGGAATGAGGCCGCGCAGAAATATCATTTTCGGCAGGGTCCCTCGGAGCAAGTTAAAGACGAACTAGATGGGGGGAGCCCCCAGAGAGATTTCAGGACTTTGTCCGTTTATGCATCCAGATTGATCGCAGGCTTACGGAAAGACGATTGGAGAGACAGGGGTTCATGCCAAGCAACCCCGGGTTTAGAGATGTCAGTACCCCAAGACGCTCCAGGGAGACTGAGGAGGAGCCGATGCAAGTAAATATATTGCGGGGAACCATCCCAACCGGGGAAAGGAATAGACGCCGAACAGAAGATCTCTGTTTATATTGCGGAAACGATGGGCACTATCTTGCTGATTGCCCAAACAAGTCCAGGTGGTCTTCTTTCCAGAGCCCTAGGAGAAATCAGCTGCATGCTATTTCAAAGACTGTTTTCTCTGCTTCTCAAGGGAAAGATAACCCTCCTTCGCTACACCCTCACCTCCTGGTTCCTATTATAATCGAGGAAGGAACATGTAACAGGGGACTTATCCCTGTTCACAAATGTGCCTCTAATCCAGCAGTGTGGTGGTTAAGTGCTGGTAGGCAATTAACTAACACCACCTGCCTGATTGCTTAGAAAATCCTGTCTTTTGAGAAAGGAAGTGAGACTCCTTTGCTCACAACTGAGCTGAACTTTGGAGACAGAGCAGAGATTCCTTTGTCCACAACTGGGCTGAACCAAAAAAGGGCAGATGTCTTGAGCGACAAGCTGACCACAAGACAAAGAGGACAAGATTCTAACCTGGAGCCTGACATTTTCTGTGCACACAAGGGTACGGATCCAGGAGAGCAGAGAAGCTTCCCCTACAGCAGCCCAGCTAACAGATAAGACTTTTTCATATAAGACTATTATCTAGGTCTGTGTATTGATAAATGTCTCCATGATTTGGGGCTGGAAAAGAGCCTAGCTAACCAACCCAGTCAGAGGGCTGAGCTACATGTGTAGATAGTCTCCAAAGCAGAGATAGGTTTTCTGTGTTTGGCTCACTATTTCTCTTATGTTATTTTTTTTGCTGTGTTTTAAGCGACAGGCACAATAAAGCCTGTCCTCCTACATATGGTGTAAGAAGTGGGATGAGAGGTGGCCTTTGAAGTTTAAACGGCTGGAGATTGCCTGTGGAATTTTTTTTGTTGTGCTTTTGCCTGCATACAGTCTTGCAAACAAACCTGAGCAACAAAAACAAAGATTCACCTGCAGCAGAGATCAGAATTAAAGGGATACACACCCAGGCAGGAAACTTACACTCACTGAAACCTACAAAACCACAGATGGACTCTTTTCCCCAATCCCAAGAGGAGAGAGACTGCTGAAGCAGCTAAACCTTATTTGCCTATCACAAAGTGTAATATGGTCATTGAAATAGGGGTTTTGCCTTCCAGCCATAGTCAGGGTTCAAGAAGTGAGTCAGCCCTTAAAAAGGGATAGGTGTTTGTTGTTTTCAAAAGTTTCGCTGAAGCAGTGAATACAGATGGTGCCACACCGCATAGGGATACCAGCTGTGAATGGAGTATTTGCAGAAAAGTGTGAAAATTGATACAAGACTGGAATGAAAGTAATATTCCACTGCAAAGAATGTTTTTTTTTTTTGCAAGTAAAAAAAAGTCTACCTATGTATCTTGGGAGCAAAACAGACACCCAAAGTGTGAAGTGTGAATGCCATAATACCCAAAGATGAGACTGAAAATTACTGAACTCAACCAGAAAAAAAAATTCTGTTGCTGAAGCGGAGGTATTTTACCTAGCAAGTAAATGGTGTAAAGCAAACAGAAGTTTTTTCCTAGCAACTACACATTCAGCATACCTAATGAGAGATTACACCTAGCAAGTAAATGGTGTAAAGCAAATAGACGTTTTTACCTAGCAACTGCACATCTTGTATACCTGATAAGAGAAAATGCATGCACAGTACTGCTGATATTGTTAAACTTACCCAAGAAAGAAAAGTCTACAGAGATGCCTGTGAGAGCTACGACCTCTACAAGCAAAATATGCCCACCTGTAGCACTACCACAATTGGGGGTTCTAGCAAATACAGTGGCAACAGCTGCAATAGCGACTCCTGAGGTCAGGAATAAAATTACACCTGATAGCCTAAAAATGGAGGACAAGATGCAGCGTTCCTGTAATAAACCCTACCCCACGGAAGAGTGGCCCTTCCAGTCCAATAAAGAGGAAGACATCTCTTACGGGGAAGGTGAACCGAGTCACACCCACATAACACCCCAAGAATGGTGGGGGTGCCTGAACTCGGCACGAACCGAAAAGACCGCTCCCTTTGATGACGAATATGATCAGCAGGAGAAAGAGTGGGAGCAGTGGATCACCGAATATTTCCGTCAGCTATTACAGTTGCAAGAAAAGCCGGGTGGATCCAGTGACGCTGCTAAAACTTCAAATGAAGATGGAGACCCCAGTATCCCTGAAGGGACGGTGTCATCCAAATCAAAAAGGCGGAAAAAGAAAAAGAAAAGCGGTTCTTCACTTACCGTGGAAGGAACAGACACGTCCACAGATCCTGTGGAGGAAAAGGGGGGCCGAGATGCCCTGCAGCCTAGAGAAAATGGAGAATTCGTTCCGCGGTTAACCGAATATCCAGAGGGCCCAAGGCAGAAGTCGTGTACCCCAAAGAATTGTCTGTCCGGTGCCAACAGTGAGGAACCCTCAACCAACCATCCCAGGGAAGCGGAGCCAGAACCAGTGAGTGTCGATCCCTTGACCAGCCCTGAGGATGCCCTGAAAAATGCCAGGCGCGACTGTGATATACTCTGTGAACAATTGAAACAAAAGAAAGATGGTTACGCGGAGCTACTGAAAAATAACGTGAAGCTACAGGAACATGTGCTCGCAATGTACTCTGCAGCCAGGACAGAATTGGACGATCTCAAGACTGAGCTAGATACTGCAAATTCTACTATTTCCGCCATGGATGAAAAGCAGAGCCAATCTGATAAAATGATGACTCAGCTGAAGCGGAAGTATGAGGAGGCACTAAAGCAGATGACAGTCTTTCAGCAAGAGGTTCACACTCTTCGCATAGAGCTGAATGCCTCACAACAGGAGGTCAACAGTGTCCGGACAGACGTAGACGTATCTCAGAAGGAGGTTCATACACTCCGCAGAGCACTCGATGCCTCACATCATGAGGCCAACAGCTGCCGCACAGATCTGGAAGTTTCCAGAAAGAAACTACAACATCTCACTGAAGAGCTGGACATATCTAAAGAAACTATTGTCAATCTTGATACAGATCTCAAAGTTTCTCAGAAGGAGCTTCAGACCCTCAACCTAGAGAAGGAAGTCTCACGCCAGGAGATTGTCATTCTCAAAGCAGATGTGCGTAAATGGAAGGAGGACTGCAAAGAGGCCCTGAATAATACAGAGACTGAAAAAGGAGAAAATTCAAGATTAAAAAGAGAAAACTTAAAACTGAAAGAAGAAAATTTTCAGTTGACAGACGTAGTCAAGGAAAAGTTTGAAGCAGAGCACCAACTGCAGAACCAACTGCAAGGTCTGCATACACACCTCCAGTATGCTGAGGAGAAGCAGCAAACGCTGCAGGAAGAAAAGCTGCAGGCTGCTAAAGAGGTACAAGCGCTGCATGAACGTCTGAATACCCAGTATGTCCCCACAGAGCAGTATGAGGAGCTAAAGGCCACGCTGCATGTCTTCAGAGAATCATTGGAGGCGGAGCATCGATACCAGGTGACTCTGTATGAAAGGGAGCGTGAGAAGGCTCAGAAACTGGAGCAAGAGCTGGAGAGACAGAGAGACTGTTCCATTCCCTTGAGTCAGTACACCAAGGAGAAAACAGACGCAGCGACAACCTTAACGACAAAAATTATAGAGCTCCAGAATATGAAGGAGACACTGATACAGACTCAGAGAAAGCAAAGTGCGCAGATAAATTCCCTGAGAAGAGACTTGCAAGATCCACTCAAACAGGTTGAGACTCTGCAGACCAGTAACTTACAGATTCTTCCAATACGGAAAAAGGTATTGGCTCTGCCCAAGCACCGGTATCCCACAGTAAATAATGCCCATGAGGACAAGGGTACAGTGAGAGTTGGGGACTCCACGCACCTTCAAAACAAGATTACGAAGTTTGAGCCACCTAAGAAAGCACTAGCCAAACCTACAGCTGCCCAACAGGCAACAAACAGAGGTAGGAGTGCAGAATCAAAGCCAGAAGAATTCTTAACTGAGGAAGCTGAAAAGATAGGACGTTCTCTGGAAAGGGAGGTGGAGGTGCAACTCAGTCCCAAAGAAGCTGAACTGGCGACTCCGTTGTGTGGGGGAGGTGCAGAAAGACCGCTTCAGGAGCGGAACACTCGAAGGGCTAGTCCTAACTGCTCTACAACTGTTGCCATACAGTTTGTCTACAAAAAGAGGAGTGCCCGACGCAATGGAAATCTCATGACCGCGCACTCGGTAAAAAGACTTTACTTGGGAAAAGTCCTCCTCGAGCGACTGAGGAGTGCTGATCTCAAGCACCTTCGGGAGGAGACAAAAATAAACTGGAGAAAGGGCTCCAATCCCAGTGGGACAGAGGGTTCTCTTCCTCCATCCACTCTCATTCAAGTCACAGAAAGATCTCGAATGAGAGTGGAAGGATGGGCTTTGGCCGTGGTAACAAAAGTAGGTTTGTAGGCGGGCACTGCAAATCAGGATCTCAACCAAGTAGTATAGATAAAATCAGCTTTATTTCGACATATTGCTGGACATCACAGAGACTCCTGTTTCTCTGACGCGTTTCGTTCCTAGTAGGAACTTTATCAAAGGCCATACACCTTTGAGGTTGCTAAAAGTTCTACACCCAGCATTACAACCCGATTGAGCACCGGACTCCACGGGGGTCACTCCCCATACTAACTATAGACTTTGGCCGTGGTAAGCCCAAGCTTCCCACAAACAGGGGAGGTATGTAACAGGGGACTTATCCCTGTTCACAAATGTGCCTCTAATCCAGCAGTGTGGTGGTTAACTGCTGGTAGGCAATTAACTAACACCACCTGCCTGATTGCTTAGAAAAGCCTGTCTTTTGAGACAGGAAGTGAGACTCCTTTGCTCACACCTGAGCTGAACTTTGGAGACAGAGCAGAGATTCCTTAGTCCACAACTGGGCTGAACCAAGGAAGGGCAGATGTCTTGAGCGACAAGCTGACCACAAGACAAAGAGGACAAGATTCTAACCTGGAGCCTGACATTTTCTGTGCACACAAGGGTGCGGATCCAGGAGAGCAGAGAAGCTTCCCCTACAGCAGCCTAGCATATAAGACTATTATCTAGGTTTGTGTATTGATAAATGTCTCCATGATTTGGGGCTGGAAAAGAGCCTAGCTAACCAACCCAGTCAGAGAGGGCTGAGCTACATGTGTAGATAGTCTCCAAAGCAGAGATAGGTTTACTTTGTTTGGCTCACTATTTCGCTTATGTTGTTTTTTTGCTGTGTTTTAAGCGACAGGCACAATAAAGCCTTGTTATGATTTCACCTTACAAAAGTCTCCATTGTGTACCTCTGCACATGTCCTTCTACAGAACACATCGTTTTTCAACCACAGTAATTGTCGACTCAAGGGCGGCAGGGAATTTTATGGACATAGAATTCGCCAAGTACAATTCAGTATCATTTGTAGACAAGGAATCGCCAGAAAGGATGGAAGTCGTTGACGGTTCTCCCTTGAGCTCTGGACCTGTTACCCATGAAACCAGTAACTTAACATTAATCATGGAGCCCAATCACCAGGAGAAGACTTCATTTGGTCTCATTCCATCACCTTTGTTTCCAGTGATTCTAGGAATTCCATGGCTCATGATCCATAACCCACTAATTGACTGGAAGATAAAGACCCTCACGTTTCCCTCGGAGCACTGTCAGCTAGCCTGTCTACCTAAAACTCCTATACCAGAGTGTGTAGGAATACATAAGATTTCCTCGTCTCAAGAAAATCTTCTGCCGGCTCCTTACTCTGAGTTTTTAGATGTGTGTGACAAGAAGAACGCGGATACACTTCCCCCACATCGCTCTTATGACTGTCCCATTGAATTATTACCGGGTGCTGCCATTCCGTTTGAAAGAATCCATTCCCTCTCAGAACCGGAATTGAAGGTCCTCAATGACTACCTACAGGAGAACCTATCAAAGGGTTTTATCCAACCCTCTACTTCTCCAGCAAGCGCTGCGCTCTTCTTCGTGGGAAAGAAAGACGGTTCACTACGCTCCTGGATTGACTATCGGGAACTAAATAAGATTACGGTGAAGAACAGGTACCATTACCTCTGATTCCTGAACTATTGGAAAGAATTCAGTCAGCCAAAATCTTTAGCAAATTAGATCTCAAAGGAGCGTATAATTTGGTCCGCATTCGACCCAGTGACAAATGGAAAACAGCCTTCCGAACCCGTTATGGGCACTATAAATATCTGGTGTTGCCTTTTGGACTCTGTAATGCCCCTGCTACCTTCCAGCATTTAATCAATGATGTCCTCCGAGAGTTATTGGATCAATTCGTAGCGGCATACCTGGATGACATCCTAGTCTTCTCAGATAACATCATGGATCACCAGAGACATGTCCGAATTGTCCTTGAGCGTCTCCGTAAGTACAAATTGTACATCAAGTTAGAAAAATGCAAATTTGAAAAGACCAGCATGCAATTTCTCGGTTACATCATCTCTCCCGAGGGTTTGAGTATGGACCCAGGCAAGATTCAAGCCGTGGTGGAATGGCCAATCCCTCTAAATGAAAAGGACATTCAGAGATTTGTGGGCTTTGCCAATTTCTATAGACGTTTTATTAAAAATTTCTCTGACATTATTGCCCCAATCACCCAACTCACACGGAAAGAATACCCCTTCAAATGGTCTCCTAAAGCGGATGCTTTTTGAAGTCACTCTTCACATCTGCCCCTATCATCATCCATCCAAATCCAGAATTACCATTCATTTTGGAAGTGGATGCATCCGACTCCGCTGTTGGTGCCATTCTGTCACAAAGAATTGGACCCAAGATGCTCCTTCAGCCATGTGCCTATTATTCATACAAAATGTCAACAGTTGAACGAAATTATGACATCGGAAACAAAGAACTCTTGGCTATAAAAGCTGCATTCTCTGAGTGGAGACATCTACTGGAGGGGCCAATCACCCAATTACGGTCTTTACGGATCACAGGAACTTAGAAAATTCATTCGATCCGCAAAGAGACTGTCTGCGCGACAAGCCAGATGGGCTCTCTTCTTTGCAAGATTTCAGTTCCACATCTCATACCGCCCTGGCTCCAAGAATGGGAAAGCCGACGCCTTGTCACTGTCCTTCCCTAATCCTAGTTCAGACAAAGAGCAAGAAGAAACTATTCTTACAAAAAGAATTTTTTTGGGCGTCACATTCTCCGCCGATCTCCTCACACGAATAAAGGGAACCTACTCAAATGACTCTTTTCTTAAAAACCCTCCTCCGGAAGCAGAACTATTTCTATGTGATGGTCTCTGGAACTGTAAGGATCGTCTGTTCGTCCCTAAGGAGGTAAGATTAGAGGTGCTCCAATTAATGCACGACTCCCGACCCGCTGGTCACCCAGGTGTCCTCAAGACACAGGAACTGTTGTCTCGCTCTTTTTGGTGACCTAAATTAGCACAAGATGTTAAAGACTATGTCCTCTCCTGTGAGACTTGTGCTAGGACCAAGACCCCTCGAGCATCACCTGTGGGTTTACTGCAGCCTCTTCCGGTTCCAACTCGTCCTTGGGGGTCCATATCAATGGATTTTATTGTTGACCTGCCCCGATCAAGTTGACATAGTACCATCCTGGTAGTGGTGGATCGACTTACAGAGATGGCTCACTTCATTGCAGCACAGATTCTTCCTTCTGCAGACCAGACAGCCAAGTTGATTGTGAAAGAGGTGTTTCGGCTTCACGGGGCTCCTGATGAGATCATATCCGATAGAGGGGTACAATTCACTTCAAAATTTTGGAGGACCTTCTGTTCCTCTCTAGGAATTCGTTTAAATTTAGCGTCTGGCTATCATCCACAATCCAATGGCCAGACAGAAAGGACCAATCAGACTTTGGAACAATACTTACGATGTTTTGTTTGTCATCTCCAGGATGACTGGATTGATTTCCTACCATTAGCTGATTTTTCATACAACAACTCACATCATTCATTGACTCAGAAGTACCCCTTTTTCTCAAATTATGGATTTCATCCAACCTTTATTCCTCGTTTTCCATCTTCGGGCCCCATTCCGGCAGTTACAGAGAGACTTGTGACTCTGCGAGACATCCAGGAGACCCTCAAAGAGACACTTCGTGAGACTCAAGTAAAGTACAAAAGAGCAGCAGACCAACACCACAGACCCTCCCCAGAATTTCAAGTCGGGGATAAAGTCTGGCTTTCTACAAGAAATCTACGTCTAAAGGTTCCAACCATTAAATTGGGCCAAAAATACATCGGGCCATTTCGCATCTCAGCACTAATAAATCCAGTGTCCTTCAAATTAGAGCTTCCTGAGACCATCATAATACACCCTGTGTTTCATTCCTCTCTGCTGAAAACTTTCCGTGAGAATCCATTTCCTGGATGGAGACTTCCTCCCCCTGAACCCGTCCTTGTGGATAATGAAGAGGAATTCATTGTGGAGAGAATTTTGGATTCCAGGTTACACAGAGGGAAACTACAGTACCTGGTTCACTGGGGGGGCTATGGCCCAGAGGAGAGGTCTTGGGAACTCAAAGATTTTGTACATGCTCCGTGACTAGTCAAAGCTTTCCACCGGAGATATCCAGACAAGCCTAGCAGGGATCATCCAGAGAACGCTCTTGGGAGGGGGGAGTAATGTCATATTCTCTAGCCTGCTGTACCCATGCTTGGCCACCGGGACTGCTGTCACTCTCAATGCCTTGTTCTAGCTTGCAGTACCTATACTTGTCCACCGGGATTGCTGCTGCTAAACTAAGGAACATTCCAGACTCTGATACCTGACACCTCTGCACCTGTGCTCCACCTATCAGCCTGCATATATAAACCTCCCTTTCCTCCCTTGCCTGTTTATATTGGTTCCTTAGCTCCTGCAAGGTTCCTGTGTTTACTGCTGTGCTAGCTATTGCTATCATCCTGTTCCAGTCTCCTCGTTGCCGACCCCTGCTTGTTACCTGACTTCGCTACCTGCCGCCTGCCTCGGACCCCTGCTTGTTACCTGACTTCGCTATCTGCCGCCTGCCTCTGATCTCCGCTTGTGACCCCTACTTCGCTCCCTGCTGTTCCTGCAACTGGGATCCACTTCAGCCAAAGTCCAATCCTTGACACATGCGTTTCATCCCACCATGTTTCAGTAATGCCTTTGATATCATACTGCTCCCTTGCAGCTATTAATTCAAGCTCCCCCATTTTATCTGTCAGGCTTCTTGCATTAGCAAGCATGCATTTAAGGTTTTTTTTTTCCAGCCTGTACTATTATCTTATCTGCTCCGTCCTTTCTGCGCCCACTTGGTTTAGTCTTTAGAAGTTTTCTAGTATTATCTGTATTTACTATGGGCGTCTCACTGCTTGTCAAACTCGCACTTGCCCCCATTCTACCTCCATACCACCTTGTATCCTCCTATTCCATTTAGTTCATTATCTGTTTAATTCCCCTCCCCCCTCCATCCTAATTTAAAATCTCCTCCAACCTTTTTAGCATTCTCCCCCCTAGCACAGAAGATTGAGATTCATTGAGGTGTAATCCGTCCCTAGAATATAGATGGCACCTCTCAGAAAAGGAGTCCCAGTGCTCTAAAAACCCAAACCCTTCCTGCACCACTTTCTTAGCCATGCATTAACCTCCCTGATCTCTGACTGTCTCACTGCGGTAGCGCATGGCACTGGTAGTATTTCAGAAAATACTACCTTGGAGGTCCTTGCCTTAAGCTTTTGGCCTAGATCCCTGTAATCATTTTTTAGGACCCTCCATCTTTCTCTAACTTTGTCATTGGTGCCAACGTGTACCAAGACCGCCGGGTCAATCCCAGCCCCCCCCCCAACAATCTGTCTACCCGATCCGCAATGTGCTGAACCCGAGCACCCGGGAGACAACAAACTGTTCGGTTCATGCGGTCACGGCAATACATTGCCCTATCTACTTTCCTAATAATGGAGTCCCCTACCACCACAATCTTTCTTTGTATCTGAGCATCCTGAGTCCCCACTGTGCTGGAGGAACTATTCCCCTGGCTGCTAGAGGAATTAGTCTTCCACAGATTGTCACTGTTGATTTTGTGAGGTAGCCATCTTTCCTACACTCTCACAGTGACAAACCAAGAAAAGAGTAAAGATCCCAATTAGAAGTTGTTGCATTGCTGTGTTGGTTTTTGGAGGGATTTAGAAACCTTTATGCATGGCTAGTAATTCAGTAAAGTTCACGTTAGTAACAACTTTCGATGATTAGAATTACCACTCACATGAAGGTAATTTTTAAGCGAAGAGGTTGTACCAAATAATTAATACACTGAAGAGAGAATGTTTTTTCTCAATGAACAAAGTTAATAAATAAAGTAAAAAATAAACTTTAACAAACTTGAGCAAAAAATATATTTAATGTACTTTTAAATTATTTTCTCATGATTTTGTGACATCATATTTAAAAAAATATATGAAATGGATATAGTCTTAACAAGTATGTAAATGTGGCTTCAGTTACAGTACAGTACTACACTAGTTACCATTTAGCACAAGTTGATGAAAAGCTATTAGGTTTATCCATATGGTGCTAGAGGGACTACAATGCATTGCATTGTCTACAAGCTTCTCACTGAAGGAGTTATATATTTTTTATAGATAAAAATAAAATAGGACACTTTCTAGCACTTTTATTCAGTTAAAAACTACAGAAATTATACCTCATATTACAGTCTTGGAATAGGTCCATTACCTTCACGTTGTGCTCTCTGGTTTAGAATATCCAGACCTTCTTTTGCTTTGTTTCTTCCAACCAATGATAGAGCATAAGTCACAAGGCTAAGGGTATAGTTATTAGAAACCTTTATGCATGGCTAGTAATTCAGTAAAGTTCACGTTAGTAACAACTTTCGATGATTAGAATTACCACTCACATGAAGGTAATTTTTAAGCGAAGAGGTTGTACCAAATAATTAATACACTGAAGAGAGAATGTTTTTTCTCAATGAACAAAGTTAATAAATAAAGTAAAAAATAAACTTTAACAAACTTGAGCAAAAAATATATTTAATGTACTTTTAAATTATTTTCTCATGATTTTGTGACATCATATTTAAAAAAATATATGAAATGGATATAGTCTTAACAAGTATGTAAATGTGGCTTCAGTTACAGTACAGTACTACACTAGTTACCATTTAGCACAAGTTGATGAAAAGCTATTAGGTTTATCCATATGGTGCTAGAGGGACTACAATGCATTGCATTGTCTACAAGCTTCTCACTGAAGGAGTTATATATTTTTTATAGATAAAAATAAAATAGGACACTTTCTAGCACTTTTATTCAGTTAAAAACTACAGAAATTATACCTCATATTACAGTCTTGGAATAGGTCCATTACCTTCACGTTGTGCTCTCTGGTTTAGAATATCCAGACCTTCTTTTGCTTTGTTTCTTCCAACCAATGATAGAGCATAAGTCACAAGGCTAAGGGTATAGTTATTAGAAATGACTTCATGTGTTTGAGCCTCCAAATACTTTGTAGCAGATTTCATTTGGGAAGAATTCTAGAAAAAAAAACATTTGTTTTAAATAAAGCAGTACAATATAAATTATTTTTTTGGAAAATATTTTATGAAAGTTTAATTTTTTTCTCTAGTAGTTAATGTGATATGCAACTCTGTCCATGACTTATGGGATCAATCTCCTGTGATTCCAAGCCAAAACTGATACAGTATCTGAAATGGGTGATCTTAATTGCACAAGTCACCAGTGCATTTCCTTTAATTTCTCGCCTCTTATATACAAACAAAAAAACTGCCTTTACAGTATATGTATTAATATACTAACATAGAGTGTGTAGCCATGCTGTAAAATGGCCTACAGTTTTCTCTCATGCTGGCAGTAAGCCTGGTAAGTTACAGGGTTGCCAGCATCAATCATGGAGGTTTGCCCTCACACCCTGGTGAGGTGTCATATGTATTCAAGGGGAGTGGTAACATGCTCTGAGTCCACCGTTAGTGACATCAGAGCTGTGCCAGGTTCCTGAGGTATATAAGGCACAGCACTGTCCAAAGTGAGTGTGTTCTACAAGGTTGAGCAGAGCAGAAGGCCAGAGTGTACTAGTGAAGTAACTAGTGACACAGCTCTAATTCAAAGGCCAGCAGCAGCAAGGCTGGCTGGGCCTACACTGTGTCCAGGGACCTGGCACAGGAGGTGATCTCCCTGAGGGGAGAGGTGATTCCACTTCATTAAGAGAGCAGACCTTTCAAAGGGAAGTACCAGCCAAGATGAGCGGCTGAGTTGCTGGCTGTGAAGGGCAGTCTGCCCATACCATCATCAATAAAGATGCCCTGTTTCACGACAACCCCACTGTGTGAGTGTGAAGTTACTCCACAGCAGAAGGCACCACCAGGAAGGAGTTCCTCATCAGAACCATTTCCTTGCGGACGCAGAGATCCTGTATGATCATGTGGTTGATATGTGGTCAATAGAGCTATTAGACTAGACCAGTGTTGCTCAAACTTCATCCTCAAGGGCTACCAACAGGCCAAGTTTTAAGGATATCCCTGTTTCAGCACAGGTGGTTCAATCAAAATAACAGAGCACTGATTAAGCCCCCTGCGCTGAAGCAGGGATATACGTAAAACCTGGTCTGTTTTGTAGCCCTTGAGGACGGAGTTTGAGCACCACTGGACTAGACAATGGCCTATTATTGCTGATAAATATAGCTGTTTGCAACACAAAAAAAATATATGTTAGGTGGCTAATACATGTTGTCTACTTCTTTTATAATATGAATAAAGCAATGGAAGGGATAATAAATTTGATGTCATAAAGAAGAAGCATACTGTAGGTTCTAGAAATACACTGCTATTAGAAACCTATGGATTCATAGAAATTACATATCAAACAATGAGCCAAAAAGTACTTCATGTAGAGTCCTTTTGATGAAGGTTTCAGAAAATATGCTAATTAATGGCACCATTTGGTGGAAATTACAATATTATATTTTGTGAAAATATTGTCAAATTTAACAGCAATGTCTCCAGCTTTTTCCTTTAAAAAAAAAATGATAAAAACATTGGCAAATGATTTCTAAAAGATACCACATTGAACTTTTTTAAATTGCACCGTAAATAGGCCATACCACTTTCATCATATAGGCATAGGTTGACAGACTAAAAGGCTTTGAAAATTACAGCATCAAAACAACATTTGAAACAGCTATGTTTGCATGAAAGCAAGATTGTCGTCCATACTGTATGAACATAAAAAGTTTGTTAAATGTTTACCTATGCTTGACCACAGTTTACTGTTATTACCATAATTATAAAATCTAGTCACACATGCACTAAAGAACATTAAATGAAGTCACATGAAATAGTAATGGAGCTGTTTAAATAGCCTTTCATTATTTGCATCAGAAAGCGATTGTTTATGAAGGTGCAGTGCAGTATTGACTAATCTTTTTTTTTTTTTTTTTTCTGGCAATAAAACTTTTCTGTGTTTATTTTTATTTGACTATGGAGGCAATTACAGAGTGCAAGAAAGATTGCAACGTGAGTTTTTTCATCTCTGCAATCACCATTTTGTTACAAGCAATGATTTTAATTTAAATAGCCTTTCTGTTTTGAAAGTATTCTAAAAAAAAAAAAAAAAAGGTACTTTGGAGAAAATCACTTTTAAATTGTCCAATGATTACATTTATATTATGATATGTGGCAGATTTATTTATTTAATTTATTAAACTTTTTTTTTTTTTAAGCAGGGGAACACTTTTCCACCCAGAAAGAACACATTTTAGAATATAGTGACCCATGTGTCACTACTGAATATATTTTCATCTCACCCACAACCCACAAATTACCATATGACTTTAAAGTACCTCCCAGTGACAGGTGCCTGGCAGATTTATTTATTCTGAGATTTGCATACCGTTTACCGTCTAAACCATTACTGTATATTGATTAATAGAAGCATTGCTTCCATCATAAGGTATTTTATAATAGACATATATACTGTATCGCTTAAAATAAAAATATTTGTATATAGTGATGACATTGAACAAAGCACTGTGCTGTGCTAAGGCCAAGATCCACAAACAGTATATTTAGCATGCCTTGACTCCTATACAAACGAATGGGAGTAAAGGTGTTTCAAAGCTTAGCACCCTTTTGTGAATCTGGGTATTAGGCTTGGTCCCCGCTGGCTGCTGCAGCGCTCGCTATGGCAGGCGCTGCGGGGACAAGAGCTGCCCTTCAATAGGGCCAGGCCCGCTGTGAGGGGGCGAGTTTTTGAGGCACACATGAAAATTGAGATTGGAACTAGCGACAGAGCGCTAGGCCACACACCCCAGTGGCTCAGTCAATGAGGGCGAACCTGCCGGGTGACATAATGGCTGCTCCCCCATCACGACCCCAATGTCTTTTCCCCTGCAGCTCACTGCAGACCGGGGGAATTGGCTGCCCGCGCCGTCAGCCTTGCAGGCGCGCATACAGTGCAGGCAGTGGGGCCGTAGCCTTAGACTTTACAGGCGCACTAAAAAAAGCTGTTGCAAAGAGCTTATCATTTAATTCTTCATGATGTAGGCACATGGATGCCTTAAAATCTAATTATTTGTGCCGGAGGCATGATGATGCTATATGCCATTACCACATCATCATTCCTTTGCATATGTCAATGAGAGATTAAGGATATTTCAGAGGCACAGCTGTATCTAAATTGATGGTACCTAACTTGATCAAATTCTTTTTGCATCAATTTTATTCACAATACATTTAACAAGACTAGCCACAGCATTACTAAATATTTTTTCACTTTATAAAAAGCGTATGCCAAGTGTATGGAAAATTTTCTGAAGACTTTATACAAAGCTTGCTCAGACTTTACAAAACAGCTGTACAAGCAAGAAAATAAATAAATCCCCAGATAACTAAAGCTAACTTATTTTACTATTTATATGGACATCATGAACTAACTGTGCTGGAAACATTCATGGGCTTTGTATAGATTCCATGCAAGTTTTTTCAAACATTCAACGTCCATGGGCAGTTTAACATGCTATGCCAGAGGTGGCTAATCCCAGTCCTCAAGGGCCAGCAATAGGTCAGGTTTTAAGGATATCCCTGCTATCGCACAGGTGGCTCAGTCAGTGGCTCAGTCAACTATTGGTGGCCCTTGAGGACTGGAGTTGGCCACTCCTGTGGAATGTGTAATGATGTTACAACTCGCAATAATATACAAGCAGCAGTGGTTATATCCATACAAAAACGTTTGGAGGGGTTTATTTTTAAAAGCTATATGTATAGAAAAGTAGAGCTCCACTCAGCACCACCTAAGGAAGTATTCTTATGGTAAACTTTCTAATAAAATAGATTTTTTTAAATCAATGTAATATTACAGTTCATGTATACCATGAGTCCTGGGTATTCTATGAGGGCAGCCAGAATGTAGGCAGTCAGAGTGACTCTGCTGTGATGGCCTCCTTGAAGCTGAGTGTTTAAAACTCTTCCTGGTTCCCAGAATTCCCCATTGTTCTTCTGATGTTTCAGAAGCCATGTTAGTGTTTTATGTAGCACTACAGGGTCGACTAATATAAATGAACGTGCTCTTAAAAAGCACCGTAGGACAAATGCTGATAACCTGAAAAAAAGAGTAGACACGTTATATTCATTCAGTGATATCAATTATGTATCATTTTCTCGATTCTCCAAGTCCTCACATCCATTATACATTAGGGTCTGCAATTATTAAATAGTGTCAGCCTTGAGGGACCTTACTCCCAGTTGAAATGAACGAACAGTAAGTGTTATATGATATTGCAGCACTTTGTAAAAGTGAAAATCGCAAATATTTCTCATGCACTTCTTCACATATGTTTCTTTATATGCATAGTAACCAAAAAGGAGTAAAGTGATGAATACTTAACAACTTGGCTGAGCCATACACATTAAAATATAACTCTATTGTTACATTCTTAACAATTGTTCTGCATTTGTACAAAACGAAGCATATCAACGATGAAGTACACTGTATTTGTCTAGGAATTCTACCTGGCTCCCAGTCTCCCAAACAGCGTTAACCAGTCCAGGTATTTCAATTAGAATAAGAACTTTAAGACACACAAAACTGGCTGGGGAATATGGAGTGCGGCTGGAAAGATGACATCAGTTATTTCCCATTATCAACTCAAGATGTCACACGATAACCACACATTTCTTGCATACGGTATTTGGAGCTATAAAACAAGTCAGGTGAAATCTATTTGAGCAAATTATATTTACATTTTGTTGTTAGTGCATGAAGGTTTACTTGGGGTGAACCAAATAGGGATACATATATAAGCTGGGTTTCTGAAACACAGACGTATTTAGCGTTACAAATTATCCAAATGTAAAAATTTTATTTATAGGGCAAAAGAGTGAAAACTTAATAGTAAAATCACCACTGCTGTACCATGTACTTCCAGAAGGATCATTGTTTCCAAAAGCACTGAAAGACCCATCCTCCCTTTGGTAGATAAGCTCTCTTTGGTAACCTAAAGACACACAGAAATGTTGTTATTAGATGGACCCCATTTGCTGTCATGATTACATTATGAAATGTTTTGTTTATTAGTAACAACCAAAGTTACATGATAAATGTGGCCCATATAAAAAACATTGCCTTTGGGTGCACATATTGAACTATTTCCCTAAGCTAACATTAGACACAAAAACATTGCGTTACTAATATAATAATTACAAAATAAAAACAATACTGAAAATGTTTGGGTTGTTTTTGCACAACTCACTGTAGTCTTTCATAAAAAAAATGTTTTGTAGTGTTTCTGTCAATGCCCTTAAGAAATGTTTAACTTGATTTATCCATTTAAATAATTTCTTATAACTGAATATATGCAATGCCTAAATGCACTAAGTAAGTGAAAATCAGCATCTTCTAAAATGTGCTGTGCTAAATGTTTAGTCATCAAAAGGAACAGCAGTGCATGAAAATGATATTACTCAGCACTCCATATCTAAACTGTGTTAACACTAACCTTTGCACTGTATTTAGATAATAGACATTATTTATTTGTAAACATATAAAAAAAATAGATATGGAATGATATGTTTTACTTAACATACCTTGTTTCATAAATGAAACCAGTTTTAGAGTATTTTCTTCATTCAGTTGTTTGGTATTGGTTAAGTATTCCATAATAAAAATGTTGGGAGCCAATTTGATCATGTTCTGTTCACCACAGCCATAAGGTATCTGGATTAGTGACTCTATGCTACTGAGGGAAGGTCCAAGGATATCACCTGAAAAACAGAACTTAATTAAGCACATCAAAAGCATACTAAGGGGTTTATATATCAAAATAGAGAAAGGCGAGGTTAGACACACAGCTCTGTTTTACAGCAGAGTTGCAGCATGTGTAAGAACAATTTATTACTGTACATTTAATGCCAAATTTTATACTTGCTCCGTTTCAGAAATAGAGGATCTTAGGGGGTAGATAAAAGGCAAAAAGAATGATCCACAGAGACACAGAATGTGAGACATCACATTATTATCTGTATATAATCTCTCCCTTACTGCCACTACTGACAGCAAAACATTTTCATACGACAGTGCAGTGTCAAAATGCCCCAGGTTTCTTTCCAAAATTGCATACATACAACTGCAGCGGCCATTATTCAAACAAATCACGGCTCTGCTTTTTTGTGCTCTGCTCACGCAGCATGAACGCGGCCAATCGCCCCAGGTAACCGCGCTTATCGCGATTGCTTTGTTTGAATTTCATGGATTCTGTTTCTTTGGGTGCAATGAAATGAATGAATTGTAATGTGTACAGTACTGCGCTACTGTGTCAATTTAAGGTGTTTAAAAACCAGAACTCTAAAATGCCATTTTCTGCACTCGCCGCACTCGCGTCTTAAGGCAGGACATTTGGAAGACATCCCACGTCATGGCATCGGTATTCTGATGTACACAACGCGTGAAGTGTTTGAATAATGGCCGCTGCAGCTGTAGACACCTAAGTCAGTTTACTAACCATAGTTTGTTTTAGGTCAAGATTCACTAAATGGTGCTAATATTTAGCGCATCATACAGTAACTCCCATTAATTTGAATGGTAGGAAAAGCATGCTAAAGCTTAGCACTCTTTTCTGAGTCTGGTACTTTGTGTTATTATACTGTATAGTGTTCCAAAGATACTTTAAAAATATATACAATTGTGCACAACTATTTACAGTATATTACAGCATTTTTTAGATTGATGCATCAATTCAGGCACACCAGTTAAAGACTCTAGCTTTACCCCAAAAATATTGGTCCTCAATCCTAGATGATACAATAAGTAAATACAATCAGAATAAGAGATCTATTTGCAATGATTTTTGTGTAATAGCATCATACTGTAAAATGTGTTTATATATGTTTGTGTGAATTTACATGGAATTGTAAAACATACAGGACACCTACAAGCTCCTATTGAACCCCCAAAATCAGACTTAGAACTATGCAACTAATTTTGACAGATTTATTATAAATCATTCTTCCTGGTAATGCACAGGTTATTAAGAATTTATATTAGTGTTAGGGACCCTTGAGATGTGGTCTGCCGTGTAGTGGCTCAGGGGCTTACAACAATTTGGCCAAAATGTTAGACTAAAAGACCATTTTATTTAATAGATATCTATACATATATATTTAGGCACTGTACCATGTATAAGTTTCACTGGATGTGCACTGAGTTCTGTCTGTGTTTTATGTTCTGTCTCTGGTTTTAAATTTACATGGAATAACACACAAAATAACACACCAAACAGTAGCTGAAGGAGTGTCCAAATGAGTAAAGACACAGGCTGAAAGCACCTAGAAGAGCAGTAGAGCCTGGTTCAAACCCCAACTCTGTGGTGTCCCAGACACCAGCATTAGGTTTTAAGCTCTACAGAAAGATGAATACAAAAGAACAGGAAACCTAATTTCCAAGCACTCAATCATTGAAGATGATTTGTGAAATAATTACAATTGTTTAATGTCAACAAATGAATATAAAAAAATGGGTGTTGAAATCAGACAACACTTGTATAGTGACTATGGTCGTTGTATTAGTACTATATAAATGCTTACGATCATACAAAAATGTATAATTGATGACTAGGGTAAGACAACATATAAGATTCTATGAATATAGAGAAGCCCTAGTAGAGGTACAGGGGGAAGGGTAAACACACACACACACATATTTACTCCCTGCTAGAAAATGTACAGGTAAATCTTATTCCATGGTCTTGACACGATGAATAATGTCTCATATCGTGGCTCTCATACACATTGAAGCAATAAAGTAATGTTGCAACAATATTATATTGTAAAAAACACACTCCTGCATCTGCACTGATCTAGTAGGCTATCGGTGCGGAAGTCAATGGAGGTGTATAGTGTCACAATAAGAGTGTTATTCTTTGATCTGAGGTTCAGTAGCTACTTGTAGAAGAAAGCACACTCCTCCATCTGCGCTGATCCTATGAATTTTATCAATGTGGATGTATGCAGAGAGGTGCTATAAAGCTTGAAGTATATGCTTTACTTAGTTCAAAGCCGCAAGTCAAATCAACTCTGCAGCACACTCATGCATCCACACTGATCATGTAGTTCACATCCGTGTGAATGTCAGTACAGAGGTGCAATTGAACAACACTGTAGCTGGTGGAGATCAAAGTGAAGATCTATTTGTAGCTTAATTGATGGCACGCTCCTGCATCTGCGCTGATCGTATAGATTATATCAGCGGTGATGTCAATGGAGAAGTGTTTATAACAACCTAGATTGCTCTCTAGGACGTGTACTAAAAATTGATAGAATAAGCTTCTTTCTCCCAAAAGCAACCATTGATAGCAGGGTCAGAGGATCGGTGTCGGGTCCCCAAATACAGAGCGCTCTGCTCTCAATAGTATCCCCGGTAAGAGCGCTACAAGTAGATAAGTGAATACATATTTCCTGTTCTTTTGTATTCATTTAGTATTACCTAGTGAGCACCTCACGTTCAATACTTAAGCAGTAGCAGGGTAATTTTTGTGTTGCAGCTCTACAGAGAGGACGTACAGTACTATGCCTACAAAATTCTATGTACAGTGCTGGTTACACTGTCAGCACTATATAGGAGAGAAAACAATGTGTTATCTCATAAAACAATATTTTTTTATGGTACTACTTTTGAATAACGCGCCAGTGTTAATGCAACATATTGCATAGATACCTTCGGTGAAATGATGCCTGCTACATGTACATGTAATCCAATCCCAAGGTGAGTCATTAAGTGTTACAGATGCAGCCACCAGTATTAGAACACTTGTACCTGAGAAATTCTTGGAGATTCTGGGGCAGTCTCACAGTAAATGCCTCAACATTGATGCAACATTGCCTAAACATTTCTGTTAGATTCTTAATGGCCCATCAGATTAATACAGGGAGGGGTCCCTGCACTCCCATTCAAACTGAATGGGAGTGCAGGGACCCTGCTGTGTTAATCCGATGGGCCATTAAGAATCTCACAGAAATGTTGAGGCATTTACTGTGAGACTGCCCCAGAATTTAAAAGGCAAGAATTCTAATACTCGTGGCTGCATCTGTATGAGTTTATCAATATTCTAAGAACAAACAATATGATTTGTTTTTACTACTAACTTTCAATTAGTGTTTAGCAATCTCTTTGGGTCTCGTGAAACTACCAACTGCAAGAAATCCATTTGAATAGATTTTATACAACTACAGTAAGTAAAATTCATCATACTACTTCCTGAGGCATACTCTATCCCACAATGAGAAGCCACTTTACCTTTTATTTCAACATTGTCCCTTATTGCCTCTAGAATGTAAGCTCTCAGGAGCAGGGCCCACATTACCATCTGTTTCTGTTTGTGCTTGTTTGCCCTTATTTGTATTTGTAAGTCATTCTGTTTAAGTAATTTATATCACTCTGTACCCCCGCTGTACTACACTTCGGAATACAGTACATTGGTACTTTACAATAATAATAATAATAGATATTATTATTATTAATAATAATAATACTAATAATAATACATCACTCCCCAGCTCATCACACTTAATTATCTTTTAATCATCTTTTCTTGCTAATTTTTGAAACCTATAAAGCACATTACCATGTCAAATGTACTTTAGCATTGGAAAGGAGATGGAAAAATAAAAGATAATGTTTCAGTTGAATGCAGGCACATTTTGTTTTCTCTATTCATAGCTGTAATGTAGCTCATGAATTGCATAGGATATGCTATTATCCTTACCAACAACAGTGATAGATGCCTTTTCACTGCCACTTACTACATCAGGAGGGAATGTAAAATTCAAAGTCTTTGAAATGGTTTGTGGCTTATTGTTGATCAGTTCCAAAAGTAGAGACTGTGAATAAGAATGTTCTATTCCTTCAGCCTGTCAAAATAAAGGAATATTTGAACATTATCTGTAAATGCAGAAAATCATCTAGAAGTACATGTTGAATTTCCACATACATAGACAGAAACAAAAAAAGCTTCGGAAATATGATATATTCTAAAACTACTGTAGGTTAGGGGTCTACCTCAAGTATGGTTAAAGTTTGTACAGTTCTGTATATGTAGAGTAATGGGTCTATGATCAACCCATAAGCCTTCCCATATTCATTATAGATTTTCCATAAATTCACAAAACTGGACTTAGACATTCATGCCTTGCTAACATTTAGCAAAGTCGTCAACATTTGCTAATATTTGCCCAAGCATTGTCATTTCATTATGCATTAGAAATTCGCCAGAAAGATTACTGTCCTCTAAAAATGTGATAGATTTTTTCTTACTACAGAAAATAACACTGGGTCACATTTTTAAAAAAAATGTTTCATTTGCATATACAGTATATATTATTTTGGGTTTATCCTTAAATTACACTACACTATAACTCTGCTATGGAATCCGTTCATACATGATATCCATAGTGCACAAATTTTCTATTCTTCTTTATTGTTTTAGTTTCTTTTCAAACCACCTCAATGCTTTTTTTTAATCAGTTGTATACATTGTAATTATCATTGTTTTGGAAACATGAAAAGAAGGTATTGTATTAATGCCTTCAACATCTTAATAGGTTTAAATGAAAATGCTCTAAGGTTATAAGTATTTTAAATCAATATTTAAGAGAAATAAGGGGTTAAAAGATCCTAATGCAGTTTCTGAGCAAATATAGGTAGATTCGTTATGATCAACTCTGTTCAAAGCAGCATTGTGGTTTCTCCAGTTTTTTTTATAGATATATTATTTTACCATTTAATAACATATTTTAAAGTTACTTGTAGACTTACCTATCACAAATATATGCTTTGGTAAAGGCGTAACTCGAGCCCAAATAATTTGTTCAAATCATCGATTCTAGACCAAGGGAGTTCCTTCTGCATAACTACATTTATCATGACTCTGGGAAGCTATTCGATTTTCTTAAATTTTGTAGCCCTTTTTTTGAGAATGCAAATTGCCACAATTAGGGAAGATAGTAGTGATATCATTGTACTATTTTTCTTTCCATCAGCCCCATCCACTACCACTGAACTTTTTTCATACAATAGATCAGGGCTGTACAAACTTCTTGAGCTGCGCCCTCCTGCCCGGGAGCTGCAGTGTTTGCGCCCCCCTCTACAAGCACTGGGGCGTCAAATGACGTCACGGCTCATGCGACGTCACTTGACCCCGCCGCGTCATTTGACACGTCACCGAAGACCCGGCTGACACCAGGTAAGGGAGTTACAGAGGCCTCACGCATCCCCCGGCATTGGAAGACCGATATTTACAAATACTTATAGCCTGATGTGGTGTATGTTCTAAGGCACTTTTGGAACAAATTGCATATTTTTTGTGTTGTGCCTCTCTGTGTCAATGTATCAAGGACTTTACTTTAGTTTATCTTTCATTATGTATACCCCAGGAAGTTTGTGTTTTACTTGTCCTCAAAGGCGTATAAGGCCTATATTCCCTCAGTCACCGTAGTTAGGCCGGGCAGAAATCTTTTTGATGGGATAGTCCCTCTGCATTTCTGTGTTTACTGACTCTCTTGTGCCTGATGACAATGGGCATGGAGGCATCCATCTGGACAAAAAAACTATTAGAGTAGCGGTGGTGGCTAGCACGGGGACACTTGTAAGGGCAGCCATCAGAGCTTGGAAGTGACCTCACACACAGGAGACCAGTTCATCTTGAGAGCAATTTTTTTCATCAAGTCTGTCGGTGTATTGGCTATATTACAATATTGAATACTTCGTTTATGGTAGTACCCTGTGATTGACAGGAAAGCTAGAACTTGCTTCTGAGGCTGAGAGGTTGGTCTTTTAAGGATTGTCTCTATCTTGGCAGGCTCTGATCTTAGCTGTCCCTCACACACTCGATATCCAAGGTAATGAACCTCTGCCATCCCCATCTAGAACTTATCAGGCTTAATTGTCAGTCCAACAGAACACTACCTAAATATTTAGAGTGTCACCCCAGGTCTAGCTAAAACAGCTTAATCGTCCAGGAATAATCTAGCAAAGCCTAGCATTACAGTAAATGATTGGCTAGTGTATTGTGTACACCTGGGTAATGTGTCAGGTGTATTAACCCCAAATGGCATGACAGTGAATTTGTACAAACCAAATGGGGTGATAAAGATTGATTGATTGTGAGACTTGACTGAGATCCATCATGGTTAGATACTGAGCCCCAGTGAGCTGGTGAAGTAGCTTGACTTCCTTGGCATAGCGTAAGTGTTGGATACCGCCTAATCTCTACCATTGGTAGTGTGACAAAAATCTATTGGGCGTTCTAACTTTTGTCTTGGTCTTTTTACAGTATTCCGACTCTCCCTCTGAGTTTCCAGACATCAGCTCAGCCTCCAAGCTCTTAGGGCAGAAAGAGCTCTTCTGAGACAGCACTAGGCTGCTTTAAATACCTGTCTCTTTAATTTATCAGAGCAGGTGAGAGAAACCAGACCTCAGCACAAACCCTGGCCTAGATTCCTCACCTATTAGTTTTAGCTATCCTCAACTGCAGAGTGGAGCAACGGCCCCACCTGCTCTATGAATGTTTCCCCCCAGGGACCCCTTAACACAACTTACAAATACACTTAGTGATCTGCTCATTTATATAGAGCATTTCCTTGGGGTTGTTCCAGTAATTGATACAAAACCTAGTAGTATCATCCTGTTTTTGGATCAAGACAACAGGTACAATAAGGAGTGCATGGATGGGCAAACTTTGACCTTTTTGGAATTAATCTGGGTTCGAGAAAAGTTGTCTCTCAATATATTATTTTTAATTAAATTATGCAAAAAATGTTACTAATTGAAAAAAAACATTTGCTTAATTTTGTGAACCTTCCACTGTGAAAACAAACATTCGACTAATTTTGCAAAGATACCCTTAAAAATGATTTAGGTGGAATTGCATGCTTTTGCATGGTTTTTGAATAACAAAAAGATTGGAATTAACTTTCTGGCCTATCATAGAAATAAATAAAAGTTTGTCTGAATGTTCCAGGGGCTGAGAATTACCCCCAATGCCATCAATTTATCCATCTTTTTTTTAATGCAATGGTGCACCTCCACCAAAAAACGGTAAGCAAGCAGCCTCTTAGCACCAGTAGCTCAGCTAGGTATATCCTACCTGGCCTTCCCGTGAAAAGCATACTGTACGGTACTCCTTTCATCTGCTCACGATGAGTCGCAGTTAGACTTTCCTCCAGGTCCACCTGATCTCTTGAGTCCGTCCTCTTAGCCCCCACAAAGAGATCAAGCAGGGCCATTCTGTCCTCATTCCTTGGTCACTGATCACCGACTGTCCATGCTCATGGGAGGCTTTCAGCATATTTATGTGGAATGTCCACTGTTTCATCATCCATGGAGATGATGGTCTCATTTAGGTGCCTTAACACTGTGTACGATCCAACCCAGGTGGCTTGGAGCTTGTTATAGCATGTGGGCACCAGGACAAGTACCTACTGGCCCTCCCTTAAATTCCTATCTTGGGCAGTGCAGCAATACCAGAACTTCTGTTTGGTCTGAACTGCCCAGAATTTGACCATCCTGGTGTTCCCTAAGCCCCCTTCAAATTATCCTGGTAATAGTTGAGCAGCCCCTGAATCTGCCGACTGTATCGTAGCTTGAAGAGGGAGAACCCAGTGACCTCCTGCAGCACCTCCTTATAAGAAAAGGGGTCTTGCAAGTTGCCCACCCAGTCTCCTGTCTCTGCCTTCACAAATACCTGAAGCATTCACTACAGGGTCCCATTGAACTGTACACACAGCTCGGTAGTCTGGGGATTGAAGGGAGTAGTGCAGAGCTGCCTTAACCCAAACTGGACACTGTGACACGAACTGGGTGCACTGGTCTAAAAGGTTCTCACTAGGGAATCCTATCCTAGTGGATATATTATTCATGGCATCTGCTAGAATCCTGGCCCTCAGTGAGAGAGCTATTGCCTCTGAGCGTCATAGTCCACTAAGGTCAGGATATATAAATTACTAGTCTGACTGGGGATAGATAAAGACCCCACTATGTGTATGGTCGCCCTTTAGGTTCACCAGTTATCAGCAGTGTCCTGTCTACCCCCTCTCTGGAAGGTATGACAAGTGCAGCAATAATTAGACACCACCTGGGATACAACCCAGCCATTTGGGACAGGCAGTAATTCTTTCTGGTCACTCTCTGATGCCCTTCCAGAGGGTTTTCTTGAGCAAGCTGAAGCAGGTATTCCCTATTTGTGTCTGATGGAACAGTGTCCGATAAAGAAGACCCCACACAACTAGAGGATATGTTTCTATCTTGGCTCCAAGGGGACTGCTTGTCAAAGGGCCATAGCCTTACTGGGTCAAGATTGGTCTGCTGGGTGGCAAGTCTCCGCTACACCCCCATGTCGGGCATGAACTTCCTTGTCTCCTGGGTGCCTTCTCTTCTTAAAACTCCAAGCATGTTAAGTTCCTATTTCTATGGGGAGAAAGCATAGTTTGTGAGCCCATCGTTAAGAGGGACCTGAGCAGCTTGACTGGGTGACCAGGCTAATGTAGCATGTGTCCATCCTGAGCTTGTTAACCAGTAGCACAACTACATGGAGTCTTTCCATTGCCCTCACTTTCTGGAAGTCCCTTACCACTATCCACTGAAGGACTATGCAAGAACATACTATTCAGTCTGCAGGCCCTATCCCTAAGACCTGGAAAACTGCCAGAATTGTCCCAATCTTCAAAAGTGGGGATAAAAACACTGTCTCAAACTACAGGCCAATCTCTCTTCTCCAAATACTATCCAAAGTCATGGAGAAATGTGTTCACTCCCAAGAGATTACTACACCAAGACCAATTTCCTTAGCCAATTGCAATCTGGCTTTCGCCCCAAACACTCCACGGTAACAACCATCCTAAAAGTTCGCAATGAGATCCAGTGTGGAATGGAACTGGGACAACTTACTGTTGCAATATTCCTAGATTTTGCAAAGGCTTTTGATACTGTTGATTATGTTATCTTGCTAAACAAACTCCAGTGCTTTGGAGTAGGGAAGCATGCTTTAAACTGGTTTCATTCCTACCTATCAGAAAGATTCCAACATGTGTTTATCTCGGGCAGTAACTCTGACTATAGGATATCACCCTACAGCTTGTAAGGGAGCCTCAATACACGTACGCAGATGACACAATCTTATATGTCCACAGCTCTAACCTCTCTGACCTTGGACACTTACTTCAATCTGACTTTTTGAGACTTGAAAACTGGATTTCCCAAAATAAACTGTTTCTAAACACTGACAAGATTGTAACAATGGTATTTAGGACCAAAGCTACATTTCTCAATCTTCCAATGAAGGAGCTACAAATCATTACCAACTCTAATACTATCTTAGCCCCTGTTACTAGTTTGAAATATTTGGTCTTATGGTTTGACACCCATTTAACATTTGGGTTGCACATTGATACCCTGATATCTAAAACCTATGCCAAACTAGGTGTACTATATAGGAACAAATCCTCCTTAAGTCTGCTGTTCAGAAAGCGCAACACACAGCAGATGCTAATGCTAATTGTAGCCTATGGGACATAATACATGACACGGCACCCCAAACTCACCTTGGCAAACTTGATACCTTCTACAATTCAATATGCCATGTTGTACTCCAATGCAAATACAACACACATCACAGCAAAATGCTTGAAGAACTAGATTGGTCATCACTTGAGTCTAAGTGCAAAGTTCATCTTTCCTGTCTTGCCCTCAAATACTTTCTATGCAAGCTACCCGTCTACCTGAACAAGCACCTCACCCCTACCACATGCAGCACTTATCATCTGAGATCTCACTCCAAAAGACTGTTCATGGTCCCAAGGTTCAACAAAGAGGCCGGCCGCTCCTCCTTCTCTTAACGTGCACCCCACAACTGAAACAGTCTACCGGACACTCTCACTGCCATTACCAGTCTAAGTTATTTCAAAAGTAAAGCTGTCTCATATTTTAATTTAGTCTGTAACTGTTATATCCGGCTATAATATATAATCTTTAACTGTACATGCAATGTCTTGTATATACAGTAATGTACTGGATAACCCTTTTCACTTAATGTAACTATGTATTTGTAACCATGTATTTGTCATTATAACGCTGTGACCAGGACTTACAGTACTTAAAAACGAGAGGCAACTCTCAATATATTACTTCCTGGTAAAATATTTTATAAATAAATAATACTAAATACGTAAACATAGGAAGGATCTTAATCCAGGGATACATCTGATTACCATTACTGGAGTCTGGAAGGAATTCATTTTTCCCCTTAGGAAACGTAATTCAATAATGTTTCAATGGGGTTTTGTATTTGCTTTCCCTGGAATCACTATACTTTAAACACAAATATAGGATGAGTATCTCCATCGTCTAAATTTAACATAGATTGAACTTGATGAACATGCCTCTTTTCAAATTAATCTATGTAACCAAGACAACTGGAATAATTAACCAGTCTCCGTTGGCTACAAGAATATTTGTAAACTTCTAAGACTTAATCCATGGTTACCAGCTCAGGGTGAACAAGTGTGATAGAAGTTACTGAGTCCCTCTATCTTTTGGTAGGCGTGAGGGGGTAGAAGGGGGGAGAGGCCTACCATGGCCAGCTGCATATGGTTCAGCCATTTATTTCAAGCTGTGAGGCTCATAGGGCTCTTCTCTTGGGTTGGTCCTCTATTGCAGGTTTGGGAGTGGGCTCTTGGGCTTGGTGTCACTCCTGGAAAGGCTGAGGCCTTATGAATACAATGCACCATGAAATGCCAATCCTCTCGAGTTCCTAACCCAACAGAGGCCACAGGGAAAACATCAGCAAAGTGGACTTCTCTCACAGGGGTTGTAAACCAGGTTTGTCCCCATGTCCCTAGGGAAGCCACACTGGTGGCACCTTCTCTTGTACCAGAACTTTGTGGATCAGCTGCAGGATGTAAGGGCTCCTTTTTGTGCTGCTCCACTTGGCCCTGGCAGTGTGATCTGGATGGCTAGCTGGCCATAAAACCATGTCAAAAATGTATAAATCTACTACTGACACTTTCTATTACACTCAAGGAAATACATACAGTATATTTTAAAGACTGCAACAGAACAGAAATCTTAATGCTCCAACTTCTAGGTCAATTCTTCTAATTTTGTTAATATTACATTTAAATTATATTGGTTAAAACTAAAGTCAATAAATGAGCTATTCATCAAAGCGCTATAACATTTTAGTTGTTCGGTGCCATTTCAGCATGTTCTAATTTTGGTAAATAAGGGTGAAATACATTATTTAGAATACATTTAAAATGATTTGTCTTATTAATTGTAGTAGCTGTGAGTTTGTCCTTGTAGAACCGCATGGTTTGATGTGGTCATAAGTTGCAAATTAAAACTTGCAAAAAATATGTATTCTGTATTACAAATCACATTGTTTAAACTGCTTCTATAAAAAAAAACGTATGGTTAAACAGCCAATTCGCTTAGGATTGTATGAGCTTTTGAAGCGGAATGAGGTGGTCTTACCTCCCTCCAGTGCCTGAAATATGAATTTTAGTAGGAAGAGGAGATCTACCAGGTATGTCATGTGTGCTTCTTTTTCTGAAAAAAGCACACTGAACTGACAACCATAAAGTGGAAGTGGTCTGTTTTTAAATGAAGCTAGTGGAAGGAGTTCAAAAGTATGCTGTGACAATAGTGTTTCCCAGCATCTGATTTAATTCAATGCAAGAGCTGATAAATATCTGAGGTTGTGGAACCTGGTCCTGTTGGGCCTGACACCAGTATCGCCTTCATCACAAGGGCCCTTAGACTTGACAGTATTGGTCTTAAAGAAATGTTTTAGGAGGTGTGGGGTGTGACTCATTTAAATATACTTTGCATATCACATTTGCATATATTCCAGGTACCTTGGTGTGCTCCTTTTTGAGCACAAGTCTCTCTCCCTAAGTTATTTGAATCATTCCATGGCTCTCCTCCACACTCAAACTTGTATCTAACAGAAGTAATGCAAATAACAGTTGCTTTAAATTGCAGAGATTAAAAACATCACACGTTTAGGGGTAACACCTTTATCAGGTACAGTAACAAAATGGGATATAAAAAGGGTATGGTTTTCACTATTTTTTAACTGTCCGTGACGAAGGGGTTACCCCCGAAATGTTGTGTGATCTTTTTCATCTCTGCAATTAAAAGCAAATATTATTTGCATTACTTGTGTCAGATTCAAGTTTGTACTGAGTGCAGAGGAGAGCAGTGGATTGATTTTATGTGATTTTGGACAGCTGGTCACTACCTTTCTCTTTACCAGCACCATTGAATATATATTCCATTGAAAGGACAAAGCCACTGATTGGTTGAGTGCAGAAATTCCAACAATACGTGGACTCATTTGTCCATATGTTATTTAAAGGGAAGTTTGAGGGGCTATATATACTGTGTATACAAAGGGGGACAATACTAAATTGAACAACTCCTCCTGGTCCACCTCGTCCTTTTCCTAATCCTCCCATGCGAGAAGGGTTTAGAGATTAGCAAAGCATGCAAATCCGATCAGAAAGTACTCTTTCTGCACGGATTGGCACAACTCGGGAGCTAAAGTACTACTATAAAATAGGCCCCTAAAAGTATAGGATAGAACAGAGTATTTTGAGTAAATGTATGCCCTTTCACTATCATAGTTTAAACTCAGGCTGATGGTAATATAATTAGTCATCAGTATGGATGGGCAAATTTGTGCGTTTGTAATCTAGAGTTAAACTTCAGAACAAATATTTGAACCAAATCCAGAGCTAGACTCATCCACAGATTCATTTTTGTTAATATGCAGTAACTGTGCCAGTTATATATTCATCTTTTCTCAAAGTATCGCTTCATGTTCTCCCCTAACTGCTCAAATAACAATTATCTGAATGCTCACTTTTGCTAGCAGTGAAAAATTGATGTGCAGCACATTTATGTAGTTACACAAAGCAAAGATGTGTCAATATGGTGTGATTTCTGGAACAACACTCCAGTTTGAAGTGATATACTGTATACAGTACATACAACACTGTTGCAGTGAGAGTGATGAGTCACATAAAACAATTACCTTAACCAACAGTTTCTGAGTTACCGCATCTGAAGCAAGTGGGGATATTGCTTTCACTGTAATTGGAATCTTGCCCAGTTGAATCGGTCTGATTGGAAAGAAAACATTTTTTCCCTCTTGACTTGGCACTGATACAACCTGTTGACTTCCCGTTGAATTTGTAAACGCTAACTGAATTTGAAATGCATCACTTGTATAAAGGGTTACAGCAACCTATGAAAGAAAGAATGCATATGTCCAGATTCCTAGTATAATTCCAAAGTTCTGTTCTCAACATACATGTGAGATGAGACAAGCCTCCTCAACTGAACTGTTAGTATGATGAAAAAAAAGTAAATACATGTATTGCCAATGGATTTAATTTGAAAGTAGATTACGTTTTTAAATAATGATATATTTGCTAAGAAATTTTAATTCTACAGCATATCATTTACCATGCTTCAGGCAGCCCAGTTAGTTAGCAACTGTTTGGGGCTATGTACTGTAGCAAACTGAGACACCATGATTGCTCTTCAATGTTTTATCATTTTGCCTTTTAATTAGAGCAGTGAATGGTCTATATTTCGTAAACGTTTCTAAGTTAATATTATGTCAGAACATCTCAGATCCAGAAACATTCTCAACAATGGGATATCATGTCTGCATCAAATTAACATCTCACTACAACCACCACTTACAGCCCTTAGTGTATATCTTCCAATTGTATAATTTTTAAACACTTAACCCTGTACATTTAAATGTGATTTCCGTGCACAAAATTGGTAATTTATTTTCCAAGTTGTATTTAGGATTTTGGATAATGGACTGTAACTTTCAGAAAAAATTTTTTAAGAAACTTTGGAGTAGGACAATCCTAAAGGACAAGAGCTAATAAAAGGGATTTCTTGATACCTAAACTAAACAGTGCATGGGTGCTACATGATGTAGACTGTTCCCAGTCCAAGAAGGAAATGGTTAAAAAAAAATATCAGCGCAACCTCAGAATAAAACGAAAATAAATATCATGAAGTATGTCCAAAATTTTGAAAGCTTTCAGTTTTGATGTTGAGATATGCACTTACATGAAGTTAACAACAAAAGACAGAAAAGCCCAAATCTACATCCAATATGATAAAAAAAACACAGTGAAATACCTACAGTATATATTCTCTTGAAAAAGGGTCACTTAGTTAAACCCTTTGGCCAAAGCATTATAAGTCTGCAAGCCACATCAAGGCATGACCAAATTTGCAGGTCCTAACACTACCTGATTAAAATTTTCACTAATCCCCATATTTGGAGGGAGAATGATCACATTTGATCTGTCCAAACCCAGCAGCATGAAAAAGACCTGCTAACTTGGAAAGTGGGGAGGGTCGAGATTAAACCCTGGGGGGAGGGGCCACTAAGCTCCAAACAGCTGAGACCAGCTGGAAAAAGTTAATAAACACATGTTTATTAACTTACATGAAGTGCCCACACCACAGGCACATAAAGGTATCTTTAGTATTTCATCTCTGGGTTGCAGTTTCTTCATGGGATAATCCTATGTGAAAAAAACAGTGCACCATAGCAACTCACAGATTGCCAGTTCTTTTAGGCGTAGATACAAAGTTTTGGAGTCAGTGCAACAAAGGATCCCCTTCTCTCGTGTGTCCATCTCCATTAGTGTCTGAGGTCACTTCCGGGATTTGCCATTCATCCCTGATTCCAGTCCTCCATCACCCTATGCGTTTCACAGGCAGTTCCTGCTTCCAAGTTGCTAGGGTTTATCCCTGTTTTAAGCTTTTATAAATGTTTTTCACATTTGCACCATGAAGCTGCTCTGTTTTTTATCTCATATGATTATCTCATGTAGAAACTGCAAACCAGAGAGACGAAATACTAAAGTTACCTTTACGTTCCTGTTATCTGGGCACTTCATGTAAATGCATATCTCACCATCAATACTGAAAGCTTTAAACATTTTGGACATAATTCACCATATTATTTTTCTTTTATTCTGAGGTTGCGCTGATATTTTTGGGACTTTGGTGTTAGCTGCCATTAGTTAATTAAGTGTTTGGACCCCAATTCCATAATTGTAATATTGAAGTTGTTTGAATGCAGATAACATATTCAGTCGCACTTGAAAACTGCAGTATTTCAAGCTCTCTTGCTGCTGAGCTATTTAAGGCTAAGGGCCTTATTCAGAGAGGGTTGATAAAAAAAAATCAGCAGGGAATTTAAAATGACTGTTTTTTTGGCGTTGCTATCACGGTATTCAGAAAGGCTCGATTACCAGTGATAACAAAATGCCCAAAACGGGCGAGTTGCTGCCAGCGACAGCATCGAGCCTCTGAAAAAGCCTAAACCGGCGATTCATTTCTGCTGCAGAGAGAGCTGCTCTGAGAGAGCTGCCTCTGCCAGCTGAGATGTCGCCCGAAAATTATTTATTTAAATATATTTTTCTTTAATAGTGTAGAGGTGCAGGGGGTCTCCGGAGCTGAACCACGTTGGTTTTATGTCCAGGGACCCCCTGCTTCCTGAGATACGGGCACCTTTATGGATTGCCGGTATCTCCTATGCAAGGAAATGTCCCGGTCACGTGATGTGGGACATTTCAATGCAGAGGGATACCGGCACCCCATAATGGTGCCAGTATCTCGGGAAGCAGGGGGTCCCTGGACATAAAACCAACGTGGTTCAGCTCCGGAGATCCCCTACCCCTCTACACTATTAAAGAAATGTATATTAATAAATATTTAAAAAAACATCAATACACGCCCCCCCTCCGCCCAAACCCATATAGTACAGTAATGGGCAAAATAACTATTATCCAGATATGGATAATAGATTATTTGCCCATTATTAAACACTGCATTAGTATACATAAATAAAATAAATAAATAAAGTTATACTTACCACAACAGCAGGTCCCTCTGTCCTCCGTTGCCAGAAAGCATATATACAAAATAAATACATTCTAATGGCCCCTAACCCCTTAATCACCTTAGCGGTTCCTAACCGCTATAGTCATTAAGGGGTTAACCCACCCTGACCCGGGACGCCTAAGCACCAACCCCAGACTGACTATACCAACCCTATACCCATTGAGTAGTATAGTGGTACATCATACCATATAATAATAATATGGGCATAAGCCTCTATAGCACTCAATGGGCACCCTAATGACAATAAATTAATACACAAGACACACAGTAATAAAACATAACTAAACTCCAAAAAATCACACGTCACTAAATAAAATCAGTAGCCAGCTAATCCAATCAATAGAAGCAATTACAAGATCAACAATGAATTAATTAAACCATTACCCAATCAAACCAATTAATTCCTAAACCAACTCAAAATGAATAGTAACACTAACCAATGTAAACAATGAATTACTCCAACATTAATTAATGTAACCATTAAAACTCAAAGAAATAAATTAAAACAATCTCTGAAGTAACCATAAAACATATTAGCTAACATAATATAACATTAAGTACAAGCGAACACCAATCGCAAACCTTTTATTACATTAAGCATGAACAAGCAATCACATCCACATAATAAACTGCAATAACAAGCGAGAAATGCCCCCCAAATATTGTCATAATAATGTATTAATCTGTACCCTAAAGAGGTACAGATTAATATATTATCAGTCAATGTGCCTCCCCAAAAAAACAAAAAACACATCCAAAGATTTAACCTGTAAAAAGAGACATTTACAAATATTGAATATATTACTTACCATTAGAAGCGGTGGCCCTCCGACTCCCGGGGAAACAGGAAGCTCACGTACCTTGAAGGCCTCCAACAGCATCCGATGCCATCCGCCATGAAGATCCGGCTCAGGTACCCCAATCTTCTTTTTTCTTTCTGTAATCACCTTCTTCTATCTTCATCTGTCACCATTTCTTGTTCTTCTTTATTTTCTTTCTTCATCTGTCAATCCAAAATACCCCATGTTAAATCACAGGCGATGCTGTCTCGTCGGCTTCTTGGGCTCAAATGAGGCGTCACGGCCTTAAATAGGGCTTGTGACGTCACATTTAGCCTCAAAATGGTTAACAGCCACCTGATTGGCTGTTAAAACCATGTTCCAACAAAAAAATTTTTTTTTTGCTGTGACGTCACTTAAAGGGAATGATGCCAGCCAATCAGAATGGCTGTGATTCATTTGCCTTCAAGATGACGTCACAAAATCCAAGATGGCCGACGTAACATAGTATTTCAGCCAATCAGATCGGGTGAACCAATTCCACACTCTGATTGACTGAAATACCTTGTGACACAGTGGCCATCTTGGATTTAGTGACGTCATCTTAAAGGCAAATGAAGCACAGCCATTCTAATTGGCTAGCATCATTCCCTTTAAGTGACGTCACAGCAAAAAAAAAAAAAATTATGTCGGAACATGGTTTTAACAGCCAATCGGGTGGCTGTTAACCATTTTGAGGCTAAATATGACGTCACCAGCCATATTTAAGGCCGTGACGCCTCATTTGAGCCCAAGAAGCCGACGAGACAGCATCGGCTGGGATTTAACATGGGGTATTTTGGATTAACAGATGAAGAAAGAAGATAAAGAAGAACAAGAAATGGTTACAGATGAAGATAGAAAAAGGTGATTAAAGAAAGAAAAAAGAAGATTGGGGTACCTGAGCCGGATCTTCATGGCGGATGGCATCGGATGCTGTTGGAGGCCTTCAAGGTACGTGAGCTTCCTGTTTCCCCGGGAGTCGAAGGGCCACCGCTTCTAATGGTAAGTAACATATTCAATGTTTGTAAATGTCTCTTTTTACAGGTTCAATCTTTGGATGTGTTTTTTGGTTTTTTGGGGAGGCACATTGACTGATAATATATTAATCTGTACCTCTTTAGGGTACAGATTAATACATTATGACAATATTTTGGGGGGGGGCATTTCTCGCTTGTTATTGCAGTTTATTATGTGGATGTGATTGCTTGTTCATGCTTAAGGTAATAAAAGGTTTGTGATTGGTGTTCGCTTGTACTTAATGTTATATTATGTTAGCTAATATGTTTTATGGTTACTTCAGAGATTGTTTTAATTTATTTCTTTGAGTTTTAATGGTTACATTCATTTATGTTGGAGTAATTCATTGTTTACATTGGTTAGTGTTACTATTCATTTTGAGTTGTTTCGGACTTAATTGTTTAGATTGGTTAATGGTTTAATTAATTCATTGTTGATGTTGCTATTGATTGTATTGATTGGATTAGCTGGCTACTGTTTGTATTTAGTGACGTGTGATTTTTTGGAGTTTAATTACGTTTATTATTACGTTATGGGTATAATGTACCACTATACTACTCAATGGGTATAGGGTGGATATAGTCAGTCAGGGGTGGCTGCTTAGGCCTGACGGGTGAGTGAAGGGGGTATTAGCCCTAAGGATGGGTGTTTAGACCTTGCGGGTGGGTAGCAGTTGGGTTAACCCCTTTATTACCTTAGTGGTATTAACCGCTAAGGTAATGAAGGGGTTAACTCCACCCGCAACCCCCCCGCAATGCCTAAACAGCCACTAAGGGCCAAATTCCCCCTTCACCCATCCCTGCTAGCCACAGTATTGTATTGTATGTTTTTACAGTAAGCCTGACACGGGTGTTTAACCCCTTCATTGCCTTAGCGGTTAGCCGCTAAGGTAATGATGTTGTTGTACATGCATGTTTCCTGCCTCGGATGCATGCCGGGGGGGTCCAGAGCTGCTAATAATGGCTATCAGCTCCGGAGACCCCCGGCATCAATCCGAGGCAGGAAAAGGGCCTGAATTTTTCTAAGTCCCGACACATCGCAGCTCATCGAGGCATCTCCCCACCAATTGACCAAAAATGTTGTGGTCTATTGGATTTGGGGAGAAGATCGCCTTTTAGGGCTGCGATGGGCTGCGATAGGCCGCGACAGCCGACTCACGGGTCTCTGAATCGCGCGAGTTTATCAACCCTCCGAAAATGGTCGATAAGCGGCTGATCGCCGCTCTGTTGGCGAATTTCGGATGGAGATAAAATTTTGCGTCGATACAGGCCGTTATCGAGCACTTATCGAGGCAATCTGAATACGAGTACCCATTTTGGGTGATAAGTGCTCGATAAGGGCCTTATCGAGGCTTTCTGAATAAGGCCCTAAATGTCTTGGATAAGAATACTGGTTAGACTCACTCTGGTGGCCAATACATTATATTGAGGCTTTCTATTACAGTAGGTGACCCCATGACGAGAGAGAGAGAGAGAGAGAGAGAGAGAGAGAGAGAGAGAGAGAGAGAGAGAGAGAGAGAGAGACAGTGAGTCAATGATTTCTACACTTTACCTCAGTATCTTCCTTCAAATAATTGAAGATCACAACTTCCAAAACAAATTGTTCTCCTCTGGTAACAGAATATGGCAAATTCAAGGAAATAAAAAATGGCTGAAAGGCTTCCAGCTGAAAGAAATTGTAGAGAAGTCTAAAGTAATACACGCAGAAGTGTTAGTATGCATTTGCAATAAAAAATAATGTGAACAGCCAAAACCAATTTTGCTGACAAGTTTAAAATTAGCCTGATCCTAACTGTTCTTCCCCTGGATAAATTACATGTAAGAACATTTAGCTTTTTGCAGTGTCAGCATTGTGAATAATAAATTACATGTATGACAGACCAGTAACAAGCATTGGAAAACATTATATGCATAGAAGCAATCATGGGGTAAGAGCTGGAATGTGTCTGATATTATTGACAGTGCTCCAATAGATTTAAACAATAAATTATGTGTCATATATACATTATATAGTCAATATATATCAAATGCACATTCTATGAAAGTTTGTATTACTTTTAGTCTTGAAATATTGACAATTTTGACTTTTGAAAAAAATTCTATATTCTTAGTAGATTCACTCTATATCACTTTGAGGCATACATACTAAGATCATATTTTAATTTTTATAGAGCGTCAATTATTGTGCTTGAATGAGTACAAACCTTCATAAAATGAAGGATGTATGTATGAAGGCTTTATACTATATGTATGGCACATAGTTTTTTTGTTTGAAATACATTTTGCCTCATTGTATCATGTTGAATATCTGATTCATACAGTGCAATGTAAACTACTTAAAAAACCGATTTTTTAAAAATAAATATTTATAAATAGTGTAAGAAATATAAAATGATTAATGTAATGAAATATCTGAAGAATCAGACCGAGACTCCGGAATGAATATAGAGAAATAAATAAAGACTTCGGGGCCTATGCAGAGAGCAGCGCTATTTCGAAATTCGCCATTTTTTGGAGAAAATCGCGCAGAAAACAGCAGAAAATGGCGATTTCCGAAAAACGCGCCAATTTTTCTTTTCTATTTGTAAAACTCGCCTCGCGGCTGGCGAGAACCTCAATCTCGCCGGTTTTAAAAATAACCGAATGCAGAGAGGCGCGAACGGCATCTAGCGGCTGTTCGCGCCAATAAAATGGCGCGATTGTCTCCTTTTTGCCTCGCCAGAAAAAATTGGCAAGAAGCTGCCGCTCGCGGCCATTGCAAAGGGGGAAAAAAAGGCGCGAATTTGTTTTTACACGTTTCTGAAGCGCGCATCTCGCCAATTTAAACTCGCCACACGCATCCATGTTAAACATAGCAGAATTCGCACTTTTCTGCATATGGAGAATAAAACTCTCCAAAAAAGCTACTTTTTAATAAATTCGCCATTTTTAAAATTCGCTGCTCTCTGCATAGGCCCCTTCATCTTTTACTGTACGTCCACTTCATGAGGATCTGTTTAATTCAGGTATTTTTTTTAGAGCTTACAGAAAATAGAAAACAGTTTAGACATCTAACTGCAAAGAAAGCAGTATTAGACACAACATTACTAAAAGGAGCAACGTTTCAGAGCCCCTTCCTCAGGACTTATTTATATTAGCCATACTCTGAAAATAATAAAAAAATGTAACCTACAGATTTATCTAGACTAACACTCATCGGTCCCATGGCCACCCGCGGGTCACACAACCACAGTGGTCATAGCACCAGAGGATTAATGCTAAGGGGTTCTGATACAGAAGAATTGACACCTCTCAGTGCGATCCTGGCAGACACTGTCTTCAACGCCACATACTTTTGCTTCTGTGAGCGTGACACCAAAGACAGTAAGCTTTGCTACAGTAACCCCTGTATATAATTAAACATTTGTACTGCGTTAAATACATTTTTGGTTAATACATAGGAACTTCATTCTGCATTGACAATTACAACAGACTTCTTAGGGTTTATGCCAAGTTGAACATTTTGATGCGCTTTTCTTTTTTTTTTTTTGCACAGAAACATTCTTTTTTTTGGTAGTACATACCATTTATATAAGTAGCCCTAGCACAGTTCATTTCTGTGCACACAAAAAAATACAAATAATAATTTTTGTTGATGATGGAGCAGATTGAGAAATGTTTAAATAGTACATAGTTGCACACATGCGCAATTTAAAAAGATATTTCCTTGTGCCAATTTTGCGCCACTAAAAATGTTTGCGACACTTAGTACATAGGCCTATTTGTGTCAGTATATAAGTGATTTGCTCCAATTTTGCTCCCTTTGCACCAGTGAGCGTTTTGGGGAGTAGTTATAAACGGTGTTAGGGGAGATGTACAGTATGAAATTTTCACCTAAAACTGCCACACTGTGCCTTTCCTTGCGTCAAATAAATCTGCCGGGTCTGAGACAGTGTAAACCTTTGCTCCAAAATAAAATGCACCAAAATTAAGAAGCAGCATTCACACCATTCATATGGTGAGATGACTTGAGATATTACTTAAGCAAATCCTGCAAGAGAGCAATTTACTAACACATCAATATTAACACAATCACAAAAGTAATGTGATGCATTTATTTAGTGTATTTTATTTACTATTACCTGTGCGGGACCAGCCAATATTCCAAACCCTAGATTCTCAGAAATCACAAAAGCATTAGTGACCCAAGAAGTGATGGTATCTGGTACGTCAGTTTCAAGTGTAAAGTCTGCTCTGGATCTAAGGAGTGAAAATCATAACATAAAAGGACTTGTGAGGGACAAATGTATTTCTAAAGCCTTAGCTTGACTCTACCATATGTATATGTTATGTGCAAGACCAATTGTGTACAGTATGTGTATATATATATATATATATATATATATATATATATATATATATATATATATATATATGCAAATATAGCTGTATGCTCATCTGCATGTCTTAGGCAGGTCTGCAACCCCGCCTTTCCCCATTATCACCCAGCATACAGCACTTCCACTGCAGCAAGGGATTCTGGGAAATGACATGCAAATGAGCACACAGTGTCACTTTTTGCCTCAATAACCATTTTAACCATATATATATCTATATATATATATATATATATATATATATATATATATATATATATATATACTTTATATATGTACAGTATATCCGATTCTGAATTATACTACAATCTGTTTATTTATGATGTTCCAGCTTTCACCAACTGCTAGATAGAAACCACCCATTTAAAAGCTGAGCATTCTATTCTATAAACACCAAAATGTATAAATCTCAACTGCATAAAGAATAGCCCTGTCTGCCTGTATTTAATACGCCATTTTTGGGTACTGTAAATTAGAAAGTATATTGTTAATGTGTGAATGCTATTGTACCTTATAACCAGTACTTTACAGTATCATCAGTAGAGATGGGCAATTTTGGGGGGGGGCGGATTTTGATCCAGAGTTGATCAGCCAGTTCCAATTGTCAGCGGATTTCTGTGCTATTTTTTATTATTATTGCCAATCAGTGGCATAGCTGCACATGTGCGGGCCCCCGGGCAAAAACATTTTTCAGGGCCACCTCTTGTCTCTCTCTCTCTGTCTTTTCTACCACTCATGTCTCTCTCTCTCTCTTTGCACTCTCTATCTCCTCTCTCTCTGCTCTCTTTGTGCTCCCTCTTCTCCCCCTCTCTCTTCTCCCTCTCTCTTCTCCCTCTCTCTTCCCTCTCTCTCTTCTCCCTCTCTCTCTCGCTTCTCCCTCTCTTCTCCCTCTCTCTCTCTCGCTTCTCCCTCTCTTCTCCCCCTCTCTCTCTGTCTTCTCCCTCTTCTCTCCCTCTTCCGCTCTCTCTTTTGCGCTCTCTCTCTTTTGCTCTCTCTCTCTCTTTTGCTCTCTTTTGTTCTCTCTCTCTTTTGCGCTCTCTCTCGTCTCTCTCTCTGCTCTTTCTCTGCTCTCTCTCTCATGTCATTCTTTTCCCTCTTATGTATCTCTCTCTTGTACTTCATTTTCTCTTCGTGTCCCTTTCTTCTTGTATCCTTTCCTTTTCATGTCTGTTTTACCCCTTTGATTTAACCCTTCGACTCCCTCTCACTTTTCCCAGCCTGTCTCTCAGGCTGCAGCACCAGCCCCATGCTGTTCTTCTTGAGGCCCCACCCCCTGACCCAGGCCCCACCCACCTACGGAGGCTCTGCAGGGGAAGGGCTTTTCCCTCTGTCCTGTCCACTGTATCTCAGGGCCCCGCCCCTTGACCCAGGCCCTGCCCACCTGCAGAGGAAGGGATTTCCCTCTCTGCTTACTCTGGAATGTAGGGGGAAGAGCGGGCCCCCAAGAGTGTGGTCCCTTGTGGTTTGCCCATGTTGCCTGGGCTATAGCTACGCCCCTGTTGCCAATACAATCAGCGGATTCCACAATTCATTGACAGATTTGTAAAATCCGTGAATTCAGCAATCCGTTAGCGGATTTTTAAGAATGGATTGTTGAATCCATGGATTGGATTCTACAAATCCGTCAACGGATTGTATCCAGTTGCAGTTTTTGATGAATCCCTGTGAATTTAAACTGAATCCGATTTTACACATCAAAACAGATTTTGAAGGGAAAATGCGGGAAACTAATTTGGGCTGATTCACCCACCTCTATTCATCAATTCTATAAAGAAAAAAGTAACGGTACTGAGGAAATAATAATGATTTCTTGAGAGCAACAAGGATTAAATCTATAGTGCACTTAATGAACCATTCAGTACAAGATAAAAATAGCAACTGAATTTTACCCAGTTTTAATATTCTTCCAAATCCATGTCTCAGGAAAATGAGTTCTGATCCGCGAGCTACTATAATCGATATAAGAATCGGTCATATCCATTTCATCGATATCGAATTCGGCCGACGCTACTATCAAATCATAATCTACAACGAAACATTTTTTTTTAAGAGTAAATATATATTAATACTGTATGTTTGTCTTCGAACTACTGTAGTTTGAAGATTTAATAAGCTTTAAAAAACAAACAAAAAAAAAACGATTTGTACTGCAGAACTAGTATGCAATCAGCAGAAAATAGCACATAAAGTTAGCAAAGTCCAAACTATAAATGTAGGTTAAGCAAACAAATACTTTTCATAAAGTGGCAACAGTGCTGTGATTAATGTAATTAACATGACTCCATCTTCTATGGTATCTCTACATCTATTGGCTGGCCTTTTGCAACCAAACAATAGTGACAGATATGACTCAAATAACATTCTTACAGTACTGTATGTCTAAATAATTTCTAACTTTTAGAAAATTCTAAGTGAAAATTATAACTCTATCCAGTATACTTACTCATTCCCCAATCATCACCATGTGAAAGGTTGGCATCAGTTAAGACCCCAATGTTACACCTCTGTGGAAATTTGTAATATATACATTACATAATACAAAAATAATGACACATGCTTTAATGTTTCTGTAATAATGTACTGTGCAATGTCAGCATGATTCACCCTATTCGAAGAAGAAATCACACTTCACATTATTATTTGTCCAGTGCTGGAAAACACTTGGTATATTTCCCCAAAATTCGGAGGAACTATGTCAATTTCCAGCTCCTTGAACCTTCTCAGATATATAACTTTCAAAATATTAAGACTTTCCACTCAAAGACTAAAAGAACATGGGACAGATTCACAAAGTTCCGTTACTGACTTGACAAGACGTTAACTTAAGTTAACATCTTGTTAAGTGCTAACGGAGATATTCAAAGCTCACTAATGCTTTTTTTATTCCTAAGGCATGTTTGCCTGCTAATATGGTTGATGAAGGAGAGATGGAGCACGACTGTAAAAAATAACTACTAGAGAGTGGGTCCCAAAATAAAAGCCATTTTAATGGATCAGAGCATGGGTACACCGTGGGGGCCTTAGGGCTCGTTTTTTGTACCCATGCTCTGATCCATTAAAACGGCTTTTATTTTGGGACCCACTCTCTAGTAGTTGTTTTTTACAGTAGTGCTCCATCTCTCCTTCATCAACTCCATTGGACCTTGTGGAGTACCGGAAGCACACACCTGTGGAGGCATATCTCACCGGAGATCAACCAACAGTGAGTTAATCTACTCATTTATACACCCCTGTTATCCACATCGATGTATTAAGGCTGGACACTAGCAAGTGTGAGTTCTCACTAATCAAGAGGTGGAACTCTATCCGGTTTATCGATTTACAGTGGATCTGGTGTATTTATCATTACATGGTTGGTCACATTATTTGATGGGATACTTCAAGGATACAGTTTACAGCATTCATGCTATCATGAGCGTATGCAGCTTTTGTGATCTATGTTGAGCACCATACAGTTTTTTGTCTTCTTGCCTGCTAATATGGCCTGCCTTTATTTTTAATGTCCATTAGTTTTAATGATATGCAAATAAATTTGGGAACACCTCAGCACATATCAATAGCAGGTCGTTATAGTTAACGCTGGTTTAATTTAGGTAATGGCTTTACCTGGCTTTAAGTGCTTCCAGTACCAAAAGTACCAGAAATGTTTCGGGCCTTGACCAGGGTGCTAAAGTGGCCTAGTTTGGTTTCCTATATTGCCATAGCAATATAGGAAGCAAAGATGGATATGTGAAAAATAGTATAATAGTGCAGATGGTATTAATAAGGGAAATAAAAAATAAAAAATAGAAAATAATCTCTGTGTTAGTGTCACTCACAAATTTATTCAGATATATTAGATGTATCAGAGATCCATCTCTCTCTGATGGGAGCCCTTTAATGGAAGCCCTCTGGTGATGGACGACGAAGCAACAGCAAAACGCATAGAATCAGCTGTTGGAGGACACTGAGAATTGGGTATATAGTGCGGGGAGTTGCTGGCAAGTCACGAAGGCCGGATTACCAGGCAGCTTCTTCCACCCTGACTAGAGCCGTCACAGGACGTTACACAGGCGGATGTAACGTATGCAGAAACGTTCCAGTGACTGAATACACCGGCGTTCTCCACGAGTCCCCAGCAGTTCTCTCCAACGAATTGTCTCTAATGCAAAAATGTGAGTGCATTATCTACAGTGGTGGCCGCCTTTATCCTAATGCGGCCGGATCCAAGGCGATATGATATCCGCGGGCAGATACCGTATGTTTTTTTTTCCTGAGTATATTGCGGTATTTTAGCGCTCGTAATATTAGCATTTTATTAGCACTGTCTGCAATACTGCAATACCGTCTAAAAACTCAGGGGGCGTTAGCGAGCTGTTGTCTTCAAAAGCTAATACTTTAGCAGTTCAACCTACGTCAGTACACAGTCTGCGTGTGCGTGCGCAGTAATTGTAAATTTGCATATTTATACATGCATGTGCAGTGCTGTACAGTATGTCTCATTTGAACATTGCTGAAACGCATAGGCATGTACTGTAACAGTATCACATTTCGGCATATACAGCGCTCTCCCTTCGCTCGCCCCCGCACACACACAGGATAATTTACTGCACTGCAGTATTTCAACTTCTTTTCTTATCTACAGTACACCTCTCCCACACCATTCCTTTGAATGTGTGTCTTTCTGGTTTCAATCACATTCCTGCTAGATAGCTGATGATTACTGCGCACGCGTCTGTAACTTCACCACTGCTTGCTTGCAAAGTTCAAAAGTGAGTGACCCAAAAAAAAAATATTCTCCTCGTTTTTTATTTTTATTTTCTCCACAAGCCTGCCTAAAACCATCTCGATATTACCATATTCAATCTGTGATGTAGCTTTTGACTGTGACACTGTGCGTTTGACTGCACATGGTCAATTTGTGTGCTTTTTATGTATTTGGGGGTGTAGGGATCAAATTATTATGATGACCTACCTTTTGAAAATATGTCATTTCTTTGAACTGCAGTACAGCTAATCCTTCATGCAGCTGTACCCTGTACCCCCTGCCCCACGCACACACACAAGCCTCGCTCAAGGATTTGAACCTCTTATCGACAGACACCTCTCCAGAACCATTCCTTCTCTAAAGCTTGTCATTGTGTTTTTAATCGTCCGTCCCTAGCCGAGCATCACCTCTCTGCGCCTGCGTGCCTAATTTTCCTATTGTTGGCTTTGAGTCACCTCTCTGTAATCCTCTTTGGGATGGGAGCTAACTGATGATTACTGCGCATGACTCACGCATCCACCCCCCCAACCCTTTGAGGCTTTATTTACGGTAACGCTTGCGATAATCCCTTCTCGAATTTGATATGTAAATCTGATTTGCACAGCACTGTGAAATTGAGAGTTAAAAAAACCATAATCTGATTCATGTTTTTGATGCAGTAACTTACCACTGTTTGTCATTTTTGTCATTCTTTCTTTTTCTTTGGTGTAGGGGGGGGGTCAATGATTATGATTAGCATGAATGTACACTGGCGACACACTTTATTCGAGCTTGGCTAGTCCCACGAATTCGGGTATACCCGGGTGTATTGAGGTTTGTGACTGTTTTCTGCCCGAGTGCATTGAGTTATTTTCCAAGCAGGGATTGAAGCATTTTATTCCCGCTGGCTGCAATACTGCACAGTATATATATATATACTGCATTACAATTCATGAATTTATGCCATCTGGTAGACACGCGAAGCATTGCAGCCTATTAAATCCTAATCATTATCATTTAACAGATCAGCCGCCCATCAGCCAGGCATGAACCCAGGCTGGGAAGGCAAATGCAACGGGGCTTGTCAGAGGTGAGGAGTGGCGCATTCCAGGTATCTGCCAGGTACATACCGGGTATTTGCTCGAATAAAGTGTGTCGGTGCAGTATAGAAATATTTATTTTATTTTATCAGGAACAAAAAACAAAAAATACAAATATACAAATAATCATGAATAATACAAAATGCAGTCTTTATTCAGTTCTTCTGTCAGATGAAAATTGAGGGCCGGTGGATAATCATGAATAATGCACATTGATAATAATATATAATATATAATAATATATATATAATAATATACATTTTTCCGTCTTTATCTTCTTCCTCATTCTGTGTACAGTACAGTAGTTCATTGAGAGGGGAGGTTTTGTGTACACATCATGACTGCAGTTTACAGTAGATACACTTACAGTAACTGTACAAACAGTTCACAAACTTTACACGATACCCCCCCTTCTCCCCCAGTCCATCCTTTTTTTCTGAAAAGACAAGAAAACAAAAAATTAGTGCAGTTATGTGCATACTGTATTATGGCATTGTGTGCTGTATAGTACTGTCAAACTAGTCTATACTGGAACTACTGTATACTGTGACTACTGTTAAATACTTTGCAACCAGATGGCTGGTGCTGCTCTCTCAGGAAAGAAAAAAATGGAGCAGTTAGGTGCATATTATGGCATTGTGTACTGTATAGCTACTCCATATTGGACTACAGTATGCAGTTAGTACTGTCAAACTAGTCTATACTGGAACTACTGTATACTGTGACTACTGTTAAATATTTTGTAACCAGATGGCTAGTGATGCTCTCTCAGGGAAAAAAAATCTGTGCCATACTTACCTGTATCATACTGTACTTACAATACTACAGTACAGTACTATACCATACTACCTTCCTGATGCTTGCCCATTACGCGCGATCACAATGGGCAACACAGTCGCAATATGGTCAATATATTTATTGCATCGTTCCACGGTGAGTACATTGTTCGAAAAACTCATTATGCCTTGCGCCAACTCATCCTTTTTGTAGGGTTTCACGACTTTTCGGATATGGTCCTTCAGCTGATGCCAGACCATTTCAATAGGATTGAAGTCTGGCGATCTGTTATTGGAGGGAGGGGGAAAAAAGGACAATTAGCTAAAGAGATACAGTACACAGTAAAAACAGTGGGAAAAAATGAGACACGGTTACCGCACTTACTCCGCTGGCGTCTTCACCCAGTTGATACCGCGCTCAAGAATATGTGCTGTTGACGCGGTGTGCTTCGGATCGTTGTCCTGGTAGAAACGGTGACCATCTGGGAACTCACGCGTGGTGTATTCCACAATCTCAGGCACAATTTTCTCTTGGAAAAAAAGCTTTATTCATGATTCCTATAACAAGAAAAGAAAAGTGCTCAAAAAACTGCACACTAGTACAGGACAGTGCATAAGGCAAAAGCGTGTGGCATACATTTTACTGTACCTTTGAAGATGACGATGCATCCTGGTCTACGCCTAGAGATGGCACTCCACACATGCATCTTCACTGGGTGTTTTGGACGCGGATTCATAGATATGCGACCTTTTTTGTGGAATGCAAAGGTGGCAAATCTCTCCAGCGATACAGTAGACTCGTCAGTGAAGATGCAATCCTGGAAAGTTTCTCCACTGTCGATCCATGCCTGGGCCTGGACCGCTCTCTTGATCTTGTTAACGTCCCTTATCATAGGGTACACTCTGTGATGACAGGGAATAATTTTATAGGTACAGTACAGTTTCTTAAACAACACTTTAACCTCCTGTACTGTCCAGTACTAACCTCACAAGTCCATATTTCCATCCAATTCTGCATCTCATCTTCTTTATGCTGGTCTCGGATACAATGAGATTGTGATTTTGCTGCAGAGTGTATACTGTAGTTATATAAATATACCAAAATAACTATAACATGAGATACTGTTGATGTACACAATATATAGTTCTATTAATATGCAGCAATATAAATATAGCCCTTTTTCTGAACCCTCCCAAAGGAACTACTGGTCACTGTACAACACCTGCGGCTCCAGGAGATCTGAGCCTCCGCTAGCTGGGAGCCTGGGGTAACACTCATACACTTACTTAGCGCAGTGCCTCCACTTACCCAGGATCCTGTGATGTGAGATTCCCCTGGACAAGAAATACAACAACACACATATATATATGCAACCAGTTTTACTATATGATAATGCACGGAACCTTATCACTCTATATTATAGCAATATAACCTTAACGTGTAACCTTAGTGGCTCGCCCACTCATCAGGAGCAAGGTCTCCGTCCCCTCACCGCGTGCCCCACACACCGTGTCCATATATATTAAGTGATGGTATAGGCTCAGTTCTTTAACCACTCGCTCAGTGTTCCTAAAGAGTTTAGCCTAGGGCGGGATCAGCACCTGTTGACCGGTGTTGGTGCACTTGTTGTTATAGTACCTTCCGGTCACGGCAGTGACCGGTACCTCTTCGCAAAGGGTCAGATGAATCAGCGGTCAGTCTCCTGGGTCTCAATGTACAGCCGTCTGGTCCCAGTCGACTCGCCAGCAGACCTGCTCCGCACGCTTGTCCCTTTGTTCCTAGCTGGTACTCAGAAAGGGTGATGCTCGCTATTACTATAGGCCGTCCCTGCAGCACAGCAACCTTTGGTGTCTTCAGGGAACACTCCTAGGGGCCTACGGGGTAGCCTGTCCTATGCAGGTGGGTCACTGACCCCCTGCACCCACACTACCTCTCTCTTCACCTCCCGGATCCCCTCTGACTACTCAACCTAACACCTGCAGCAAACACACTGCACTCACACAGTACCTGCAGCAACCGCACTGCACTCCACCGGTACCTGCAGCAACCGCACTGCACACACACTGAACCTGCAGCAACCCACTGCACTCACTCGGTACCTGCAGCAACCGCACTGCACACACACTGAACCTGCAGCTACACTGCACTGCACACACACACTGTGCCTACTTGTCAGCTCTCACAGCACTACCAGCTGTGACACTGACAAGACTGCACACTCACACCTAAGGGCAGGGCAGGGCCCTAACCTAGGGGCTGTCCCTCAGTACCTACCCACTACCCTGGTGGGGATTGGGGCCTGCCTGGGATCTGGGGAACTACCTTACCTGGTGTAGGAGCCACTTGCTCCCTACACCCTTCCTTCCCCTTCCTGCTCCCAGCTACAACTGACAAACGTGGTCCCCGCAACATTGTAGCCTTCCTCCACAGGAGAAGCTGCAAAACCCTATTTGCTGGCTGGCTGCACGTGATGTGGGTGAAAGGGCAATCCCCAGAGGCTGCTGGGAATTGTAGTCCACTCAGGACCTCTTTAGCATTGGGACCGCGATATTCCGAAATAACTATAAAATGAGATAGATTTACACAATATATAGTTCTATTAATATACAGCAATATAAACAATAATAGATATACTGTACTGTATTATATACTGTAGTTATATAAATATACAGAAATAACTATAAAATGAGATACTGTAGATCTACACAATATATAGTTCTATTAATATGCAGCAATATAAAGTATAATAGAGTATTATTTACTGTAATTATATAAATATACCAAAATAACTATAAAATGAGATACTGTTGATCTACACAATATATAGTTCTATTAATATGCAGCAATATAAAGTATAATAGATATACTGTAGTTATATAAATATACCTAAATAACTATAAAATTAGATAGATCTACACAATATATAGTTCTATTAATATGCAGCAATATAAACAATAATAGATATACTGTATTATATACTGTAGTTATATAAATATACCGAAATAACTATAAAATGAGATACTGTAGATCTACACAATATATAGTTCTATTAATATGCAGCAATATAAAGTATAATAGATATACTATATTATATACTGTAGTTATATAAATATACCGAAATAACTATAAAATGAGATACTGTAGATCTACACAATATATAGTTCTATTAATATGCAGCAATATAAACAATAATAGATATACTGTATTATAAAGTTATATAAATATACTTATGCGTTAGTTACCGTTGGTGTCATCGTGCGTTGTTTGGTTTTTCCGTGTGCATGATAGCACACGGTGGTTGATGGCACAACGAGGCCAGAAGCAGCTAACTAGCGTTGGATATCTGCAATTCATTGTCCGCTTGTGTACATCTCCTTAATTCTCATGCTGAGATCCTTTGAAATCTTTTTCACAGGCATTGCAGCGAGTAGAAAGAAATACAAATACAAGAATGTATATTCGATGTTTAGTCGATGTGTATTCAATGTGCAGTGAATCCATAACACCTGTACCTCATTGCCATGCATAAAAGGTTACACACTTTGCATAGCCTCCCACTCGATGATCTTTATCTGAACTTGCCCTTGTCCAGATACTGCATTGTGCCATCTGCTTCCATGGATCAACCCCGATTCTACGGACGCAAGAAGCCACTCGCCTCTGCAGTGCCTATCACACAGAAAAAGCGAAAGGCGGCAGCCATTTCCAAGCCAAGGCCAAAGCGACAGGCTAAGGCAAATAAAGAAAACCTTCTGCTGACCCCAAAGGCTAAGGGTTTTAACACACGTAAGCCTTATTATGCCAGGAAGAAATTTGGTGATGTACACTCAATGCAAAACAAATGGCAGCCAACCCATCAAAACCGCAGGCTACTTCCTCGATTACGTTCGACGACTCGGAAATCTACAGCCCATCTTCTCCACTACTCATCCATGACGCTGCCGCCGCTCTCCCAGAAACCCTCAGCCCATCTTCTCCACTGCTCTTCGACGACGCTGCGGCTGGTGTCCCTGAAATCCACGGGTCACTTTCTCCATTATGCTTAGACGACTCTGCCGCTTCTCTCCCGGAAATCCACAGGTCACCTCCTCCATCCTTCTTTGACGACGCTGCCGCTACTCTCCAGGGAACGCCCATCTCATCCTCCATAGCACCCATCAACCCAGATGTCCACAGCACGCCATGCACAAGAACCAGCTCGTTAGACCGCATGCTGAATGGGTTAAGTGTGGATATCCCCGGGAACTCTACTATGCTGGTAAAGATAGATCTGCTTTTAGAGACCATGCTAAATATGGATTAATAGATGCAGAAGATGGATCAATGGATGGAGAAGATGAATCAACGGATGGAGAAGATAGAGACTGACATAGCGGGAATACATAATTTGCTCGGTGTTCATGCCCTGTATCCCCGACGCCGGAGAAGGGGGGTGGAATGGATGTGATGAATGGGACCTTCGACCGCCTTCCAACACCAAGTGCACCCCCTCCACCAGAAGGATTTGTGTATATGTATGCCGTTGAGGAGGATAACATGACAACCCGTCAAGACCACGCCAGGAGACAACACGGCGACCAAGACAGGAGGAAAGCTTCCTCCCAGACAACCTACCCTCGCCCACCGCCACAAGCACACCCGCTCCCAGAAGAACACCCGCTCCCAGAACCCAACCTACATATGCTTGCATCGATACGGTGCCTGACATCATCGTGCGCGAGCTGCCACCGGCAATCAGGGAGAAGTATAGGGTGATGAGTGCTGGTTTACCCCAGAAGTATGGCATGTTAATTTTTAAGCACCACGTGTCCTACTTGGTGTACTGCGGGTGGGCCAACAATGTCAACTACGAAGGAAATCGTGAAAAAAGGGCGCTTCCTGAAAATTAAAGAAGGACTATTGTGGAGGAATTGCAGAGCTATTTTTCAATTTCAGATCCTTTAATGAAAATTGTTCGAGACTCCATTAATGGCATTTTGCGCCATACAAGGCATCGGCCCTGGAAGGACAATCTGGTGGGGATCGAATTTGTGTGACTGTTCGACTGTTGTTTATTATTTGTAAATGTTTTGGTAAATGTTTTGACTTTCTGTACTTTAATAAAGGAGATGTTGCGTTTTTTAAATTTTATGAATAAAGAATTTTTTTTAATAACACCATACTGTTGTGCTGTACATGTTTTTACTTTCTGTACTGTAATAAAGGAGATGTTGCGTGTTTTAAATTTTATGAATAAAGATTTTTTTTACTAACACCATACTATTGTGCTGTACATGTTTTGACGTTCTCTACTGTAATAAAGGAGATGTTGCGTGTTTTAACTTGTATTAATAAAGAAATGTTTTTACTTACTGTACACAAGACCTGCAACATTCCAGTCCTCGAGGGCCGCAAACAGGCCTGGTTTTCAATCCTAGAAACCGGGCCTGTTTGCGGCCCTGGAGGACTGGAGTTGTGCAGGCCTGACTGACTGTTCTGTACAACATCAATGTTTTGACTTTCTGTACATAAATGTTTTCACTAGCAGTGAACCATACACCTGTTAATGTTTTGAATTGCTGTACACGTTAAATGTTTTTAAATTGCATTTATAAATAAATGTTTTTGTACTTTCTCCACCAATAAAAGAAAATGTTGATTTGTTTTAAATTGTTCCATTGTCTCCTTTTATACTGTAACAAAATACAGTGTTTCTAGAACATAGAGTACTGTCCAGGCATACAGTACAGTACTGTACTGTATACTGTAGGCATGCTCAGTACTGTACATCACAAGAGTATTAAAACAATACTTGCTGTACGGGTATAGAATACAAATGTGTACTGGAATACATGTAGAATAAATGCATACTTTTTATTTTTCGGGTTTATTATACAGTATATATAAAAAAGTATTGTATACGGTCTGAAAACAACAGCATACTGTTTCAGGTTTTCTATGAAGCTCTCAATTACAGTATTCTATCCTAATCAATAACAACGGCTACTAAACTGTAGACTCCGGTACGTGGTCTTTTAAATCCGATTCAGCAATGTGCAGGCATTGTAACACAGAGCGATATTATCCATCGAAATCCCTACATTTGCCGTTTTCCGCATGAGATAACAAAGTTTTCTTTTCTGAGGGAAAAAAAAAAGTAAAAGTTTTACTGTAATGGTCAGTCAGACCCCTAAAGAAGTTCCCACAGTCAGTCCCACCAATAATTTTCTCGGGGGCGTCTCCTGTTCACATGCGCATGCGCCTACTTTTGATGTGATGACACGCATATGCGTTTCAAGAAGGTTTCAATGCGCGTGCGCCTAGCGTTCCACCAATTGTTCAGTATCTACAGTACTGTAGAAGCTGCTCAGCCAATGATATTGCTTACAGGAGACTCGCTTAACTGTGCATTGATATTTCAAAAACAGAATAAAATATGGCAACATCACTCACCATAGACTTTGCCAATCAGCTGGCGCCAACCACTGCCAGTCCCGTATTCTTGATCATACACGTAGTTGACAGGTGACAGCGGGACTACTACACCTGTAGTCAGCTGATGAGGCTGGAAATCGCTTAGGTACATGCATGCTTGCTGGAATCTGTACGCAAAATCCAGATCAGGCTGCAGGTATCCGGGCGGGGACAGACAGCAAGGGTTGTCGGTCACCAGGTTTTCACTGACGGTCGGACCGTTATTGGAAGCCAGGGCTGGTGCTGGCGCATTGCTTGCCTGCGACTGACGTTTCTTAGTTGGTTTTAACATGACCTTTCGCCTTTGAAGTCTCCATGATCATAGATATGGGATAAACCCGGTGATACACACCAATACCCTCCAATAACATCGGGATCAATACGAAAAAAACATGGATCGATACATAACTTTTTCCTTATTGCACGCTTCCACACACGAGCATCTGGTGAAAATTTGTAAAAGTCATAGTTTTCGATAAAATGCTGATAAATTTGAACAACTGTTGCCATCTTATCATCTGTTGCATTAATCGCGGCCCATATTAAATAAGCGTACGTTCTGTCTGGTTTTTGGGACAATAAAACCCCAGACACTGTGCATGTATTTTTTAATATGAAAAGCCTAATTTGACACATTATTGTAACTTCTTCAGTACCAAGGCCAATTTACAATGGAACACTGTGGTATTTTTAAACACCTGCAAGTTGACACATTACTGAAGCGCATGCACATTACAATTCATGAATATCTGCCACCTGGCGGATACGCGAAGAATTGCAACCAATTAAATCTGAACCATTATCAATAAACACATCAATAAACACATCAACCGCGAGTGATGCCGGCATGAATGCGGTATGAATGCGGTCAGAATGCGGCATGAACGTGGTGAAGTGCGGTGAAGTGCGTAGCATTCGGAAAAAAATCGGAGATGTTGGAGAATAAAAGGGGCCACGGCTGTATATGCTATGTATGTGCAATATATACCCTTATTATATTACACTATTGTGCGCTCTCTCCTTTCTTTCTCCACATCCCTTGGGAGGTACACTGAGTACTTTATGATTCTATCATATGTCAAGCTTACCTGACCAACAATTTTAAGGCTTCCATCACCAGAGGGCATCCATTAAAGGGTTCCCATCAGAGAGAGATGGATCTCTGATACATCTGATATATCTGAATCAATTTGTGAGTGACACTAACACAGAGATTATTTTCTATATTTTATTTCACTTATTAATACCATCTAGACTATTATACTATTTTTCCTATTTTTCACATATCACTTCGAGTACCACAGCGCTCCTCCTACCTGGAAGACAACGCAAGACTACATTGGACCTGGACAGTCCTTTAAAGGGTGTAGAGCTGCTGTATTCATTTGTATTTCACATTTAATATTTCACTGATCACGTTTTTTGGTGTAGTTTATTTATTCACTACATTTGTATATATATATATACTTATTTGGTTCACTAGTATTGGTTATTTTTCACCATTAATTCACTTTAGTTATTTTATAGTTAGAAGCGCCCGGTTCCATCTTTTTTGTTCTGAGCAAAGATGGATAGACTGGAATACGCAAAAAATGTTAGCCACGTATTAACCCCTTAGAAGCCATAGTAGCCATGATGGCATGAATTATGCATGCCTTCATGGTCACTAGGGAAGCCAAGACATTGATACCAAACCCTAACTACCTTACTACCCATTCTATGTTATAGAGGTACACCCACTCTGGCATAAAAGGTTTTAATTGCCCCCCTTAATCCGCCCGGGTGGTCTAATCTCCCTCCGCAGAGAACCTACCATTCTCTACAGTACTGGCCATTAACCCTACTAGTCAAAGGTGGCTAATAGGGATAATGGTCAATATAAACACAATATTCAGTTACACACAAATCAATAAAATAATTTCAAACATACCTCTGAAATTTTTTTTCTGAATATTGTGGAAATATGGTATGGTTCCCCTTATATGAAATCTAGCTGTATTGCACAGTCAATTATTCATATATAAACAACCCATACTATACATTAAAATACATTAGTTTAGAACATATTTTAAAATACATACTTTCATAAGAGGCCAATCACCTTTTTTTAACCTACTATATGAAACATTCCACAATAGTTCAGTTTGGCCCTTCTTGTACGGTCCTTTTTTAAGTAAGTTTTCTTAAATTATAGTCTGGACAGTCTTAAAGATAGCGTGACATCCTCTATGAGCGATCCAAACTGGTAACTCAAATTTGAGATGGAAAATTAGAACAGTTTTATATAGTTTGTCTTATATTTTTATAGCATTGCTGTATTTTTTTCTCTTGAATTTCTTTATAGTGATTTTATTCACATATGATATTGAAAAAAATAAATAAAAAGTAGCGCTAAACACTAACCTACTAACATTAAATTACAAAAAGTGATAATAAATCATGCATAAAGTGGAAGAAGATAAAAAGTCAATAGAATATGCTTAAGTCCAGCTGCCAGAGACCAGGAGAGAGTTCAATGGCCCACAAATTGTGAGCAAAGAAGAAAAGATGTTCTCTGACACATTGTCTCAAGTATAGTTATGGAGTACAAATTGGATAAATGCAAAAGAAGATAGCAGTGTATCAATAAAGGTTATTTAACCCAATAAATACTTGTAATTAAATTCATACACTTAAACATTGATAAAGTTCTTATTCTATAAATTCACTCCGTTTGGGAATTTCAGAGGTTAATCCGGATAGGCTAGAACTCCAATTGATCCAGAATATACAATACAGATAAGAGAGAAAAAAGATCATGGCACAATATATTTATTGCAAAAGACTTGGTCAGAGCAATATTGAACTTACAGCCAGCACTTGGTAAAAACAGCGTTTTTGGATAGCTTTCCAGCGTTTGGTAATGGATCGTCTGCTTGTAATAGTGGTCAGGCTCATAACCCGGGCTCCACAAGATCCAAACCCCCTTTACTGCTGCATGCCTGCTACGTCTGTTTCCTCAGATTTCGCATCGAGAAGAGGTGCCAGGAGATCTTTCACAGCAGTGCCTCTAGTCCCGCTCGCATCCGCATACGGGAGAACAACAGGACGATCAGCTGGCAACTTCGGCAAGGGGAATCCATGCATCCCAGAAGCTACTGTGGCTTGTAAGGTCCAATCCAACGCGTTTCGCAACTGCTTTGTAAGGAATATGGCTCAACACAATGCATTGTGGATTTAAATACTGCTCTCAATTGGAAAAAATCCTAACAACTGATTGAAAATCCATGCATGCAAATAATCAGCTGATTGCTCAAAATCATGTGGGCCAATCTATAGACTCAAAGCAAACATTACAATAAATAAAACACATAAAAGTTATTGTTAAGACATTTTTGCAACTTTAACCTAAAATATGAATACACAGTAAATATGTAAAAACACCTTATAGGATCCATAGGTGACATTGAATCAAACACGTCAGTATTGGCTAGTCTATGTGTATATGCATAGTATCACATTAAATAAACAATGTCTAAATATACATTAGATACTAATGAAGTTGGTATATTTACCAACTTATATCACTCTTACTTGGTAGCCGAAATACTGGATGTACTCATTGCCTGATTCTTAGATTTAGACACACTATGAATATATAAAATGTATTAAGAAACATCATTAAACTCATCAAATATGTAATGTAATTAAATTTACAATATTTGAATGTTAAAATCAATAAACTTGCTATCTTTAACATGTTCGTGCAATTGAATAGACTCCTACCTGGTTGATTGTATGTATAAATTATAGTTTCCCCATATTAACATCTCATTCACCAGGAGTGTACTATGCAGTAATCATAAACAGTATTAGTTATTCAACATATTACACATCAGGAATACATTCTAGAATGGTTACACAACAATGACCATTAATTATGCAGAGATCTATACTGGGCAAATGAGACTTGCGCACTGAGTGCCAATGTGTGGGTTGGTAAGTCCCCACATTCACTCTTTCCTGCCGCAAGTCAAACAATAACATATCATTTTCACAGACCTAAAGAAATTAAGCTACATCCATGTCCGTAAGTTAAGTCCAGCATGTGCTAATGTTTTGAGAGTGAAAATCCAATATGATTCCCTTTGGGAAATCATTTGGATAAAGTCACCCCCCCTCCACCCCCCCTCCCACCCCCCACCTCCAATTATGGGTCACCTGTTCTATTCCATGGAACTTAACACATTTAGGATCACTGTTGTGCTTTAATTTGTAATGATTTCACACACTATGTGTTTCTAGTCCCTGTATGATATTCCTTACATGTTCTCCTAATCTAATTTTAAGTTTGCGGATATTCCTGCCCACATACTGGAGTCTGCAGCTACACTCCAGCATGTACACTACTCTTTTACGCTGGCAGGATATGTTGGAATGAATACTATACTTCATGGATGTAGTAAAGGAACTATATTCCCTCAACTTGTTTTCTGTTGTTATTACATGCTCTACAGTTGAGGCGTCTTTAAAAAAAAGCCCCTAGTATTAGTGCTCAGCAAACATTCCTGCCTGTTGGATTTCAGAAAACTAGGGACCAACTTTTGTTTTAAATTTGGTGCCTTTGAAAAGATCACATCAGATTTATCTTTAATAATGTTTTTTTTAAAAGGTCATCTGTTTGAAGAACATGCCAATGTTTCTTTAAAATTGCAGTAGTTTTATACGATGCATCACTATAGGTCGGGATGAAAGTTATAAAATCCCCATGCGGCCTAGATGTTGAATTCTTATCCTTATACACTAACATACATGTTCTGTCAATACCCTCAACTTTTCTTAAAGCTTTGTCTATGATGTCCTCCTTATATTCCTTTTCAGGGAATTTCTTTTTCATTGGTACAATCTGTGTGTCATAGTCTGCCATGTTTGAACAATTTCTTTTGCAACGCCTAAACTCTCTGAAGGGGACATTCTCTAACCAATTTCTTTTATGACAACTGCTAGCTGCAATGTAGTTGTTGCAGTTGACTTCCTTAAAGAAAGTCTTGGTGTTAATCATTCCTTCTTCAATACTAATCTCTAGGTCAAGGAACTCCAACTTGGTTTTACTCGATACATGTATGAACTTCAAATGATATCGATTGTTATTGATTATACTAAAGAAGGCATCCAAATGTTCCTGGCTACCCTGCCATATTATTATTATGTCATCTATATACCTCTGCCAGAGCACCAGGTACACGCGAAAGATGTTATTAGCCCAGGTGGTAAGGTCTTCCCACCAACCCATAAGAGGTTGGCGTTCCTGGGCGCAAAACTGCTTCCCATGGCAGTACCTTGTATCTGGAGGTAATAGTCATCTTGGAACCAGAATAAATTATGTTTTAAAACAAAAGAGATGCCTTCCATCATAAAGTCTATCTGACTATCTTTCATGTCTTCATATGTCTTTAAACTATAAAGTATGGCGTTGCATCCCTGATGGTGATTAATACATGTATATTAGAATATAATGGCCCATTGGATTAACACAGCAGAGGTCCCTGCAGTGCCATTCAGTTTGAATGGGACTGCAGGGACCACTGCTGTGTTAATCCGATGGGCCATTAAGAATGTCACAGAAATGTTAAGGCATTTACTGTGAGACTGCCCCAGAATTTCTTAGGCAAGAGTTCTAATACTGGTGGCTGCATCTGTATTCAGACAAATTTTGGGTTAATGCTCCAATTCCTAAAATGATTGGCCAGTGTCCTACAAGACCATAGGGGATATACAAAACAAGTGCTTTGAGTTTATATCGCAGAACAAAAAAACAAGAATAGCTAGATTAGTACCTATAGAAAAAGGGTGAAATGTCCTCGGGCGCGTCACTCTGCTTGCGGCTCCACGACGTATAAAACGTATAAAATGGAAGAGAAAAAGGGGAGGGCCACAGTAAGGAAAACAGCACAAAAAATTATACACACGTCTTCATTAAGATAGGGAGAGGGGAGGGGGGAGGGGGGGGAGAAGAGGGAGGATAGATAATGGAATCACACTTTTTGGGTGGAGACACACTCACATCAAATCTCTAGTATCTTGAGCAGATGTCTCCTCCTCTGTATGTGATTGGGTGAGTTGTAGGTGAGGAAATGCCTCCTGATATCTTCCTTGACAAAAAAAAAAAGGGAGAAAAAAAAAATAGTGCAATACAGTTTAATTGAACAGTGGGTGGATGAGATTTAAAACTTACAAGCGACCGATATATTTGGGCATAGGAAAGAGATGCCGCCAGACTCCACAACGTGTCCCTCTCTGGGTTGGGGTGTTTTGTCTTGGCTGGTCCCTGTTGGCAGGTTCTTCCTGTCTGTGTATCGAGGTGTATAAGGTTGCAGTGTGGATAATCAGAGCCCGTGCACAGGCTGTGTCCTTTTCCGGCCGCCTATCCCCACTGCACAAACAGTCTTCAGCTTCCTTACTCTGTTGCGCAGGCGCATGCGCAGACGGCGAGACGCTGGGCCAGGATACAGGGGAAACAAACTCCTCACTACGGTGGCTTGGAGTAACCAAAAAACGTCAGACGCGTTTCGCCAATGCTTCCTCAGTGACGTAGGCAAGTTCAGGGTAGCAGCAGTCTTTTATACCTTGCGGTTTCGTCGGTTTAACTTTAAATGTGCTGGTTTCTCTCTGGCCAAGCATTAATTGCATGCCCCCTGTAGGGACTTAAAAAGGAAGATAAAAACGGAAGATACAAAATGGGCATTAGATGAAGAGAAAACCATTTCTTAGGAACCTAATGATGTTAAAAATGCTTTAAAATATACACAGGGGGCATGCAATTAATAAAGGTTTTTTAAGCATGCCACCTGTTCTTAAAATTAATATATGTGTAATATTAAGATTTTAATGTAATGTATTTTTTGTCTGTTATGTATTAACTGCTGCACCAGTATAGACATGTTTAACTTAGTGTATTACAACAGCTAACATGGCCAGAGAGAAACCAGCACATTTAAAGTTAAACCGACGGAACCGCAAGGTATAAAAGACTGCTGCTACCCTGAACTTGTCTACGTCACTGAGGAAGCATTGGCGAAACGCGTCTGACGTTTTTTGGTTACTCCAAGCCACCGTAGTGAGGAGTTTGTTTCCCCTGTATCCTGGCCCAGCGTCTCGCCGTCTGCGCATGCGCATGCGCAACGGAGTAAGGAAGCTGAAGACTGTTTGTGCAGAGGGGATAGGCGGCCGGAGGAGGACACAGCCTGTGCACGGGCTCTGATTATCCACACTGCAGCCTTATACAACCTGCCAGCAGGGACCAGCCAAGACAAAACACCCCAACCCAGAGAGGGACACGTTGTGGAGTCTGGCGGCATCTCCTTCCTATGCCCAAATATATCGGTCGCTTGTAAGTTTTAAATCTCATCCACCCACTGTTCAATTAAACTGTATTGCACTATTTTTTTCTCCCTTTTATTTTTTGTCAAGGAAGATATCAGGAGGCATTTCCTCACCTATAACTCACCCAATCACATACAGAGGAGGAGACATCTGCTCAAGATACTAGAGATTTGATGTGAGTGTGTCTCCACCCAAAAAGTGTGATTCCATTATCTATCCTCCCTCTTCTCCCCCCCTCTCCCCCCTCCCCTCTCCCTATCTTAATGAAGAAGTGTGTATAATTTGTTGTGCTGTTTTCCCTACTGTGGCCCTCCCCTTTTTCTCTTCCATTTTATACGTTTTATACGTCGTGGAGCCGCAAGCAGAGTGACGCGCCCGAGGACATTTTACCCTTTTTCTACCCATATTCATACAGAGGTTGGTGAATCACCTCTGAAAGACTCAGGCAGCGGAACTGCATTGTGGAAAGGACTGAAGCTACACATTGAATAGTAGGCTAATTTTTTCTGGCGCAAATTTTCCCTCTTTTTCTAAAAATTAGTACCTATGTCCTCAAAGTATAGAGGGGGAGTAGCGGTGCCAAACATCACTAAATATTACCTAGCATCACACTTGAAACAAATAATAATGTGGCATGCGGTCAGGGACCATCATAAATGGGTAGAGGTTGAAAGAGATCTGTCCGGAGACATTTCACTTCAAGCAAGACTGTGGTTCACAAAGGAACAGAATTTTGTCTTCAGACCCCCATGTAGTACAATAAATTACACATTAAAAGTATGGAGAGTGGCTCAGGCCAAATACGCACTAACTCCGTACCCCTCTAGATTAATCACCTTATCGGGAAATCCAAACTTTTTATAAGGCCTGGGAAATAAAAATATTAAGCACTGGGAAAGGAAAAACATAAAAGAAATAGAAGATGTCCTAGTGAACGGGAAAATAATGGAATTTGCAGAGGTAGACAAAAAATATGATATCCCCCCCAAAGATATATTCCGGTATTTTCAAGTTTGACACTTTATAAGGCAGGTCGAACAGAGAACACAATTTATGGAAGCGTCAGGGTTTGAACAGCTACAGTGTATGTACTGTAGCAACAGAAAAGGTCAAAAAGCTCTCATCTCATCAATATATAAAGAGTTGGTAGTAGTTGGTGAAGTTAATAAATTCAAATACATAGAGGGTTGGGAACCCGATCTACAAACGAGATCTCGGGTGAGGACTGGGATGATATATGGGAAGGAGTGTCCAAGACATCCATCTGTACTAAAACGATAGAAAATGCCTACAAAATACTGTATAGATGGTACTTGACACCACAAAGACTCAATAAGATTTACCCAGGTTATCCAGATCTCTGTTGGAGTGGATGCAGAGGGGTTGGTGACATGATACACATATGGTGGAAGTGTCCAAAAATAATGAAACTGTGGTCCAAGATAAGAGACTGGCTGGAGGAGTTTTTGGGGGTACAGAGCCCTAGACCCTTTTGTGTTCCTTCTAGCCAAGCCAATTGAATCACTGAGCCATTGCCAACGCAAATTCAGCTCCCATATTCTCACTGCCATCAGATGTTCAATAGCCGCAGCCTGGAAAAAGGTAGAGGCTCCATGCATGAGCATGATAACAAAAAGAATGAATGAGGTCAGGACAGTGGACAGACTGACAGCATGTTTGAGACACACAACTAAGACACATGACAAAATTTGGGAACCATGGACAATATCTCGATAGGATAGCTTTCTATTCTTAAGGAATAGAGTTCAGACCTTTAGGACTAGGAGGATATGGATGACTAGAGGAGGAAGATCTCTGGACCCCTCACATCATCGCAGGTGGCTGGATGGAAGGAGGCTGGTGAGATGACCCCTCCCCCTAACCTTGGATGTCTTTTATGTTGTATTGGGTTTTTTTTGTTTGTTACTGTGGGATCTGGGGAGATCAGAGGTACCTCTTCACCTCTCCGTTACAACGGGACTCCCCCGGCTGTGACAGTGGCGGGAAGGGGGTGGGGGCAGACGACCCTTTAATCCCTGTTGTGTTTTTATAAAATATTATTTGATGTTTTGTTGCAGCGACTTCCCCCCCATCCCTTCTTTTTTTTCTGCACCCCAAAAACTGAAATGTTCATTAAAAAATTTGTGATAAAAAAAAATTAGATTAGGAGAACATGTAAGGAATATCATACACGGACTAGAAACACATAGTGTGTCAAATCATTACAAACTAAAGCACAACAGTGATCCTAAATGTCTTAAGTTCTATGGAATAGTACAGGTGACCCATAATTGCAGGGGGGTGACTTTATCCAAATGATTTCCCAAAGGGAATCATATTGGATTTTCACTCTCAAAACATTAGCACCTGCTGGACTTAACTTACGGACATGGATGTAGCTCAATTTCTTTAGGTCTGTGAAAATTGTATGTTATTGCTTGACTTGCGGCAGGAAAGAGTGAATGTGGGGACTTACCAACCCACACATTGGCACTCAGTGCGCAAGTCTCATTTGCCCAGTTTAGATCTCTGCATAATTAATGGTCATTGTTGTGTAACCATTGTAGAATGTATTCCTGATGTGTAATATGTTGAATAACTAATACTGTTTATGATTACTGCATAGTACACTCCTGGTGAATGAGATGTTAATATGGGGAAACTATAATTTATACATACAATCAACCAGGTAGCAGTCTATTCAATTGCACGAACACGTTAAAGATAGCAAAGTTTATTGATTTTAATATTCAAATATTGTAAATTTAATTACATTACATATTTGATGAGTTTAATGATGTTTCTTAATAAATTTGATATGTTCATAGTGTGTCTAAATCTAAGTATCAGGCAATGAGTACATCCAGTATTTCGGCTAGCAAGTAAGAGTGATATAAGTTGTATATAAAATAATTATTCTAAAATATACCAACTTCATTAGTATCTAAAGTATATTTAAACATTGTTTATTTAATGAGTGATACTATGCATATACACATAGACTAGCCAATACTGAAGTGTTTGATTCAATGTCACCGATGGATTCCTATAAGGTGTTTTTACATGTTTATGGCGTATTTATATTTTAGGTTAAAGTTGCAAAAATGTCTTAACAATAACTTTTAGGTGTTTCCTTTATTGTAATGTTTTCTATGAGTCTATAGATTGGCCCCCATGATTTTGAGCAATCAGCTGATTATTTGCATGCACGGATTTTCAATCTGCTGTAAAGACTTTTTTTGAATTGAGAACAGTATTTAAATCCACAATGCATTGCCTTGGGCCATATCCCTGACGAAGCAGTTGCAAAACGCGTTGGATTGGACTTTACAAGCCACGATAGCTTCTGTGACGCGTGGATTCCCCTTGCCGATGTTGCCAGCTGATCGTCCTTTGGTTCTCCCATATGCGGATGCGAGCAGGACTAGAAACACTGCTGTGAAAGATCTCCTCCTGGCACCTCCTGATTGTGCGTACGGTATTTGGAGGAAGGAGAGGAGGAGTGTCTCTCCTCGATGCGAAATCTGAGGAAACAGACGTAACAGGCATGCAGCAGTAAAAGCAGTTTGGATCATGTGGAGCCTGGATTGTGAGCCAGACCACTATTACAAGCAGAGAATCCATTACCACACACTGGGAAGCTATCCAAAAACGTTGTTTTTACCAAGTGCTGGCTGTAAGTGCAATATTGCTCTGACCAAGTCTTTTGCAAGAAATGTATTGTGCCATGATCTTTTTTCTCTCTCTTATCTGTATTGTATATTCTGGATCAATGGGAGTTCTAGATTATCCTGATTAACCTCTGAAATTCCAAAGGGGAGTGAATTTATAGAACAAGAACTACATCAACTTGTAAGTGTATGAATTTAATTACATGTATTTATTGGGTTAAGTTACCTTTATTGATACACTGCTATCTTCTTTTGCATTTATCCAATTTATACTTCACAACTATACTTGAGACAATGCACCGAAGGACATTTTTTCTTCTTTGCTCACATATGATATTGAGCATCAAAGAAAATACCCATGACTGTTTTTGCATGTTTTTTGGAAATATACAAATATGAAATTGTGATAACGGAGTGTCCAAAAAAGTTAATGTTTCACAAACAGGAATTTCTAAATAACTGATTTTACAGATTGTAGTGCATATTTTAGCTGGACTGAAATCATTACTTTTGTTAGAGAAATACCTTAATTTATGACACATTACTAGCTTTAACCATTCCTTATTATTATTATTATTATTATTATTATTATTATTATACTATGTGGCGCTAAGAAAAAAAGGGCAACTATATCCTTCACCCACCCCCTCTACCACCAACAAACTGGGTAGTGGGGGTTGATCCCTTAATTACCTTAGCAGTTAGCCGCTAAGGTAATGAAGTTCCGTTTTTATTTTTATTTTATTAACATATTACTGAAGCAGGGTGTCTCTGTACCTCACCTCCATTAATTTCAGGTCCGGAACTCCCGGCTTTCAGAGGTACAAGCCACGGTAGAGGGTGCCAGATTCTGCTGCATGTTTAAATGTCCCAGTCACGTAATGCGAAACGTAATGCGGGAGAATACATTTTCCATAGATACTGGCACCCCCTACAGAGGCCTATAACTTAGGAAGCAGGGGGTCCCCAGACCTGAAGTTAAAGGGGTCAGGTCCAGAGACCTCCTGCTTCAGTAATATATTAATAAAATTAAAATAAAAACAGTATGATTGCCTGTAAGAGCTATGCAGGGAGATGCAGCTCTCTCTGCATAGCTGTTACAGACTGCAGGCAGATAGCACAGGCAGATCTCTGAAAAAGAAACTGCTAATAGGATCGGTATTGCTTTTTCCTACCGAACGGTATCTCTCTGGGGGTGGAGCTGTGATACATAAAATAACTCATTATTTCCATGTTATTTTAATTTACTGTGACCTACATTACATGAAAAATGCAATAAATAAATTATTTATTACCGTAAAAACTTCAGAGGGATTACTGATCTGTCTCACATATGACTTGCTGTAACCATTTATCTCCTGGAGCACCTATAATAAATTTAAACTTATTAAAAAAAGTGTTCTGATCAATACAAATATATATATACTGCTTTAATATTGGTTACAACATAACATGAATGAAAAGAAAGTTGCTTTTCACAAGAGTTTTCCAGGATGTAGGCAACATATTGCATGTCAATGTTGTATTCCATAGCCATTGCACTAAATCCTCCCAACGTCCAGGCAACACATTGAAAACAGATCCCAAGCCTTTCTTAAAATAGCATCATTTATTGTGAAACAGTCACAATTATGTATTAATCAGAGGGTCAGTAATGACCCTACAGTGTATGTGTTACCATGATGTATTACCATACCAAGAGTACTAGTATTATATCATGGTTCCGCCTGATTAAGGCATTGTGCTTTGAAATATTATTTTTTGCCTTTGCTATCATGCAGTAAAATTGCACTCTTCTGGAAAAGCTTTTGTAAAGTATTGAACTGCAAATAATTTCACTCTGTACAGTATATGGAAAGGTTTTTTTTAAATTATGGTTCTACACTTTTGCCATATTAATACCCCCATGGATCTTTACCATGTATTATAGGCTACAGCTGTTACATTCCAGGCATTATTGAAATCCCTGCTCTCTGATTGGTAAAAATTCCAGGCATTATCCAATCAGTAATGGCCCAGAATTTTCGGCACCCGGCCAAGTTTTTCAGCCAATCAGCTTTCAGTTCTAATTCACAAAGAGTGAGATCAGCTCTTAGACAGGGGGAGATGATTAGACAGGAGGCAGCAGCAAGGCACTGACTCCTCCCCCACCCTGCCTGCAGAGAGCTCCACACAGGAGAGTGAGGGGAAAGGTTTGTGTATATGTTGTGTGTTTTGTGTGTGTAAAGGGGGCCAGCAGAGTGTTTTATTGGTGTGTGTCTTCTGTTGGTGTGTGTTTTGTGGGTGTAGAGGGGGGATTGCAGTGAGTGTGTCTTCAGTGTGTGTTTTGTGGGTGGAGGAGGGGTACAGAGTGTTTTGTTGTTGTGTTTGCAGTGGGAGGGTTTACAGGGGGGCTGCAGTGGGTGTAGAGAGGGGGCTGCTGGTGTGTTTTGTGGATGTAGAAGTGGCAAAGTCTGTTTTGTTGGTTTGTGTGTGTCTCTGCAGTGTGTTTTGTGGGTGCAGATGGAGGCTGCAGTGTGTGTTTTGTGGGTGGAGGAGGGGTGCAGAGTGTTTTGTGTGTGTGTGTGTGTGTGTGTGTGTGTGTGTGTGTGTGTGTGGGTTTACAAGGGGCTGCAGTGGGTGTAGAGGGGGGTTGCTTGTGTGTGATTTGTGGATGTAGAGGGGGCAGTAGTGTGTGTGTGTGTGTGTGTGTGTGTGTGTGTGTGTGTGTGTGTGTGTGTGTGTTTGTGTGTGTGTGTGTGTCAGTGGGTGTAGAGGGTGGAGGAGGGCTACAGAGTTTCTTTTGGTGTGTGTCTGCAGATTTGTGGGTTTACAGGGTGCTGCAGTGTGTTTTTGTGGGTGTGGCGGGGGGGGCTACTGAGTGTGTGTTGTGTGTGTGTGTGTGTGTGTGTGTGTGTGTGTGTGTGTGTGTGTGTGTGTGTGTGTGTGTGTGTGTGTGTGTGTGTGTGTGTGTGTGTGTGTGTGTGTGTGTGTGTGTGTGTGTGTGTGTGTGTGTGTGTGTGTGTGTAGAGGGTGGAGGAGGGCTGCAGTGTGTTTTATGGGTTAAAGTCCCTCGGCTTCACCTCGGGCCTTCAACTCTTCCAGCCAGGGCATTATTGTCCAGTAATGTCCTGTTCTTCAGGGATTATTACTTAATTCAAATGTGGCACATGTACAAGGAAGCATACACTTCAACAATTCAACAAAGTTAGTAAGTTGGGGTAGTTGTCTTTTTAGCAGTATAAACTCTGCATCTCTATAATGGCTTTTCTCCTATGTCCATACTCTACACCATGTTTCCAAATGTTGTTTAAATTGTCTACTTCTGCTCTGAGTGCTGAATTAATCATTACTTACTAAGTGAAATATTAATAAATGTTTGAAAACATTGTTGAAATCATTTATTTCAACCTAAGTTAAAGTCAAGGAGTGCAACTGGTTTATGTTAATGTGCTATAAAGTAATTGACTTTGACATCATCATTGAGTATGTCAGTAGAAGTCTGAAAATGCCTCAATAAAGAAATATAGTAAAACAGAACTCTAAAATGTAACAATATACAGCTATTACATGTTCAGAGAAACAAATGACCTTTCCATTTCTCTTCATTTTGCTGTGCTTGGGGGCTATATATTTAAACTACAAATGGAAATGTTCTAAACAAAGGCATTCAAATTGAGAGGACAAGCAGGTTATGTGACGTTTCATGGAAAAAATCTGTATGAGTTGAGCTTTCTTTTTTAGGGAAGAACCCAAGCCTGTCAAAAGATAGCAAGAAAATCATGTCCCAGTGGAGACAAGCACTTAATAGACGATCCAAGTCACTACGGATTTAAGAAATGTATTTATCAAACTAAGCACTAAGTAGGTAATTAGTTTGATAAATACATTTCTTAAATCCGTAGTGCCTTGGATCGTCTATTACGTGCTACCCTGTATAGTCTAGGAATTTGTGTCACAGGATTTCCCTGACCCAGGAGCACCGGTATTCAACCGCAAGTATCTTGCTTAATTTTCATGCTGATTAGGTGTGCAGCACTGTTATCTTTTTTTGTTATAACCCAGTGGAGGCAAGAACATGCTTACAGGTAAACTGTGTCTGATTGCACAAATTGTGCAAAATTACAAAATTAACTGCAAAACAATCTTGCTTGTGTCATTTGCAACCCATTTGTATAACAATGCATAGATTGCATATTGCGTATGCATACATTACAGCTCATGAAAAAACTTACAAGTTAGGCAACTGAGGGAATTATTAATTACAATGTTAATTGAAAAGCCATCTTGCTTATTTAAGTGTCATTTGTAATATTTGTTTAATTGTAACCAAGTACATATATATACTTACACTGTTAACTGTAATTTCATGCCCATCACCAAGTAGCTTCACACTTTTGTCTACAACTGAAAGTCCAACAAGTGAATTGGGTTCGGTCACAGTGATAGTGAGAAAAACTTTCTCAGAAGGTCTGGCTTGAGCTTTATTCCATGATAAGGAAATCTAATATAAAAAGTAAAATAAGGAAACAGGTTTTTTTGTGGGGTTTTGTGTTACTGAGCTAGGAAAAAATAATGTACTGTTTATAATATAGATTAGGTACGAAAAGTCTATTCCTGTCTCTTAAACACACAAGGGCAACCACAAATTAAGGAAAATGTAAGAGGGTTGTTACTATAGAGTCTATGCGGAGAAAAGGATGAGATATACTGTACCAGGTTTCATTTGGATTATTACTATTATAAACTAAAGGATAATTTGACTAATGGGATTTGATTAGATTATTATGATACATACACTCTGAATGCAAAAATTATGTCACCACCCCCTCCTATCCCTTTTAATTTCTGTATCCGCGCTCTCCTGATCCCTTATTTCTTTGTATTATTATTTGTTGTTAATATTGAAAATGTCACCAAAATTACAAGTCAGATAGGTGGTATCATATGCAATAAATAATTACTTTAAGCACATGTACATGTGAGTGCTGTTACCTGGTTTTCATTATTCTATAGGTGAGCAGGTCAAAAAGACAGGACAGAAATATACAATATATATTTGTATCAAACCATCACACCAGTAAATTGCGGGAACAAAAATATACTTTTAACAGTGTGAGTAGAATTTAATAGGCATTGAAAGCTGATCACCTTGTTTTTAAAGATAGGCTGAATGGAGAGCATTGCAACATCATTTATAATTGTGCCATCATCCGCGACATGATAAACAATTAAACACGCCTCTGGAGTCCACGTGGTTTCAGGATTTAATGGTATAGTTGTAGAGTTTTCTTTACCTACAGAAACAATTTGTCCTCTGGACACAACCTAAAAAATACAAAGTACACACTGTAGAAATGATACAAAGTCTGTATCTCAGAGTAATGAGAAAAGTATTGCCTTAAGACATTCGGTAATTTAAACCAATACAAAAAGGTTATGGTCTACGTATCAAGATATGTAAATCTGCACAAACACAACAGGACATGTTTTGATTTATTACATCTTTGCAATATCCCATGGACTAAAATGTGCCACTTTTAACTTTTGGCAACTTCTGCCTACATAAGACATTTACAAGATGCCCTCAAGGGATGCAGTAAACAAGATGAAAGACCTGGCATATTGTATACAAGCAGTATTATCCAAGTTAATAAAGAACTACTTCCTATATTTAAAGTATTGCATTTATGTTTTTGTGTTTTCTATTTTCACCCCCTACTTTATCATTTATATTATTTATTTATTGTTAGGCAGTTATCTGGTTTATTCCAGTTATGCTGCTCCTATTTTAACAAAAAATAAATAGTATATAGAAAACATTTGAGGAAAGACAATTTATTACTTTAAAACATCTGGTGCGCTGCTGTATTGTTCAATTTAATATTATGTTTGGATGTGTGCTTGTAGTTTTAGCAGTATTTTTTTGTTTTTGGAACTAAAGATCCTTTTGTACCTTATTTTTCACACACTTACAAATTTGCTTTAAAGGGAAATTTTAGCCTCTGTAATGTATAATGCCATAATGTATGGAGTTACGGAATTACTTCAGTTTGCACTAATGTACCATAGGAATCTACAGGAGCAAGTTTTTTGAAGTTTTGCTGGTTTACATAAATTATGATAATGTATCTAGTTTTGAGTGCACCTGAGAAATAGTTTTAAAATATTTCATGATGTTGTATATTGAAATTATGCCATGAAATATTCAATGTAATAAAGAGATGATGACCTACTTAAATTATATATTACTAGATGCAACATTAGAAAAACGTTGGCTGTTTTCTACTGTTAAGAGATCAAGGCAAAAAACAGCCTCAACATTATTACAAAGGAAGTCAACCAGAGGCACAGGAGAAATGTGTTTATAGCTGTGCTTATCAATAGGGATATGTAAAAGTCTAATAAATGTGCTTATGAATTCTTTTTTAACAATTTTGCTGCTTCACTAGATTTTTCCGCCAAGCTTTATTGGACTAAACAATCATGAAACCAGTGTAAGATGTTGCAGGCATCTTAAAAATGTCTCTATTCTGCAAAAAAGAGAGAGCGTACTCCCCCCCAACAAAAGCCTTATTTCTGGATCAATGTTGCTAATTGAAAAAAAAATGCTCTCAAAAAGTCACAAACAACTAAGGGTCTATTTTGCATGGTTTGCAAAGCATTGAGAAGATTTCACACATCTCTACTTATCTCAAGGATTTAATCACTACATTTATCTGTAGTTCGGATTCTGTTAATGGTTCCACCTTCATCAGGATTAAACATGAGGAATGTCCCACCAAATGAACTAAAGTTTGCATAAATTAAAGTACTGATGTACCTTTTTCTAAAAAATCATAATAGATATTTTTTTATTCCTGCTGTACTATATTGTTCTTTAAGGAATGCAGAACAATGATAAACGGGAAACAATGATGCCCGACTTACTGTATATGAACTGCAACATTGTTACAACAACTTAAAAAGTTGAATCATAATTGCAAGAATAATACGTCAAACATGTGTGCATAATGTTGAAATGTAGAAAAACATGCAGAAGTTTGCAAGCTGTGTGGCATTGGATTACGAAATGTTATAGAAATGTTATGTTTTGGTATAATGCTGCATACATAATTCAGTGTGAGAAAAGAGGAAAAATATGACCTGGTCAGCAGTGTTTTAACTGGAGTTGCTGTTTGAAAAAATGCCAAATACTCTATTACAGAACAATTTGGTTTCAAACAAAACTGAGTTTTAATTCTACTGTACAGTATATGTATATACAGTATATGTATGTACATGTATATATATATATATATATGAAAAGAAGAAAATAAACAGGCGCACACCTAGTGTATTAACATTATAAAATATATTTCAGGAACATGTACTCAATCAAATGCCCACTCACAAAGGTATAGTAAAAACAAGCATGTATGAGATCGGCTCTCATTTGCCAACAACGCAGTCCTCTCGGCACGACACTAGGTCCCAGCGTTCTCCTGTGTCTTTATTATTTAATTATTTGTGAGTTCACACATATATATATACATATATATATTAGTTCTATGTAGGTAATTATATACAAAATCATATATTTTTTATTATATATCTTTTTTAAATTTATTTTATATTTATCCTTTTTTTCTCATTAAATTTCATTTTTACTAAATTCATTATATAATATTATAATTTTATCATAGGTTGTATTTATTTATCTTTGGTGAGTTCAAGCTGGGTCCTCATAGAAGTAAATCAATTGTATTATATGTGCTTAATTATTCAATCAATGAAAACTCTCCCTATATATACCAAGAGGTGAAAACCTGGTGGGTCACCCCTGATGAAGTCACTTTTGATGACGAAACGCGTAGGGCGTGGTCTAACCTTGTGGCTGACACTCACATAGTGAATACTATTGCTGCTGGGTGTGATCTCCTGAGTCTCCTGCGGGTTAGATTGGGCGTATTCTATACTGGCTTATAGGAACTTTTGAACTATTTGTATCCGGATGTACACCATTGCCGGGTACTCAAGGGAGAAGGTTCAGTTTCCGGTACAAGCGGAGGAGCGACACAGGAGAACTCTGGGACCTTGTGGCATGCCGAGGGGACTGCGTTATTGGCAAATGAGAGCCGATCTCATACATGCTTGTTTGTACCATACCTTTGTGAGTGGGCATTTGATTGAGTACATGTTCCTAAAATATATTTTATAACGTTAATACACTAAGTGTGCGCCTGTTTGTTTTCTTCTTTTTGTTAGGGATTGGTGATCCCTTCAAACGGGCTGCAGACACCAGAGTGGATCAATCATTGGAACTGGACTCTGTCTCTCCATTTGGTTCTTTTAAAACCTTTTTCATATTAATTAAATAATTTTATTGTCATGTTATATTTTTATAAAATTTTGTTTTAGTTAATTTAGGGACTAGAAGGTATTGTCATATATGCTATCAGCAACCATTATACCACCCTGATAGGTATCATTGAATTAGCCTATAGCAAAATAGTTCTTTATTGTTATTACCAGTCATATATTCAGGATAATTTACAGGCGCTACTTCATATGTTCTTTTTTGTTTTATATATATATATTGGAAATATAGACAATTGACCATGGAAAATCTTTCCATTTTGCAGCTTGGTAATCAATTACTTATCTTAGACTCATAGTGCAAAGTAAATAAGTAATTCAGTATTACTGTGAGTGCTACCGTTTCTATTTGGAATAACAATTGATATTTTAGGACAAGCTTTTTTGAGAGTTCTACTCACGTCCTCAGGTCAGCCATACTGCTTTACAAAAGATTCAAGTTTAACAAAGATGCAAAATACTGTAACATAGATTGTTACCGTATTTTGCATTTTATATCTTTGTTAAACTCTTTGAAACTTTTGTAAAGCAGTATTGCTGACCTGAGGACGAGAGTAGAACTCTCGAAAAAGCTTGTCCTAAAATATCAATTGTTATTCCAAGTAGAAACGGTATCACTCACAGTAATACTGAAGTACTTATTTACTTTGAGTAAATAAAGGTGTAATGAGTAAAGGTGGATGAGGTAGAGAAAGAATGGCAAAGGGAATTGTAATTAAACAGGCAGGTTAATAAATGGTTGAAAGGGATAGAGAGAAATGTGAAGTACATGTAGCGCATAGACTCAAATAGGCAAACATACTTTTATGATTGTCATAACAATAAAATTACCAGATAATGTATCTCCTGTAAGGGTATGTTGCTATTTATAGTCAGGTCAAATGGTGTCCCAACCTGTAGCATGAAAGAAAAAGGAAAACAAATACATTGCAAACATGAATTTGACATTGACTAATCATATGGTCTAATCAGGGATGCACACAATTTTTTGTTTGCGCCCCCCCCTGTCTGCTCTCCCCACTGCTCACGCCCCCCCCTTAACTTTTCTCCGTCATCAGCAGTGTCATTTCACAACATAACGGCATGTGACATCACAATGTCATGTGATGTCACTTTGCCATGGCAATGCATTGCAATTGACCCTGCAGCGTCATTTGACTCCACGTTATCATGGCGATGCGTCTCCAAAAGCCCCCAGAGAGAAGGTAAGAGACGTACAGAGGCCTTGCACGCTCCCCCAGCATTTTATGTAAATGTTGTGGAGAAGAGTGTGGGGCCTCTGTAAGCACTGCAACACCCCCAGAAAAACTCACCCCCCTCCCCCAGTTTGTGCACCCTGGTCTAGACAAATGCACTGTACCAAAGTATTTTAACAAAGACAACAATCTCATGTTACAAAATGTTCCCTTCGCCTTAATTGAAGTTCAACTTACTTGTAGCATTATACATGACTGATTGAAACAAACAAAATATTGTGAAATAATTCAGGTTTACTTTTAATTCCCCTGCTGACGATGGGTTCCATAAAACATTGTAAACATGGGCTCACTGGCAAATAAGGTGGTGGACAAAAGGAGGCAATACAGCTGCGGCAGCCTTTATCCTAATGCGTCCAGATCCGCGGCGCTGGCGTATTGCTTGCCTGGGACTGACGATCCCTAGTTGGTTTTTACAAAGGTACTGGAAAATTTAAGGGCAACACACCAATACCCTCCTCCTGTAACTCCGGGTGCAGGAGCAATACGAAAAAAGCGCGGGTCGATGCATAACTTTTTCCTTATCGCACGCTTCCACCCCAGAGCATCTGGTGAAAATCTGTAAATGTCATAATTTTCGATAAAATATTGATAAATTTGACCAACTGTGGCCATCTTATCATCTGCTGAACTAATTGCTGACCATATTAAATAAGCGTACGTTATGTTGGGCTTTCTGAACATGGACTGCAGTGATGTATTCATCTCTGGACCTCTCTGGACAATGGAACAGAACACCAGACAGTAGACAGTTTGCATTTAGTTTTTAATATGAAACGCCTAAATTGATACAATGTTGTACAACTTCTTCAGTACCAAGGTCAATTCACAAAGGACCACTGTGGTATTTTTTATACACCTGCAAGTCGACACATTACTGAAGCGCATGCGCATTACAATTCATGAATATCTGCCACCTGGCGGATACGCGAAGAATTGCAACCAATTAAATCCGAAACATTCTCATTAAACAGATCAAGCATGGTGGACGCCGGCATGATTGCGACATGAATACGGCACGAACGCCGCATGAACGTGGCTTAGCGCATGGCATTCGGAAAAAGTCACTGGAAAATATCGGTGAAGTGTTAGAATAAAAGGGGCCGCGGCTGTAGATCAATAATTTTGAAGATGTTATAGTAAACTAGAAAAATGTAGGCTAGTGTTAGGGTGCAATTAATTTTAATTGACAAACACTATAGTCCTAAACATCACAGGCATCTTCTGTGTATGTGCTGCAGCAGCGTAGTGGAAGTATACATACGCAAGGATACTTATAGGCAGGGCTAGAGTGGCGCAAGAATGCGCCGGAACACCATTACGGCATTTATTTTAGCAGCTGGAACAGCATTGCCGCAGTTCTACAGGCACTCTGCCTCCATCCCTAGGCCCTAACAATGCAAGATAGGTGTGGACTCACAGCGCTTGCCAGTGACCAGGTGGGTCCGCCCCGGCAGTCTGAAGACACAACCTGTGAAAGAGGTTGTCAAAGAGAAAAGGGTTGTGAGTGAAAGAGGAGGGGGATGAAAGATTTAAAAAAAATGAGTCAGGGAAGTGAGAATAAAAGCGGAGGGAGGGAAGCTCAGATACTGTAGTAAAAGAAGTGAGAGTAAAGAGAAGGGTTTAGAGAGTAAAAGAGGAGAGGGTGAGAGTAAATGAGGAGAAGTGAGAGTAAAAAAGTTGGGAGGAGAGGGGTGAGTAAAAGGTAGGGAGAGTGTGAGGAAGGATGGGGATAGTGAGAGAGATGAAGAGAGTAAAAGACAAGGAGAGATAGAGTAAACAAGAAGTGGGGACAGAGGAACAGGGAGGTGTGTAGCCCCCCTTCCCTATGCTTGAGGGAAACTGCGCGGGCTGCTATACCTGTTGGCGTGGAGGAGGCCTAAGCCTCCACTTCTGGGAGCCTGGGTTGATCTCTCTCTTTCCGTTTGGTGCAGCGCCTAAACCTATGAGGGATCCCAGCAGAGCGGGATGGTCCCACATAGGACTCAATAACCACTATACACAGAGTATAATTTAATTTCTTTACTCCTCACACTATAACAATAACACACCCACAATACAACATCCCAATGTAATATGCCACACAATACCCAACACCCCGTGGTGTTCATAGAACAGTCCCCCCCAAAGTGTGAGGTAGCGCTACACTCTGTGTGGATTATTGGTGCACTTATATATCTCCCTGAGCACTCCTGTACCCAGGTACCGCTGGCAGATACAGAACAGTCAGGTCCAATGCTGCAGGGCCTCCAACAACAATCACCTCACTCTTTAGGGTCCTGATCCTCCTCACGAGGCGAGCTCCAGCTGGAGTGTCTCACCTAATGTCTATGTGGGCCCATGACCTGGTCCCAGACCACAGTACACCACGCGGTCGTCCGGTCACCGGTGCAACAGTACCTCTATGTACTAATGGGGCAGCGTCCCTATCTGGGGCCTTCCCTGCAATTCTCAGCTGAGATGACTCAGGGCCTAGCTGGTGTCTAAGGGGCAAGACTAGGCCTAGTCCAGGGAAGCACTGCTCCCTGGACACTACCTGCTCCGTTGCATCCCTCTGTCCGACTGAGCACGCAAGCTCCTGTCCCAGAGGATATCCTGTGTCTCCCTGGTGCAAAGTTTGAGATGGTCATATCTCAGATTGTTGTTTTCGTTCATCTTGGCGGTGGCTTTCTCCGCCAACTGATATGCTCTATGGAGGTAATCCTGGAGCCGTCTCACATATTTGTAGTGTGTCATTTTCGGTACTCCATCACTCAGAGACGAATGTCCACAGGCAGTCATGCCTCTCTGCCGAACATCATGAAATATGATGTATACCCCGTGGATTCATGTCTGGTACAATTGTAGACATGTACCAACGGCTTGACATGCTTGCTCTATTCAGCCTTCTCAAAACCCTTCACAGTGCCTTGCATATCTTATAGAGTTCGTTAAACCTTTCTGGCAGGGCATCTCCTTCAGCGTAGTAGGGAGTTGTGCGAGACTTCTTGATATTGAGCAAGTTTAGAAACTCCTTGATTAACTTGCTCTTGAAGTCTCTCCCTTTATCGGAGTGCATCCGATTAGGTAATTCGTAATGTATTAAGTACTTTTCCCACAGTACTTTGGCTACTGTGAGCACTTTCTGGTCCTTGGTAGGGAACACTTGGGCTTGGGTGCAGTGGTCGGTCACTACTAGGATGTTCACGATTCCCTTTGAGTCTGCCTCGATGCAGAGGAAATCCATGCAGACCAGGTCCATGGGACTAGAGCTCTTTAAGTGACTCATTGGGGCTGCATGTGTAGGCAGTGTTTTTCGCTGTATACACTGCAGACACCTCCGGCAATGGCGCTACACTGATTCCCGCATCTAGGGCCAGAAGAACCTGTCTCTTACTAGTCCAAATGTTTTGTCCACTTCCAGGTGTCCGTGATCATCATGCAGAGATCGTAAGATAGTGTACTGCAAGCTTCTGCAGGACGAGTTGGTTCCTATCGGGATGGTTATGATAGGGGACAATCCGGTAGAGAAGGCCACGCTAATGCAGAACTTGTCCCATTCCCTCATGATAACAGCGACTGTGTCGGTTGGAGCACGCTTCACTAAGGAGGGATTATTCTCTTGGATGGCATGGCATATGGCTCTAGGCACCGGGTCTCACCAACTCTTTCCATCTCATGATGGTGTCTTGCATGATAGACATGCCTTCGGGGTGGCTATATTCTGCTGGAAGGGCCTTGGACTGACAGCTCAATAAGACCACCACTCTGAGTTCGGAGAAAGCAATCTTCTCCTCCACTATCGCCGCGGTTGAGCACATTGCCCGAATCTTAGGTCCAGGGATTTCTTCCCATGGGCCATCTGGCATTGCACTCAGCCCAGGCCTTCTGGACAGAGCATTAGCTCCGATGTTCAAGGGTCCTGGCTTGTTTTTAAGGGTAAACTGATAATTAGATAGGGCAGCCAACCACCTGTGGCCGGTGGCATCCAATTTGGCGGAAGTCAAAATGTAGGTCAACGGATTGTTATCGGTCCATACCTCGAAAGAGACCCGTACAGGTAATTGTGTAGTTTATTGACTACCGCCCAAGTGATTGCTAGAAATTCAAGTTTGTGAACTGGATAGTTTTGTTCACTCGGCGTCAAGATACGACTCACACACACTACTGGGCGAGGCCATCAGGGTATTTTTGATGTAACACGGCTCCCAGCCCGTTGAAGCTGGCATCCACTTGCAGGATATACGTCTGCTCCAGATCAGCGTAGGCCAAGACAAGGGCTTTCATGAGGCTTTTCTTGAGCCCTATGAATACTTTCTCGTAGGCGGACGTCCATTTGTCCCCGAACAGTGCTTGCAGAGTTGTGGCCTTTTGCAGAGGCTCCTCTGGGAAAATCTTCAACAGGTTGGGGAGGAATTTGGCCTTGATGTAATACCCCTCTACGTATCTGCGGTAGTATCCGCGAAACCCCAGGAAGCATCGTAGCTCCATCACGTTATCTGGTCAGCGCCAGTTCACTATGGCTTCGACCTTAGCGGGGTCAGTAGCCACTCCTTTTGCAGACACAATGTGGCCCACATAGGTGACCGAAGTGCGGCAGAAGCGGCATTTGTCCAGGGACAACTTCAGGCCTTCTTTTCCCAGACGATGCAGAACCTTCAGAGGGCATTCTTCGTGCTCATCTAGAGTTCTTCCGAACACGATGATATCATCTAGATAAACCAGACATTCCCGGGGATTCATATCACGATGATCTTTTCCATCAATCTCTGGAATGTCGCAGGTGCACCATAAATGCCTTGCGGCATCTGGGTGAACTGGTAGAACCCGAGGGGGCAGACAAACTCTGTCTTCTCCTGATATTCAGGGCTCATGGGTACCTGGTATGATCCAGACCCTCAGGTCCAGCACATTGAACCACTGACTACCTGATAAGGTGCTGAGAATTTCCTCAATCCGCGGTAAGGTACTGTGCAGCGGTTCATGGTGCGGTAGTCCACACATAGGTGAACAGACACGTTCTTCTTCTGTACTTCCACAATAAGAGGCGTATAGGGGCTACGGGACTCCGTTACGATACCCGCCATCTACATCTCCTTCAGGACGTCCCTCACATCCTCCACATCTCTGAGAGCTATGAGTCTGGAACACTCCCGGAATGGTGTGGCTTCATTCAATCGGATCGTGTGTTGAGGACTCCAGCTGCAGCCCACATCCTTCTCACTGGTGGAAAACACCTGCTGGCATTCTGCCAGCTTGTCACTTAGCCATTTCTTCCACTCCGCGGGCAAGGTAGATTCCTCAAAGTCGAACTGAAATCCGGTAGGTGCTTCTCATATGGTAACCGCGTTTACATGAGCCAGATATTCTATCTGAGTTACCGGGTATATCCGACCCAGCGCTTGACCGATGTCAAATCGTACAGTATGAGATGAGATGTTCTGGATGGTCAACATGTACCGGCGAGGAAGTGCAGACTTCCACTCTTTCATTTCTGGTACCACCTTGAACCCTCTCTTGGCATCCTCTTCGGGCGTGGTCTCCAGTGAAAAGCACCAGTTGGCCTCATCGCAGCCTGGGTAGTTAGGTACAGTGGCCATGTGTCTGACTCCCCCTGGTGAATCTCTGTCAACCCCTTCACCAGGATGAAGAATTGTCTGAATCCTTCATGGGCAGAGATTCTGTTACACTCCTCTTTGAATACGGGGTGAATCCGCAGAGATGATAGAGGTAATTCAACTGCTTCTTGCAGATAGGCCCGGATCAGGACTCACACCACATCCGCATTGGTCCCCAGTATAATGGGGGAACTGGGATGTTATCGGGGCTCTGGACATACCAAGACTTCCACTTCTATGGGGTGGGTTTTGTTGGTATTGAGTTGTGGTATATCCAACCACACATGAATCACGCCATCGATGGGGTAGTCTTCGCTACTAAGGCCCCACAATGTCATCTTCTCAGCCGACTGCATAGGCAGATGCTTGAAGTGCAGATCATAAAATGGCCTGTAGATGAAGGTCATTTGGGACCCGGTATCCAGCAAGGTATCCACTAACACTTGTATTATGGCAACAGGTCCCACTCAACTGTAGGCATAAGATTGGGGCTCCTCTTCAGAGCTAGGCACAGGAGTACTATCCAAGGATGTGGATGGCTGTTCTGCCGACTGCATTGTGAAGGCCATGGCTCCTGCGGTGGAAGTGTCTAACTTCAGACAATCCCGTGCAAAGTGACCTTTTTTGAGGCAGTTAAAGCAATGGTTGTGGCAGTTAAAGCAAAGCTTCCAGGCATCCGGTTGGTGTTTGGCATGGAGGTTCAGTGAATTTGCCTTCGCACTAGGCTTCTTGGCGGGGGTTACCTTACTCTCACTCTTGGTGGACTCTTGAGATGTCTTGAGTGTGGAATCGCAATTGAACCTCCTGTCTTCTTATTTGGCTTAGCAATTCTGTGAAACTGGGGGTTTTCTCTGCCAGAGGATCGCATCGCATCATAAGAGCTGTAAGATGATAGGGAAGAGATCCTTTCATAAGTTTGTTGAATTGGTACTCATTCACGACTGTTGCAGAAATAACTTTCTATGAGAGTACATCCCACAAGAATAGCTGTAGGTGTCGGACAAACGTGGATAGCTCTTCTCCCTCCTTCTGCCAGAGAGCGCGAAACTGGGCCAAGAGTTTGTCTTCATCCTCCTCTATGCCATAGGTCTGGTTGAGGTGTTCCACCAACTCTATGGCGGTGGCTTCCCCCTATAGCTCACAGTGCATTCTCACAATGTTTGCTTCTGGGGGCTCAGACATTCAACTATCTGTTGTCTCTTCACAGCTTCCAAACAGGACAATCCTTGAGCACTTGCAGGGTATGGTCTCTCCAATTCCCAAACTCTTCTTCCCCGACATGGGTGGGTGACTTCCCGGTAGCAAGGTTTTAACTTACAGTAGTTGTGTGTCTGCCAGAACTGTGCTAGACCATCCACCAATTGCTGTATTGCTCCCCCAACATCCGAGCCTCCTAACGAGCGGTAAGTGTCAACTGACTCTGGACTAGCTTCGTTCCGTCTACCAGCCGAGCCGCGGGAACCGCCACTGCTCCTTTTTGACTGTTGTCTGCCGATGGCTGTGGCGCAGGCCTCATTCTGGCGAGTGCGTCCTGGGGAAGGTAAAGACATAACTACCGGAAGCTCCTCTACACTAGGGCCGACACTAGACTTGTCCAGTTTTATGGTCCGTTCAGGGTATATGCATGGACATCCGCCGTGCAGAGCTCCAGGGAGCATCAGGAAATGGGGATATTTTCCTCCGTTATATCATGGTGACTGGTAACTAGAACCGTTCTCCACAAGAGGGTGGAATCCCAGGCTAGATCTAAAGGGTGGGCATCAGCGAACCCCGGAATCTGGCGCAATATTAAGCACATATCGTATAAGGAGAGTGACATAGCAAACTAGCCGATGGCGACCACATGTCAGGAGGTGCTCGGCATTCCAAAGCCCACTCGTGGACCCTCTGATGGGATGGTAGAGACATGGTCCCTTCTTAATCTGATTTTATTTAATTTAAGGTCGGAAACTCCAGGTCTGAATCTCAGCAGCGCCTCCAACCTTTCCATATGCCTGAGGGAAACTATGCATGCTGTTGTACCTGTTGGCACGCAGGAGGCCCAAGCCACCGCTTCTGGCAGTGCAGCACCTCCACCTATGAGGGATCCTAGCAGTGCGAGATGGTACCACATAGGACTCAATAACCACTTTACAAAGAGTATAATATAACTTCTTTATCTCTCGCACTATAACAATAACACACCCACAATATAATATCACGACACAATGCCCAACATAATACCCAACACCTTGGTGTGATTCCTCCAAAGTACTGAGGGTGCCCTAGGCACTTAAACACCTCGTGTCCATAGAACAGTCCCACCCAAAGTGTGAGGTAGCGCTACCCCCTGTGTAGATCGTTGGTGCACTTATATATCTCCCTGGGCACTCCTGTACCCAGGTACCGCTGGCAGATACAGAAAAGTCAGGTCCAATGCCGCGGGGCTTCCAACATCAATCACCTCACTCTTTAGGGTCCTGATCCTCCTCACGAGGCGAGCTCCAGCTTGATTGTCTCACTTAATGTCTATTTGGGCCCGTGGCCTGGTCCCAGACCACAGTACACCACGTGGTCATCTGGTCACCGGTGCAACAGTACCTCTATGTACTAATGGGGAAGCGTCCCTGTCTGGGGCCTTCTCTGCATTTCTCAGCTGAGATGACTCAGGGCCTAGCTGGTGTCTAAGGGGCAAGACTAGGCCTAGGGAAGTACTGCTCCCTGTACACTACTTGCTCCATTGCCTCCCTCCGTCTTACTGAGCACACTGCCTCCTGTCCCAGAGGATATCCTGTGTCTCCCTGGTGCTAAAGCCCTATTAGCTGGGACTCTGCATGTGTATTCCCCTCCAAGAGGATCCTGGGACATGTAATTCCTCTGCAGGGTATGCGGAGCCTGTCCAAGATGGCCACCACGCTATTCCTGCTAGGCATTATGGAACTTGCAGTTCCCAATGCCTTTTCCAGGCCATCCAAAATGGCTGCCATGCGCCGCTTGCCACTGCATGCGCCCCATCTCTGCAATATCCTCCGCTTGTCCTAGAGTACCGGAGTGGCTTCCCGATTGCGCGGAGCTCTGGCGGCCCCCGGCAAGCCAGGCTGCTTCTCCCCCATCCCCCGCGCACCGGAGGTAAGAATGGGGACTCGGCTACAGGGGGAAGAGTTAGCGAGAAAAGGGAGAGGAGTGAGAGTGGGAAGGGTGAGAGAGGGTAGAAAGAGTTACAAGGAGGAAAGAGTGAAAGTGAGAGAGAGAAATGGGATAGAGAGAAAGAGAGATGGTACCGAATGAGAAGGGGAGAGTGAGGAGAGGATGAGTAACAAAGAGAGAAGGGGTAAGTAAGAAAGATAACAAATGGGCTTGTGGGGGGGAAGTATGATGAGGATGGGAACTTTTGAGCGAGTAGCTGGTGAGGATGAGAGCATGTGGGGGAGAAACTTGAGAGGAGGGGAGCATGTGGGGGAGAAGCTGAAGAGGAGGGGAGCATATGGGGGAGAAACTGCAGAGGTGGGGATCATGTGGGGGAGAAGCAAGTGAGGAGGGAAGCATCTGGGGGAGAAGTTGGTGAGGAAGGGATCATGTGGTGGAGAAGCTGATCAGAAGGGACGCATTGGTGAACATGTGGGTGAGAAGCTGGAGAGGAGGGGCGCATGTGGGGGAGAAGATGCAGAGGAGGGAGCATGTGAGAAAGAAGGAAGTGAGGAGGGAGCATGTGGGGGAGAAGTTGGTGAGGAAGGGAGCGTGTGGGGGAGAAGTTGGTGAGGAAGGGAGCGTGTGGGGGAGAAGCTGAATAGGGGACTTGTGAGGGAGAAGCTGGAGACGAGGCAACAGGCTGGTGAGGAGGGGCGCATGTGGCAAGAAGCTGGTGAGGAGGGGAGCATGTGAGGGAGAAACTGGAGACGAGCGAAGCATGAGCTGGCGATGCTAGTGAGCTGGGAAGCATGTGGTAAACATGCTGGAAAGGAGGGGACATGTACTGTAGGAGAGACTCTGGTGAGGAGAGATGCATGTGGGGCAGAAGCTGTAGAGGAAGGGACATGTGGGAGGGAGAACCTGTAGAGGAAGGGACATGTAGGAGGGAGAAGCTGGAGAGGACTGAAGAATGAGGTGGATAAGCTGGTGAGGTGGGAAGCATGTGGGAGAGAATCTGAAGAGGAGGTGACATGTGAGAGAGAATTTGTAGAGGAGAGAAGCATGGAAGAAGCGGAGAGGAAGAGAGAATGTGGGGGAGAAGCTGAAGATGGAGGGAGCATGAGGTGGAGACGCTAGTGAAGAGGGAAGCATGTGGGAGAAAATCTGGAGAGGGGGGAAGCATGTGGGGAGAAGCTGTAGAGGAATGAGCATGTGAGGGATAATCTGCTCCACATGTTGGGAAAAGTGGAGAGAAGTTGAGCATGTGGGGGAGAAGCTGTAGAGGAGTAGACAAGTGGGAGAGAATCTGGAGAGGAGGGGAGCATGTGGGAGAAGCTGGAGAGGAGGGGAACATGTGGAGGACACGTTGGAGCAGAGGGGAGCATGTGGGGAGAATAAGAATGAAAACATGTAATTAAAGGATTTATTTTAATTGCTGTGTTTATGGTGTTGTGGGAATAAGAGTCACTGAACCTTTTTTTTGTAGGACTCTTGCTCTGCTTATATGATTGAGATTAACTCAGCAGATAGTTTTAAATTGTGGTTTCACAAAGGCCTGCAATTTCAAAATAAGCTATATGAATAGTAAAATGCAATGTAATCACCTATTCTAGATTAGCTAGACTTATTTTGCCAACGTTTTTGCACTTAATAATACAATACCCTCCTTCAAAGCTGGCACGTCATTTAACGTGAGATCTGCAATAGTGCTATTGAAATAAAAGTTGATGCGTGCAAAATTATTGCCCACTGTGAGTCATTTAATGCATTTGTGGGGGGGGGGGGGGTGGAGTGAAACTTCTTTGCAGACACCTAGAGATTTTTGATAGGAAAAATTACTTGTGTTGTCACGAAAATCCATAACGGAAGTGACGTCACGCTACTAATTGACACGCGCCTGCGTATGCGCATACCTCACACTTCCAGCATGCACGGAGGTTGTAGCCAACCGATGTGCAGAAGAGGAGTGCATGCGCAGATCAAGTACACTCGCGCCTCTTATTGAAATCCGCAGGCGCACAATGGACGTGCGCACCTCGGCCCATGTGCGCTTGCGTGCCATGCGAGAGAGGCCGGACCGAGGGGAGGAGAGGAGCCAGACAGAGAGGAAGAGGAGACCCTGCAACAAGTCACTGGTAGGAAGAAGGGAGGGACCGAGCCACGTCCCCTGCGATCCCAGTGCTGAAACAGTCACACAGTCAGACACACAATCACAGACACACACAAAGTGACACACACAGTGACACAGTCACATACACAGCGACACACATACACACACAGAGAATGACACCCACACAAACACAAAGAGTGACACACACAAAGTGTAACACACACACAGAGTGACGGGTGCTCACACACCCTGACTGACGACCACACACACCTGACAAGCACTGACTGACACGTGTGCACAGACACACACACAGTGATGCACACACACAGTGATGCACACACACAAGGAATTCACAGTTACTATAAATATAAAAGTGCAAATAGCTAAAACACGCGTTCTAAGTCAAACTTCTTTGCGTTTTGGCACTGAAATGGTGTTTTCATTTTTAATTAAAAACATCACCATCACAAATACAATTTCTGTGACAAAACAATGACAAAAGACAAAGAATTTCACTTAAAATGTGCGTGCTCAGCACACACACACTTTTTCTTACAACATTGACATGTGATTGGTTACAATAACATTGGTTACATCTGCACGTCTATAGTGTCCCATTATATACGGTACATAGATAAGAAAGGACAAACGCTTGACTGGGATACTGTAGGTAACAAAAAGCAGCTATATTTTTTGGCAGTAGTTCTATATCATCAGGTATACAAATTAAGGGAATATTATCTGAATAATAATTTGGCGGCAATTACTGTACTAATTTCCATTTTCACCGTTACATTTAACACACATAGGTAAAATATGAATTATTTTATGTAATAACACGCACCCAGTAAAAATAACGTTTTGTCTTTACTTGAACGCATATTTTTACCCTTTACAGAGTTTAGTGAATCCGGGTCATAGAGCTGAAAGCTGCAAGTGGCATTTTTTTGCCATGAAAACTATTGTTCCTATGAAAAAAAACTTCCTCCTATTTAATACATTATTTTTCACATGTTAGTGTATGAAATCCTGCATTTATTATTGAAACGGGGAAAAAAATGATGGAAATTGAAATAAAAACATAAATTAGCACTAGTAGCAAAATTATCAATTCATGATGCAAAAGCGCACAATAATGGATAAAATTTTCTGTTAACCCAGCCTGGACAAGTTATATTATTAGTTTGGTTACCCATATAATGCCAGTAATATACATGTACTGTATATTGTTCATTACACCTAACTAGACTTTGTGATACAAATTTACACACACATTATTACAAAATTGTTTATTAAGCCCTGTGGGGGTTATTAATTTAACTGTAATTGTGCCGATTGGGGCTATTGCAGTTTAATGAATAACCCCTTTAGTGTTACATGGACCATGCATGCCTCTATGACCATACTTACCAAAAAATAAATGCACTGTACTAATCAATTTAGTAAATGTTATACTAATTAGCCCAGCCTCTCTCTACATTAACCTAACCTCTAACATACAGTAAATACCCTACACCCGAAGGGGTGTCTTGGGTGTGATGATGGGATTTTACTCCATTCATCCATAGGAACCAGAAATGCAACACACTGGTAACAGTACTGTAGGTGGATAAGTACACTAAGACCCTAGTGTTCATGCTTTCATGAATACTGTGCTTATGTATAAGGGTATTACTAGATAATTACTGGTTCTCTGCTATTCAAGCTCAGTTATATTTTGTAATGCAATATATTGCTGACATATCCCTGTATTTGATGGGGAACCCTGTTGCATGAAGCTATTAGCTCAAAGCGGAAAGGTTATCCCATTTTGCTGGTACCTGTGTGCAAAATAGATATGTTTTCTATAAAAAGTTTGTATAGCTAATTGGATTACATTTTATTTGAAGGATAGGGGAATACTGTATATACAGTTAGGTCCGGAAATAATTGGACACTGACACAATTTTCATAATTTTGGCTCTGTACACCACCACAATGGATTTGAAATGAAACAACTGAGATGCAATAGAAGTGCAGACTTTCAGCTTTAATTCAAGGGGTTGAACAAAAATATTGTATGAAACGTTTAGGAATTGCAACAATTTTCATACACTGTGCCCTTATTTCAGGGGCTCAAATGTAATTGGACAAATTAACACAATCATAAATAAAATGTTCATTTTTAATACTTTGTCAAGAATCCTTTGCAGGCAATGACTGCTTGACGTCTGGAACGCATAGACATCACCAAACGCTGGGTTTCCTCCTTTGTGATGCTTTGCCAGCCCTTTACTGCAGCTGTCTTCAGTTGTTGTTTGTTCGTGGGTCTTTCTGCCTTAAGTTCTGTCTTCTGCAAGTGAAATGCATGCTCGATCGGGTTAAGATCAGGTGATTGACTCGGCCATTGCAGAATATTCCACTTCTTTGCCTTAAAAAACTCCTGGGTTGCTTTCACAGTATGTTTTGGGTCATTGTCCATCTGTAAAGTGAAGCGCCGTCCAAACAACTTTGCTGAATTTGGCTGAATCTGAGCAGACAATATATCCCTATACACTTCAGAATTCATCCGGTTGCTTCTGTCACATCATCAATAAACACTAGTGACCCAGTGCCATTGTAAGCCATGCATGACCATGCCATCACATTGCCTCCACCGTGTTTTACCGATGATGTGGTATGCTTCGGATCATGAGCCGCTCCAAGCCTTCGCCATACTTTTTTCTTCCCATCATTCTGGTACAGGTTGATCTTAGTTTCATCTGTCCAAAGAATGCTGTTACAGAACTGGGCTGGCTTTTTTAGATATTGTTTGGCAAAGTCGAATCTGGCCTTTCTATTCTTGAGGCTTATGAATGGTTTGCACCTTGTGGTGAACCCTCTGTATTTGCTCTCGTGAATTCTTCTCTTTATGGTAGACTTGGATAATGATATGTCTACCTCCTGGAGAGTGTTCTTCACTTGGCTGGATGTTGTGAAGGGGTTTTTCTTTACCATGGAAAGGATTTTACGATCATCCACCACTGTTGTCTTCCGTGGACGTCCAGGCCATTTTGTGTTGCAGAGCTCATCAGTGCGTTCTTTTTTTCTCAGAATGTACCAAACTGTTGATTTGGCCACTCCTAATGTTCCTGCTATCTCTCTGATGGATTTTCTTTTTTTTTGCTGCCTAAGGATGCCCTGTTTCACTTGCATTGAGAGCTCCTTTGACCGCATGTTGTGGGTTCACAGAAACAGCTTCCAAATGCGAATGCCACACCTGGAATCAACTCAGACCTTTTACCTGCTTAATTGATGATGAAATAATGAAGGAATAGCCCACACCTGTCCATGAAACAGCTTTTGAGTCAATTGTCCAATTAATTTTGGTCCCTTGAAAAAGAGGGGTCTATACATATTAAGGAAATGTACTGTAATTCCTAAACCCTTCCTCCAATTTGGATGTGAATACACTCAAATTAAAGCTGATAAACTGCACTTTAAGCCCACATTCAGTATTTAACTGTAAATTAAATTTATTTTGGTACACAGCCGGTATAACAAAACTTGTATCAGTGTCCGAGTATTTCCGGACCTAACTGTACTTGACCAGCCTATAATAATCCTGTAGAATATGTATCTTGTAATACCAATGTACTCTATAAGGAGTTATATAGTGTTGTATGTTCAGAGAGGAAATTGCTTAATGAAATGATATGCTACTTTACTGATACAGATATAGGAAATGTATACAAATTCCTATACAGAGGATAGTAATAGAGCAGTGTTATTTGCAGATAGCGGTATATCTTACCTTTACATCTTGGTTTATTTTTTTTATCTGGATGTATGTCTTATTTGGAGAGTTAAGCACATCGCTGATAAATATATGATCAACGTTGCCAATAAATTCCGCCTGTAAAATATAATTTTTGTTGATTAGAGGCACCATGCAGTAAATGTACTAAGTGCTGGGGAATGTCTCAATATCTCAGCACTGACCATGTTAATCATTAAAGCAACACTAAAGACAATATAGTTCATGTATGATACGAGCAAGCAAATGATGGAAAATGTGGACATTCCTTGTCTCAAGTTAAACCAAACAGAGCGCTAGCAAAGGTATTCTACAAAAAAGAAGCACCGACATCAATATTAACTTACACTTTTGTACCAGAGGGCAAACAAGGTAAATTAAGCACCTGACACAGATGATGATATCATAAGGAGTTCAGTTAAGTCTTGGGTCAGTTGTTCTACTAAATATTAAAGGAATCTATTTCAACAGGTTCAGTACAAAACGATTAGTGTGAAGCATGTGTGGTGCATTTAGTTAAAAAAAAAAAACAAGGGATAGATCACAATCAAGGGAGTTATATCTCACTAATCTTAACATGACACGGAAACTATTGTAGTTGTTTATTAAGCAAAAACATACTCTATATTTCCCTATGTGGAGGGTGGTAGCCCATAGACGACATTTTGGATAGTAAAATTACTAGTGATAATTAACACAGTCATCATGAGGGCCATGACAAACTTAATTTAGCTTACTTGAGGAAGGAATTAGGAATTTTGATCAATGAAATGCAATAGGTTGCTGTAGAAAATAAACGCAGGTTGTCATATTTTCATTGAAATCAGAGATTAGGATTAATAAATGGATTACATACTGTACACATTTAGAGGGACCAGCATAAGTGCTTAATGTCGGGGAGCAATACCAAAAGCCACCAGGATAACAAAATATATCAAATGAAAAGTGAATAGGTGGGGGCTGAGAATAAGTGAGAATACTAGAAGAGGCGAGGAGGTATAATTTGTCAAGAATGACTGTTCACATTAGCACTGTTCAGTTTGTTGAAAAAAAATTGAATCAATTGTATTTACAAATGTATTCAAGGTCAATATAGAGGTTGTGTTAGAGTAAGAAGTGTACAATGAACATGCTGTCATCAACTGACATTAGAGGAAAGCAAGAGGCCAGAGAATATGTGAAATGTAATGTGTGATTGCAAAAATGGTGCTGTATAGTAGGTGCAATACATTTTATAAAAAAGACTTCTCAGGTAATAAAGGTGCACAAAAACATGTTGGAAAGGTAAAAAGACAGACATTATTGATCAAGGATAGATCTGATTGTCTTTTAAAGCATCTTTCCTTTGTAAAAGCAAGCTGTCTGTATATAAAAACAAAGAAAACCCCCAGTGAAGTTAAAACATATCTACCCCCTGGCCTCTGATCTATGCTGGAGAGGCTGTGGACAATGGGGGGACATGGCCCACATCTGGTTGTCATGTCCAGAAATTCAGAAATATTGGCTAATTATACAATCTTTAATAAAAGAGGTAACTGACCTCACGATACCCATCGATCCACTGACCTACCTACTGGCTCGCCCAATAGAGGAAATTGACTGACCAGTTAGGAAATTAATCTCCTTCATTCTCAAAGCGGCGAGATGTGCAGTAGCGGCCTCTTGGAAGAAGGTGTCACTTCCCTCCAAACAGATTGTAAAAAAAAGAATAAACGAGGTAATGATTATGGAGAGGTTAACTGCTTTTCTTAAGCGATCGACGGAAGGCTTCTAAAAAGTTTGGGAACCTTGGCTGACACATTAACCTCGACCAAAACCTGTCTAATACTGATATTCGCACAAAAGAGTAGATTCCGAATCTAGGTGCACGAACCATGGCGGCTGGGGGTAGGGAGGACCTCTCCTCCTTCTCCCTCCCCCCTCCCCCCTCTCTGTTTTCTTTTCTTTCTAGCCTCTAGCTCACAGGACCACTCAGTGGTCTTGGAGCCCCGCCTCTCTTTTTCTTTTAGCCCATATATACCTTGAAAAACTCTTATGTATTAGGCTGTAAGAGTATTTTTATGCATGTAAACTGCAAATGCCTAATAAAAATGTTAGAAAAAAACAAAAAACAAAAAAAAAAAAACAAAGAAAAGTTTGTTTTTTTCTTCTGGTATATTAAGTATAAGACAGTTGTTATTAGATTATTAACCACACAGGTTTTTGCTATCTCAGACTTGCAAAAATGTTGTCCCAGAATTTGATACATTCCATTACAATACATGCATAGCATAACAACCTCTTTGCTTCTCTTATTTTTCCTCCTTAGTTTGTGTACATAGAGCAAATGTTGAAGCAAGGTGCTTTCAAACTTTGTGGCCAAGAAACACAAGATGAATTGACTTTGTTAGTTAGTTACATTAGTTATGCTGAAAAATGTCCTTGGTACATAATCCCGGCATTGCCAAATGTTGGTATTTTCATTCACTTTGCTATTAATCACTATAAACATACAGTAGTTTCATAATCAGATTAACATTAAACAAAAAGTTTATATATGGACATGTCTTCTTTCAACTTCGAATACCATGTATCTACCTTCAATACACACTTCATTAACATATTTTAAGTTCTTCTGTATTAGATCATATATAAATGAAGATTTGGGACTAATGCACATATACCATATACACTGTACATATGTGATATGAACAAAAAGACATTTTCATTTTAAGCAACATTGCTTGTGATAACCATCTTCCAATCGTCATTTTTTTGCAGCAGCAGATGTTCTTATTAATGTTTTACATTATTTAATACCTTGATTTTTAATTTAGTTGTATCAGCCAGCAGTGGGAACTCGATATGAATTATACCATTTTCAGGAATGACATAATCTTTATTCTGCATTTTCGCCGTGGTCTTTTCCTCCTCTGTTAACTTTATTGACTGTGTTATTGTGATTGCAACAATATTTTTTCTTTCATCCGCAGTCAGTTGTTTTCCATCATATCTCAGGATCTTGAGCTAAAAAATAAAACATCATCAAGAAGGGATTTATATATAGCTATCTGAAATTCCTTTAGTACAAATATTTGAAAAATAAAACAACATAGGAAGCTTAACAATGTACTGATGCAGCGGCCGTTATTTGAGCACTTCACGTGTCATGTACATCGGAATCCCGCGGGATGAATTCCAGCCTTCCCGCTGTAAGGAATCCACACCTCGGTTTACTGCTTGCCTTGCCTTACAGACCTGTGCAGTCCTGGCACACTCCCCCGGATATCTACTGCAGCTGTGCAAGCTATTACTGCAGCCCCAGTTCACTCATTAGAGCAATGCTGTCCCACGCCCCTTCTGCTATTGGTTCATTGACCTTTAAATACAGCTTTCCCCACAATGCTTCTCTGCCGAGCATAATCCTTCTTGGATATTCACATGTGTTTTGCCACAAGCCCTAGGCTTGTTATTTCTCGTTAAGTTTCCATGTTCATTTTCCATGTTCCTAGTTCATGTCCTGGTTCCTGTGCTGAAGCGGAGGACACTCCAGTGTTTACTTCAGCTTCCTGTTTCCTGAGGTCTGCTGTCCTTCCATAGCAGAGGCCTGTCTACTGGTTCCTGGGGCCTGCTGCTCTCTCTCCATTGCAGAGGCGGTGTCCTGGTTCCTGTGCTGAAGTGGTGGATCTCCAGCGTAACTTCAGCTCTCTGTTTCTTGAGGCCTGCTGCTCTTCCCATAGCAGAGGCCTGTCCCTGAGTCCTGAAGCTCTCTCCCCCCGCACAGGCTCGTTCTGGACTCCTGCGCTGAAGCATTGGTTTACCAGTGCTGCCTGGTGGTGTGCCCACTCCGATCAGCCTTCTCCTTCCTGAGACCGGTGCCATGGGCAATGGACGCCGCTGGCGCACACCCCGTTCCCGACCTGCAGCATTTTATCTGACGCAGGAAGACCTGCTTGATCTCCTGTTGCCGACTCCCTGCTCGGACTACGTTTACCTTGATGTCTCCAATCCTGACCCTGGCTCGTCCACTGACTACGCTGCTCTCTCCAGTCCCGATCCTGCTATGTACGACTACGAACTGCGCAATCCGAATCAGCCTGCGCGGTCTAAGGTCGGTGCTCATACAGTACAACCCCACCTCAGCCACGCGATCCGACCTTGCTTTGTGGCAAGCACAATCGTGACACCCGCACTAAGATGCGAGCACGAGTGCAGAAAAACAAATTTTAGTGTTCTGGCTTTTAAAAACATGAAATTGACACAGTAGCACAGTGGCACAGTACTGTACACATTACAATTCATGCATTTTATTGCAAACGAAGAAACAGAATCCATGAAATTCAAACAAAACATCTGCGATAAGCGCGGGTGCCTGGGGCGATTGGCCGCGTTCATGCTGCGTGAGGAACAGCAGAGAACTCAAAATCGGCGCCGTGATGTGTTCGAATAACGGCCGCTGCATCAGTATAAGAGCCCATTATTTGTTTTACTGTTTACTCTCCCACTGATCATTTGATTGCCCACAACCTACTATTTATCCCAATCACTTCAGAAAATGCAGTTTATCTGTGGCAGATAGGGTGGATATGTGGCTTCAGATATGGGAGGGAGGCTGGTCTAGTTGATTTCTTTAAAAAAAAGTGTGGAAAGTTTTCGATATATAATAATTCTCTGAGTAATAATTAGGAATAAGTTAATTTGTTCTCCTGAGTAGAAATGTTCAAACTCATGTCAGTGTGCTTCAGAATTAAATTAACTATTTTGTTTGGCGACAAGAGCACAACTTGGAATAAAATCAGTGAACTTTAACCTCAGCTTGCTTGACAACAAGCTACTTTTTTTCATTATTTTTTTTTATTGTGTGTTTTTTTTTTTTTGCAAAGAGAGTTTAGGGCTGCAGTATGACACAGGTGTCATCTAGAGTATCTAGAGTGTCTAAAACATATAATTTATTGCTTTTCAATTAATTATGCTTTTTAGGCATTTTTTGCCAGATATGCTATTAATAATTTGATTGATTCGAAGAAGACTTCAGTTTTTCCATCCATATTCTGTCAAATGACAAAAAGATCTATTAACAAGTTATACTTTAAAAAAAATCAATCTGTATGATATATACATTTTAAATCTCTACAATCTGTGGGGGTTTTCTTATATATAAAAAAAGGTTACATGTTAAAATAAAACAACTTACAGATGCTGTGAAGTTAAGCATAGGTTTCAAAACAGTAGGATAGTCATAAAATGCAATGTTGTATTCTTTGTCGATAAAGTATACACTAGATGTTTGATTCTGTGAGATGCCTGTTTTAAGAGAGAATAATGTTTTTCATTAACAATATATAATTTAAAAAACATCTAAGAAATATTACAAATAAACACAGGTTTTAAGCTCGCCCCTCTCCACTTTCCATATGTACAGGTCTTTTCATGCAGCTGTTTGCGACAGATCCAATGCAGATCATTCTTCCTGTAATTATACAGGTAAATAAGAATTTTAATCAGTTGGTGTTAGGACCTGCGATATTATGGTCATGCCTTGAAGTGGCTTGCAGGCTTATAATGCTTTGGCCAAAGGGTTAAACTAAATTACCCTTTTTTTCAAGAGATACTGTATATATTGTATTGTATGTCTTTATTTATATAGCGCCATAAATATACATAGCGCTTCACAGTAGTAATACATGTTGTAATCATATAAATAACAAATAATATAAATAACAGGTCATGGGAATAAGTGCTTCAGACACACTGTAAAAGTAACATTAAGGAAGAGGAGTTCCTGCTCCGCGGAGCTTAGAATCTAATTGGTGGGTTGGGGAACGTATAGAGACAGTAGCAGGGAATTCTAGTAAGTGCGTCTGCAGGGGGCCAAGCTTTATGTATCATGTGTCCAGGATTATCCACAGTGCTATTCATATACTTCTTTAAGCAAATGCATCTTAAGGTGGGTCTTAAAGGTGGATAGAGAGGGTGCTAGTCGGGTATTGAGGGGAAGGGCATCCCAGAGGTGTGGGGCAGAAAGTGAGAAAGGTTTAAGGCGGGCGAGGGCTTTAGATACAAAGGGGGAAGAAAGAAGACATCCTTGACAAGACCGCAAGAGTCAGGATGGTGCATAGCGAGAAATTAGGGCTGAGATGTAAGGAGGGGCAGAAGAGTGTAAAGCTTTAAAAGTGAGGAGGAGAATTGAGTGTAAGATGCGGGATTTGATCGGAAGCCAGGAGAGGGATTTCAGGAGGGGAGACGCGGTGACAGATTTAGGAAAGGGTAGAGTGATTCTGGCAGCAGTGTTTAGGATAGATTGTAGGGGAGACAGGTGAGAGGCAGGGAGGCCGGACCGCAGGAGGTTGCAGTAATCGAGACGGGAGAGAATGAGGGCCTGAGTCAGAGTTTTAGCAGTCGCGTAACAGAGGAAAGGGCGTATCTTTGTGATATTGCGGAGGAAATAGCATCAAGTTTTAGAAACTTTTGAATGTGAGAGGAGAATATATATGTAGCCCTGCTTCCTATCGCTAGCAAGCCGCTACTCTGTGCTGTGTTACCTGTAGGCTCGCAGGGCCTAAGTCTCTGCCACGGAGAGCCTGGGGTACGCGCAATATCTATAACGGGTGCAGCACCTCCACCTGCGACAGCTCCCGCCAACGGGGGAGTGGGTCTTCGCAGGACGTATATATGCAAGAATTACACTCACACAGCCAAGTTCTATAACCAATCTCCTTTACTTGCAGATAAAGTTCAAAATTAGGTACACACCATAACATCCCAATATATACTTTATAACACGCCACGGCGGACACCAACACTATCTTGCGCCACGGCGGGCGCCCCACAATCATGCGCCACGGCGGACGCCAACACTGCTTCCCACACCTTCCACCGGGTGATTCCACCCTGTGTCCGATCCTTAACGGATTAGTCCTCCCGCTCACTGTTGGCCACTATGTGTATGTATGGGTGACTGCGCAGCCACTGTGTCTCGAGTGAATGAATGGTACCATTGATGCACTTGTTGAAATACCTGCCGAGCACTCCGGTGCTCGGAACTGCTACGGTCTTCGCAAAGAGTCTCTGTAAGTCGACACCGTTCTCTCTCTCTCTCTCTCTCAGGTCCGGGGCGCTCCCACCCGGACTCCGGCAACAGCAAGCGGGGTCTGAGCCCAGACCTCCCACTCGATAGTATAGTCCAGATTAGGGTATTAAAGATACTATGGGAACAGGAACCTCACTAGGGTGATCCCTAGCTCAGCTTGTCTCTACTGTGACTCAGGGCTAACTGGGCCTGGGGCACATGGCCTGCGCCGGGGCGGATCAACCTCCCCTACACAGACACTCCGTCTCTTCTCCTCTCCAACCAGCTCTAACTCCACGTGCGTGCAACCACCTCTCTATATCTACTCCACCTCCGCAGCCCATTGGCTCAACCCTCTCACCTGACCCTCCCCGCGGGGCTGCTGGGACAAGGGTCTGCCACCTACCGCCAATATACTCTCCTCCTTCGCGGGCTCTGCAACTCCCTCTGTGCAGGCACAAACTCCCGCTCTTTCAGGGTGAATAAGGGGTCACGGCTACATCCTCCCCCCTGTAGATTCCAACGGCCCCGCTTGGACAACGATAACAATACAACCAGTTATATAATGAAAAAACGCTAATACATAGGTCTCTAAATCAGCTTGTACATTTCACTGAACATGATAATAACAGATTGGATGCGATTGCGAGCCCACTGCTGAGCCTCATAATGGGGTGCCCCAAACCTCGTTGGAGGTTGACCCGCTCTTTGGCTTCTGCGAATTGGTTCTTCAGCTACCTCTTCTGGAAAGTAGCAATTCTCATCGGGCATTTACAACTCTGCCCTTGAGGGGCTGGGTATATTTATAAAGTCTCTTTGTGGCACAAAGCACCGGCTCTGTGGATCTAGCAGCTGACTCATTGGAGTCAGCGTCTCTGTCGTTGGGCCAAGGGGCTCTTTGCCCGTAGCTCCTCCGGGAGATGCCCCCGCGGCCGGAAGGCCCCTTTGAGAGGTTCCTTCCTGTGGATCTTCCAGAGTTTCCTCATTCCCGACTTATTCTCCTGATGACATTTCCCCACTCAGGGGAGATGTAGGCCACTCCAAGTTTCCTTATTTGGGGAATAGGGAGCAGATGATTACGATGCCACATCTTTATCCGACCTTCCGAGTCTTTGATGCAGTAGACTGGAAGGTCAGGCAAATGAGAAATCACCTTGTACACCCCCTCCCGCAACCGTTCAGCCAGCTTATGTTTTCCCGGTACTCCCAGGTTGCGGAGAAGTACGGCAACACCAGGTTTTGTATTGTATGTCTTTATTTTTAATGTCCCTATGTTTCACTTTGTGATCATAACGCCTGTTGTTCCCGGCATTCAGTTTTTCAGCAGATCTCTCGGCTTGCCCATAGGCCTTCTGTAGGTTTTGTTGTAATCTTTGCACATAGCAAAAATGGGTAGTGTTGTGTACCCCATCGGTGGAGACTCTCAACTGTATATCCACTGGTAAACGGGCTTCACGGCCGAACATGAGAAAGTAGGGCGAGAACCCGGTAGATTCGTGGCGGGTGCAATTATAAGCATGGACAAGAGTCTCTACATGGCAACTCCACTTAGTCTTCTCTACACTGGTTAGCGTGCCCAGCATGTCCAGCAGAGTGCGATTGAAACGTTCGGGTAAAGCATCCCCTTGTGGGTGGTAAGGGGTAGTACGGGACTTTTTGATGTGTAGCAGGTTCAGCAATTCTTTTATTAGCTTACTTTCAAAGTCCCGTCCTTGGTCAGAGTGCAGACGTTGAGGAAGCCCATAATGCATGAAATACTTCTCCCAGAGTACCTTAGCCACCGTAATGGCTATTTGATCTTTGGTCGGAAAGGCTTGGGCGTAACGGGTGTAATGATCAGTGATGACCAGCACGTTCCCTGTGCCATGGGTGTCCGGCTCGATGCACAAGAAGTCCATACAGACTAAATCCATAGGTCCCGTACTTTTTAGGTGGCACATGGGGGCAGCTCTAGTGGGCAGAGTCTTGCGTTGGATACACCGCACACACCTACGACAGTGATGTTCCACGGATTCTCTCATTTTTGGCCCAAAAAATCTATTTCTCACTAGTCCAAAAGTCTTATCTATCCCCAAATGTCCGTGTTCATCATGGAGAGCTTTCAACACTACGTACTGTAGTCTTTTTGGTAACACTAGTTGTCGGCGACCCGGGTGGTCATGATATTTCACCACTCGGTACAACAGCCTATCTTGAATTTCAAATTTGTCCGCCTCCCGCCTCAGTATACCGCCGACATCCCCCGGAGTCTGGCAAAGTAGGCCCCGTCGATTTTGTCGAATGGCATCACGGATAGTTCCGGCGACCGGATCTTGTTCTTGGTAACGTACCATATCCTCCCAGGCGATAATTTGATCGGGGGTAACATGCATTCCACTCGGGTCACGATAGGCTTCGGGTATAGTGGCAGAGGTGCACCCTAGAGAGTCGGCTACCCGCAATTCCGAAAAGGCTACTTGCTCATCTATGATGGCGGCCGTGCAACAGAACGCTCTTATCCCTGGCCCAGGAATCTCTTCCTACTGATCTCCGTCGGGTCATGATGTAGGTGAGAGGATTGTTGTATCGGTGCGTACCTCGAACGACACCCCGTACAGGTAGTCCCGAAGTTTGTCCACTATGGCCCACTTAAGGGCCAAGAACTCGAGCTTGTGTACCGTATAATTCTGCTCACTAGCCGTGAGACTACGGCTGATATACGCTACGGGTCGCAACCCCTCAGGGTATTTTTGATGCAACACGGCCCCTAGGCCACTCAGACTGGCGTCCACGTGTAGGATATAGGGTTGGTCGGGGTTGGCGTAGGCCAAGACCGGAGCAGCCGTCAGGCTCTGCTTCAAGTCGTGGAAGGCTTGCTCGCACGCGGGGGTCCACTTATCCCAGAAGGGCTGTCGGGCAGAGTTGGCCTTCTGACCCGCCTCCGACGGGTATATTCTCAGCAGGCTGTTGAGGGCTTTGGCCCTACATGAGTACCCCTCCACAAATCTGCGATAGTAGCCGCAAAATCCCAGGAACGAGCGCAACTCCCCCACATTCTCCGGGTGAGGCCAGTTGACGACAGCTTCTATTTTGGCGGGATCAGTGGCAATTCCTTCCCCGGACACTATGTGTCCTACGTATGTCACTGAGGTCCGGTAGAACTGGCATTTATCCAGAGAGCGTTTGATGCCTTCTTGTGACAGTCTATCGGTACCTTTAAGAGATGGACCTCGTGTTCTTCCAGTGTTTTCCCGAAGACTATTATGTCATCCAGGTACACCAGGCATTCTCGGGGGTTGAGGTCCCCCAGCGTCTTCTCCATTAACCGCTGGAAGATGGCTGGTGCCCCGCATATGCCTTGAGGCATGCGGGTGAACTGATAAAACCCCAGGGGGCAGACGAAGGCTGTCTTTTCTTGATCCTCAGGGCTCATAGGGACTTGATAGTACCCGGACCATAGGTCCAGTACGCTGAACCACTGGCTCCCGTGTAAGGTATCGAGGATCTCCTCTATGCGGGGGAGGTTATACTGGTCCGGCACGTCCGATTGTTCAACGTCCGATAATCTACACACAGTCTTACGGTTTAATTTTTCTTTCTCACGACTACTATAGCAGAGGCGTAGGGACTTCGGGATTATTTGACAATCCCGGCGGCTTCCATGTCATTGATAGCTGCCCTCACATCCTCCACATCCCTGGGAGCGAGTCGCCGAAAGCGCTCTATGAAGGGCTTCTCGTCCGTCATCCGAATGGTGTGCTGGTCGTTGCGACTACACCCCACATCCATCTCTCCGGTAGAGAATACGGATCATCTCTGTTCCAGTTGCACCCGTAACCGTTCCTTCCAGGCTCCTGGCAACTCGGACGAGCCAAAATCGAAGTCTAGGGCCGTCCCTGTTTCTTCCACTCGGGTCGTGTTTACTTGCACGGCTTCTTCCACTGAACTGACAGGATAGATCCTTCCTATCCGCTGCCCCACATCGATGGTCAGAGGGAAGGGCGATAGATTCTGTACCATCACGTCAATCCGTCGAGGAATGGTGGCATGCCAATAGAGGAATTCGGGTTGTGAGCCGATACCCTCGCCGTACATCCTCCCCTGTGGTAATCTCTAGCGAGAATTGCTGGTCTTCGGCTAGGCGCTCCGCATAAGCACACCAAGCGGGAATTCTTTGCGTTTCTCCGGGGAAAAGCTGTGTCAAACCCCTCCGTCCGCAGAACAACAGCCCGTAGTCATCCGAAGGAGAGGGGGGCGGGGCTGGGTCTGCTTGAACAAATTGCAGCTGTAGGCTTGACATGGGGAGCTCTTTAGTCTCGTGTAGATAGGCCCGGATGACTGCTTGCACAATATCAGCATTGGTACCGAGTATAATAGGGTACTTGGGGGTGTCTCGGGGTTCCGGACACACCAAGGCGTCCACCTTCATGGGGTGAGATTTTCCCATGTTGAGCTGTTGTATTTCCAGATCCACGGTCACTAACCCATCGATGGTAGTTGGTAGTACCTTGATATGGTCAGCCGGTCGCAGCGGATGCTTTTGAAGATGACAATCATAGAACCCTCTGTATATGATGGTGACTTGGGATCCGGTGTCTAGTAGTGCAGAGGAGTAGATTCCATCCACTGAGACCCGGATCAATGCTACCGGTCCCACCCAGCTACCATCTTCTGCTGGCTCTGCCCCTCCAGAAGAGGTCCCGGCCTTGTCAGTATCTGTCGTATACACCCCGAAGACCATAGCCTGGGGCGGGAACTTCTTGGGGGAGGGACTCCGATGTCGAGAAGTGCCCAGACGACAGTCATAGGATAGATGCCCCCTCTTCCCACATTTATAGCATGACATATCTCTGGGGGTAGTCCGGCGATCAGGCGGAGGTGATGACCGTCCCGCGTAAGGCGGTTTCTCTGAGCCAGGCTTGTCCGGTGGCTCCTCCTTCTTTTCAGTACTTCCTTTGGGTTTAGTGCTACCGCTAGTTTTCGGCTTCGGAGGGGAGTGCAGCATTAGATGCGTCTCGTGCTCTTTCACCTGTTGCAGGAGTTGGATGAACGAAGGGGGGGGGGGGGCCCGGGTGAGGTGATCACGAATCATGCTGGCTATTGGATGGGTAGGACTGGATCCGCGGAGGTACTGCTTACGGAGATATTCATCCATTTGTGAGGGCAGCACATATTTATAATGTGCCAACGGTCCGAGAGATATTTGCACGCGGTGTATTTAGGCGGACAGCTCTTCCCCCTCTCTTTGATTTATGGCATAGTACTTGGCCCACAACGCACCATCATCCTCTTTTGCGATAAAGGCTTCTGCCAGGAACTCTATCATCAATCGGGAGGTTAGATCGGGGTATTGCTCGCGGTGTATACTGATCAGGGTGGCCGCTGGAGGCCGCAGGCACTCCATGAGTCTCTGTCTTTTCACCACATCGGTGCACGACCACTCTTCCATTAATCCACGCGTGTGTTCTTTCCAAGTTTCTACCCCATCTTCCCCGGTAGGCACAGGGAGGGTCCCCGAGAAGGTTTTTAGCTTCCGGTAGTTCTGGGCGTGGGTTGCTAATGTAAGCGCTTCGACTAGCGGCGGCAAACTGGGGGGGGCAGACAACTGGTCTATCTTGTCATTGAGTTTCTGCAGCATATTACTACTCACTCCAGCCTCAGCGGAGGCGCTTGACCCTGGATAACTAGACACGGACCAGCAACTACCGACGTCGGTCGCGGCATAGTGAGCAAAAGGGAGGGTGGGGTCGTCCTCATCCAGCGGACGTACGAGGGGATCTCGGAGGGGGTAGACAAAAGGACTACCGGCTGGCAGTGCATCGGGCAGTGCCAGAAATTGAGGAATGGCAGGTTCGAGCGCTACAAGGTTTGCGCCGACAGTCCACAAGCAAGGTATTCCATTTAGAGTCGTGATCTACAAGTACATCTACCAGGCGAGCTTTGGCAAAACCCGGGGGTTGTCGCAAGGCCGTCTGTAACGTCTCTAAGGATAAGGCTATGGGCACTCGGGCCAGCGCTACGGCGCGATGGGTAGGCGTGCGTACTTGGCGGGCCCAATCTCGTATCTTGTAATGGGTAGGCAGGGCCATGGTGATAACAATTTAGGTTCGAGGGGCACCCCAGGTCTAAGATCTCAGCAGTGCCTCCAAATGTAGCCCTGCTTCCTATTGCTAGCAAGCCGCTACTCTGTGCTGTGTTACCTGTAGGCTCGCAGGGCCTAAGTCTCTGCCACGGAGAGCCTGGGGTGCGCGCAATATCTATATCTCCACCTGCAACAGCTCCCGCCAAAGGGGGAGTGGGTCTTCGCAGGACGTATATGCAAGAATTACACTCACACAGCCAAGTTCTATAACCAACCTCCTTTACTTGCAGATAAAGCTCACAATTAGGTACACACCATAACATCCTAATATATACTTTATAACACGCCACGGCGGGCGCCCCACAATCATGCGCCACGGCGGACGCCAACACTGCTTCCCACACCTTCCACCGGGTGATTCCACCCCGTGTCCGATCCTTAACGGATTAGTCCTCCCGCTCACTGTTGGCCACTATGTGTATGTATGGGTGACTGCGCAGCCACTGTGTCTCGAGTGAATGAATGGTACAATTGGTGCACTTGTTGAAATACCTGCCGAGCACTCCGGTGCTCGGAACTGCTACGGTCTTCGCAAAGAGTCTCTGTAAGTCGACACCGTTCTCTCTCTCTCTCTCTCTCTCTCGGGTCCGGGGCGCTCCCACCCGGACTCCGGCAAAAACAAGCGGGGTCTGAGCCCAGACCTCCCACTCGATAGTATAGTCCAGATCAGGGTATTAAAGATACTACGGGATCAGGAACCTCACTAGGGCGATCCCTAGCTCAGCTTGTCTCTACTGTGACTCAGAGCTAACTGGGCCTGGGGCACATGGCCTGCGCCGGGGCGGATCAACCTCCCCTACATAGACACTCCGTCTCTTCTCCTCTCCAACCAGCTCTAACTCCACATGCGTGCAACCACCTCCCTATATCTACTCCACCTCCGCAGCCCATTGGCTCAACCCTCTCACCTGACCCTCCCCGCGGGGCTGCTGGGACAAGGGTCTGCCACCTCCCGCCAATCTACTCTCCTCCTTCGCAGGCTCTGCAACTCCCTCTGTGCAGGCGCAAACTCCCGCTCTTTCAGGGTGAATAAGGGGTCACGGCTACATATATATATATATATATATATATATATATATATATATATATATATATATATATATATAAAATATATAAAGGTATTTCACTATGTATTTGTGTCATATTGGAAGTAGCTCTGGGCTCCCTTTGTGTTTTTTTTTTTTTTAAATATTAAAAATAATAAGAAATAAAATGAAACTTTTAGAAGTATAAAACTCATTTTAATAAAACCAAAACAAAGCTTGTATTTTATAAAGAAATGTCTAAAGCGTTTGGAATCAAAACAAAACATAATTACTAAATGAATGTCCTTTTAATGAAATTACTTACTAAACGATTCACCATGTTAAAAGAAATGGTGTCTCGAGAAATTAAACTTTCCAAAGGAATGAAAAAGCTATTATTCTTATTGGAAATACTGTACAATTATTTCATGGGAGAAATATAATGTCAATGTTTTAAGCACTGACTTGGCTTTGAACTACCTTCATATCCCGACTACTACTCTGTTTGCACTTAAATGTTAAAGGTTAAACTCCAACTTTTCACTATATACAACATGACAAATCTCCATGCTTTGAGTCACTGAATTAATAAATGACTGTCACTTATCCAAGCAATTTATCCAAGCATAAACTATGTAATCAATCATTCTTTTCCTTCCAGTGACCTTGCCAAATATTTCTTTACAGAGAACACTTTCTTCATTAGTTATTTAAAACACCCACATTCTGCATATTTTTTATTTTATTGTGCTTTCCTTTCCCTCTTTCTTTGAATTTATCAAATGTACACATGGTTTATAAGACAGTGAAAGGCTTCATCTAACAATTTTTCATTCTCTTTAATTGAATATGAAGTAGATACTGTGAATCCCAAAGGTTCTCAGTTAATTTCATTTTTTTGATCACAGGTTAAAAATAAATTAAGATTACAGGCATACCCCGGTTTAAGGACTCTCACTTTAAGTACACTCGCGAGTAAGTACATCTCGCTCAATAGGCAAACGGCAGCTCACGCATGCGCCTGTCAGCACATCCTGAACAGCAATACCGCCTCCCTACCTGTACTGAAGCTGTGCGCAAGCGGGGAGACTATAGAGCCTGTTACACATGCGTTATTTACATCAGTTATGCACGTATATGATGATTGCAGTACAGTACATGCATCAATAAGTGGGGAAAAGGTAGTGATTCACTTTAAGTACATTTTGGCTTTACATACGTGCTCCGGTCCCATTGCGTACGTTAATGCGGGGTATGCCTGTACTGGCACAGTTTTCCAATAGAAAACTGCAATGTCACGTCCTAATGATGTTGCAACTTTTGACTGGTTTTCCTGAGTGTGGTAGACCAAGCAGCTGTATAGCTTCCATGGAAAAGAAATAAACCCTGAATTCTATGGGAAAGGGAGCTGGGACAAGTCCTGGACCAAGAAGACTGGACAGATATACTGTAGGAGAACCACTGCTAAATCATAAATTTACATATCAATCAAAGAAAACTCTTAAGAAAAGCTACAAAGGATGTTTCCAACTCGTTCACCCTATGTTGGAGTGGATGTGAATGGGTTAGTACCATCCTGCATGCCCTAAGCTAGTGTAGCCCTGTGTCATTTTGGGTTACATGCCTCTCTCCTCCTGTGCAGTAATCCCTGTTAAGAGGGAAGGTTTGCCAGGAGTAATCATGAGGTTTGCCCTCACCCCCTGTGATGTGTAGTGTGTAGCAAAGGAAGTGACATCATGCTCTGTGTCCACTTATAGTAACACAGGGGTGGTGCCTACTGGAGCTATATATTACGCATCACTTCCTGAATTTAGCAGTTCAAAGTGCAGAGGAAGAGTTGCAGTGTGTGACTGTCTGACCCAACACAGTGCCAGGGCTCTGGCAAGGATTGTGGCCCTCACTTAGGGGAGAGGTGGGCAGACTATTCCCCTTACTCTATTAGAGAGTAAGGGAAGAGCAAGGACAGCTTATATGGCCTTGACTAGGAGTGGTGTCCAGGGACTTCCTTCCTTGAGGTGGGCAACCTTGATTATGTGCGGCTAAAGACCGGCCGCTATGATGGGCAGTCTGCCAGTGGAGATGTCAATAAAGATTGCCTTGAAAGAGAGAACCTTCTTGCCTGAGAGTGGAGTCATTCAGGGAGAAGCTGCACCCAGGAGTTCTCTTCCAGAGACTCCTCCCTGCTGTCGTGGGGACCTGGAAGAGATGGAGGCGCTGTACCAGAAGTGAGTACTATCTCAGCACTACGTCACGAGCCAGTCCTGGTGTATTCCCCTATACCATCAAGCGGGAGTCTCAGGAGTCCTGTAAGCCAGCAGGTGCACCACACGACATTACATGTAACATGGGGCAGCTTCCTCACATAGGGGCCAATATTAGATTGGGGGGGGGGGGGGAAGCTCCGTTACACTAGGCTTCATATTGGATAACATTTTCTCACTGTTAGGTCAACTAGCAGAAACTGATGTTTCTACAGACCCATGTGTAGCAATACTAAGTAAACTCATATCATATCTAGATATATTTTCTAGAAGGCTTGCATATTTGTTTGCACCTAAAATTGTAATTTCTCAATACCCTAGAAACCATTCCCTCCTTTGTACGCATTAAAAACAAAAATTTGGGAGGTTACCCTATTGCAAAAACACTGCGTTTGCTTACCTTAATAATGCATATGAAAAAATTTGGAGATTTTGGGTTCCAAATGTACAGTACACCATATACAAAACTTCAATAGAGCTCTTCAATTGTGTTGACTTTATTTTAAATCGATTCACAAATCATACAATATGTCCACCACTTTTCCCACTTCTGTCCACGTTTTACTTGCTTTGAACAAGCACACTATAATGTATTATTCTAATTTACCTATTAATTTATGTTTTTGATTGTATATAATTATCTATCTCAAAGCTGTATGTGTATTTTAAATGGTTTCTGCCATCACAAATTGTTATTTTGTTAATATTCAGATGCAGCCACGAGTATCCGAACACTTGCTTTGGAAAATCTGGGGCAATCTCCCAGTTATGCTGCAACATTTCTGTGACCTTTCGGCAGACAGACTAATGGCCCATCAGATTAACACAGCGGGGGTCCCTGGCAGACCCATTCAGTTTGTTTTCAGCAAGTGTTTGGATACTCGTGGCTGCAACTGTTAGATTGTAATTCTTTCTATAAAATTTCCTCAATAAAAAGATAGTTACAAACAAATACACTATGGAGGATTCCACTTTAAGCAACTTGAGACCCTGGAGGTTGGAAATCTAAAAATTCTGCAACTGAGCTGTACTGCAATAAACACTAGATTAATTATAACGCCTATGCACTAAAGCAAGTAACCAAAATTAACTCGGTGCTACTCCTTAAATAATGTATAGTTATTTTGTTTCTGGCTGTTAGAGCAAATGTTATGGAAAAGAGGTGTTCCCTCTAACATTGCATATGCACTAAAGACTGTTTACATTAGCACTGGGATTTAACATAAAGTTATGTGGGAAAGGGATAGGGAGAGTGTAGCCTCAAAAAACCTTTAGGTCGTGTTCACACAAGGGGCTTCGCGACGCTGCGTGCGTGCATTCGCGTGTGCGTGCCTCCGTCTGCTGGGCGATGTGTGATCATCCCCAGCAGACGGAATGATCCGACACATCCAGGAAGTGTGTGAGAGCGGGCAGGGGGGGGGGAAGGGAGGAGCGGGGTCACTGTGTCACGGGCGCCGGGTGGCTTTGCGATGCATCGTAGGAAAACATAAAATAAAAGCACAAATCCATTGTGTATGTGTGAGGGGGGCCCCACAGGGATCATATACTGAGAGGGCGGTCCCACAGGTATCATATACTGAGAGAGGGGTAACGCAGGGATCAGGGATCATATACTGAGAGGGGGGTCCCATCCCCCTTCACTCCGATTTCACTGTCGAGTCTGGTCAATTTCAGCAGCTTATCAATGTAAACATCTGGACATTGATTGGCTGCTGAAATTGACGTCACGCTGCTGCAGCTGGAAAAAAGGTAGATGGAGGACTGCCTGTGAAAAATAAAGGGAAGGAGGCTGATAGAAATAAAGTTAAAAATGCTTTATTCTAATGCATAAGTAGACATAGCTACAAAAAAACAGGTCCTCTAACGTGTTTCACGCCGTCGTGGCGCTTTGTCAAAGACGCGCCACGACGGCGTGAAATGCGTTAGAAGACCCGTTTTTTTGTAGCTATGTCTACTTATGCATTAGAATAAAGCATTTTTAACTTTGAATCTATCAGCCTCCAGCCCTTTATTTTTCACAGGCAGTGCTCCATCTACCTTTTTTCTTGGATTTACTATGACTTCATGGACGGAGACACACCACTATCACCAGGTTTCAACTTATTGTGAGTAAATCTTTATCGCTATCTACAAGAGTTATTGCAGTCAGGCCATTTATTGCTCTAGCCTAGGGATATAGGACTATTGTTCCCACTAGTGGGTGTGGGGTGGGTTCCCTTCATTATGAATTCATTGCACACATCCACTGTGAGGTTTCATCCTAATTTGGAGTCCCATATTATGGCTATAATGTGAGCTTTATGCCTATGTGCTGCATACTCGTCTCTACAGAGGATTTATTATTTCCTGGACTCTTATAAGCTATATTGCTACTGTTATCCTGGATATTAGAAGCACCTATTGGGCATTCATTTCCCATTTCCACTGTACCTGCTGCAGCTGGAGATCACAGTTTGAAAAGACACCCGCTACTGCAGCAGCGTCGACGCTGGACTTTGCAGCCAATGGAAGTTTCAATACTGAACACTACCATTGGCCGCCAGGCATCAGTGACGAACGCGTGTGCACCTCGTGTAGCGAGGGGAGAGACACATGAGGGGAGAGACACATGAGCCCAGAAAATCGTCACACCATTGATACTTGAGAAATATGCTAAAAGGATATGCAAATGAGTCCTATTGGCATATATAGACTAATAGAATTCCATGAAGTTAATTAGGTTGACAAATTACCTGTCAGTGTTTCTGTGACGACAACTATAATGTCCACGTATCCAGTAAAGATTGAGGTTTTGTCTACATTTGGATAGGTTGTTTTCAATTCTAAATTGCTGAAACCAAACTTCACAGATCCATTTATCTGTAGTTGGAAGGGGGGAAAATGGTCACCATATGCAAACCAAAAAGTGAAAATTAAATAACTCAAGGCATGATTAAAGATTTAATCTAAATTATTTTATACTGTATTACAAAAATATAAAAAATATTAAAATATACAGTATATGTACAATTTTAGCTACATACATTTTTTATCTCATTAATACTATTGGTAGTGTAAATGTATTGAATTTTAATTTTTTTTTCCAAACAAGTCGAGACAGTGATTTTATATCCCTTTACATTAGGAAGCTTGCTTAGCAGGAGTAACGATTAGTGTTTTATTGTTGTTCCACTAACATAATATTACCTGCTGTTCCTGTGAATGTTTTTCTATAAGAAAACTCAGTAAGGCTCTTGCATGATTGAAAAAAAGTAAAGTCTATAGAAATGGGTCAAATTGAATATAAAAAAATACATAGTAAACACGCTTGTATAAATATTGGCAATACCACTCAATGACCTGCACAAAGAGGGCCTCATTCCTTAAGCTGTGATACTGCTGATTGTAAAGAGATAGTGGGAAATATGTTATTCAAGTTAAGTCCAATTTTCCCACGATCATACTGTGATCAGCAGTATCACAGACGAAAGAAAATTGCCCAGTGGTGGCTCAGGTACAGGTGTCAAAGGCAGATGACGTGTGCCCTGCACATGTAAAGAAGGATAAAAAAGCATTTACATGGCTTCTCCATCCCTCTATAAGACAGTTGTGGTTGGAAGCACAGTTAGATTTTGTTGGATGGTGTTTACTTTGAGCTTTCATTTATTTCATAATGGTTTTGTTTTGGTGTTTTAATTGTGAATTGTGTTCTTTATTTTGGATTGGATTAATTGATTGTTGGTCATTCAGTTCTGTTTACTTCTTTATTTGTTTTTATTTTCTGATTGTTTGGATGGCATTGGAGCGTGTTTGTGATTGTTTCTTTTAGGTCGAGCATTGACTGGCATAGTGTTAAATGATGCACCGATTATATGGGTGTCATGTACCCACTGTGCCATTCAATTGTTTTATTGGCATTTGTTATCTATTTATTTGGCTATGTGAGGTGTTTTATTTTTTATATGTGCTGTATTTGATTTTGATATGTGCTGTATTTAATTTTGATATGTAATGTTTTTTATTTAGGCCTGTTTTTTTAATCCTTCACAATTTCTTGGTATAATGGTCAATCATGCCCATATTATATGGGCATGAGGTACCCACTGTATCAATGAATTGGTGAAGGGTGGGGGTAGTTCCCTGGGGAGGGTGGTTAGGCATCCTGGGTGGGTAGTGGCAGAGGGTGGGTTAACCCCTTAATTACTTTTGTGGATATTAACCGCTAAAGTGATTAAGGGGCTAGGGGACATTAGATTGTAATTTGCTATTTATTCTTTCTGGCAACGGAGGACATAGACCTGCAGTATGCTGATGAGGACACTCGTCATATTGCATGGGGTAAGTAGAACGGTTTTTATTTACTTTATTTATGTTGTCTAATGTTGTGTTTAATAATGGGCAAATAATCTATTATCCATATCTGGTTAATAGTTAATTTGCCAATTACTGTACTGTATGTGTTTGGAGTGGGGTGGTGGGGAAGAGTGTATGTAGGCCATGTTTTTATTTTTTACATACAGGAATGGTACCGCAGGCCAGCAGGGACCCACAGAGACCATACAAGGACTCCCGGACGCCCACGGGTTCCACCCGAGGACCCCTGGACATCCATGAGGACCACCTGAGGACCCACGGGGGATACCTGTGGGGAAGAACTGGGAGCCCCACAGCTGTGGGGGCCCCAGGGACCCGCAGGGACCACCTGAGAGCCCCCAGACAACTGTGGGAACCACCCAAAGGCCCCCAGACACCCGTGAGAACAACCCGAGGGCCCCAAGACACCCGTGGGGACCACCCATGGACCCCGTTGATGCTCACTGACACCTGTGGTGACCACCTGGAGACCCACAGAGCCTAGCGGGGATGACCCGAGGGCCCCCAGACACCCGTGGGCACCCACTGGGGTGCACTATGGGGCCTGCAGACACCCGGGGGGACCACCGGGGACCCCCGTCAGCCTGTGGTATTAATCCTGTCTGTAAAGAAATAAATATTGATTTTATGTGGGGGCACAGGGGGTGGCTGGGTTGTATATTGTTGTTTATTAAATATTGTAATGGTTTATTGGGGACCTAGGAGGTGGGTAGTAGGGTTCGTGTGTATTTTTTTCAATTGTGGGTAGCGGGGTTGGGGGAAGGGGGTATTGTCCCCAAGGATGGGTGGTTAGGCCTACCGGGTGGGGGGTGGGGGAGGGTGGGTTAACTCCTTAATTACTATAGTGGTTACTAACCGCTATGGTGGTTAAGGGTTTAGGGGTTTAGATTGTCTTTTTTTATTCTTCTGTATTGTTTGTATCAACGGAGGACATGGACAGGATGAGAATAAGGACGGCCTTCATTGTGGCAGCCTGGCAGGGGTGAGTGCAAGATTTATTTACTTTATTTCTGCTGCTTAATGTTGTTTTTTAAATGGACAAATGCACTATTATCCATATCTGGATTATAGTAAGTCTTATGCGGCTCAGGAACCCCAATCTTCTTTTTTCTTTCTTTAATCACCTTCTTCTATCTTCATCTGTAACCATTTCTTGTTCTTCTTTATCTTCTTTCTTCATCTGTCAATCCAAAATACCCCGTGTTAAATCCCAGCCGATGCTGTCTCGGCGGCTTCTTGGGCTCAAATGAGGCGTCACGGCCTTAAATATGGCTTGTGACGTCACATTTACCCTCAATATGATTAAAAGCTACCTGATTGGCTGTCAAAACCATGTTCCGACATAAAAAAATTTTTTTGCTGTGACGTCACTTAAAGGGAAATATGCCAGCCAATCAGAATGGCTGTGCTTCATTTGCCTTTAAGATGACGTCACTAAATCCAAGATGTCCGCGGTGTCACAAGGTATTTCAGCCAATCAGAGTGTGGAATTGGTTCACACGATCTGATTGGCTGAAATACTATGTGACGCCGGCCATCTTGGATTTAGTGACGTCATCTTAAAGGCAAATGAAGCACAGCCATTCTGATTGGCTGGCATCATTCCCTTTAAGTAATGTCACAGCAAAAAAAAAAATTATGTCGGAACATGGTTTTAACAGCCAATCAGGTGGCTGTTAACCATTTTGAGGGTAAATGTGACGTCACAAGCCATATTTAAGGCCGTGACACCTCATTTGAGCCCAAGAAGCCGACGAGACAGCATCGGCTGGGATTTAACATGGGGTATTTTGGATTGACAGATGAAGAAAGAAGATAAAGAAGAACAAGAAATGGTTACAGATGAAGATAGAAGATGATTAAAGAAAGAAAAAAGAAGAGGGGCAGGTATTGATGTTTTTTTAAATATTTATTAATATACATTTCTTTAATAGTATAGAGGGGTAGGGGGTCTCCGGAGCTGAACCACATTGGTTTTATGTCCGGGAACCCCCTGCTTCCCGAGATACAGGCACCTTTATGGGGTGCCGGTATCCCTCTGCATTGAAATGTCCCAGTCACGTGACCGGAGATATTTCCTTGCATAGGAGATAGCGGCACCCCATAAAGACGCCTGTATCTCGGGAAGCAGGGGATCCCTGGACATAAAACCAACGTGGTTCAGCTCTGGAGACCCCGTGCACCTCTACACTATTAAAGAAATGTATATTTAAATAAATAATTTTCGTGCGACATTTCCGCTGGGAGAGGCGGCTCTCTCAGAGAAGCTCTCTCTGCAGCAGAAATGAATCACCGGTTTAGACCTTTTCAGAGGCTCGATGCTGTCGCTGGCAGCAAATTCGCCCGTTTTGGGAATTTTGCTATCACTGGTAATTTCTGGATACCGTGATAGCAACGCCCAAAAAACAGTCATTTTAAATTCCTGGCAATTTTTTTTATCAACCCTCTCTGAATAAGGCCCCATGTGTCTGACAAAAGGGGCACATATATTACAATGCAAAACACAGTATTCCTGGTACCTTGAATACAGTGTTTATATTATGTGAAAGGGAAACAATATTGTAAAGATATTCCCTCTCGCTAATAGGTGCATGCACATTGTTATGCAGAAATCATGAACATTTAATTGTATCCAATTACTGTGTACTGTATATCTTTTAGGGGGTAAGGAGAGCAGTGATATGTTTAGCTAATGTAAAACTGACTTGCAGTATTTGACAATGTTCATTGGTCTCCTTAGCCTACAACAAGAGAGTAGAATAAAGAAGGAATATGTTCACTTAAATAGAAAAAAACGTTATTGCCCATAATAAGAAATGTAAAGTTATACTTGCCTCAAATATTTTTGTAATATTTCTTTTTCCTCTTAATATTGCTGTATGCCTTAAAGTAACGGTCAGCTTTCCTTTTACAGGCATTCCATAGGTATACCTACATGTTTTTGTAGAAAATCATATTCATAATATATTTTCTATTTAACTTAAGTGACAAGTAGTTTGCAAATGCTATATTACAATGATAAAAGAAAGCAGAACAAAATGTTACTGACCGAAATTAAATCTTAAGCATCATTATTATCATTTGTCTATTCGCATGAGACCATGTTACTATTGTCTAGTTCACATAATAATATACAGATTAACATAGTCATTTAGGTTGAAAATAGACAAACGGCATGTTCGTGTAATTCAATCTTTTGCTAAAATTTATACTTTCATTCAATGATTTCAGATCTGTCATTCTAAAATAAAATATTGTACATTTACATTCAGAATTGAATAAGATTTTAAGGGAACTGTTGAAAACATATACAGTTAAAACCAGTGCTTTTTTTGTTAAAAAAAAAAAAGAGAGAGAGACATGTCGGTTCTCATAATAAAAAAAGTTGATAATAAAAAGGAACAATACATAATAACACACAGACACAGTGGTGGGGGATAGGTGGATAGGGCTGCTCCTGTCCTGTCTGAAGCTGCTGCAGTGAGTGCTCAGCTACAGTATGCAAGAGAGGAAAGGGGTCAGGGACACAGGCAGTGGAGGAGGGATTGGGTGGAGTGATGGCCTCGCCCCCCACAGGAAGCAGAGATAGCAGCAGTATCAGCCTCTGCGGAACTTGAGGAGAAAAAATAAAGGAAGCGGTACAGCATACCATACCGTACCGTCACAAAAACACCACTGGTTAAAACTAAATCATAATTTACCATTCTTGCATTCTTAACATGTCTGAGAGAACAAAAAACTTACTCTGCAGAAACTGTACCCTCTAATTGCTCATTTTTTATTGAATGATGTAAAGGTGTGGTCAGAAGTACTTCAAACTTCGGTAAAACTAGAGGAACAAAGTTAATAGATTATATTTATATAAAAATGTGATGCATTGATAAATTAATTATATTTACGATATTTGTGATGCATACAGTGTGTATGTTTTTGTGTGTGTATATATATATATATATATATATATATATATACTGTATATATATATACATACATATATATATATATATATATATATATATATAAATATATATATATATAAAATATTGTAAACCTACATGACTGTATATAAATTAACTTAAGCTATATAAACATGAAGTTGTAATATTGGAAAAGTAATTGTGGGAAATCATGCTCTCCCAGTTTAAAATATAAATACATACTATATGCACATACAGTGCATACAAAGTTGCTTATTCCTAACAGAGTATTGTGGTTTAGAGAGGATTGAGTGCCATTGCAATACAAAAATAAAGATAACTTCTATGTTTTTCTCCTGTTCATACTTTATATTCAAATAACAAATCTTAACGTGTTAGTATTAACAGATCCGTAGCAAAACTGTATTGAAATCTAAACAGTTAAACGAAAGAACAGAGCACAATCTTCTGTTTGAAAACATGCATTATAATAAATCAATCAGGTATGAGAAAAATAAACAATGAGTTGTATACTGACAGCCTTTCACGGCTATTCTTGCCCCTTCAGTTGTAAGTTGATGCTTACCATACTCCATTACTGTAAAGGTTTGATAATGAAGCTGTTGCTGTTGAAAATAAATGTAAAGCATTAATTATTACTCTTTAGTTGGCATCAATTCAACTTCTACCATTTTTGACATCAACTAACAAAAATTAAATATGAATATGGCCAACTAAACAGTATACTTTGGGAGACAAAATGTACAAGGAATTGTACGTTTTAAGGTCACAATTTCACTTGTCCAATAAGAGCTCTAGGTGTCCTTGCATTCACAACAAAGGAAATAATATAAAAAATACGTAGTTAAGAAAATGCTAGTGCACTGTAAATTAATAATTACTCCAAGGCGCTAAAGCTGCCATGGAATAGGCAGAGCTCCCTTAATAAAATAAATGTGAAGTCCACCCTGCAGCCAGCTTGCCACGTCAGGTCTCTTAATTTTCAAACAAAATATCAGGAATATGTATTTTGCAATAGTGTACAGCATTATGATATACTGTACACCCTCCCCCTCTGGTCACATCACTAGAAGCCCCGTGGTTCCTCTATCTTGTGAACCAGGTAGCTACTACCATTTTCTGCATGACCCCTGCTGAGATGAGGTCTATAATTTCAGACAAAGTGGCACCTCCTAGCCTGGATTCCCTCTTATTTTTAAATTTCCGTTCGGTGTGGGCCAGTCCTGTGATTGACTGAAGTTTAAAACATCCCTGATTTGGTCCAAAACCCCTATAGGGTATAATGGGCAAGGAAAGCTTTTAAAAACAAAAAAAAAACAAAAAAAAAAACAGCCTGGCCATTTCTGATTCACTTGGAGAAAGAAATGTCAATGCTGAGCTCTCTTTGGAATCCTCTGCAATTGTCCTACAGCCCCTGCACTAGCCCAAAGTTCTTAACTCATAATTTCCTCTTCTCCGGCCACATCTGATTTCCCATTTATTTCCCCTTAAACATACAGTAATCCTTTTTGGCTTGACTACAGGTCATTCGGAGCCACAGTCATAGCGCCCTTGCACTTTTGGCTCCAGGACTTCCTATATGTAGAATGCAATAAATTCTCAGAAAGGAAAATAAAAATTGATAACAAAACCTGTACTTGGGGTACCTCCCACCTACTGCTGGAGTCACTGACTAAAACCACACACTCCTAAGCTTAGCCTGACTTTCCTAGGATGGTAGTGTCACCACTCACTTATTATTTTAAAGATGTATCAGTTCTTTTTTTCTGACAGATGAAGCAAACTTCCAATTTCATAATAAATTGTAGAAACATTAGCTTTGAATAAACATTTTAAAAAAAATGATAATTAAGTAACGATTGCTGCATTCAATAAGAGCTACAAATTTAAATTCCATTTTTGGGCCATAGTAATTTGTGGAGAATCTGGAAGGTCAGGGTCCCTTGGAAGGTCCAGGGCCTGGGTTGCTGCCAAGTTACCCCATGCCCTAAAATGGCATTTGCTAGAAGTGATGGTAGTAATGTTGTCCTCCAAAGCCGGTATTGTTTAAGAACTGATTGAATTCTGTTCTCTCCTGCGTTCACTGTCACTGAGAGTCCCACACACTTCCGCATCACTTGGTGGAAGATCTCATCTCACAAGTCTTGGAAAAAAACATAGGCTGGGCTCTATCTCTCTCCTGGGTGTGATCACTGACTGCCAAGACTGGAGTTCAGCTGATCAAACCCTTTTGTGAGACGAGATCGCCCACCAGAAGATGCAGAAATTTTCGCGACCCGGATTGCCGGTGAATGCTGAGGAAACCAAGTCGTCGTTGCCGGGCAGAGTCGTGTGTACTCTAATCTGTGCCTTTTATATCTGCAAATTTGTGTGTGCAATGTGCATCACTTGCTATTAATATATATTTGCCACAAAACAATTCCACAGTGACTGCAATACCCTACCCCATTGCTATAACAGTTACACGTACTGTGTTGTCCTTTTGGATAATATGCCAATACACTCAATCCTCATAAAATGTGTACAGTAAATATTAAAAGCAAAATGTGTTGCTGATAAAATGAGTTACAAATTGAAACATAAAAACACTCTCAGCAAGTTCAAGTTGTCCATCCAATCACTTCTCTGAGTCTCACATCTGCTACCAATCGTTAGCATTTTGGAAAAGGTGTGTGCCGTCACTTTTTCCATCCAGTTTAGATTTTTTGCCAATTACTTTTACCTAACTTTAGTCTTAGGCATGCTGCAAGTATTGCTGGGTTGTGTTGGTAGTTTTAGTCTTTGGTGCATAGTGCATAGTGTTAACCAAAACAAAACAAATATTCCTATGTTAGTTTAAAATATATATATATATTTTTGCTACAATGAATGATACTTATTTTAACATATGTTCAAAATGATTCTACACTATTGATTTACTAATGAGTCGCATATGCATTTACCCTACCCCAAACCATATGGGCTGAATTAATGCGCTGATCAATTAGAGAAACAAAAGGAGAAATTTCAAAATTAATATGTTTTCTGTTAAGGTTTAAAGGGGCCATGGAACAGATGTAGAAAAAGAGACATACATTTTGATTATTATTACATTTGTGCACGCTTAATTTGTTTTGTTTTTTTAAGCAATCTCCTACCAAGAAGCCACATATTTATATAACGTGGAAATCCCAAAATTCGTCGACAAATGTATCAAATATGTAACAATATTCTATCCAAATATTTGTCTTAACCTTGGATTTATTGTTCTGCCACATGAGGTTCCAAGAAAAGTTAGTTTCTTCCACTAAATCTGAACAAATAAAGTAATTTCTGAGCACATGCTTTGTGAACAGCTAATGCAAATTAATGGCTGAGAATTTCCTCACATATGCTGTGTGATGTCCAAATCTCATCTTTTAATATAAAATGGATTATGTAATCAAGCTTCAAAAGTATGTTTTGACATGAAATTGAAGACTAGAAAATCATTCTGCACATGTTGTAGTGTTTTTTGACACCTTTAGCATTTTGTTATCATTGAGCGGTTTGGGGAGTAGCTACAGAAAGAGCTACAGGAGGATATTCTTGACGCACTATTACCATGGGATGTATCAACTTCTGTTGCTTTGTCCATCCTTTGTTTCCCTTTTTGAAGAATCAAAAAACGACTAAATCTAATTTAATATAGCTTTCTGGCTAATAATCTGTGTCAGATTTACAAAACCTATTTAGCAAGTTTCTTACATTTGATCCAGATGCAATCCAAAAAAATGAAATATTTGAAAGCTGAATATCATGAACAAAAAATGAGGGCGGTAGCATACACAAATACACTCAAGTGTCTTTTTTGTAAGGAGATGCAAAGTACAATACAATGTTGCAGGTCCCTACACTACCTTTTATCGAGTGTGATAAAGAACAGACTGTGATATTTATAGTAAGGCATGATTGCTAAGGACATCGAGACATTGATGACACCCAAAATTGATGACATTCGAAAGCACTCCAGGTGCCAAAGAAAGTGTCAGAGTGGTAATGTCTGATATACAGATGTAGCAAGCTTCTTTGATGCCTCTTGGTGCAATATGGTGGGATATGTTGTAATATTCTTCGCCAACACATTAATTGAATCCTTTGGTAACTCTGCAATAATCTGCATTATAATGGCGTATGGTGTATTATCTGAGGGAACAATGTTATACTACACCTAAACAAAGAGTCAATAACACAATATGAAAAAAGCCAACAATGAATATTAAAATGCTTAATATATAAGTGATAATAGCAATAAAGGTTATATCAGACCCGTTTTGGTGCAGAATAAAATTCTGTAGTTTAGGGAGAAAAAAACAAGCTAATATGTCTAAAGCCTAAGTCCACGTGTCATGTGGCATCATCTGGTTTGTGGTTGGTTGAAGAAACGATACTGAAATCTAATTGGTTCCAAGAAAAATTAGAGCCTTACAAGGTGGTTGCTGTAAAGATAAATGACCTGCCAGCATGTAGGCAATAGCCGCACTCAGCATGAATTATAAAAATAAGTTCACTCTGAATACTGAATATGAAACATATGTTAAAAAGAAACTTAGGCTGCGGTCCCAGTCATCACTGTGACACGCTCGCCCGGCGGGGGGGGGGGCGGCGCGTGCACAGCGCTAACCGCGATCTGCGGTCTTTAGGGAGAGAGGGAGATTGCGACAGGAGGGGGCGTGGTAGGAGTTTTGCAGGGCGTGGCCATGACCTCACGCGGCTGGTTCGCCCTCATTGGGTGAAGCGCCGGCGGGGCGTGGCCAGTTCAGAACTCAATTTCATTGAGTTAAAAAAAAACCCTGTCAGTACGGCGCGGCTGCACCTTCAGCGGGAAGGTGAGTACTGGGCGCAGCCCCATTGAGGGGCGGTGATTATATGCACAGCGCACGCCGAGGTGTGCGCTGTAGCAGTTACTGGGACCGCAGCCTATTATCTCTAAATCACATACAGTATAACCAAGGAACATTGGAACAGTGCTGGAGTTGTAATGGTAAATATGTTCATGGGAAGTGTTAATGGCCAATAGGTGGCATAATTCAGGTCACTAAACCTAAATCTACAGTTAACATGGTTCAAAACACAGTATCGAGGAAAACACATTTGTTGTCAGACAGAGGATCCCAGTTTGTTTCCACTCTGCTTAAGCAATTTTGCAAAATTTCAAAGGCCACGCAGAAACACACCACTGCTTAACACCCCTAAAGAAATTTGGGACTCGAACATGGACATGCAAGTGATGTTTCATGTTACGTGAATATTAAAGGGGTGAACTGAATATGCAGCCTTCTGGAATTCTTTATATGTCCCTGAGATACAGCAAAGTTCTCTTCATACTCATACTGAAGAACATAATTCCAAAGGTTTTAATCAATCAATGACTGACTTCAAATACGTTTTTAACATGATAGCATCAGATTGTTTACTTAATAAGGTCCGTGCATCCATTTACTCTTCAGTTAAAAATAATGAAGTAAAAATTAACTGTTCAAATGAACACTATTTTTAAATAGTTAGGGGCCTAAGTACTAAGAATTGCAAGTGGTTTTTTTTGGGGTGCAAACTTGGTATACTTAAATCTAAATTGAAACTGTTCTTGTGAGCACCTCCTACTAACCTGAAATGGTGCACAGTGTAAGGATTCGGGAGTCACGACACATTTGGCGCACTCCCGCCCTACCTACATTCACGCGTGGGGCTCCTTTCAAGGGAACATCATCATTAGGCTGCACAGCATGCATGCGCACACCAGTGACATCACCAGGTACTGCAACGGGAAGGTCCCGCCTGCAGATTGTGCCATGTATCAGCGGCGCGTGAACCATGTGCAGCATGCCCAAGCTCTGTGGCAACAGAGCTAATCAGCTCCAGCACATTCACCTGGCTCCTGCACCTAGCCCAATCACTGCTTCCGCTGAGGCCATGCCTCCACTCCGCCTCTCCATAGGATTGGACAGTACTGCCTATATATGCTCATCTGTGCCACTGGCACTTTGGCTGAGCATAGATTCATATTCCGTTGTGCTTACCTGTTCTTTGCCTCCACAGTCTTGCCTTGCCTTGCTGAACCTTGCTCTGTGTACCGACCCGGCTTTGCTCTTCGACTCCGCACCTCTGTAATACTGACCTCGGCTACCTCTGACCCTCTACATCTCTCCAACCCTGACCTCGGCACTCGGACAATGACACTCTCCATTCTCCAACCCAACTACGGCTAATAGTACCTTCAACGATCCGGACCTCTCCTACTCTGACCTTGGCAAGTATAACGACAACTCTTATCTCTCCAACCCTGAACCAGCTACCTTGACCAATCTAGACTCCAGACGTGCCACGGGGTTCATGCGTCCGCCGCTGTAACTCTCCCAGCTGTCCCAAACCAGGCGGCACCCCCACGCAGGACTTAACCAAAGCAGCTTCGCAGGGTGCTTGGGATCCGGCACCACGGGTCAGCCATCGCGGTGTGTGTGTTACACCGCTATGCATTTCTTTGAGTCCTGGAAACCATAAATTCACACTGTACAGCCTTTCGCATATTTCTTAACAAGCCATTTGATTAGGTACCAGTTTCCCTGAAGGGGCGACATTCCAGAAAGAAAAGGAAAATTTTGGCTCAACAATAAAGCATCTGATCACTTCTTAAATACCCCTGCTGTGTTTTGTTCCACAGTATCCTCAGGCAACTGGTTTCACAGCCTTATTACCTCCACTGTCAAAATATGGCTGTCTCAAAATACATTTCAATTTGGACTGATCTGATTTCAGTCCCAGTGCCCTGCTGCTGACAGAGGAATCAATGTCTCTACTTCCATCTCCTGTATGATTAACAGCAGGATTATGTCCCCCATGTGTGGCTAAACAATCTTTGTTTAGCATAGAACAGATTTGTAAAGATGTAGTTGCCCTTACATGGGGTGTGTGTGGATATTTCTTACCAGTGTCCATCCGTGGTTTCAGTCTCTCTGTGGGGGGTCAGCTACTAGGGTCAGCTTCCATTACTGGGATCAGCCAGCCATGTCCTCCTCCCTCACTTACCTCTCTTTTTTTGCAGGAGGGAGAAAGACTATACTGGGTCAGTCATATACAGGTTCATGATGAAAACTGCTAATTGGAATGTGGGACGGGGTGAGCTTAAACCCTGGGGAGGAGGGGCCGCACCTCCAAACAACACCAGTTACAATAACTCAGCAAGCTCCAGAACCCCAAAACCCACCCTCACATCATATATACAAGCATATATATTTGTGTCAAAAAGCAGTGCTAATGAGCATGGCCAAATGTACAAACAAAAACAGAAATGCCCAGCGCAACATACAAAGTGATATATTCTAGGTTTGGGAAAGCTACCTCCGCCACAGTGCTCCCGTATGACGTCCATATTGGTCAGCCTCACCAATCATGTGTTACTATATTGATTTCAGCCTGTAGTTTATTTCACCTACCTGATGAAGGTTTCAATCAGGACTCAATATGTTATATTGTGCTCTTTGTCTCCTTGTAATAAATAATATTAACAAGTACTGAACATGTCCTCTTTGAGTCATGAGTATAATTGGGTAACCTACCTTCTCTGCCTTTGCCCTTTTTGCTGTCCCTTAAACATTGGGAGTCACGCGTGTGGATTACTATAAGAGCACACATTTGTAGGATAGAAGGAGGTCCTCAAGTGGACTACATATATCAAAATATAAGTATTAAAGTAATATTCTTACATTGTAGAGTTGATATATTCTTTTAACTTCAAATAAAGTTGTATTATTTGGAATAGTGCTTTCCAGTGGACAGTATCTACGTCATAAGAATACCAGCTCTAAAATGTAACAATGTTACTTTAATCATTATTTTTTCATATACAGTACTCAAGTTAATGCTCCATCATTTCCACAATGTTGTGGTCATTTCATCTAGTTATCAAGCTGATATATATGTTGAGGATATTCCCATTTATCACCCAATTAGACAATGTTTTTCTCTATTTAATGAATAGGCCCCTGAAATGTCACATTCATTCCCTGGCATTATGGCTACTGGGGGTATAAGGTTACACTAAGTAAAAATAAGAAACAAATGGAAAAAAAACCCAAACAGGTTTGGAGGGAATAGGTAATCATTACATACCATTTTTAATGTATATTAAATGTTCTTTTTGGTGCATAAAATCATATGGCCATTAAACTTAATGCATTAATAACATTGAAAAAAATATATATAATTATTATGGAAGCATCATACTGTTGTCTGTTGACACGTTGTCTAAACTCTTCCACTCAGTATTAAAAAAAACTTTTTTTTTAAGAGGTCAAATTCATTGAGATGATGAGTGGAAGGAGATGCTGAAGGTACCACAATTGGTAAACTCGCACTAATCTAGCTGGATTGTTATATGGAAAACAAATCTGCATTTGTAGCAAATAAGTCAAATTATATAGACAGCATAGAAACAGACAGGCCCACCTAATATATCCTAAAAACTGAGTAAAATAACTCTAAGACAACAGGTGCGAAGGGATCTACGGGAATCCCTTAGTTCCCCTAATAATGAATACTACAAACGAAAAGAGGGTGTCCCAAATTACTGTATATACACATTTTTTTTAATTTCACCTGATAAGCTGTTTTCTTTGTTAAACAAGCGTATAGATTTTGTAGTTTCTAATGATTCCAGATGACGATATTCCTCAAAGGACTTCGTAGTGCTATAAACAAAACGGGTTGTTCTTTAAAGTTTTCGTTAAGCTTGAGTACTCTCGTAGATTGAGTTACCATAATGGACAGAAAAATTTAAATTGCTTTGTATTAAAAAAAACTGTAATCCTATGGGTCTTATGATTTGATCAAATAAGTATCATGCCAAAAACAATTATTAGCAATATTGTTTCTGTACTGAAGTTTTCAGTAAGAGACGGGCAGTCAACCTTTTTAAGTACATGTTACATCAGCCGTTTTGCATTATTCTATGTTTGTACCTCATTTCTATGATTGTGTGTTGCTAATTTACATATTAGCAAGTGGAAAGAAAAAATCCCTATTGTGTGGCACTAAAGAGAGTATGCCCTAATTAAAACTTATATTTTATTGTAAACTGATTAAAATAAACTGTTTGGAGAAAACCACATACACAAAACAAACAGAAAATAATTAAAAGACGGAGAGGTGTGGTAGGGTGTTTAATAGAGGTGTTTTATATATATACCTCTTAATTAAACCTTAATGAACCCTATGATCTGGGTATTAAATAAAGGTGTTTTATATATATACCTCTTAATTAAACCTCAGTGAACCCTAGGATCTGGGTGGTCTCTAAGCAAAAACCCCTTTGAGTAGTGGAGTGTAAGCAGTTAAATGCAGGCTTGTCTGCTGAATGCAAAATAAGGCTGCTCGTAGTAATGGCTGAGATGAAACAGCCATAGGCACCTTAAGCATAACAGAGCTGCATTTAACTGTCTAATGTTAGTTGGGTAATACCAAATGTAGATATATGTATACAAAGTGGAGCCCACACCTCACCGATGAGCCGGTGTCACGTGACGGTGACGTCAGACGTACCCTACGTACGTTTCACCGTAACTGGCTTCATCGGGGGCCCCCAATGAAGCCAGTTACCGTGAAACGTACGTAGGGTACGTCTGACGTCACCGTCATGTGACATCGGCTCATCGGTGAGGTGTGGGCTCCACTTTGTCTGATTGCTTCGTAGACTGCGTCCGTGGGCAGCAAAAGCACTCAGACCCTAGGGTTAGTCTCTCTCATATATCTACATTTGGTATTACCCAACTAACATTAGACAGTTAAATGCAGCTCTGTTATGCTTAACGTGCCTATGGCTGTTTCATCTCAGCCATTACTATGAGCAGCCTTATTTTGCATTCAGCAGACAAGCCTGCATTTAACTGCTTACACTCCACTACTCAAAGGGGTTTTTGCTTAGAGACCACCCAGATCATAGGGTTCACTGAGGTTTAATTAAGAGGTAAAACACCTCTATTTAATACCCAGATCATAGGGTTCATTAAGGTTTAATTAAGAGGTATATATATATATAAAACATCTCTATTAAACACCCTACCACAACTCTCCGTCTTTTAATTATTTTCTGTTTGTTTTGTGTATGTGGTTTTCTCCAAACAGTTTATTTTAATCAGTTTACAATAAAATATAAGTTTTAATTAGGGCGTACTCTCTTTAGTGCCACACAATAAGGATTCTTTCTTTCCACTTGCCATTTACTCCACTCCCTGTGAGCACCACCCTCCTATCCACTGTTTGGTATCTTTTCCCTCCTAGTGTTTGAGCAGAGTTTTTTCTGCAGCCCCCCATCTGGCTGCAGATCCCTGTGTGTTATAATTTACATATTATTTCCAAATAAAACTGAATCTACAAAACACTTTAGCATAGGCTTAATAAATGAGCTAAACTTTAATGCTCATTTACAGGAATGGGCCTTAAGGTATGCTAAGCATAGCACTTATTCTCCACTGCTTCTTTTTCAATTCTCTTGCAGTCATCAAAACTAATGTTATAGCAATTTTTGGACATAAGTCATCAAGATTGCTGTACATTTTTAACAGAGTGTGATGCGGTAATTAACGCAACCAATAATTACCATTTAATTACTGAATCATGATAAAACAGGGGCATGGTAATGTAATATTTGTACCATAGGGTTATGTTATCTAAATTATTACATAACCGTATGGTAAAAAATACATTAAACCCTTTGGTGCCTGTGCCTACTACTTGTGCAAACTACTCTACTGAAATAAATCTACTAGCCACTTAGGTAGTCAATGTGGTAGTGTAACGGGTGCCAGCCACAAACTGGACTGAACTACGAGGCTGAGGTGGGGATATAAAAACACTGACCTAAGACCGTGACATTGCGTCTGAAATGCAGAGTCGTGGTTGTGGGTAGCCGGGTCAGGGTTGGAGAAGGGAGGATCGTCGTATTACTTGCCGTGGTCATTGGTTTGAGGAGGTATGGATGCTTGGGGTCACTAGCCGTGGTCGAGGGTTGGAGATAGACAGGATCGTTGAGAGGTAAGCCGAGGTTTCCGTTGAACTGCAAGATAAAGGGTAGCGCAATAGGCAAGACAAGGCGCTTGAGACTAGCATGACGTCACAAGGAAACAGTCTCTATGCTCAGCCAAATTTCAGCAGGAATAGCTGAGCATATAAAGGGAGAGCAGTCAAATGCTGCAAGAATCGTCAGGCACTGATGAAGAGCAGCAGCAGTCCGTTTGTATCAAAGCCTGGAGCGGAGTCCACTGCTGATGCTGCTGTCTCAGGGGCGATGCCTGTGCCCGATCTTCACAGTACCCCCCCCTTAAGGAGCGACCTCTGGGCGCTCCAGGCACGGCTTCATGGGGTACCTCCGGTGGAAAGCCCGTACAAACGAGGAGCGTGAAGTAGATCCTTGGGGATCCAGGTACGTTCTTCCGGACCAAAGTCTTTCCAATGAACGAGGTACTGTATGTTACCTCTGGAGACTCTGGAGTCTAGGATCGTCTGCACCTCAAACCCCTGTTGTCCTTCCACTAGAAGAGGTTCCAGAGGAGGCGCGGGCACAGGAGACTTGGGATGCTATACAAAGGTTTTAAGCAATGAGACATGAAATGCCGATGGGATCTTCATGGATGGTGGCAGACGTAACCGGTATGCTACCGGATTGATCCTCTCAATGATCTCGAAAGGCCATAGGAACTTTGGAGATAACTTTTCTGAGGGTGCCTTTAACTGTATGTTTCTAGTAGACAGCCATACCTTGTCACTGGGATGGTATACTGGCCTGTCCCGACGATGACGATCCACCTGTGTTTTTTGTGTGGCCACTGCCCTCTGCAAAATTTTCTGAGTCTTCCCTCATAGTTCTGTAGGTGCAGGGTCCAGTTATCCATGTCAGCTCTATATGGGACATAATGTGTACTTATTGATATGTGCTTGTTAGCACTAGATACTAGTTCCCCAATCCCTGTTAAGGGATGCTGATATAAAAATGTATTACTCATTGGAGTGGTCCTAGCAGAGAATGTCATATGTTATAGGGATACAATTAACCCGTGAAACACCGGCTGTACTTATCCAGTTATCCACGGATGGGACTCCGAATACAGCTTCTGGGGAGGGAAGGGCAGAGGAATGAAAAACAAAGTTAACGAAGAAGGGTGACTCCTGCGATGACTCGCTCCGCAAGTTATTGTGGGAGAATTCCGCCCATGGCAAAAGATCCACCCAGTCATTTTGGCTCTTGGACACAAAACAGTGGATAAATTGTTCCAGAGACTAGTTAGTTCGCTCAGTTTGTCCATTAGACTGGGGATGGTACGCGGAAGAAAAGTGCAATGATATCCCCAGCTGCTGGCAGAAGGCCCTCCAGAATTTGGAGATAAACTGTGAACCCCGATCCGACACGATGACTTGAGGAGATCCATGAAGTGAGCCTGTTTAGAAAAGCGGTCTACAACTACCAGGACCTTAGATAAGGGAAGCTCCAACACAGAGTCCATAGAAATATGAGTCCATGGCCGATCCGGGATTGGGAGAGGTTTTAATAACCCTGTAGGTCGATTCCTGGGTGTTTTGGTCTGTGTGTAAACAGGAAAAGCAACAGCAAAGGCTTTAACATCCTTCTGAAACCCAGGCCACCAGAAGTTTCATTCCAGTAGTTCAATGGTCCTCCTTTCACCCGGATGACCGGAAGTTTTGGAACTATGTCCCCATTCTAATTCCATTCTTTGGAAGGCTCGGGAGACGAAGAGGCGTCCCTCTGGAACCACAAGGCCCCCTGGGATTTGGGTTTGATCCTGAACGATGTTGTCTAGTGAGTCAAAGGTAGCCGCTGAGATGATGCGTGAAGATGGAAGAATCGGTTTGTTGTGATCCTCGTGGTATCGACCAAGAATTGACGGGAAAGCGTGTCTGCCTTCACGTTTTTGGAGCCTGGTAAGTAAGAGATGATAAAGCCCGCAGGGGAAGTAGATTTCCAAATGAATCCCCTCTGGAGGTTCTCCTGAATGTACTCCTTCATGGCGCAGTTCTCCAGAGGTGAAAGTGGATAGGAAGCTCCACAGGGAGGCATCAACCAAGCCAAAAGATCGATAGGACAGTCAAAGGACCGGTGCGGCGTCAGTTCCTCTGATTGAACTTTATCAAAAACATCCTGAAAGGTGGAGTAGATATTAGGAAGGTTGGATTTAGCATCCACTGCTATCTATACCCCAGCTAACGTTTGGGACGGAACAGAACAGTTCTTAAGACAGCGAGAGCTCCAATGTCTGAGTTGAGAAGACGACCAATCTCCTACAGGGTTATGGAGTTGAAGCCACTGTAACCCCAGAATTACATCGATAGTGGGGATGTGAATTCCGTCCAGTCGAATCATTTCCTTATGATCCATACCTGTCTCCAACTGTAGCAGAGCCGTCTCCAATTAAATATACGTGGGCTGTAGCGGTCTGCCGTCGATCGCCTCCAATCTTACCGGAGATTTTCGTTGTATCAATGGAATGCCATGTTTCTCCGCGAAAGTCTGGTCGATGAAGTTACCACCTGACCCAGAGTCCAGAGAGGTCTGTTTTTTGGCTGTGAAAGATTTCACAATCAATTTGAAGGCAGCATCACCTTAGTAGGTAAAGAAGAGGGAGAAGTACGTAATGTTCCCAGTGTGATTCTCCCATCTCTCACTGGGATTTGGCATTTCCCGCTTTGTTGGGACAGCGGAGAGCCTGATGCCCGGTGATACCGCAATACATACAGAGCCCGAAATTGCATCTGCGCTGCTTCTCGCTGGTCGTCAGATTGTTACCCCCGAGCTGCATTGCTTCATCTGGATCCAGGGAATTCCCGGTAAAGGTAACCGCTGGAATATTAAGAAAAGAACGTGTACCTCCTTGGCGCTGGGACCTTTGCACTCTGGGTGATGAGATCCTCCAAATTATAAGGACGTTCCAGCCCGGCGAGCTCATCTTTAAGATTCTCTATAAGGCCCTGACAAAATACTGCTGCTTGTGCTTCGTCCTTTCATCCGGTCTCTGCTGCCAAGTTCCGAAATTCGACTGCATAGCAGGCCACCGTCCAGGTGCCTTGAGAGATATGCAGAAGGGAAGAAGAGGCCATTACCTTGCATCCTGGAGTGCCGAAAACCCTTCGGATCTCCTGAGTGAAGAGAGATAGGCTACTCGTGAGATCCGGTCGTCTCTCTCAGATAGGAGCTGCCCAAGCCGCGGCGTCGTCAGTTAACAGCGACATGATATAGAAGACATTATAACGCTGAGACACAAAGCGATAGGGAGAAGGTTCAAATTGAATAAAACATTGGTTTAGAAACTCAGGACAGCTGAGGCGATCTCCACCTGCCATGATGTGCTCACCACAAACAAGGCGTGACCGCAGGGCTGAGGTGGGGATGGATATTAACACCACCAAGAGCCGCTTGGGCGCATCTGGAGTGTAGGTTGGTCAAGGTAGCCGGGTCTGGGTTGAAGAGGTACGGATCGTTGCAGTTGCTATTAGCCGGAGTCTGGGTTGGAGAGAGGAGAATAGTCGTTGTATGGGTGCAGAGGTCAGGGTTGGAGAGGTGCGGATTTTCGTAGATAGCCGGGGTCAGGAGTACAGAAGAGCGGAGTCCAAAACAAGCAGGGTTAATAACAGAGAGCTGCAAACAACACAAGACTGCAAGGCTAGGAAGCAATGAACACAACAGAACATAGGATTTGCCAGTGGGGCAGCTGAGCATAAGTAGGAGAGAGCAACCAATGAGTAACCTGCAGCGTGGAGGTGCATCAGCAGCGAGGGCTGTGATTGGTGAATCTGGAGCAGGGAACAGGTGGGATGAGGATTTCTGACAAGATCTGAGGAGGAGAATCCTGTGTGTGACGACGTGCGCTGCGTGCGCGTGCCACGCGGCCCCGATGCCAGCACGAGATCTCCAGCCGGAGGCGTGCTGCTGGTCGCGGATCTATGTAAGGAGAAAGCGCGCCGAGGAGGGTGTGAGTCACGGCTCCTTACAGTAACCCCCTTCATGAGCAACTTCCAGGCGTCTCCAGGCAGGCTTATATATGTATATATATATACACACACACACGATAGTGCTAGCACCAGCCTTGAGTACTGTAGTGATACAAAAATGCTGTATCCTTTGGCATTAGTCAGGTTCCAGTAAATATCCAGACTTGATGAATGGCACCAAAATGACAACATTTGCGATAGTTCATAATTTTCGGGCACAATATTTTTGTCGATGCGCTGAAAATGTGTTATTTTTTGTGATACAACATTGATGATACGCGTGACACTAAAAATAACGCTTTTTTTTTTTGCTTCAGTACTGTATAATACAGCATTTTTGTGCTACTGCACATTGATAACTTTAGGCATGTATGTTTTGTCTTTTCTTTTGCTGCCATCTGGTGTACACAGACAAATTTGCAAGATAAACATGCTGCTATCCACAGAACATTAAATTATATTATTGATCTATGGACAAGAAAAATCTACGGTAAGTAATGTACAGTAGTTCCATTTATTTTGATTAATTTTGTCCTTATGTAATATTTTAAATAGTAATTCTTTTACAATTTTTCAGAGGATCAAAAAAACAATTAGAACCATTATCACCTTGGGTAATGAAAATTCAATGAATTTCTTCTGTTGGGTATGTGACGCAATGCTACTAACATTTGTAGCACGTAACAAGCACGCATGTTAAAATAATTTGTTGCAATAACATTTAGCAGTACCATTTTGCCTTGATGCACTGTGCCATGTTTTTGTTATCTGTTGTACTTAACCTATGTAACCCTGTTTCCCCTACCCAATCTCACATAGGGTCTCCTAAGGGAAATAGCACTCTGGTTACATCGGTCTGATTGGTGCATACCTGCTGGCAACAGGGGGCCCTGGGTCTCACGCATGGTGGTAGAGGGGAATACCAGGACAGGCTTCTGGGGTTGTGCCCGAATTCTTCTTACTGATACTGCGCCTCCATCTTGTGCAGCCCCCAGTGGTGTGGGGTGAAGTATCTGCAAAAGAATGATGCTCTCCTCCTCCCAATATACTTCACTCTTAGGCAGGAGGTATAGGTAAAATGCAAATGGTCTTTATTGGATCTTCTCTATTCCGCAGCAGTCTCAATTACAGCACACAGCACTCAAAGGTATTCACATTCAGGATGTCCCTGAACGCACTCCTGGCCAAGGGCACCAAGAGTGGTTATTGCTCTTCCCCTACCCTGTTTTAGGGCAGGAGGTATAGGATTACCTCAGCCTCCCCTAAGGGAGGGCCTCAAGCTTACCAGCACCCTGGCAGCTTGGCATCGGTATCCTGTTTCTTTCAAGGGTAGAGACCAACTGACTAAATAGGAAGTTGCAATACATTAAGCAAGCTTCAACAGGCACCACCCCTGTGTCTCTAATTGGACACAGAGCCTGATGACACTGCCTACACTGACTCACTGCACAAAGTGGGGAAAACCCATAATTACTCCTGGCAAACCTGCCCTTACCAGGTATTACTGCACAGGAGGAGGACAGAATAATAGCCCAAACTACCTAGGGCTACACCTAAAAAACATTGTTGGACTCAGGAATATTTAAGTTATGAACTTCCAAAAAAGTAGAACACAGAGCAGCCATATGAATTTGTTGGGAGAGATGCCACATACTGGCAGCATGTGATACAGTATATCCACAGGGCAAGAAAACCTTTAATCTCTCGGTATACCCTCTGTGACTGGCTGGGCCAGCACAGAATTGTGTGCTACAGGGGCATTCCCCCTCTCTGGCCCTCCTCCTCCACTTGAGAGGCCGCACCACCACCCCCTGCTCAACAACCCAGAGCCCAAGTTTAGACTTTAGTCCTTGGCTCTGGAAAGCTCTCTCTCTGACCCTAGAAAAGGTTCTATCTGTTTTTGACACTGACAAGTTTATTATTTATACAAGCAAAAAAAGATTGTTTTAGGAGATTTTTGGATCATATTCAGAGTAGATTCAGAGGCTAAAAAATTACATTGAAAACTTTTAATCTATAAGAGAACCTTTTGTAAACCTGTAGCCTTGATGTTTGACAGGGAATGTAGGTGTTATCTTTCCATTTGGGTATTAAAATTCCTAGATCTATGGAAGAAAATAAATATACAAAGTCTCCTCGTTTGAGATGATCTCAGACGATAATATAGATGTAGTACCCGTTATTGCGCCCGCTGGAGCATGGCAGTGGAACACACAATGGCCAGCAAGAGCAGCTGACATTCTAAATAGATTAGCTGCAACAGAAACAGGGGTGAGTCTAATGCATTATGTTTGTGTAGCCCTGATTGGTTTTGGGGCTATAGGTCGGCTCTCCTCCTGGCAGTAATGCCTAGTAAGGGTAGGTTTGCCAGGAGTAATCATGGGTTTTCCCCACTCATTGCAGTGCATTGAGTCAGAGAAGGTAGTGTCATCAGGCCTTGTGTCCAATCAGAGGCACAGGGGTGGTGACTACTGGATCTGTATTAAAGGCACTGCACTTCCTGTATTTAGCAGTTGCCTCTACCATGAGAGAGGCTTGTCTACCCGTCAGCAGTGTGCAGGGCTCTGTACACTGTGTACCCTCCTTTAGGGGAGTGGTGGAAGACTGTTCCTCTTACTCTATTAGGGAGAAAGGGAAGAGCTGGGACTGCTCCTGGTGACCTTTGGCTGGGAGTGAGTCCAGGGACACCCTGAGTGTGGAAACCCTGAAAGATAATAGCTTGCTGCTAGATACAGAAAGAGACCAAATAAAGAATACTGTGTTTTATTATACCTCCTGCCTGATAGTAAAGTCTATTGGGAAGAGGGTGAAGAGATTCTCCTGCAGAGACTTCTCCTCATACACCTGGGGCTGCAAGAGATGGAGGCGCTGCACCTGTGAGTACTATTTGGGCAAGACCCCAGAAGCCTGTCCTGTCATTCCCCTATAACACCATGTGGGAGACACAGAGCTCCCTGTTACCAGCAGGTTTGCACCACACTCAAACATGTAACCAGAGCGAGTTTCCCAGAGATAGGCCCTATGTGAGATTGGGTGGGGGAAACAGAGTTACATTTGTAAGCTTCACATAATATAATTATCTGTCATAGATAGTTTAGAAAATGAGCCACCTAAAGAGAAATTTAGAAAATAACGAAATATTGAAAACTCTTCTGAACCAACTGTGGCACTTGAATAATTTCTAAATAAAGGGGAAGTATTTTGGATCTCTGTATCAGATGAGGTAAGTCAAAAGTGTTTGTCTGATGAGTGAGGTTAAGCCTGGATTAGTTTCTACTAGCCCCCAGTTTATATCAAGCTCTTTTTTTTAACCAGATTACTTGGATAATTTTGTTTAAAAAAATCTTCAGTATAAAATTGCAGAGAAAAAAGCAATGTTAGTTTGGCTACATCCAGAACTATCCTTTCATTTCCAAGCCTACCCTGTTCTATTCTGGCATTTGTTTTGGTTTTGAGGAGATTCTTAGATTGGTGATGCTGCTGATGCTCATTGAGTCGTGGGGCACAAGTTGGTGCTGCAGTTGGATGAGGAGGATGAATTTTCATCCTGGCAAATGTAAGAACCACAGTGATTGTATTTTATTTAATTGAGTATTTTTTTAGGATGCCCATTGACTGGCAATGTGTTTATCTATGCTCCTTTGAGGGCAAATGTTTGTTTTTATTTTATTGTAATTTATTTTATTTCTTTTTTTTAACTTTTTTTTAGGTTGCCCATTCATTGCCATTGTGGCAATTGCGGCAATTGTGGGCATGGTTTACTACAGTGACAATCAGTGAGTTTATTGTCAAATGTATATTTTTATTTAAATGTAATGTATTTTATTTTGTTGTTTTTTTTAATTTTCAGGTTGCCCATTCATATTGTGGACATGTTTACCACAGTGACAATCAATGGGTAGAGCGGGGTGGGGATAGTTGCCCCAGGGAGGGTGGTTAGGGCAACCGGATAGGTAGTGGTAGGGGTGGTTAACCCCTTAATTACCATACTGGGTAATAACCACTAAGGTGATTAAGGGGTTACAGCTCAGTAGTTATTTTTTTTTATTTTACTGTCAGTGCACGCTGAAGACGACGAGGATGAGGACAATATGCTAGCTGGGTAATGTTTTATTTTTAATGGGCAAATGTGCTATTATCCATGTTTGGATAATAAGAATTTTTCCCATTAATTGTACTGTATGTGTTGGGGGGGGAGGGGTTGTTGAGGATAGAGGGGGTGGGTAGTAGGGTGCCAATTAATTGCAATTGGGGTTATCTTTGCTCCCATTGAGGACATAGGTAACCACATTGGCAATCAATGGGTTTATTGGTTATTATTGGTTGGGTTATTTTACAGACATACCCCTCATTACCGTACGCAATGGGTCCAGAGCATGTATGTAAAGCGAAAATGTACTTAGTGAAGCACATGAAAACAACTAAAGAAATGGCTCATTGCTCAACCCAATACCTATAGAGTTGTAGACTAGGGTGCAAAGGGTTAAAGATATGTATAGCACAACATGTTAACTCTAAGATTAACGAAAAGAACCCAGTTAACTGCACTCAAAGTAATATTAATAGCTAAATTAGCCTGGGATACCAATTGTCCCACTATATGAGGTAGAATATAGGGGTGATTCTACCTCATATAGTGGGCTATTCCTCTGGACTACGCTCCTCTACGCTCCTGACCCCAGCTACCAACGACGATCTGCACCTCTCCAATCCTAACCTCGGCAAAGTACCACGACAATATGCATCTCTCCAATCCAGACCACAGCTAAGTGCCTTCAACGATCCGCACCTCTCCAACTCCGACCTCGGCAAGTACCTCTGACTATCCATACCTCTCCAACCCCGACCCGGCTACCATGACCAATCTAAGCTCCAGATGCGCCTGGCTGTGGGTTGGTGTTTATAATATCCCCACCTTGTTTGTGGTGAGCACTCCGTTACAATCATGTGATGAAAGAACAATTGCACTCACATTTGGAACATACAGTATATGACGGACAATGTACAGGGGTCTTTAGGGGCCTTATCTGGAGGTCCTAGTCCCAGCCGCAATGATGAAAGTCCTTTTTTCCTCCTCGTGCGTTGTCAGGATGCCGGGGAGCGCCGGCACATTCATCTGGTGTTCTCTTCCTGAAATCTTGCGAGACGCAGGACTATGTAACGTCACAGTCAGGAAGAGAATGCCGGGAGAGTGTGCCGGCGCTCCACGGTATCCTGACAATACGCAAGGAGGAAAAAAGGACTTCCATTATTGCGGCTGGGACTATGACCTCCAGATAAAACCCCCCAAAGACCCCTGTACATTGTCATATATGTAGCAAATGTGAGTGCAATTGTTCCTCATCACATGATACATAACCTGTTTATACTATCTACACCATTGGAGTTTTTCTCTTCTTCTCATCCTGTGAGACACTGAAGGGAGATCCCGCCTGCCATACAAGAAGAATTGAACCATCAAAAACATCTTATCTTATTGGTTTATTAATCTATTTATTTATTTTTTCACTACACACATAGTATATACCTTGCGCTCCCCTATTTTTTCTTATCACATTTTACCACATTATCACATTTTACCACAATGGGTTGTTAACACATTGGATTAGAGCTGCTCTGGTTTTTTGTTACATTTGAGTCACTTTATTCACTAGCGCAGGGTTATTTCTTTTATCTATCACTAATTTTAAGGCGCTGACTGTAAATTTTTTGACTGGAAGGCAAGAACAGCTCACTATCTCAGGTATCACAAACTCCACTCGCATTCACAAACACAAAGTATAATTGCAACGTATACAAAAACATACATACCAGATATATGAACCATAGACACCAGATAAGTGCAGCATGTATAAACATACCAGATAAATGCACTATACACACACACACCAGATAAAGGGCTGCCAACAGGGGTACAGCCAGGACTGCTGTCCAAGGCCCAGTGAGTCAAGGGGCCCGGGTCCTACTGCCGATGAACCTTACATGTAATACCAGATCCGCGGGCCTGTAAACATTTGACTTCCACTGACAGGCATCGTCCATGCTTATCGCGCGACCGCGCACGTGGCACAATCAAACACATTAAGTCATTGCGAACGTGAGTGCCAGGAAGCGCGATCCTAAAGGAGACAAAATTATTTGATTTTGCCACGTGACGGCAGGGTCACGTGCACGGTTCAGCCAATGAAGGTGAACCGCTCACGTGATGTCACGGGCACGCCCCCAAATTAGAATTAGAGCTGCTCTTGGTGCGTTTCCTCCTCAAGATCCCACAGGCCACAAATCACGTCTGCGACAAGCGCTGCATGACATCACGAGCTCCGCCGCACGCTTAGCATGGCCTCGGCCTAAGGCAGGAATGTTTTACTCTAAGTAGAGTTGCAGTGTAATGTAACATTGTTGCACAATGCTCACAGAACTGCACTACTTTCATGGAAACTACATATCCCATTATGTTTATATTTAAGCATGAGCAGTAGGAGCATGGCATAGCAAAGTTGTAAACTTTGCCAATACTTATGAAATAGATGGCTGCCACAAAGGGCAGATAGCCGTGCACACATAAAGCTGTCCATTATGTATAAGTTCCTCCTTGACAGTCTGCTCCGCAAATCAGAAATTGAAATGTCATTGAAGCCCTCCTACAGCATGATTGATACTTGGTGGTGTGGAGGAGAGAGGGAGTCTGTAGGAAGACATTGTGGAGTGAGGAACTCTATTTGACCATTAGATCCCAGTGTACCCTTGTCAGGCCCTGAACAATCAATGAATGGTATTACTGGCTGTACAGCACCCACAGTCCTCAGCTGTAGCACAGGGAAAGTGAATTTAGGATGAGAGACAAATCCCAAATAGGTTTGTCACCTAACGTAAGCTCAGTTGTCGGATTTAAGGAACCCCGTAGATCCCATTGGAAAAGGACAGTGTGGAACCTGGTTTACTGTCTACTGGGAGCATCAAAAGCCAAATGAGGAAATCTGCATGTCTCAGGGATTCAAAGACTGCCACTCCAGGACACATACAAGGACTGCCTTCAGGAGATTCTGTATGGAGGTGTGAGTAACTGGATTGTTCACTGCACCTTCACTATAGTTAGTTAGTTAGTTAGTTAGGGATTTAATAGAGCCACCCAATGAAGATTGTTAATGAAAAGGCTGGGATCCCACTCTTGATTACTACACTTGTATATCCTCTGAAATGTTGTATAACAAAAAGATTGTGTGTGGTTGCGCGTCGGACCCTTAAAGGGCTGACAATTTATTTTTACATGTTAATGTTGCACTGTGACTTTGTATATTTTTCAAAGTTCATTTTTTGCGCTCACCCTATATTTTCTTTCTGTTCCTCAGAGCTCTGACACATGTACACACCTATAATTCAGAGACGGGTTTCCTATTGTTAAAGTACATTTTCAATTATAGTTATAATAACTGTTGGGTTAAAGTATAAGTGTAAGTTTATGTATGTAAGCTATGGTTACTGCTATTTTGCCAATGGTTTATCTGGCATTATAGTCATTGGTAAATTCAACATACTGCACTGGATAACATCCTGTAACAGTGTGTTGTTTTTTTATTTAAGGTTTGAGAAACCTTGTGGTATTGACAAATTTGACTATACTGTGGTCAATTAATATTTACATTGTGTTCAATAACCCCCTATTTTTTCAGCATCCAAAAGATATTCTGTTTAATAAAAATGCTGATTCTATTGGTATTTTAGCAGTTTCCTCTATTCAGCACCCTTGGTACCCTTGCTGTAGAAGGAGATTGGGGATGCAGGCACTGTTAGCGCCATCTGAAGGGTTGAGGGTAAGAAGGGATGGTAAAATGTCACCTTCAGTCATAAGAACTCAGGGCTGGCTACCTTAGTGGAGCCGGAGAGCTGCAGTGTTACATATGCTAATAGGAGTAAGTTGCATATCCAATCAGCTTCAGATATATCAACCATACTGTACACACACAGGTGCATGCACCATAAAAACATGCCCTATACACACACATTAGTACATAGGCCCCATTGACTTTTAATACTTGGCAATTTGCTTGCAAACGTCACATCTTTGGAGAAATACTTTTGGTAAATTTCGCCTGATTTGGGAAATTCAGCAAACAACTTGCACATCTCTAAAACAAAACATGTAGATATGTACAGCATTTTAAAAAATCTCACAGGTCTTTTTTTCCTGTTTAAACTTTCTATAATTTGACTGGAACAAGCCTGGGTATGTGTGTGTAACCCTCCTACAAGCAAAGTGGGCTGGCTGCCTAATAGCAGGTTCCTCTCTACAGGACAGGTGCCTGTAGCAAGCAAGTAGGAAGGCTGGGGAAGGAGGAGGGACTGAGAAAGAGAGGTGCTGTTAAGAGGTGGCAGCCATGAGAGTTCAGTCAGTTTCTACATGACCCTGAAGGAGTTCGGAGGGCCATTTGGAGGGAGCACTGTGCTGCTGGACGAGCAGGTGCACAGAGCCCAGTAGAGCAGGACTAGACCCCAAGCTGCGAGGAAGAAATAATCATACGACAGAGCCCAGCCCAGCAGCACTGTGTGGCAGGTCGTGAGTGATTGAGAGACGCAGCAGAGGATATCTCCCACTGACTGCCTTCATATTGTACAGAAGTCACTTTACGAAGTACAGGCCAGCAACACACACACACACACACACACTAACAAGCTCCAACAATGTTCCATCACCCCTAACATATAGGCCAGTACCCCTAGGACTGGGAGGCCTAACAGTGCTAGACTTTATAACCCGTTTGTGCAGTTATTCTATTGTACTGTATAATTTAAATGTGTAATAGTGTGTTAGGTGATCCTGCAGTTAAGGATCACGGTTTCAGGTTGTCTAATAGTTTCATATATATACATATATAGATGTAGCCAGGTCCCCCTCTGCATTGCTGGCCCCCCCTCTGGGCACTCACCGCGGTGGTTGGGAGGTTAGCAGCCGTTCGTAAGAGGTGTGGGGGCGTGTGCGCGCAGCGCGCGTCTCTCTCGCGGAGTGCAGGTTGCCAGGGAAGCTTGCGGTAGCGTTGCTAGGGCTCCGGCGGGTCCCGGTGTAGGGCGCCGCCATAGCGAATTGCGCACGCATGCGCAGTGAACATTTCAGCGCGGGGAACCGACAGGGAAGTTCGCGCATGCGCAGGACAGGCGCGCGAACGCTAGCCTACCAGGGAAGGCTCTTGGAAGGGACTACAAGTCCCATGAGCCTCGGGAGCGGCCCTATGACGCCAGGGAGCCAATAGGGCTGCAGGAGCTCCCTGCTTGGAGGGAATTGATACTTTTCGCGTGCTGAGCCACGCTAGTCAGTGCTGGACCGGGTGAGCTAGGGGAAGGAGGTGAGTGCAGGGGTCTGTGACCCACTGCAATAGGCCAGAAAAACCCCTAGGCCCCAGATAGGTCCTGAACTCCCCCAGCTTGTGGTGCATAGGGACTGGCCCTAAGTTAGGGACTATCCCATTAGTGTCAGTGATAGATAGGGACACAGCGGACGCTGCGCTCCCTGAACGGAGGCTTGGGCTCAGGCCTACACCCCAGAGACAGAGACTATCTCCAGGGTGGGATCGCCCCTGGCGGACCCCGTGCGAGGAGACCCGGGATCAGAAAGAATCACCAAGCGACTGATCCTTTGCGAAGTTGTTTGCTGGCCCGAGTGCAGGAGCGCTCGGCAGGTACCCTCATAAGTGCACCAACCTATACCATTCTAACATTATATATTCACATAGTGGCAGCGCTGACCATGGGACAAAAGGGGGTAGGCTGTGGACACGGTGTGGGGATACACGGTGGTGGGCGGGTATACTCCTAGTGGAGTAAGAGACACTGAGAGGACTGAGTTACATGGTGGAGATACCCCCTCGGGGGGAGTGTTAGTAGTGTACGTTATAAGAGTGTGTTATTGCATGCATATATATATTCTGCGTTACAGTAAACTGGTTACATATATCCCTGAGTACGTGGTCATTGTATGTGTGGGTCCTGTGTAGACAAACTTCTATCTCCCTAGAACCCTACATAGGTGGAGGCGCTGAAACCGAGAACGATCCAGAGGATTCACCCCAGGCTCTCACTGGCGGAGGCTCAGACCTCCTGTGAGCCTGACAGGTATAACGCACCACACCTGGTAACATATAGGTCCCCCTACATTCAATATATATATATATATATATATGCGATTGGGTGGGGTGGAACACCTGTTACATATATATATATATATATATATATATATATATATATATATAAAACCCATTATAATTCAATACGGTTGTGTTGTGTCCATTTGCTCCGGCCGCACGTAACATGTATTGCACACTGTATTATATATGTATCCCGAGGACTCAGGCCGCCGCTTCAGCAATAGATCCTATAGTCTGAGGGAAAAGGGGTTACATGCGCATTAAAGGTGAGCATTTGCACTGGTATTTAAAAAAAAAAATCATGTTTTGGTTTTGCCAGAGCTCGAATGGTTTTGGTTTTAGAAAAAATCATGTGAAAAAAATCACAAGTTATATTTTTCATTTGGGGAAACATTTTGTATAAGCAAACTTTCCTTTCATAGGTTTTCAATTGATTTCCACTGCGAATTGAAAGTTTGTTTCAAAATTCGACTCAAACTTCCAAATGTACTTCAAAGTTCAAGAAATTTGGATTTTGAATGCACAAACCTGCTCATCCTCTGTATGCATTGCCTCTTATGTACACTAATTTCAGTCCTTATCGCATATTTTAAATGACTTCAAATAAAAGCAACTCATACATTTCAGGATCTTTACATGCAAAGAACCATAAAAAAACAACATAAAATCACTCTCTAATGTTGCAATACCCAATTTCTAACCTACTTGTATTTATAAAAAAAAATCTCCCAACAGCAAAGCAATGCCAATGTTGGTTCAGTAAAACACATAGGGTGCTACTGTAATAAATTAAAGTTTTGTGACTGCAAAAAGTGCAGTAAAAGCCCCAAATTAATCAAAGCAAGAAAACTAAATTGAAAGCAATGGAGTACTGTATCTTTCTTTCATAAATCTGGTGCCATTCTTTACCCTAGTTTTTCAGCCAGTAAATCTTCCTACATAACCCCCCAAGGGGGGGGTGGGGGTGGTGTGTGTGTGTATAATGTTGTTTTCTGACACTTACAAGTTGGGCAAAACCAAAATATAAGGAGTAGCTCTATTTTTTCCTCCATTTCATTCCTTCTTCTGTTGCTCTTCTATTGTCTTTCATTATTTAATTTATGAAACATTGTAACAATTGAGATTGCAAAATGTCATATTATGTCAGGCTTTTGGAGAAGTCACCCACTGAGGTGGCAATACATCCCACCTTCTATACCATGGATATTGAGTCAGGCAGAAATGTGTGAATCCACAACTTTTTAATGGCATATTATAAGATGATGCTGTCTGAATGTTGTACTCACATGTAACTTTACTTTGACAGTCCAATCTCCAAGAGGAGGATTTTCAGATATATAGAAGCTTTTGGATGCAACACCCAAGTCAGTGTCCTCTTCCAGCCATTGCTCAATCAGGTTTCCACGTGGATCCTTAAGAATAAAATACATTATATTATGCTCAGTATTAAGTTGTATTGTATGTCTAATCCCGTCGTTGTCAAAATAATTATATCAGTTGCAGTCTTCCCAGCACTAAATAGATTTGATTTTATGTTTAATATAATTTTAGATAAGAGGTATCCATGTTACTGTGTATTTTTATCACATATTCTATCTTACCAAAATGTGTATGTCAATTGTAGATTTGTAAGGCTTCAGATTCACAGAGAAGGCAAGAATTCGCAGCATCACTTCTTGGGAAGGTTTATAAATGGCACTATTTGTTTGGATGAAGACAGAGAAACTTTTGGTTTTAAAGTCCAAAGATGTTTTGTTAGAAAATATTTGTTGGCCTTCAGCAAATCCTTTTACGCGAAGCTCGTATTTCCCATTAACGCTATTCAATGGAAGCTAGAAAGAAAGAAAGAAAAAAAAACGTGGTTTGTTATATCCAAGAGTTTAATAAAATTGTCATTTTGAGATGTGTGAATATTCAGTTGTAACTTGTTTTGAGATACATTGTACATGTGTTTTAATATTGTGGCCTACTGTTTATTTGCCTTATGGATTATTGCATGCTAACTTTAATAACATCTGCATACAATGCAATGCACTATCCATTACAGTTAGCCAACAACCTAATTCAAGTAGAGATGTGGAAGCAGAATCTGGGACATTGAAGGGTTTTAGTTGGTGCAGACTGCAGAGTTGGGAATAGTGGAGTAGAGGGGTCTGATTAAAAGGCTTTAAGTACTAGTAGTAAGGGTGTAGGGCACAATGAGCGTAACAGGAAAGGGTCAACTTCATTACTAGGAGCTGAAATTTCTCCTTCAACCCTCTCAAGACATATGAAGTATGCATACTACAGTATTTTGGACATATATTGTTCAGATGTGTCTTGAGATATTTTGCATTTTACTGCAGCCTTATTGCAAACGTAATATTCGTTATGCAAATGTTTTTTTTTCAAACTTTCAAAAAGTTAAAAACTTTGCTAAAGAAAAGACCTGGGGAATATGCTATTTTAAATCATTGGAATATATTTTGCATATTTGAATTAGTATATTACCTGGTATTTCAGGTGCGTTCACAGTGACAGACATCTCTCTCCAAGTGGAGTATAAGGCCGCCTCCAGGGGGAAAGCGGACCCACGTGCTCAGCGCAATTAAGCACATTACGGCAATGTGTTGGTCCAGAGTGCGCGCACGTGCTCGTGACAAGTCAATTTGTATTTGCAGCGCTATGGCCAAGTTACGTGAGTGGTTTGCCCAAAACACCCCCCGACATGCCCCCCCCCCCCCGCGTCCCCCCCATGCAACAACAAATTTCAAATGGTCAGAAATCGCCCCTGCTTCATCACGCGCTCGCTTTCACCCTGGATGCGGCCTATGTGACTATTCGGAAGTATATACGTCAATGGATACTCTACCAAATAGGGTGCTCCCTCTCACCCTCTGTGTCCTCCCAAGACCCATTTCAAGGTATGGATTAAAAATGGAAAACTTTTGTCAAAACTGTTGGAATGGTTAAGTTTCACCTGCTATGCAAACTTAGGTAAGAGGTTTGCACATCACTTATGCTGGAGTACAGAATATTTTATTGCAAATGTATTTATGTCATCTATTTAAAATGTTCAACTCTCTTGCAATGCTTGAGTACGAAGTATTTCGCTCTGGTTATGTATACATGTATAAACAGTTTTGTTTAATACAGCAATAATGATGCACTAACATAGCCAAAAGCTTGTATGTGCATATGTGAGTAATTTTGTATGTGCCTTTGAGATCTTCTTGTCCTTTTGTAATCATTTCTAAGGGTAAAACTAGCCTTTTAATGATGAGGTGGCCAGCAAAATGCCAGAAAGGGCAAAAAATAAAAGGATGTGTATTACATTTGAATATAGACTATTAAGCCATAAGATAAAATAGGACCACTTTTAATGTTTTATAAATAGCCTCATGATTTTTTGTATTTTCAAGACTTTGTCAAAAGCATTTAACTATGATGTATTAATATATTCATTCTTCACTGATCACCAAATGCTGCACATGAAGCCATCATATATTTAATAAATTATATACTTGAAACACAATGCATACATATTTTAGCTGTTTAAAACTTACTTCTGGAAGAACCAAGGTACCAAAGGATCCTACATTGGGAAAACAGAACACCAATGAAATATTGCTGAAGTGCTTCTCAAATACAGTACGCTACATTTTAAGGTAAATGATTTGATGGAAACTGATATCAAAAAAATTAGTTGGTGGATATATATATTTTTATATATATATATATATATATATATATATATATATATATATATATATATATATATATATATATATATATATATATATATATATATATATATATATATATATGTAATGCACTAGGGTGTGCGCGCTTGTCCCTCTTGTTTAAAAATATATATATATATATCACACATTCCCAGCTAGCTCAAACTCCTACACCCACCACATCATGAATATATATTTATGTCAAAAAGAATGCTACTGAGCGTGGCAAATGTATACAACAAAAGACAGGGGTGCCCAATGCTACATCCAATTGACAAAATATATATGGTAATAAGTATAAAGTTTAAATACTTCAATAATAATTACTTGGTTATTTAGTTAAACCCTTTGGCCAAAGCGTCATAAGTCTGCATACCAACGTCAAGGTATATCCAAATTAATGCAGGTCCTACACTACACTGTGAACCCTCACTTTTACCTCTGTATAAGGGGAAAGAACCATAGTAGATTCTGTTCTTGCAGCAAAGTGAAAAGACCTCCCAAGTTAAAAAGGTGAGGAGGAGTGAGCTCTGGGGGGATGTGCCACCTACCTCCATACAACTGTTGCCAGTCAGAAATTGATTAACACGTAGAGGTAAAAGGAAGGGTTCACAGTGTAGTGTAGGACCTGCATTAACGTGATGTTGGTATGCAGGCTTATGAAGCTTTGGCCAAAGGGTTTAACTAAATAACCAAGTAATTATTATTATCATTGAATTATTTAAACTTTATACTTATTACCATATATGTTTTGTCAATTGGATGTAGCATTGGGCACCCCTGTCTTTTATTGTATACATTTGCCACACTCAGTAGCACTCTTTTTGACATAAATATATATATTCATGATGTGGTGGGTGTAGGAGTTTGAGCTAGCTGGGAATGTGTGTGTTAATCAATTTCTGACTGGCAACAGTTGTAAGGAGGTAGGTGGCAGCTCCCCCCAGAGCTCACTCCTCCTCACCTTTTTAACTTTGGAGGTCTTTTCACTTTGCTGCAAAAACAGGATCTACTATGGTTCTTTCCCCTTCATACAAAGGTAAAAGGAAGGGTTCACAGTGTAGTGTAGGACCTGCATTAATTTGGTTATACCTTGACGTTGGTATGCAGGCTTATGACGCTTTGGTCAAAGGGTTTAACTAAATAAACAAGTAATTACTATTAAAGTATTTAAACTTTATACTTATTACCATTACATATACATTATTATTTATTATTATTATTATTATTATTATTATTATTTAAACTTTATACGTATTACCACTACATATACTTATTACATATACATTTGTGTTTTATATATAAATATATATATACAGGTAAACCCCGTTAAAGCACGCCCCGTTATACCGCGAAATCGGTTATAACGCGGTTTTCACGTGGCTCCCGTTTAAAAAAAAACAATTTCAATTTTTTATTTTTTTTGCACACTGCACACACTCTACACTGCACACACTCTACACTGCACACACTGCACACACTCTACACTGCACACACTGCACACACTCTAAACAGATATCTCTCTCAGACAGGTAGGTCTGAACCCCGGCATCAGATGCTTCAGGACTGAAAAAGTCATCCCCTATTCAGAAGACCTTGCACAACCACAAACATGTCCCCAGCTGTCAGCACAGGAAAGAGGACTTCCCATCATCACCTCCCCAAGGAAAACCAGGGGCTGAGGAGGATATTCTCTACACCTGATCGCTGGCAGCCACATGACCTGAGATCTGACACCTGCACCCCTCCCCCCCAACCATCAACAGTGTCACCTCCACAGACCCCAGCACCTTAACCCCTTGAGTGCCACAATGAACACCTTAACCGCTTGAATGTCAGTGCAGAGAAATGAGTGCTGTCTCTCTCCCCCTCCCCTGACACGCATGGGGTTTAATGTAGCCCTACCTACAATAAAAAAAAACTCACACCCGCACTGAAGTCATATCCCCCCTGTTACAGCCATATTAATGCCTCAGAGGATGAGACTTCCAGTGAGGGAAGCACACCCCCTCCTCCCCCTTTAGTCCTTATCTCTCCTGACACGGGGAGGTGGTGATCAGGACCGGTCCCTTGCTCTGGTGTCCTTCCTCCCTGCGGCTGCATGTCAGGACCGGTGTGCGGGTCTCCCCCTCCCTGCATGTCAGGACCGGTGTGTGGGTCTCCCCCTCCCTGCATGTCAGGACCGGTGTGCGGGTCTCCCCCTCCCTGCATGTCAGGACCGGTGTGCGGGTCTCCCCCTCCCTGCATGTCAGGACCGGTGTGCGGGTCTCCCCCTCCCTGCATGTCAGGACCGGTGTGTGGGTCTCCCCCTCCCTGCATGTCAGGACCGGTGTGTGGGTCTCCCCCTCTCTGTATGTCAGGACCGGTGTGCGGGTCTCCCCCTCCCTGCATGTCAGGGCCGGTGTGTGGGTCTCCCCCTCCCTGCATGTCAGGACCGGTGTGTGGGTCTCCCCCTCCCTGCATGTCAGGACCGGTGTGTGGGTCTCCCCCTCCCTGCATGTCAGGACCGGTGTGCGGGTCTCCCCCTCCCTGCATGTCAGGACCGGTGTGTGGGTCTCCCCCTCCCTGCATGTCAGGACCGGTGTGCGGGTCTCCCCCTCCCTGCATGTCAGGACCGGTGTGCGGGTCTCCCCCTCCCTGCATGTCAGGACCGGTGTGTGGGTCTCCCCCTCCCTGCATGTCAGGACCGGTGTGCGGGTCTCCCCCTCCCTGCATGTCAGGACCGGTGTGCGGGTCTCCCCCTCCCTGCATGTCAGGACCGGTGTGCGGGTCTCCCCCTCTCTGCATGTCAGGGCCGGTGTGTGGGTCTCCCCCTCCCTGCATGTTAGGACCGGTGTGCGGGTCTCCCCCTCCCTGCATGTCAGGACCGGTGTGTGGGTCTCCCCCTCTCTGTATGTCAGGACCGGTGTGCGGGTCTCCCCCTCCCTGCATGTCAGGGCCGGTGTGTGGGTCTCCCCCTCCCTGCATGTCAGGACCGGTGTGTGGGTCTCCCCCTCCCTGCATGTCAGGGCCGGTGTGTGGGTCTCCCCCTCCCTGCATGTCAGGACCGGTGTGCGGGTCTCCCCCTCCCTGCATGTCAGGGCCAGTGTGTGGGTCTCCCCCTCCCTGCATATCAGGACCGGTGTGTGGGTCTCCCCCTCCCTGCATGTCAGGACCGGTGTGTGGGTCTCCCCCTCCCTGCATGTCAGGACCGGTGTGCGGGTCTCCCCCTCCCTGCATGTCAGGACCGGTGTGTGGGTCTCCCCCTCCCTGCATGTCAGGACCGGTGTGTGGGTCTCCCCCTCCCTGCATGTCAGGACCGGTGTGCGGGTCTCCCCCTCCCTGCATGTCAGGACCGGTGTGTGGGTCTCCCCCTCCCTGCATGTCAGGACCGGTGTGCGGGTCTCCCCCTCCCTGCATGTCAGGACCGGTGTGTGGGTCTCCCCCTCTCTGTATGTCAGGACCGGTGTGCGGGTCTCCCCCTCCCTGCATGTCAGGACCGGTGTGTGGGTCTCCCCCTCCCTGCATGTCAGGACCGGTGTGTGGGTCTCCCCCTCCCTGCATGTCAGGACCGGTGTGTGGGTCTCCCCCTCCCTGCATGTCAGGGCCGGTGTGCGGGTCTCCCCCTCCCTGCATGTCAGGGCCGGTGTGCGGGTCTCCCCCTCCCTGCATGTCAGGGCCGGTGTGTGGGTCTCCCCCTCCCTGCATATCAGGACCGGTGTGTGGGTCTCCCCCTCCCTGCATGTCAGGACCGGTGTGTGGGTCTCCCCCTCCCTGCATGTCAGGGCCGGTGTGTGGGTCTCCCCCTCCCTGCATGTCAGGACCGGTGTGCGGGTCTCCCCCTCCCTGCATGTCAGGACCGGTGTGCGGGTCTCCCCCTCCCTGCATGTCAGGACCGGTGTGTGGGTCTCCCCCTCCCTCCCTGGTACCTGGAGGATAAGACGCTGGAGCAGCGCACCCACTCGCTGAGGTCGCACATTGCCTGGTAGCCGTGGTCCCTCTCCTTCTCCCTCTCCACGTGGTAGGCGTAGAGGGCCAGCAGGATCCCCAGCGCGCACACCGCGTACTGGGCCCTGCTCTCCCACAGCGGCACAGACACTCTCAGCACGGGCGCCGCCATCTTAACCCCCGCTATGCCGCGGAGGGCCGGTAGGTGTGGGGGCCTGGGGGGGGAGGAAATGGATGCCGGTGGTGGGAGGACTCGCCTTGCTAGGGGGCGTGTAGGGCTTCCGGCCACCCCTTCCTTCCCTCCTCACTTCCTCCCTCCCGATCAGGCGCGCGGCGGCCATTTTTTTTTAAAATTAGCGCGACCCCGGGTCTAGCGCGGTCGGATCGGGTGGCCCCCGAGGACCGCGCTATAACGGGGTTTACCTGTATATATATATATATTAGTATTTAATTGGGTAGGTGAATGTACACTACAGTACCACCTAAACAGTAGTTAATAGTAGTTAATTGGGTGGATGAATGGAGACTACAGTATTATCTTGCAATTCAAAATGGGAGAGTTGATCAATGTTCAAAGACCAATACAAACACACAAATTGATTAATGTTGAGCAAGATTACCTTAGGTAATGGCAGAAATAGGTGTAATGTTGGTGTAAAATGTAAAGAAAAGCAAAAATTACCTGTACAGTAAAATTACAAAATGCGCCTGGAAAATTGTCAGTGAGGACTAATTGTTTGCAAAATTACAAGTCTTTAAAGCTGAATAATTGAATAACCATATAATATACTGTACAAGAAACATACATAGCACCTTTTCTTAGTGAGAGACCCCTGAATTTTAAAGCTGCGACGTCACCATTGTGGCATTCATTTATGCCTAGAAACTGGTGTGTTAATTCTGTTTCTCGCTGTGCCTACATGTTCCAGAATATGACGTCTAGTTTTCCCCACGTAGCCTCCACCTAGCATGAAGTGGCACAAACCTCAATGGCTAATGATCCGTTTCAAACGTAAGAAACTATTTTTATATTTTTGTTTAACAAGTTTGACACAGTCACAACAAAATAAGTAGAACATGGAAAATGTTAGTGCTCTAAAAGACATATCTTTACATCAATACATACAGTACAACCCTCCATGCTTTTAATAAGCTCTGTGCTGATGGATGTTTAAATCGTCCAGACACTTAGGGGCCTATGCAGAGAGCAGCGGTGGAATAAATTGGAGAAAGTAAAAAATATTTCCTTTTTTGGCGTGATTTATTCTCCATATGCAGAAAGGTCATAAAACTGCATTTAAAATCCTGTCTGCATATGGAGAGTTTCAACAGGCGATATGCGCGCTGTTGAAACGTGTTGTAAAAAAATCGCGTTTTTTTTTTTTTTTCCCCCACCGGCCGCCGAGCTCCAGGTTCCTGCCAAGTTTTTTTGGAGAAGTAAAATGTTGAAAATCGCGCCATTTTTTTGGCGCGAACAGCCACTAGATGGCGATCGCGCCTCTCTGCATACGGCCGTTTTCAGCACTGGAGAGATTTAGGTTCTCTCCAGCCGCGCGGCGAGATTTGCCAATAAAAAAAAAAAATGGCGCTTCTTTCAAAACACGCCAATACCTGCCTTTCTAAAGGCAGATTTCTCCAAAAATTGCCGCTTTCCTTGTTAGCGCTGCTCTCTGCATGAGGCCCTAAGTGATATATTGCGGACTTGTATAAACCATGTGAGCATGTTGACAGATTTGAGAGGAAAGGTTTTACTATTGATTATTAAAGGTAGCAGCCAATAACATTATTTAGGCTCAGGCACATATGTAGATCCTGTTCTGTAATAGCAAAGCCGAATTGTTTTTGTGCAGCACTGTTGAATAGGGTCTGCCAAAGTGATGTTGTTCAATTAATAAAGCCTAGTGTGAGTCCTCATACATTTGGGCCAATTATCTTATTTGTTTGTGAAAATGTTTTATATATTTATTTATTTTGTTCAAGAAAAAGTACTGTATGTTTCAAGCCATTCAAATGTTCTCACCTTTTTGAAACAAGCCTTCTCCTCCAAACAGGGAGATGTTTTCCTTTAGGATTTCTGCTGCCACTCTAACCAGGGGTGGACTGCCTGCCAGCAGAGCAATTCCTAAGGTCAGATTTAACCCTGGACGGATATCCAAAGGAGTGGTGACTAGAAATGTGGGTCTATCAAAGTAACATCAGCATGAATAAGGTTTTAGTGCAGAAATATTTGGTGTGTATAAATAAAACTTGGTACAGTGATTTCATATTTAAAAATAAAGCAGGGAAGAATGTAGTTATACATTTTTTCTTTTCTGAAACTTACTATGCTAAAGGCTTTGCACATTAAATTCTGTCAAAACTTGACCAATCTCACGATTATTAGCTCCTACCATCTGATACTTTAAAGCAGCAGTGACCTTTGATCGTTTGTTTCCACCAAAGCAGAGTTACAGATTACCAGTAAAAATAACATATTCCAGTTTCCTTCAGGGGAAACAAAATGTTGGTTTAAATGTCATGCGTTACTTAGGCCAATCAGAACTTGAAACATTATCTGCCGTGGCTTCTTATTGGCTAGCATGAAGCAAATGACTTAAATACCAGGAAGTACTGGTGCTACTTTTACCAGTATGTACTGTATCTTGGGAACCAGAGGCATCTAGGACCCCTGCTTCCCATCCTGGTTAAATAAATAAAAAGTGGCTGGGGGGGAGGGGAGGTCAGATAACTACTGCTTTAATAAAGACCAGCCTGTGTTACATATATTTACATACTTCCCATCTTCTATAATATTATTGTGTGTTAAATGTAATTAGAAATTCCTTTTCATGTTGCAATTTCGCCCCTTGAGTTGAACCTTTCTTCATATAATGACCAAAAATTCAAAATGGCTATAGGGTCACAATAGAATGTCACATCATGTCCTAATACAGGGGTGGGCAATTATTTTTGCTGCCGGGCCACTTCACGAGCTTTGGTAAGCTTCTCTGGCCACACACTTAATTTAGGTCCTCACCAGTTTCCCCACCCACATTCTCCCCTTCTCCAGCTTCTCACCTAAATACTCTTTTCTCGCATGCACCTCACTGGCATACCTCCCCTTTCTCTCTCTTAGGCCGTGCTTATAGTGTGGACTGCAGTGCGCACGCGACCGCGTGACGTAATTTGTGCGCGCGAATCCTGCCCTCTATGCAGGTGACTGTCGGGATGCAACAAGGGGCGTGACCCATGATGTCTTAGGCTAAGGCCCCGGTAACTCAGCTGCAACGCGTGCCCGCGAGATTGGCGGCGCGTGCAGCCGATTCCCCGGTCTGCAGCTCACTGCAGGAAGAGAGACCGGGGGGGGGGCGTGGCAGGGGAGAGACGGGGCGTGGCCATGATGTCACCCGGCAGGTTCGCCCTCATTGGCTGAACCGCTGGGGGGCGTGCCGTATCGCTCGACGCGAGTCCTGCTCTCAATTCTATTGAGAGCAGGAGCAGCTCTCGCCTCAGCGCTGCGGCCCCCCCTCGCAGCGGGCCCGGCGCCATTGAGGGAAGGGCTCTCGTCCGTGCAGCATCCGCCACAGCGGACGCTGTAGTAGGCAGCGGGGTCAAGCCCTTACAAGCAATTTGCCATTGTTGGCTGAACCGCTTTGCGTGCTGCTGATGTCATGCGGTGGCCGCATGGAGGACAAATTAATTTTGTCTCTCCTGGATCCTGCCACTCAGTTGTGCCGGTTTGCGATTGCGGTCACTATCTGCAGCATGATGCACATCAAGGTATGTGTTTTGGCGCTGCATGCCGTCCCGTCGCTATAAGCATGGCCTTACTCCTTTCACTGTCTGTCGTATCCCCCTCACTATATCCCTTATTTTTTCTTTCTCACTTCTTTCTCTCACCCACCTCCTTTCTCTCACTCTCCCCCTCCTACTTTTTCTGACTCACCCCTTTCACTCTCACACTCTCCCCCGTCTGTCTCACTCTACCCTCTCCTTTCTCTATCTCCGCCTTTTCACTCTCCCCCTTCTCTCTTGTTCTTCTCCCTCTTTTCTTTCACTCCCCCTTCTTTCTTACTCTTTCCCTTCTCTTTTAATCTTCCCCTTCTCTCTCACTCTTGCCCCTGACTTTCTTGGTCTTTCCCACAACCCCGCCTCACACTTACTAGCTATTCTCTCACTCCTTTGCACACGCCCTTATATTTCACTGTTCCCACCATTCTTTCTGACTCACCCCGACCCCTCTCCCCCACTTCCCTGCCTTCTCTATCCCCCCAGGCCTACCTCCAGGCCCTACCTGTGGTTCGAGTTCTTATGCAGCGGTGGCGATAGATGAAGCCCACCCAGGCAGTGATTGTGGACGTTGGGCCCAACCTCCAGTGTGGCCTAACTTCCCTGTTAGGACCACCTGGGATGGCTCCCTCCATCACCTCTGCCGAGTAAGGCCCTGCCTGTAGGTAGAGCCTGGGAGGGGGTGTGGAGAGAGGGAGGCCTACCTCTGGCGGGCCTGAAAGATTCATTTGGTGGGCCACATTTTCCCCACCCCTATCCTAATAACAATACAGCTTTTTGCTGTCCTTTAGAAGAAATGAGACCCCAGTGGGCAAAATGGGTAAGAAAAAAAACCTGGTAATATCTCGTGACCATGGTGTCCATGGAGCTGAAAATAGCTCAGTTTCGCTGTTAAATAAAATCTTCACTGCATTGACTTTGCTTAAACACATTTTCATTCTAGAAAATTATTCACCACTATTACTTTTTTTATTGCATAGTGATGAAATGGTCACCCAGAGTCTTTACTGTTCTTGTTCTAATTTTAAGGATGGACATTTTTACTGGTGATTTGGTTTTAGTGTTGGTTTCAGTTCTAAACAATTTAGCATTGTGGTTTTGGTTGTAAAAGATTTCATGTGAATTCTGGCCTTCTCTGTGGCTCTGAGGCCTTACAAAGCTATACTTGACATACACATTTTGGTAAGCAAGAATACTTTGTGATAAAAACACAGTAACATGCAATTCTCATCTAAAATTATATTACATACAACATCAAAAACATGTAATGCTGGAGAATCTGCAATTGATATTATTATTGTGGTTTTGACAAACCACAATTTGCAATTGATGTCATTGCTTTGGTTTTGATATTTTTTTCCAATTATGGAAAACAAATGTATTTAAATTCTGAACTTTTGTGACCATATTTAATATATAGATATACAGTATGACTGTGTGTAGGTATGCATACAAATATACACTATATAACATATACAGCAAATAAAAATACCACTTTTTGGAACATTTGCATGTCTGACAGGTCTGCAACCCTGTCTTTCCACATTATCTCTTGGCATACAATGCATTCCAGGTATGCTGGGTAATGACAGGCAAATGAGTACCTTTTGGTACTTGTCCTTTTTAACATAGATCCCTATAAACACACGCTTGGCATATTACACAGCTTCTCATATTACAAAGCTTCTGCAGCAGAGCCTGAGTTCAACCTTTCGTATCGCAGCAGTGTTACCATAGTTACCAGCTGTGGTAGTGAGTGTAACCAAACAAAAAACAAGTCGTTTTAAGTGAGTACAAAAAATGACAGCTGTGCTCATAAAGCTGTGTAATAAGCTTATAGGGGTCCATATTAAAATGGACAAGAAGCAAAAGGTGACACACTGCGAGTGTTTATTTGCATATTATTACGTAGAAAATTCCCTGCCTGCAGTGGAAGCGTTGTATGATAAGGCCTCGGCCATGTTCCTTGCTTGCTGACGCGCGCTCCCGCTCAGCACTGAGCCCCTACAGCCGCAATTAGAGCGGCTTTAGTAGGGGCTCACCTGCGCTCGCGGAAGCGCAGGTCTTAGGGAATTTAAAATTCCCCCGCTTGCCGGCGCGACAGGCCGGTCACGTGAGTGGTTCGCCCAATGAGGGCGAACCAGCTCCGTGACATCACTGGCCCGCCCCCGGCCAGTGACGCGCCCGCCCCCGGCCAGTGACGCGCCCGCCCCCGGCCCGCCCCCTCACGGCCCGCTGACAGCGCGTGCGGTAAGCAACCACAAGGCCAGGGAGAGCACCCGCATTTTTATTTGCTGTATACAGTGCAGTGTAGGTTTTTTTTTTTTACATTTTCAGTGTGTTTGTGTATTAGAGAGGGTGAAATGGGGTTAGTAGAGAGGGACATGGGGCAGAGCAGGCCTGCACAACTCCAGTACTCAAGGGCCGCAAACAGGCCAGGTTTTCAGGATATCCCTACTTCAGCACAGCTGGCTTAATTAGTGGCTCAGTATGACAGTAGGACAAAGTGACATGAGGTAAAGAGAGATATGGAAGGACAATAAAGTGACATGGTAGCGATAAAGTGGCATGGGTGAAGTGTGACATGAGGGAGGAGTATCCCTACATCATACAGTACCACTTTAGTGCCTGCAGGGATTGACTGCAGCTCCAAGGCATCCTGTGTCCTGCCGATCCTGCATTCTGATTTGGTCCTGGGGTCAGAGGATGCCGGGCCAAAACAAAACTGCAGGAACCACTGCGGTCCCTACAGCTGAACCAGAGGAAGGACCCACTGAGAGTGATTTTTGGAGGACAGTTTTCTAAGGGGAGGGGCAGGTCCCTACTTTCCCCTCCACCACGACGCCTCTGATACACCCCTAAGCTACAGGGGGCATTAGACGGTTGAGTAGGAGGAGTGAAGAGAATCCGAATTTAAGGAAAAATGTATTTTGGTTCTGTCGCAGATTTGGATACTAAATACATACTTTTGGTCTTGATTATTTCGAACCGTGAGTGTCTCGGACAGTTCAGGTTCAGGAAATCCACACACCCTAATTTTAGGAGGTCTTGGATTTTGAACTCGCAAATGTGTCATACTTAATTAATTGTAGCCAGGTCACCCCTCTTTACCCTGCGACCCCATTACCTCAGTGGCCAGGATCGATGGCGGGTGCTGCCGGAGGCAAGCGGCAGACCCGACAGCCATTCAGGAGGGTGGGGGCCGAGCAGGGAGCGCTCCGGTGCTCCGGAGATCCCAGGCGGCTCCAGTGCAGGGTGCCGCCATGTTGCGCAAGTTCGCGCATGCGCAGTAAGCCCCCGGCGGCCCGGCAGAGTTGCGCATGCGTAGGAAGGAGCGCGCGAACGCTACCTACCAGGGAGGGCTCTGGGCAGGGACTACAGATCCCATGAGCCTTAGGGGACCACACGTGACGCCAGGGAGCCAATAGGGCTGTAGCATCTCCCTGCCGAAGGGATTTTAGATACATTTCGCGGGCTTGGAGCACGCTAGTTAGTCAGGACCAGGACAAGCTAGGGGAACGAGGTGAGTGCAGGGGTCAGTGACCCACTGCATTAGGCCAGCAGCCCCTTTGGTCCCAGTTAGGTCCTGAGCCACTGTGTAGCTTGTGGTGCTATAGGGACAGGCCCTAGATAGGGACACTGCCCCATTAGCTATTTGGATAGTCAGGGACACAGCACTGATGCCGTGCAGCCCTGCGAGGTGGGTTCTGGGCTCAGAAGGCCACTAAAGACACTGAGACTAAGGTGATATTATCCACGCCGGAATTCACCCAACGCGGTGTGGAGGACGACGTCGGATCAGGCGGAATCCCGGTCATAGTCTGCGGACCCCGGGGTAGGAGCCCCGGGCAGGTTTCATTCTTCAAGTGCACCAACGATCCTACATTATACTCACACGGTACCAGTGGCTGCGCAGTCACACATATCATATCACATTAAGAGCGCGGGACATATTGTGTGGGGTTATTGGACACAGGGTGGGATCACCCGGTGTAGGTGGGAGCGTCCTGCGAGATGCAGTAGTTAGTGTCTCCTCCAGAGAGGGACACCTGTTTATATATGAATAAGTATTGCTACAGTAAACTCATTGGTTATTTTACATGCGGTGTGTGGAGTGATATATATATATTTGTCCTGCGAGGAACCACTCCTCCTCTGGCGGGAGCCATCGCAGGTGGAGGCGTTGCACCATGAGATTGTGTTATATGTATGTACCCCAGGCTCCCCGAGCGGAGGCTTAGGCTCCTGAGAGCCACACAGGTATACACAGCAAGTAGTAGCATCTGTATTCACAGGGAATGCCCGTTACATTTGGAGGCGCTGCTGAGATAAGTCCTGGGGTGCCCTACTGAGTAGTTAACGTATTATCCTGTCAGTCAGCATGTCTGCGCTCACGCCCAAACAAGTGGCCGACTGGGCCGAAAAGCTAGGAGAGCTCCTGCGACACGTAGTCGCCGTAGACGGGATACCTGCCGATGTATCCATGTTTACTGTCTGCAGCGCAGTAAAGACATTACCTGGTCTGGCGAGCGCCCGCCTCATCAGCAAGCACTATAACATTGACCGGCAAGAGAACACCCTATTGCTGGCCACCGAACAAGCTATACCCCCTGATAGAGGCCCACGAGTAGTGTATCTACCAGAGACTTTACCGCAAGGGTGCCCTCTAATTTACCCTGGAACCGTTTCCAGTCACGTAACTTCCCTTACCAGACATGCGGGTTGGGAAGACAAAGACATGGCCGCCAGTACACCCCTTAGATCAGACATGTCTCTACCCCGAGTGACCTTCTCTTCTGATGCTAGGCAAGGGGCCACCAGCTGGGCCGGTAGCCCGCCAACATCACCGGTCCCTAACCGGTTAGTGAACAGCTTCACCCCAACCTCTACCAGTCAGGGAGCGGGGATCGCAAGTTCCTCAGACAATGGCGGCTCCATGCTAGGAGTGACATTTCTGCAGCTTGTGGAAGCTATAACTACGTCCACCCAAGCACAAACTTACAGGAAGTTGAAGGCATGTCCCCGCAGGTGAGGAAAGCATCGAGTCTTGGAAGGAACACCCCCTCAAGGTGATCGATGAATGGCCCTCCTCTGAAACGGTCAGACGTCAGAGAATCCAGGAAAGCCTCCGACCCCCAGAAGCCACCATGGTCAGTGCACAGCGCGACCAAGACCCTGATCTCTCTGCTCATCAGATGGCAGACTTGCTAGTCCAGATCTATGGCAAAGATGAAGAGGAGAGCGAGCTGTGGTTCAAATATTACGGTCTCAGGCAGAAGGAGAAGGAAGACCTGTCAGACTTCCTTCAACGAATCCAGCTGGTCCTGTGGAAATTGCAAACTTGTGGTTTCATTCTAGCCTCAGAGATGGACGAATACCGGCGCAAGCAGTTCCTCCGAGGAGCCATTCCCACGCATCACATAGTGATCATGATCAGGTGCTCACTAATGAACGGGCCTCCCCCTACTTTCCTGGACATTTTGGGGATCGTCAAAGGGCATGAAGCCTATACCAAGCTGCATACAGGCACCAAGGTCAAAGATCCCCCTGCGAGTGACATCCCGGGAACCTCCGCTCGCCGGATCAAGAAACCTGTCAAAGAGGAAGAGGAGCCACCCAAGTCGCCCTCACTGAAAGGCCGGACTTCGTGGAGATCCTCCCCCACTTACCCAAGACGACTGGATCCTAAAGATATCGTCTGCTATGGCTGTGGACAGAAAGGCCATTTCTCCAGAGAGTGCCCTGATGGAGTCACCCAAGAAAAGAAAACGCCCAGTAAAGGAAGCTCGGTTAGGTCTATGATCTGTCGAATACAGACCACAGAAGCCAAGACAACCGAGGCCACCCCTGCGCCTCCTGAAACTCCTACTGACCTGAACCCCGACGGTGGAACTCTGGTCGGGGATGGTTACTGTCAGGTAGGCCCCTCTGCCATCGTGCGTGTGGTAGTAGAAGGAGTCTATGCCTCTGCATTACTGGACACCGGGTCCCAAGTGACCATAATATACCGACAATTCTACGACCAACACCTTAAGCACTGTCCCCTGCGGTCGGCGGAACATATGAAGGTGAGGGGGTTGAGCAATGAAGATTACCCCATCGATGGCATTGTGAGAGTTCAACTGGAGATACTTCAATTGAATACCGGCAAGAAACATCCCATGCATGTGGAGGCAATGGTATGCCCGAAGCCTCAAGGACAGTGTCAGTACCCGGTCATCTTGGGAACAAATACGGATATAGTGTGATCCGTAATCAGAGCCTACCTGAAGGAGACCAATGAATTGCCGAGTATATGTCTTAGAGCGTCACGGGGACATCTACAATCGTCAACGCGGACTGACGACCATTTTACCAGGGGGAGTGCAACGCCTGGCCGTTTGGTGTCGTTATCCGGATCGAGATGAGACCGATCATCTGTTCTCTCTGGAGAGTTCCCCTGAGGAAGAAATCCCGAGAGGATATAGGGTAATACCCGAAGTGAGAGAGTGGACGACCCGAATTCCTCTACGAACCTACGTGTATGTTCAAAATCTCTCTCCATTTCCGATGGACATTGATGTAGGACAAAGTCTGGGCAGCATATATCCCGTCAGCCCGGTAGAAACAGTGCCCCAGGTGAACGCCGCTGCAGTGGGTGAACAGTTAGTCGATCTGGACTTCAACTTCGGAGACTTGACGCTGCCAACTGAGTGGAAGGATCAACTGACGGCCAAACTGAATGAAAGAAGGGCGGTATTTTCCACCAGCAAAATGGATGTGGGTCGCAGTCGCAGCGCTCAACACACCATTAGACGTAGTTATAGCACTCCATTTCGTGAACGCTCTCGTCGCATCGCCCCCAGGGATGTGGACGATGTAAGGAACGTCCTGAAGGAAATGGAGACCGCTGGGATATTGACGGAGTCTCTGAGTCCTTATGCATCACCCATAGTGGTGATAAGGAAGAAGAATGGATCTGTAAGATTGTGCGTCGATTATCGAACTCTGAATAATCGTACGGTACCCGATCAATACAACCTCCCTCGCATTGAAGACATCCTGAATGCTCTAAATGGGAGCCAATGGTTTAGTGTGCTCGACTTGCAATATGGGTACTACCAGGTACCTATGAGTGAAAAGGACCAGGAAAAGACAGCCTTCGTCTGCCCCCTGGGCTTCTACCAATTTACGCGTATGCCCCAAGGTATATGTGGAGCTCCTGCTACCTTCCAGTGACTGATGGTGAAAACAATTGGGGACATGAACCCTCGGGAGTGTCTTGTCTACCTGGATGACATCATTGTCTTCGGGAAGGCCCTGGAAGAGCATGAAGAGAGGCTGCTGAAGGTGATAGACCGTCTTGGAAAAGAAGTATTGAAGTTATCCCTCGACAAGTGTCGGTTTCGTCAGACCTCGGTGACCTATGTGGGACACATCGTGTCTTCTCAAGGAATTGCTACCGATCCAGCCAAAGTAGAAGTGGTAGTGAACTGGCCACGTCCCGAGAATGTCACGGAACTGCGATCATTCCTCAGTTTCTGTGGGTATTACCGTCGCTTCGTGGAAGGGTACTCTAGTCAAGCTAAACCCCTGAACAATCTGCTGAAGATATACCCTGAAGATACCGGAAGGAAGGCCACGTCGGCCCGTCAACCGTTTGGCGATAAGTGGACGCTCGAGTGTGAACGGGCCTTCTTGAACTTGAAGAAAAGCCTGACTGAAGTGGTTAGTGCTTACGTATGCTGACCCAGAACAACCATACGTTTTGCATGTGGATGCCAGTCTCAATGGACTGGGCGCTGTCTTGCATCAGAAGTACCCCGAGGGTCTTTGGCCTGCAGCCTACATCAGCCTCAGTCTGACACCCAGTGAACAGAAATACCCTGCACACAAGCTAGAGTTCCTGGCTCTCAAATGGGCGATCACAGAGAAACGTCATGATTACCTCTATGGTGTTACTGTACGTTTGAGGTAAGGACGGATAACAATCCCCTCACGTACATCAATACTTCCGCCAAGTTGGATGCAGCAGGGCACCGATGGCTGGCAACCCTATGTAACTACAGATTCTCTCTGAAGTACAAGCCGAGGCCTTTGAACATTGGAGCTGATGCTCTATCACGATGACAAGGATTACGTGCTACTCCCAATGATGATGAATGGGAAGAGATCCCTGGGCCTGGGATGCGAGCAATGTGTAGCATAGCGGCCGTTATCAATGATCAAGTGGCCTTTTCCGAACTACAAGTTGCAGATTCGTTAGGATGCCAGTCGCATGCTATTCCCGCCGCTTACTGCGATCCCAAGGGAATGAACATAACCCATGACAAAGTCATAAGATGGAAAGACTTAGTGGACTATCAAATGAGAGATCCAGTAATCAGCATCATTCGGCAAGCTGTGCAAAGAAAGAATCCAGCTCTACTGAAGAGTGCGCCCCGAGAGTTGATCTCATTGCTAATGCGTGAGGTGGACAAGTTCGAGATAGACAATTGCTTGCTCTATAGGGTAGTCCCATATCATAACCACCCTGATAGGCGACAACTGGTTCTACCCCAAAACTTGAGATTTATGGTGTTGAAGTCTCTACATGATGAACACGGACACCTCGGTGTAGAGAAAACTTTTGGGTTAGTCCGAGACCGGTTCTTCTGGCCCAAGATGCGGGAAGCGGTGGAACAACACTGCCGCTGTTGTTCCCGGTGCGTTCAACGCAAGACTTTGCCTACCAGAGCAGCACCCATGGCCCATCTCAAGAGTTCAGGTCCAATGGACCTAGTGTTATGGACTTTTTGTGTATTGAACCCGATACCCGAGGAATCTGTAACGTGCTGGTCATCACGGACCATTACACCCGGTATGCTCAGGCCTTCCCCACAAAAGACCAGAAGGCCATCACAGTCGCAAAAATATTATGGGAGAAGTTCTTCGTTCACTACAGTCTTCCAAACTGATTTCACTCTGACCAAGGGCGAGATTTTGAGAGCACTCTGATCCGAGAATTACTCAAAATGCTGAACATCGCCAAATCCCGGACGACTCCGTACCACCCCGAAGGAGATGCTTTGCCTGAACGATTCAACAGGACCTTGTTGGACAAGCTCGGAACCCTGAAGGGTGCGCAGAAAACGGAATGGAGTCGACACGTAGAAGCGTTGGTACATGCGTACAACTGTACTCGCCATGAGGCCAATGGATTCTCCCCATACTTCCTCATGTTTGGGCGGGAAGCACGACTCCCAGTAGATGCGCCTTCGAGTATCAACGGATGGGATACACAATGCTACCCATTTCAAGTATGTGCAGAGGCTAAAGGACAGTTTGCAGCAAGCTTACCAACAGGCTGAGAAGTCTACAGCTAAACTGAATGTAGGCAATAAGAGACCCTATGACAATAAAGTCAAGAATCGGGAGCTACGTCCTGGGGATGCTGTGTTGCTTCGTAATCTGGGAGTCCCCGGAAAACATAAACTGGTGGACCGGTGGAGAGACGGTGTATATGAAGTAGAGTCACAGATGCCCGGCCTCCCGGTCTATCGCATCAAAGACACTGACGGCCGGGTAAAGGTTTGGCATCGTAATCACCTTCTCCCCATTCCTCAAGTGGGAGACGAAGAAGCAGAAATACTGGCCACACCGCTCAACGGTGAGTCCGACTTAGCAGAGATAGGTCAAGAGACAGTAGATAACAACACCCACTCTGAAACTCCTGAAGACCCTATGGAAGGACCCTCTCAAAGGGACTATTCCACAGAAGGGGCACCTCCCGGAGAAGCTACGGGTAAAGGGCCCCGTAGGCCAACGCCTACTAAGGGGACATCAACAGGCCAACCTTTGGATCCACAGAGCCCGTGCTTTGTGCCTAACAGAGACTATTCAGAGACATTTCCCCCTCAAGGGAAGAGGCTGAGCCTCAGGACTGTACTTATTACTCCCCAGAGGGAGTTGCTGAAGAACAGCTCCATAGGAGACAAAGAGTCAAGTACCCTCCAAATCGGGTAACCTATGATCAAATTGGGGCACCCCATTATGAGGCTCAGCAGTGGTCTCGCAGCAGAATGCAGTACGTCATTGTGATGTTCACTGAAATGTGCAATCTGATCTCGAAATGATAAGTTTAGATCGCATTGATTGTTGAATTTTTATTATATAATGTTGTGCCATTTTCATTATATAACTTTTGTACATAGTTATATTGAGTTGTATCCCAAGCTGGGACGTTGGGGATTTTACCAGGGGGAGTATGTAGCCAGGTCACCCCTCTTTTCCCTGCTACCCCCATTACCTCCGTGGCCAGGATCGCTGGCGGGTGCTGCCGGAGGCAAGCGGCAGACCCGACGGCCATTCCGGAGGGTGGGGGCTGAGCAGGGAGCGCTCCGGTGCTCCGGAGATCCCCGGCGGCTCCAGTGCAGGGCGCCGCCATGTTGCACAAGTTCGCGCATGCACAGTAAGCCCCCGGTGGCTCGGCAGATTTGCGCATGTGCAGGAAGGAGTGCGCGAACGCTACCTACCAGGGAGGGCTCTGGGCAGGCACTACAGATCCCATGAGCCTTAGGGGACCCCACGTGATGCCAGGGAGCCAATAGGGCTGTAGCATCTCCCTGCCGAAGGGATTTTAGATACATTTCGCGGGCTTGGAGCATGCTAGTTAGTCAGGACCAGGACAAGCTAGGGGAAGGAGTTGAGTGCAGGGGTCAGTGACCCACTGCATTAGGCCCGCAGCCCCTTTGGTCCCAGTTAGGTCCTGAGCCACTGTGTAGCTTGTGGCGCTATAGGGACAGGCCCTATATAGGGACACTGCCCCATTAGCTATTTGGATAGTCAGGGACACAGCACTGATGCCGTGCAGCCCTGCGAGGTGGGTTCTGGGCTCAGAACGCCACTAAAGACACTGAGACTAAGGTGATATTATCCACGCCGGAATTCACCCAACACGGTGTGGAGGACGACGTTGGATCAGGCGGAATCCCGGTCGTAGTCTGCGGACCCCGGGGTAGGAGCCCCGGGCAGGTATCATGCTTTAAGTGCACCAACGATCCTACATTATACTCACACGGCTGCGCAGTCACACATATCATCTCACATTAAGAGCGCGGACATATTGTGTGGGGTTATTGGACACGGGGTGGGATCACCCGGTGTAGGTGGGAGCGTCCTGCGAGACGCAGTGGTTAGTGTCTCCTCCAGAGAGGGACACCTGTTTATATATGAATAAGTATTGCTACAATAAAGTAATTGGTTATTTTACATGTGGTGTGTGGAGTGATATATATATATATATATATATATTTGTCCTGCGAGGAACCACTCCTCCTCTGGCGGGAGCCATCGCAGGTGGAGGCGTTGCACCATGAGATTGTGTTATATGTATGTACCCCAGGCTCCCCGAGCGGAGGCTTAGGCTCCTGAGAGCCACACAGGTATACACAGCAAGTAGTAGCATCTGTATTCACAGGGAATACCCGTTACATAATATTGACTAATTTTAGTTGCCCTTCTCGCCTTTCTGTTCTGAGTTTCCTGTTATGGATAGTCAGCCTAAAATATGGTTCAAATATCAGGGACAAGTCTTCTAAGATATTTAAATGCAAATGTTCAAGAAGAGAACTCAGATTAGTACAGGTTGCAAAATTGGGACTAAATTCTTTACTATATTTGCTCATTAAAAACATTTATGTTGTAACTAATTGGATTTTCTTCTTTGATAAATCTGGCTATTTTGCATCAGTTTTACCCCACTTTTGCAGCCGAGAGATCATGATAAATAACCCTGCAGGTGTTGGTAGAGCTTGCAGTGCAAGCCTGATCATGCTGCCATAGAAATATAGGCACAAAAGAACCACCTAGTCTGACCATTTACCTAACTGACCTCATTCATTTGCCTACTGCACAATGAAACAGCTGCACATTGAATTAATTATACCATGTAACAACATATATAGATATATATATACTTTGTAATTTGCAATGAATTATCAAAATTCCCAACTACATGAAATTAATGCAAAATATTTGCTCCCCATTGCAAGAGAAAAAGTGTTTATGCCTACCCTGCTGCAGTACATGTGAAGAGGCACAGAATGTGAGGGAAAATGAGCAGGCCCCTCAGCAGCAACATCTTGCTCAGTCAGTTTCAATCTCTTCACAGACGGTTTTTACGTCCTTCCAGTTTCCAGCGGATTAATTTTTTTTATTTAATCCTCAGGAAGTGCTTATTGGAGCAGAGAAGTAAACCATATTATTATGTGTAACAGTCAGGGATTCATGCAGCCAGCCAAGTAATATCTCCTCCCCTTCACTCCCTAGTCCTTCCGTTCTAATGTACTCTGTGGCTGTTGCTGCCTGCTTTGCAGTGATCCTGGTAACACTTTGGAACGCACAGTACATGCCGATGAATATAAACCTGTGTAGAAAAGGAAGAACAAAAGGGCTGATGTTTTCAGAGGATGAAGGAGTGTGAGATGAGTCTGTGTAGTGGAAAATAAGTACCACACCCTGAGTTGATGAGTTTAGACGTGAAGTAAGCTAATGATAATGTGGAAAATATGCCCTGAGCACAAATGAGTCATGAGATGTAGACGTGGTGCCGTGTATGGGATTACTTCCAAACATTTTATTCAGTTTGCTACAGGATTTCTTTAGACTGCAGTATTATCAATTTAGTATATCCTAAACTTCCAACTTTTAGTTGGAGGGAATATAGAGGAGAATCATTACATTATTTTAATTTGCAGCATTTAGATAGTAGCAAACTAAATTGCATATAATATATTAATTTGTTTGCATAATGCTAGATTAGAACACAGAAAATTGATTTGAAACCTCCAACAGTTGGAATCTTCACAAACAGGTGAACACAGGGCTTAATTTACTAAAGGTCGATGTTGCTACGTTCACAAAATAAAATTGGATTGCAGTAACAACTTTTAGAATTACTGTCATTTTCACTAGGAATTATTTATTTATAAATACTGTAGATTGCAATACTCATCTACATACATGTAAATTGCCTTAACTCAACATTAAATAATGCTGGTGATACAAACAAAGTGTAAGCATAGAAATGTATACATTATTGGTGGCAGCAATGCTAATAGTAGGGTTATGTAATAGGATGTATTACTAAATTATGTAACCCCTTTTATACCTGAAGCTACCAGTGCATTGCAGAGGAACAGGACAAAAAGTGCAAAAAAAAAATGAAAGAGCAGAAAAGAGGAAGACACAACTTAATAGAAAAAATAATATTAAAGATGTCCCTAAACAAACATTGGAAAAGTGGAACTCAAAAGGCAGTCCCTCAACAGTGCCAGACAAAAAATACAATAACTAAAAAAGAAGAAAAGAATACTCATGCAAGCACTAATGGGTTTTAAAAAATGCATACATTTAATTACACAAAATGTATAAAAATAAAAAAAAACACACAAAGGAACAAACAATAATTCACCAGTAAAAAATACGAAAACCAGTATTAAAAAACTCTCCCAAAGCAAAAATGGTAACCCTTTTAACTAGACAGGCCGCTCAAAACTAAACTACAGTAATACATGAATGCTAATCATTTCAAGATAGAAAATGCTACCACAATACAGATGTTGAGGGAAATAAGACATACCCCAGTATTGTAAAAAGCATAAATCTTATGATAAGGTATGTAATAGAATATCAGATTTAGCAGTGATTAATATCCCAACTCAGTCCAAAACGAGGCTATTACAAGTATAAGCACACACTGTATCGAATCAGCTGCATATGACAAAAGGGTCACATAATGATCATGGGGGTTGACAGACCAGAAATCGCCAAACAGCCTAAATGCGTGTTTCCACTGCGCTTTTTCTAGAGGCATGGCGGAAGTGTGACATGGGGGAGATCACATGGCATCAGATGTGTGTATATAGGCCCTTCATGATGATGATAATAATAATAATAACAAAAAAACTCATATAAAAACAGAAACATCAATTAAAAAAACATAGAGAAATGTTGAGCTGTATTCATACCCAAATGCATGATGAATGAACCAAGTTTGGCAATCCAGTGGCACTCTCTGAAGGATATGCTTTTTTAAGTCTGCACACTCAATGCCCAGACAAAATGTGTTCTGTGACCACCAGGGGGAGTTCTGTGACTTCTGAGTTATGACATTTCAGGAAGTTTCCAGTGATCGCAATCAGCTTTTTACAATGTTGATGATCTAAAGTCACAATTTTTGTGCTACAGATATGCTCCAACACCCGACATCTGGAAAGTCATGCTGGCATAAAGTTTATGGCAAAATACGTAATAAATGACTCCAATAATTGGCTCAAAGCATTTTCTATGTAAGTCAGTGTCATCAATGAGAAGACACCTCAGCATTGTTCTGCCTTGTTCAAATATTTTGTCAGTTTTGTACACATGGCAGTATGACCTAGTGGTGTTCCGATGTGCAATTCAGGTGGAAAATGGCAGAGAGGGTGTCTTGGCATTCTAAGGACATAGACATGACTTGAGCTAGTGACCCTGCAGAGGCTGGCCCCCTTTCCAGGGATGGATGGCAGCGGGCAATAAACTGGGCAGTCAGTCAGTATTAGGGCTTTAATGAGGTTAGTGCAAGTTTGGGGCTAGTTGTCAGTTTAAAAATGAATACTGGTCACGTGGAGAAGTCTATTCAGTGACTAAGCTCCTAGTAGAAGTCGCTCCCTGGCTATCTGCTCCTGTTCTGCGTAGCCGAGACTGGACCTACTTTTCAACTTTGTTGGCTCTTGCTCATGATGAACCTCCTTCTGATGGACAGGAGAAGCCTGAGGACCTGTTTCCCTTCTCCGCAGAAATGTTTCTGGGACGGTTGGAGGTAGCCAGTCTTCATAATAAAGGTTAGCGTGTTTATCCAGGTATCTTCCTTGAGGAAGGTACCGTGAAGTGTCTGGACCAGGAGCGGACAGGGTAAGCCTTCTGAAGCAGGTACCCTGCACCTAGTTGAGGCTAGAGACTCTCCCTATCCCCCAGTTAAGTGTGGATTCTTCTGTATTTTGTGTATAATTGTGTGTCTGCTGGTCTCACCAGAATAAATTTCATTTTACTCCACTACCGTGTTCTGTCTAGTGAATTGATCCCTGAAGGTAAAGGTGTTAAAAGTACTCATCGGGTCCCAAAGACTCGTAAACAGAGACATTGAGAACCTGGCATAAAAGTATGGTCTTGTCCCTACAGATTTCCAGAAGGCTGCAAAGCCCTTGTAAGGGAAATACTAGACATGTTGGAATTGGGCGTGATTGAGGAGTCCCACAGTGTTGATCCCTAAACCAGATGGGAAGGTGAGGTTTTGCATAGACAAGTATCAAATAAAACACAATTCTAGCGCTCAAAGATAGTCTTTCCTACAGAATTACAATTATATTAGATACGATACCAATTCGTTAGAAAGTCCAGTGTCCTGGAGCCCTGAAGATTTGAAGGCCTGTTCAAAAATCCTTCTTGATTAAATGTACTGTACCCAAAAATAGTCCTCTGTGGCGCTGGAGTCCTGGTGCTTGATCTTCTTTTCTCTCAGACGAATATGTTGGAAAGAATGTAACAACAGAATAGATGCTTTATTATGTTGAACAATACTGCATTCTTATAATCACCTTATTGTGAAATCCCACACAGTACAGTGACTTGACTGGATCCCCACAACTTGTGATCCCTAGGATACCTTAGGTTGGTGAATGGAGGGTGTATCTGAAGAGATATAATGTTATCCTCGGTAGATCTTATGTCCTTTTAGTAATAGGGTATACTCATACACCGTGACAAATTGATTACACACTAGTCACGGCAGTGATCATAAGCGCTGAGATATTACGAAACTCATGTTTTTTTAATAAGGATTCTATGAAGACAGCTTAGGTTGGGAGCACGGTAATTAATCATACACTCCGTGAGAGGTGGCGATATACCCGCCTCGGTAGTGAATATAAGTGCTCCTATACCATCTTAATCTGTAATGAGAGTATTGATTGAAATAAACAGCTACTCTCATGTCTACAACATGGGGATCCTCTCTTAGGTAATCGAATAGAAATCAGTACATCATTATGAGACCCTTCATGCTACAGTGAGCTATAAAATGTGAGTACAAAAAGAACACAATTTATTTTGTTTGTTAGTCCTGTCCACCTATCATAGTGGCAGGCGTTAGAATTGTGCTTGAATCTAAGGCTGTAATAGCACACAATTGCTTGCAGCAATAGGACAAACAGCACTACTCCTAAAAAGAATAAGTTAGCTCTGTGGGCAGTACTTATAGTACATCTACGGCGGTACAGGAGTGGCCTAACCGCACTAACATTAATTATACTCTGGCTACTGAGCATTAGGGAAGTTTCTGTTTATATACGAGGAATCCGTATATCTATTATTCAGGGTAATCATGCAAACCAGTGGACAGAGTCTACTATTGTAAAAATTGGATATATGATCCTATACTGTCATCTCTGCATAAAACTTGTTCCAGCACGAGATGACACCCAGTCATTTATTTTTGGAGTTTTAAGGGCGTACCCTGAAATCAGTACTCATATATGAGTTAACTCTAACGAATATCATATATAGGTACAAGGTGTAACAGGCAACAAATTACATCTACTGTATGCCTCTAGATCATAACCCATATTACAATGAAACTCTCACATATACTGTACCACCAGGGGAAAATTTACCCCTCACTTTGTGTTTACCGTATGTACAGTGTCTTTGTTATTATGTGCCGGTATACCCCGTTTCTTTTATTTGATTATACAGTGGCGACAGCCTTTATTCTAACTCGGCTAGCTCCGCGAATTTCAGATTATCCCGGTTATGTGCGGTTTTGTGTCGTTTTCGCCCGGAGTGTATTGCGTTATTTTCGCGCCCGTGATTTAAGCATTTATTCTCGCTGTCTGCAATACTGCAATGCCGTGTAAAAACACATGGGGGCGTTTGCGAGCTGTTGTCTTTGAAGTCTAATACCTTCGCGGTTCAACCTACGTCAGTACACAGTCTGTGCGTGCGCGCGCAGTAATAGTAAAATTGCATATTTAAAGTACATGCATTTGCGTGCTGTGCTGCTGTACGGTACTGTACTGTATGTCTCATTTGGAAATTGTTGAAATGCACAATTGTGCAATGTGTAGCAGTGTAAAGGGAACCCTCGCTACTGACATTGTTTGAGTAGCCCTTTTGGCAATATTGTATCTCCTTTCACATGTCAGTGCTACATACTGTATCAAACATTTGGGAACCATACACTGTATCATTCCATATACTGTACTTGCCTGCCCTGTTAGAGGGTATAGAGCTACAGTGGCCTAGAATTTATTTGGGATACATACTCCCTTTTGGTCTACCCTTCTACCCTTCCTCCACCTTATTTTTAATTCGCCGCTAACATAGGATTTGGGTTCCAGGTTTCTGCTCATTCTGACTTAGCCGCGCTGGTTTGAAACGGCTTTCTCCGCCATTACGGTCAATGATAGGACCTTCCTCGCCGGCGTGACCCTTTCTCGTCGCCATTACTGCTCGGACCCTCTTGGGGTCAAGTGAGAGGGTTGCTAACATCTAGGGGCAAAATGAATTTTATTTCTAGGTGCCCTAGGACAGAAGTTCCCACGCCAATTGGCCGTGAACTTGACCGAGGCCCTAGTTCCCACGCCAATTGCGCGAATATAATTTTAAATAATCCGTTCTGTGGGTCTGAGCGGGTTGAAATTCGCCTGGTCCTCATGCGGAAGGACCCTTGCCATAGTGGCAAAATATCAGTCTTCCACGTCCCCCGGAACCGGAGATACAAAAATACAGTTTAAAAGCACATTACAAAAGTGGCATTTTTTCTGCCATGCAAGTCAATGGCAGAAACCTAAACTTTACCATTACCCTGACTCCGTTCTGTTGCCACGAGAGGGTCGCAATTTGCCATGCAATCCTGCCGCAACTAGGACTACATGGTGACCGAATCTGAGCCCTCTAGGTTGAACAGAACCGGAGTTGTGGGTTCCAGGTTTCTGCTCATTCTGACTTAGCCGTTTCAAAGCTTTCTCCGCCATTACGCTCAATGATAGGACCCTCCTCGCCAGCGTGACTCTTTCTCGCCGCCATTACTGGTCGGACCCTGTTGGGGTGAAGTGAGGGGGTTCCTAACATCTAGGGGCAAAATGAATTTTATTTCTAGGTGCCCTAGAACAGAAGTTCCCACGCCAATTGCCCTAGTTCCCACGCCAATTGTGCGATCATTGCTATTTTTTTACAATGTTGCCGATCTTGCGGCTTTGCGGTTAGGCAGTAAAAAAATAGTGCAGTAAGCCTCGACATTTGTTACACTGTCATCTGGCGTACACGCGAAGCATTGCAGCCTATTAAAATCCGAACCATTATCAATAAACGCATCAACCGCGTATCAGCCGGGCATGACCCGTGGCTGGGAACGCAAGATGAACGCGGCATGTGCCAGGTGAACAGTGTCGCATTCCAGGAACAAGCCAGGTAAAAACCGGTGATTTGATAGAATAAAAGCTGCCGCAGCAGTATAAAATAAAGTGTTTTAATTAATCAATTTTTCATTACTGTTTATAAGGGGTTCGTCCATAGGTTCTTGCATAAGAACCATCTAATCCTATTTACCAGTCGCATTGTTATGGTGAAAATACAAACGCGCTTTTGAGGGCGTGAGTTTAACTTTGCTCCAACGTCAATAGAGGGTTAGAATTAGTGTTAAGGTATACCCCAAACAGCTGAAAATGGGTGGTGCTCGCAGGGGAAAAAATGATATGTATTACTTCCTGGTTAAACATTTTTATAAATAAATAAATATAAATAAATATGGTAGCTGAGATAGAAAAGAATCCCCTTGTTGCCGCACTGAGAAACACACCAGTGTATATAAAACTTAAACTTTTAATATGTAGTTAAAATATAAGTGTTTGGGATGTGACGATTAACAGACAACAAATATTGTTAAAAGGCGGAGAGTAAATGCGAGAGTGTGATTGTGCTAGAGAACAATTTTAACTTAGTGGGTCTATAAGGGTAATTAATATTCACACTGCCCCCAAGTGTAACACACATATATAGAATCACCTGATGTACTGGTTGTATTCTATAGTCTCCTGTATACTACAGATTCTGTTACTATTTGGTAACTAGAGTAGCAAACTGTTGCTGAAGATGTTAGGAATGTATTCTATATATACACACCTTGTGGCTAAATCTTATCCTTATAGTACTTTAACATAAATACAATGTTATAGTTAGTCCAGAATGTGGCTATATACTTCCCTTAGCTCTTGGTTACCAAAATAATAGTATTGGAGGCTGTTCCCACCTGCTACATGTGATATCTGTATAGCATGATATCCAGAGACCCTGGTGGCTCGGTTTTCAGTGTCTAAATCTGTACCCATCAAACCAGTATAGATGTTGCCCATTTAGTTAGGTAATACTTGGAGTCACACTTAAGGTAAGTTATCCCTGAAAGTGTATACTCCAGTAAATAGCACAAGTGTGGATAATAGGATAAATTGAACTTCAAATCGAAGCAGTTTGATGTAGTATATATAAATGTCAGAGCGTTCTTGCTGCCCACGGCTGCAGTCTCCGAAACGCTCTGACTATCAGGACACCCTCGCCTCTCCGACAAAGCTGACGTAGCTCGTTAGCTGACTACGTTTCACCACTTAAGCTTCATCGGGGGCAATTTCCCAAGTGGTATCGATGCATTATATATGTTGGGGTTGCTCTGTTAGGTAATTAATAATCTGCTCCTATTGGCAGTACTTTGTGTCAATCAAAAACGAAGATTTTGATGTACTCGTCCTTGTCCCGCCCCTCATAGCCCGATTGGACGGTCGCGGCGAATGTTAAAGCTGATAGGCTAATGGATAATAAATATACAAATGAAAGGTGAATGACCCTGGCGCTTATAAGTGAACAACAAATGATAAATATTAGTGATTAACAAATGGTGAACACAGTGAATATATATATATATATATATATATATATATATATATATATATATATATATATACACATGTAGAGGTATCAGTACCGTGTTAGCCGAGCTTCAATAATCAAAAAATAAATAGATGATACCGTTCTGTGGCTATCGAAATGCAGAGATCAGTGTATCTCGAAAGCTCGCACAAATAAAAGCATTTCGTTAGCCACAGAACGGTATCATCTATTTATTTTTTGATTATATATATATATATATATATAAATGAATATATAAATGAATAAAGTCCTCAAAGGATATAACCAATCTGAGTCCTTGAGATGAAATAAGGAAAGTCTTTTCTTCCTGGTGAGTTTGTAGTCCACACTGTAGTGAAGTTCTTCACTTATTAACAACGATGGTCCTAATTGAAGAGACAAAAGCAGGGACAGGGCATTGCGCAGTAACGTACAGCAAAAGGATTCCCTTCCCAACGGATGTTCCAAATGATGCCTACTTACTAGAAATAGGAAAAAATTGCCCAGTGGATAGAATCTGTGTGATGAAACGTCTGAGTCCTGTCTTCTCCAAAGTTTCACGAACCCCACGTGACGTCTCTGGTTCAGCTGGATCTCCAAACAGTCTCCATCCACATGCAGTCTAAGAATCTTAGTATCGCGGGATAGAGAGAGAATCGGATTGCGCAATAACGTTTAAAACTTTATTGTACAACCTCACAAGTACAGAAATATACTCACAATGTTCCTGTCAATTAAAAGCAATAGATTTGAAGTGCCGCAAAGGCTTGAGACCCCCACATGGCTTCTCACAGTCCTCCGGATGTCCCGTGCACTTGGTACACACAATTTGCGTCCCACGTGACTCCGCGACTGCGGCCCGCTATGATGACATCAGTGTCACTGCACCTACGACTGAACTGGTCATCTGACCGGTACTTCAATTTTGGCTCTTCCCTACGCGTTTTGTGACGGGGATTCATCACTTCCTCAGGGGTGTGATAGGCTAATGGGTTTTCCAATGAGATGTTGAGCCTGCTGGATGTATTAGCATACTGCTGCGGCACAGTTTATTCGAGCATTTGCCCGTTCTGTGCTGCAGCAGTAGCCTGGCGCGCGCCCGAGTGTGACGGGCGCACGCCGAAGCAGCGGAAGAGCGCCCTCCGATCGGGGCGCTCTCCCTACCGCTGCCGGGTCCGCCGGGTCCCCCGGAACCCCCTGCCGCTGTCCCGCGATCGCGGGACACCAGGGCTCCCTCGGGGAGCCCCTGGACACGCGTGCAGCGGGCGCACGCTCCCGATGACGCGTGACCGCGCGTCTATGACGCGCGGCACGCCGAGGGGCGGCCACTAGCAAGCCGGGAGATTTCCCGGCTTGCGGTACCGACCACACTTCAATAAAGTGTGTCGGTAGTGTATTCATTAGTTATCCTGTATTATAGGCTAAAGCTGGTAAATTCTGGACATTATTGAAATCCCTGCTCTCTGATTGGTTAAAATTCTGGGCATTATCCAATCAGTAATGGCCCGGAGTTTTTGGCACCTTGACAAGCTTTTCAGCCAATCAGCTTTCAGTTTTATTCACAAAGAATGAAATTTGCTCTTAGACAGGGGAGGTGATTGGACAGAAGGCACTGACTCCTCCCTCACCCTGCCTGCAAAGAGCTCCGCACAGGAGAGTGAGGGGAAAGGTTTGTGTGTCTATTGTGTGTTTTGTGGGTGTAATGGGGACAGCAGAGTGTTTTATTTGTGTGTGTGTGTGTCTTCTGTTGTTGTGTGTTTTGTGGGTGTAGAGGGGGAAGCAGAGTCTTGTTGGTGTGTTTCTACTATGTGTATTTTGTTGGTGTAGAGGGGGGGATACAATGTGTGTGTCTTCAGTGTGTGTGTTTTGTGGGTGGAGGAGGGGTGCAGAATGTTTTGTTGGTGTGTGTGTCTGCAGTGTGTGGGTTTACAGGGGGCTGCAGTGGGTGTAGGGAGGGGGCTGCTGGTGTGTGTTTTGTGGATGTAGAGGTGGCAGAGTCTGTTTGGTTGATTTGTGTGTATCTCTGCAGTGTGTGTTTTGTAGGTGCAGAGGGGAGCTGCAGTGTGTCTTTTGTGGGTAGAGGAGGGGTGCAGGGTGTTTTGTGTGTGTGTGTGTGTGTGTGTGTCTGCAGTGTGTGTTTTGTGGATGTAGAGCTGACAGAGTCTGTTGGTTTGTGTGAGTCTGCAGTGTGTTTTGTGGGTGTAGAGGGGGGGGCTGCAGTGTGTGTGTTTTGTGGGTGGAGGGGAGCAGAGTGTTTTGTGTGTGTGTGTCTGCAGTGTGTGGGTTTACATGGTGGCTGCAGTGGGTGAAGAGGGGGGCTGCAGTGTGTGTTTTATGGATATAGAGGGGGCAGAAGTGTGTGTGTGTGTGTGTGTGTGTGTGTGTGTGTGTGTGTGTGTGTGTGTGTGTGTGTGTGTGTGTGTGTGTGTGTGTGTGCGTGCGTGCGTGCGTGTGTGTGTCAGTGGGTGTAGATGGTGGAGGAGGACAGCAGAGTGTGTTTTGGTGTGTGTGTGTGTGTGTGTGTGTGTCTGCAGTGTGTTTCTGTGTTTTTTGTGTTTGTGGGTGTAGAGGAGGTGCTGCTGTGTGTGTTTTGTGAGTGTAGAGGGTAGAGGAGGGCTGAAGTTTTTTTTTGGGTGCAGAGGAGGGGGACTGCACAGTGTGTAGGGGGAATGCAGAGTGTGTTTGTGTATATAGAGGGGGTTGCAGTGCTTGTGTGTGTGTGCATGTGTGCGTGCGTGCGTGTGTGTGTGAGCGTGTGTGTGTGTGTGTGTGTGTGTGTGTGTGTGTGTGTGTGTGTGTGTATAGAGGGGGCTGCATGTATGTACAATTTCCTTTTAATAAACTTGCAGTAAAATCAAAATAATGTAGACGATCATGCTGATAAAAATCAATATGACTACAAAAATGTATAATTTTTATGAAAAATTAAAAAATATTTTAAAAACCTATATTTAGCCTATAATAGTAATAATCCCCTCAGAACAGGGCATTACTGGCCAATAATGCCCTGGCTGGGTTAAAGTCCCTCGGCTTCGCTTTGGGCCTTCAACTCTTACAGCCAGGGCATTATTGGCCAGTAATGCCCTGTTCTGAGGGGATTATTACTTAATTATGGTCTTGAATATTTCTACGCTGTGTCGCAAGTATACGACCATGTAGCCATTTATATGCCATCACCCTATTGGATTACATGCAAATGACGTCTATTGTTGTTATACACAGATTGACTCCATGCACTGTCCGGGTGATCACAGGATCAGGTGAGTAATATAGATGTGACGGGTTTTCTGGCCTGGCCTGACACACACAATCTCACATTGGCCCCTGTGGTCTAACCAGTCCCCATTACACGGTCGTGTCTGGTGGTGCACCTGTTGGCAACAGGACTCCTGAGTCTCACGCATGATGTTGTGTGGGGAATGCCAACCCAGAGAGGCAGCTGAGGTACTGTGCGTTAGTCCTACCTATATCCAGTGCAGTGCCTCCACCTCATCAGGATCTCTGCGTCCGCAAGGAGATGGTTCTGATGAGGAACTCCTTCTTGGTGGTGCCTTCTGCTGGAGAGTAACTTCACACTCACACAGTGGGGTTGTCTTGGAACATGGCATCTTTATTGTTGCTTGGTGGTATGGGCCAGCTGCCCCTCACAGCTATCAGCTTAGCCGCTCATTCCTTTGTTGCACTCCATTAGGAAGGTTCCTTCTCCTCTAATAGAGTTGCTTTCCACCTCTCCCCTCAAAGAGATTCACCAGCTTCTCTGTCTCTCTGCTCAGAGCTGCACAGACTCACAGCTCTTGCATCAGACCAATGCAACACTATTGCAGACCTCCACGTGCCTCTTACTGAACAGAGGCAGCACAACAACTTAACTGAACTAACTTTAGGAAGTGCTGTGCAATATATCAGCTTCCAGAAAGACCCACCTCTTCTCTGTGTCACTAACAGGGGACACAGACAGGCTGTCACTTCCTTTGCTACTATCTTACACATCACCAGGGGTTGAGGGCAAACCTCCATGATGACTACTGGCAATCCTGCATACTTACCAGGTTTACTGCCAGCATGAGAAAGAGATATGTACACCAATTTTGCACATGGCTACATAGATAAATCACTGTACATTAATGTCACAGGGGAATCTGTTAGGGAAGGCCAGAGTATACAGAACTTTAATGGAACATATAGTGCTCTCTATGCACAATGTTGTCAAACCTAAGGCTAAATCGTGCTGGAGAGTGTACCAGATGTATATCTAACATCCTGATTTTATGCCTAGATTTGTGCAATGATGTCCTGTATTACTAATTCATTACAAGACTAGTCCAACCCAATATACTAACCCAGTCTTCCATCCTACCCTTGCCCTCCACTACTGGGATTTTATTTTATTATACATTGTCACTGTAAATAAGTACATTCACTGTGTCACTTAATTTTTGATGTAAATTTTTTTATTATTTTATTTTAATTGACTATATACTGATCCTACAGTCTATCTGAAAGCCTTTTGCAGAAATATTATCTGCTGGACTTTTGTTGTCCTTCACATACCCTCTTAGTGAACTTTGAGTGCAATAATTTGGAGGATCTTTTTTATCCTACCAAAAACCTGAACACCTCCCACTCCTACACACATCAAAAAGGACTATAAGTAGATATGCCAACATGCAAGGTATGGGTAGAACTAACTGTAATATGTAGAGTATTGGGGACAAAGTACCCAATACAATCACGACCGGACGGTCATAAAAGCTAGTATTAAATCACAGTGACCTTATAAGCAGAGATATCAATTACAGAAATGACCACAAAGTGAACGGACTGTATCCTGTTATATAATAAATAGCCTACACATGGTCCACATTAGCAGACGGATATTATCAGAAATACTGAATAACAGTGTAATCTTAAAGGCTATAAACAGTACTGTATATACTACACACAATAAGTGAAAGCGAAAACAGTCCCTGCTTGCTTTTTACTGCCACTTTATTCTTTCTCGTGGCCTCATTGAAATGTTACTCTCTCTATCCACTACACACTCCCCCCTCCTGGCCCACGCCCAACATCAACATACACCCTGGATTACTCAAAAGTCTTGCACTATCTACTGAATGTTGGTGGAGAACCCTGAAAATCAGCACACCAACCATTGCTCACTCAATTGGCAAAAATCATAAAGTTACAACTTGCAAACAACAACTCAAATTTCTACTCATACTATTACTCTCTTTAGCAGGTGATATTGAATCTAACCCAGGCCCTCCCACTTCAACTCTGTCCCATACCCCTGAGAATACCCCCTTAAAAATTCCAAAAAGGGCTATCTCTCACCCATATAAATATCCAGATTCTGCTGCCCAAACTGGATGAACTAAGGGCATGGTGCCTTATGCATATACCAAAAGCCATCGTTCTAACAGAAACATGGCTAACCCCTAAAACTACTGATGCAAATATTGCCATTCAGGGATACTCAATTTCTAGGAGAGATAGGTCAAAGAGAAGAGGAGGAGTGTTATTTTATATTGCAGACTCCTTACAATTTACACTGTTAAATTGCCCACCACGCCCACCCTCTTTTGAAATTCTAGTTGGCAAAATCTACCTCCCCTTTTCTAAGCCCATCTTGCTTGCTGGCATCTACCACCCCCCTAAAGCCCCTCTACAATCCCTGACTGATATCACCCAATTTCTTGGCTCCATTTCCTCTCTGAATGAAAAGAGTGAGCTGCTAGTTCTTGGGGATTTTAACTTCAATTGGCTTGACCCAAAAACCACAAAATCCAGATACAAATCTAATCGTTTAACCTATCACAACTCATTTCCCAACCCACACGGACAAACCTGAAATCGCACAACCATTCCTTGCTTGACTGGATTCTCTCCTCAAATCCCAGCAGAATCCAATCATCTGGCATCCTTCCTGACATTTTCAGTGACCATGCAATAGTGTACTGTGTAAGGAAAATTAAACCGCACCAATCAAGCCCTAATGTTCTCCTCACTAGAACATTTAGAAACTTTAACCCACAACAGTTTCTGGCTGACCTTACCAACTGTCCTTGGCACAGAATCGATTTAATTCCCGACCCTGATTCTGCGCTTGACTATTTCCAATCCGAGTTCTTAAAACTCTGTGATACCCATGCTCCACTACGCAAAATAAGGGTATGGGGGGCCCACCTTCCATGGGTTACAACTGACCTTATAGCACTCTACCAGTTCATGGATGCCTTGTGGAAAAGCCACAAAGTAACTGGCACTACCAAGGATCTCAATCACTACCGATGCCTGCGGAACATGTGCACAAGGCAAACAAGACACGCAAAAGCACAATATTACTCTGCCAATTTCCTCCAGAATACATCAAACCCAGCTAACTTCTGGAAGGTTATCAACAACATATTCCAGCCTTCTAACCATCAACAGCCAAGTAATATCACTAAAGGGGATATTACTCGGACAACCCCACCGACATTGCAAATGCATTCAATGATTACTTTGTGGGGTGTGCTACTAACTTATTAGCGAAACGCAACCCAAACCACAAACCTGAATCTCATCCTGGGAGTACCCATATAGCCCCACCCACTCCCAACACTGCCCACAATTTTCAATTTGGCCCAGTATCCGAAGAGGAGATTACACAAGCGCTCCTCAAATTAAAACTATTCCAATCTGGCTTTCGCCCCAAACACTCTACCGTAACTACCCTGCTAAAAGTTTGCAATGAAATCCAGTGTGGAATGGAACGGGGTCAACTCACTGGTGCAATATTCCTAGATTTTGCAAAGGCTTTTGATACTGTTGATCATGCTATCTTGCTTAACAATCTCCAGAGCTCTGGAATAGGGAAGCATGCTTTAAACTGGTTCAGTCCTACCTATCAGGTAGATCCCAACATGTGTCCTTCTCAGGCTCTAACTCCAACCCCCTGGATATCACCTGTGGCATCCCTCAAGGCTCTGTTCTGGGGCCCCTACTCTTCCCAGTGTTCATCAATGATGTTCCCACAGCTTGTAAGGAAGCTTCAATACACATGTATGCAGATGATACAATCTTATATTCACACAGCCATAGCCTCTCCGACCTTGAACACATACTTCAGTATGACTTTTTGAGACTCGAAAACTGGATTTCCCAAAACAAACTGTTTTAAACACTGACAAGACTGTAACAATGGTATTTGGGACCAAGACTAAATTTTTAAAGCTTCCAGTAACTGAGCTCCAGATCAGAACCAACGCTAACACCACCCTAGCTCCTTTTACTAGTTTTAAATACCTGGGCATATGGTTTGACTCCCACTTAACATTCGGAATGCACATTGATGCCCTGACATCCAAAACCTATGCCAAACTAGGTCTCCTTTACATGAAAAAATCCTCCCTAAGCCTGCTGGTCAGAAAGCGTATTGCACAGCAGATGCTAATGCCAATTATCGACTATGGAGACATAGTATATGGCTCGGCACCCCAAACCCATCTTGGCAAACTTGACACCCTCTACAATTCAATTTGTCGTTTCGTCCTCCAATGCAACTAGGACACACATCACTGCGAAATGCTCAAAGAACTTGCTTGGTCATCACTTAAAACACACAACGTAGCACACCGCTCACTTTTTATAATTTTTAATGCTTCGACTAGTGTCTAAAGATTGACACAAATGAGTGCAACCAATGTACAAAATCTCATAATTAGGACTGATAGAAAGAGCCCGTGATATAGTCACGAGTGCCTTCAAAAGGGTACATTTTTGGTGCACATCACTAAGGTCATCACTTAAGGCTCAACAAAGTATCCGGCCGCTCCTCCTTCTCTTACCGTGCACCCCAAAACTGGAACAACCTACCGGAGACTCTCACATCCACCACCAGTTTAAGTTCTTTCAAAACTAAGGCTGTCTCACATTTTAATCTGGTCTGCAACTGTTACATAAGCCTATAATATACATCTTCTCTAACTGTGCATGCAATGTATTGTATATAATGTATACCCTGTTCATTCATGTAACTGTATTTGTAACCATGTATTATTTGTCATATTAACTATGTCCAGGACATACTTGAAAACGAGAAATAACTCTCAATGTATTACTTCCTGGTAAAACATTTTATAAATAAAATAAATAAATAGTACTAAATGTACACATGATGAGATTAACCTGGTAAGGACAATAGAAACAGCAGTCCTATATATAGCCAGAGAAATCAAGCGACAAAAGACTATACTCTGCTGAATGACCATATGGAAGATCAAAGGCAAAAAAAGGCAAAGGGTGACTCGGGGTGCTTAGTTGCATAGCATTTCCCAGAATCCCTTGCTGCAGTGGAAGCACTGTATGCTAGGTGATAATGGTGAAGGGCAGGGTTGCAGACCTGTCTAAGACATGTGAATGGGCTCAAAAGTGTTCTTAATATATATATATATATTTGTGTGTGTGTGTGTGTGTGTGTATATGTAGCCCTGTGTGGTTTGGGCTATAGGTCTGCCCTCCTCCTGGCGGTAATCCCAGTGTAAGGCCAGGTTCCAGGAGCAATCATGGGTTTTCCCCACTTCAGGCAGTGCAGTGAGTCAGTGAAGGCAGTGTCATCAGGCTCTGTGTCCAATCAGAAGACACAGGGGTGGTGCCTGCTGGAGCTACTTAGTGTACTGCCACTTCCTATTTAGTGAGTCTGTCGCCAGAGTGAGAGGGACAAGGTGACCCAGACAAAACTGCCTGGACTGGCAGGCTTGAGGCTTCCCTAAGGGAATTGAGAGGGTGCACTCCATACCTCCAATCCTGCACAGAGCATAGGGGAAGAGCAAGACCCACTCTTGGTGCCCTTGGCTGGGAGTGAGGTCAGGGACATCCTGGAGGGAGACCGCTTGCTGTGTGATCTGGCTGCTGAATAAAAGAGACCAATAAAGAGACTGCACTTTTACTTATACTCCTGCCTGAGAGTGGTGTATCGGGAGGAGGGGAAGGAATATTGTCTTGTAGATACTTCACCCCATACAGCTGGGGGCTGCATGAGATGGAGGCGTGGCACCAGTAAGTGAGACAGAGGCACAACCCCAGAAGCCTATCCTGTTATCCCCCATGTCATCGCGGGAGACTCGGAGGCCCCTGTTTCCAGCAGATTTGCACCACACAAAGACATGTAGCCAGAGCAGTATATTCCCAGGGAGGTCCTATCTGAGATTGGAGGGGGGGGGAATAAGGGTTACATTTGGAGGCACTGCTGAGATTATCAGGACAGGTTTTCATCTAAGCAAAACTGACAGAGTTATGTATGCTTCCAGAGCAAGTGCTGAGGAAGGAAGGGCATCAGAAACTAAGGGTAGTCAGGAGATGAAGTCCGCTTGCAAAGCACACCCTAGGTGCCCTAAGTGGGTGAAGTAGATCTGGATACTTCAGAGGCAGATAGTTGTAGGATGCCAAAGGGGGTAGCCTGGTTAACTTGGGACAGGAACTTCTGATAGGATCTGCACTATGAGTGGCCAAAAGTAGGTTGACGCCTAAGTACTGCAGGGAAGCCCGAGTACACTAGCCAGTAACCAGAATACTAACCGCAGAGTACTTGTATTGGTCTGTAATTGTTTGCAGTATGCACATATGTTAGAGAGAGTTTTGCCTAGCCTGGGGTATGCCATGAGTCTTATCACTGGTAAGAGCTTAAGTTGAGTGTAGTATGTACCAAGGAGCGAGTTGCCCTGAAGGCAGTGAGATTAACGCTACCATGAGCCTAATGGGTTCATCAAAGATGGTGGCTGTAGGTACATGTGCCCCATGCAGCATTGAGGAGTTTAAAATGGTGACTGCTATGCCAGTGGGTCTGCTAGCTCATTGGAAAGGGTAGGTTTAAATGGAAGACCGCAGATTTCTTCCAGGCTGTCATTTTGCCCTCAACCTGAGAGGAAACAGGTTGCAGAGAGCCTGGTTGAGGGGAGAGCCTGAAATCCTGTTGTGTACCTGAGACAAAAGACTATTGTATGTGTTGCAGACTTATGCCATTTACTTTCATTGCTTTATTCTCTGTGCAACTACAACTTGCTTCCACAGAGTGGTGTAGCCCCATCGTGTTAGTCCCTAAGCCGGATGGGTCTTCACGGTTTTCTATAGATTTTAGAAAAGTAAATGCAGTTTCTAAATTCGATGCATACCCCATGCCCAGAGTTGATGAATTGTTGGAGAAGCTAGGGAAGGCCAAGTATATTAAAATGTTGGATCTGACCAAGGGATATTGGCAGATCCCTTTAACAGAAAAGTCACAGGAAAAGGCTGCTTTTGCCACTCACTGTGGTCTGTTTCACTTTCGGACCATGCCGTTTGAATTGCATGGGGCTCCCGCTACCTTCCAGAGGTTAATGGATAGGTAATGGATAGAAAATATGCAGCAGCCTACCTTGTTGATGTAGTCATTTATTCCACAGATTGGGAAACACATTTTGCTAAAGTGTCAGCAGTACTAAGGTCCCTCAGAAGGCAGGCCTGACTGTCAATCCAGCAAAATGCTCAATAGGCAAGCTCCAATCTCGCATGTGCATGAGCGACCGTCAAACACCGTTTGCGCATGCGCAGTTGGCAAGTGCCAATCGCGCATGCCCTCAAGCAGCCAGGAAGTGCCGATCACACATGCGTGGTTGGTAAGCGCTCTTCGCTCACTGCACATGCGTGAAATTTGTCCTGCTTTTTGCCGGGACAAATCTGGTTACTCTAGTTATAATGGAAGCCTAGATCAAACCTTAACTCCATAATATATATGTATAACTGTTCTCAGCTATTCCTTTCACTTTTACAAATCCCAATATTGCTTAGTGTCTATAGATCAAATTGAACTAATAACAAACATCAACTCCTCTGATCTCTCACTGCATCTTATAACAAAGTTGCTAAACTAAGCCGCTGCCAAAAGAAATAACCTCTATTCAACTAATTTAACATCAACAAATTATCCCTTGCGGTTCCTTACTTTTGTTGCTAAATCATAACGTCCCATTTATTGCCCCGTTTGCCCGATGCGTGTTTCACCCTCAGCAGAACTTAGTCAGCAGAATTAAGCACCTCCTCTCTCCCAATGTAATTATATCGCTTGTTTGTCATGGTAACCTGTTGCAAGTAAATTAACCTTTTCATCACTGAATTCATATCCAGTATCAGTAATACATATTAGTGTTGTATCGGGTAGTACTTTTTTTTTTTTAAACGGGTAACGGGTAACCGGGCAAAATTAATTGTTCTACCCAACCGGGTACCCGGTTACCTGAATAGAACTTACCTGCAGGGTGGAGGAAGGCCGCGGCAACATTTTGGAAGACCAGCAGAGGTCCTGTGGAGGTGACAGCATCAGAAGTATGTATTAAGCCAGTGTGGGAGCAGCAGGAATCCATTACACAGCAGATAGCAGTATGAGTCGGGGAACCACGTGTCCGGAGCAGGATTCCCCGACTCACACTGCTACTGTATATTCTGTGTAATAGATTCCTGCTGCTCCCACGCCAGCTGAATACACACTTCTGATGCTGCCAGTGCCACAGGACCTGCTGCTCTTCCTAGATGCCGCTGCGGTCTTCCTCACGGGCTTCCTCACCTTCTGTCGCTGGCTGCAGATAAATGATGTGATGTATTTTCAGCTACACTGACATTACTCGGTGCCGGGTATTACCTGGCACCGGGCCCACTTCTCAGTTGCTGGGTCCGGGTAATGTCCAGGTAACTGGGAAAGGCGCCGAGTAAGCCGGGTACCGGCTAATTCCGGGTACTCGGTACATCATTAATACATATACATGATTGAATTTATGCAATTTTGACGGGTGCCTTTTAGCTTCCTCGACAATCAGAGGATAAAAACATGAAGTACATGTACTAACTACAATAATAAATAAATAGAATCTCAGATTATTTTGTTAATTTTTTTTCCATGGCAGCACATAATCATAATAGTTTATTAGAGTCATTTTTTATGAGGAGCAGAAAAGCAATATTAATACTGAGAGTTAAGATAAAGTTAATAATGGAATCCAGTGGGATTCAAATCCCAGTGTCAACTCCATAGACAAGTCACTTTATCTTCCAATACTACACTGAACTCTGGTGCGCACAGAATTCTGCAGGCACAATATAGCACTGCACCGAAGAGCTTGAAATATATACTTTTATTGTGCCTGTGTCAATGATATATAGGCAATTATTCATTAAAGTATGATAGTGCTGATTGTGCACTACTACACCAATCCTCCCAATTACTACAATTGGAGTTTCCGTGTATCCGTTTCTGATTGTCAGTACAGGCATACCCCGGTTTAAGGACACTCACTTTAAGTACACTCGCGAGTAAGTACATCTTGCTCAATAGGCAAACGGCAGCTCACGCATGCGCCTGTCAGTATGTCCTGAACAGCAATATCGGCTCCCTACCTGTACCAAAGCTGTGCGCAAGCAGGGACAGTATAGAGCCTGTTACACATGCGTTATTTACATCAGTTATGCCCATATATGATGATTGCAGTACAGTACATGCATCGATAAGTGGGGAAAAGGTAGTGCTTCACTTTAAGTACATTTTCGCTTTACATACATGCTCCGGTCCCATTGCGTACGTTAATGCGGGGTATGCCTGTATGTTATTTAATTAACACCCATAAGTTATTTGTCAAGGGGCACAACAAGTTGGCATTGGTCTTCACACTCATAGTCAGTATGATTATTAACAGGCCATGTTTTCTCCCTAATGTTGTGTAAATTCCGGTCATGTGGTAATTTACCAATATGAGCTAATACTAGCTTTTGCTTGATTGGATCAGGAAATGTTTTTATACAGTGGTGTGTAGGCCACATCAAATTGATACCTATTTTAACAACAGGTACACTAATGTTCCACCCCAAGAGTTACAAGAATCTGAAAGCATTCAGCATTATAAAATATGCTTTTAAGCCTAACTCCAAATATCATAATAATAAATATCAAATGAACCCCTCAGCTCATATCAATTACCTTATGAAAGGACACAGAAATATTATGTCACACTATATCACAGTGAAGGGAACATGTAAAATATTTTCGGGGAGTGATGGGGGTTGAATAATCTGGACACAAAAACTTTAGACCTTTAAGATGTGGTTTAATTATATAAGATATGCATTACGATTCACTTAATATACCATCTTAAAGTAATAGAAGGAAGAATCAGGTGAAACAATCAGCTGCAGAAGCCAAATGCAGTCTCTCCACATGATGGAGTGAAAATTGCTTGCGAATCACACAATAACGTTGCTTTATTTTTAAGCTCTTTGTAATATATTGATAGATATGTATAACAATGCTTTTTAATGGTAATAAATATACAGAGGTCATATCCCTCTCATTGGGCTACCTGTTAAAGTTGTTTTTACTTAATGCTAGCAATTACAGTAATGATGTTTTCCATACAGCAAAATACTGTGTGATTAATTTCTTTTTTTTTTAGGTTTTTTTTTTTTTTTTTTTTTACAAAAATAGATCAGTGCTACAAAAGATAATAAATGAACAGTACGCAGAACCAAATCATCACGACTTTGGGTGAGCTAGCACTAGTAAGAGTAGTAATGGTTTGGTCTTTTGCAGGGACATTGGATTTACACAGAGTACAGTTCACTCCACAGAAATCACAAGAGGAGATAGTTCTCATTGTCATTGAATTATATGTTCTTGTTGCTGTGTTTCCTGAAACAAAGTAAGATTTACATTAAAATGTGGAAACATTTTTTTTTTTTTATTATTAAAGATCAATAATAACTGACACCAAGTAAATCACAAGCTGTTGCTAGGCAGAAATACAGCAAATATAATAAACAACGGCTGCAGATCCTGCAAATCCAAAATACTCCTGTTAAAGTCCATGATTTTTATAGAGAGTGAAGAAATCCAAATTATACTTCTAAATTTCCAAAATTGTCCCATAATTAGCTGGCAACAAACTCCCTTTAAAAGCTTAGTGATAAAATATTAAGTTAATTAGAAAAAGATAACATCTAAATGATTATGTTGTCTGATCACATTTAAAAGGATATAAATATTGATCTTAATTGCATTATCTTTCATTTATCAGATAATTGAACAAAAATATTTCTTACACATGCATTAAATGTTCTTTCCTTTAAATGCAGATATCATGTCAATTTTTCTATTACACTTTTATATTTGTGGTTCTCTTTAATCTAAAAAGCAATAAGGATTGTGTACATCATCGTGAATAATGATTAGCAAACCTGTCCCAGTTCACTTCAAGAAATGAGTACTGTCTCAATTTATTGCAAACATTCAGAACATTTGATAGTTTGAAAATATATTCACCACTATTGGTCAACTGTGTTTGCAAAATATTACCAAAAGTCGGGATCAGGGTACCTACAGTATCTAACGAAGATATTTTGTAACCAGTAGCAAATGTCTAGCAAATTCCAAAACTTGTGGATTGGTTTGGTCCATGTCTAATCATTTCACATCACATACAGTATGATTTCTGTAGTATTGCAAAACTGGTAAATTGTGAGAACTGTGTGAGTAAATGGCAATATCACCCAAAAAGTATTCATTAAAATGTACCCCCGACTACAAACTAGGAATTTAATGTGATCTTTAAATGTGATATACAAAAATACAATGCAAATGAGTAACTATTGCAAAGTATTTACATGCTGTTCAATATATTGTGAAATAGGAAGTAACAGTCACCATTTTATTTCACCAGCTGGTGAGATGTATAGTTCAGCGATGCCCAACTCCAGTCCTCAAGGACCCCACAGGTTTTAAGGATATTTCCTGATTCAGCATAGGTGACCAAGTCAGTGGCTCAGTCATTTTGACTGTACTCCTCCCTGTGCTGAAGCATGGACATTCTTAAAACATGACCCGTTGCAGGTTCTTGAGGACTGGAGTTTGGAGCCACTGAGTTATGTCCTGCCATAAGTAGAATGTTACCAGTGGTGTATTTATAAGGGAGGCAGTGCTCTATCTTGCTATTATTATAGAGAGGAGAAGAAAGGACAAAGTCCAAAATATTAGAAATATCTATCTCCTTAACACTGGTTAACTAACCTACAGTATTATATTTCTGCAAGAACACTGAAAAGACAAACTTGATACCCTCTACAATTCAATATGCCGTTTTGTTCTCCGATGCAACTACAAAACACATCACTGCAAAATTGTCAAATAACTAGATTGGTCATTACTTGAGTCTAGGCGCAAAGTTCATTACTCTTGTCTTGCCTTCAAATATTTTCTGGGCAAGCTACCTGTCTATCTGAACAAGCTCCTGACCCCTACCACATGCAGCACTTATCATCCGAGATCTGACTCCAAAAGACTGTTCATGGTCCTAAGGTTCAGCAAAGTATCTGGCCGCTCCTCCTCTTACCGTGCACCCCAAAACTGGAACATTCTACCGCAGACTCTCACAGCCACCACCATTCTAAATTCTTTCAAAACTAAGGCTATCTCACATTTTAATCTGGGCTGTAACTGTTACATACGCCTATAATATATATTATCTCTAACTGTGCATGCAATGTCTTGTAATGTAATACTGTAATGTACTTGTAATACTGTAATGTACTTGTAATACTGTAATGTATACCCTGTTTAGTAATGTAGCTATGTATTTGTAACCATGTATTATTTGTCATCTTAACTCTATGCCCAGGACAAACTTGAAAATGAGAGGTAACTCTCAATGTATTACTTCCTGGTAAAACATTTTATAAATAAATAAATTGGGTCTTATCTCAAACCTATGGGGCCTATGCTATAAGTGTTCATAAAAAAATTGCCAGGCCATTTAAATCGCCTTTTTTTTTTTTTTTGCAACGTTGCTATGATGGTGTTCAGAAAGCCTCGATTACCTGTGACACACCCAAATCGGGTAAGTAGCCGGTGGTGTGAAGATCGCCTCTCTGAAAAGGCTTTACCTAGCGATTTCTTTCAGCTGTAGAGAGCTGCCCCGAGAGAGCCGCCTCTCCCTGTGCAAATCCCGCCTGATATTAATGTTTTTTAATATACATTTTATGACTAGTGTAGGTGAGCAGGGGGTCGCCGGAGCAGAACCGCGTTGATTTGAGGTCCGGGGACCCCCTGCTTCCTGAGATACAAGCCTCGTTATAGGGTGCCGGTATCTCTTTCATATTCCTGCCTAAACTCAAGGTAAACTTTTGCTCAGCACTTACTTGGGTTATAGTAATCAGAAATGGTGATCACTGCATCTTGAGAACCTGCTACTTTTGCATTACGAACCATAGGAATAGTTACACAAACCTCTGTTGCATCCATCTAAAAAGTAAGAAAAAACACATGATTACACCTGAAACACATTACACTTTCAAAAAGTTGTGCATTACTCAAATATGACTCGCATCATACTGTATGCTATAAAATGAATCACTCTGCCTTATCTCCTTTAGTCCTTCAAATGTTAATACTAGACAGGTGAAACATGAGTATCCTGAAAGGGCAGTGTTGCAGAGCCAATGCAGAGGCACAATCTGTGCTATTGATAATTCAGCACTTCTTGATAGATGAATCAGGAGAATATTATCACATACACAAACAGCGGCTATAATTGGTAGAGTGAGTACCCCTGATGGGTTAAAGTCCTATGAGAGAATTAGCAAACCTGACAGTTGTAGACAGGCAGTAAAATCCTATCTCAATAAACAGACTGGTGACCCCCTGCCCGACAGTGAGGTCGGTATTGGAGATAAGATTGATTAAGTAAATGGGGTACTCACAATCTCCCAAAGATCCACATACAGACGACACAACGAGTATTCTAAGGCTTGCCTTAAACTAGCCCGGTTACATGCTGGGTACATGCTGGGTGTAACCTGGCTTGTTTTAGGCAAGTTTAAGGCATTTCTGCATTGACTAATGACCCATCGGATTAACACCGCAGGGGTCCCTGGCAGTCCCATTCAGTTTGAATGGGACTGCCAGGGACCCCCACTGTTAATCTGATGGGCCATTAGTCAATGCAGAAATGCCTTAAACTTGCCTTAAACACAACCCAGCATGTACCCAGCATGTACCTGGGTCTTTTTGGCGATTGCCACTGGTTTGTGTTAGAATAACCGTCGGCACTACAGTATCTCTTGTTTGCCCTCCAGGCAGACCTATCATCTCGTGTATTGGATCTTTGGGAGATGGTTTATCCAGGTACGTCTACTTCTTTCTTCAGCCCTAAGTACAATCACTACCTTCATACTTAAAAGACACCACGGATCTTCTAATAGCCACTAAAGATATCACATGGGTTAAGAATTACATTTGGGTGACACTAGATTTCACATCGTTATATACAATTATAGATCACTCTTAAGGTATTTTAGCTATTAATCACTTTTTACAGTTATCCAATTTATGCACTGCACAGAGCACTTTGTTTATTAGACTCCATTCTTTTAGAACACAATTACTTTCTATTTGATACACAATTCTTTCTTCAAACATGAGGCACAGCAATGGGCACATCTTTTGCACCTTCTTATGCAAACTTATTCATGGGCTACTGGGAATCAATTTATATTTTTGGTGATAGTAATAAATATCGGGATCATATTATTTTTTACCGTCGTTATATTGATGATTTGATTTTCATTTGGCAGGGTGATACCGAGACCTTGTTACTTTTTATAGACAGTCTGGATCACAATAATTTCAACATTAAGTTCACTAACTCATATCACAAACATCATATGAATTTATTGTATCCTCTTCTGTATGTGGACATGCATTGCACATACAGATCGATATTTATCGTAAACACAATGCCCGCAACTCCTTCCTCAGAGCCAACAGTGGACATCCAAAACCACTGTTAAAAGGGATCCCCAAAGGACAATTCTTAAGACTTTGTCGCAATTGTTCAGATAGAGAGACTTTTCTTTTGCAAGCTGAAGATTGAAAATTAAGATTTATGTCCAGATGGTACAAGAAAGACAATGTCGAACAAGCTTTTCAGAGTGCGTTGGAGACAAATAGATTTGATTTATTATCATCTATACAAAATAAAAAAGGTGAGAAAAAATTCTGAGAAATATACAGATGATTCTACACCATGGTTTATTACATTACATGGTTTATTTATTACAGCAAACAAGCAAATTCAATAAGATCAAATATTGAAAAACATTGGGCTGTTTTACAGATGGACATTGATTAAAAAAATTATACAAAATCGGCTCCTACATTTGTCTATAAGAAGGCAAAAACAATTGGAAATCATCTATCTTCAAGCTTGTTCAAATCACTTGTTCAACATATTACTAGTCCATTACAATCGACAGGTTTCAAATAATGTGGTAACTGCAACATGTGTAGGTATGCAACTCCTTTGGCCAAAATTCGATGTCATTACACAGGAAACAGATATAGAATTAAAACACAAATGACATGTATTGTAACTCAAATTTGGTTATATATTTATTAAATATTATGCGGCAGTACTGTATGTTGGGAGGACAATCAGACCCTTACGAGTAAGGATTGCTGAGCAGCTCAGATCTATTAAAAATTCTGATGTTAAATATCCTGTCTACAGACATTTTGCTGGGTGCCCCCAGGGCTCTCTTGACACTTTTTTATTCAGTGCACTAGAGTTTATTCCAGGTCCAATTAGAGGAAGCAACCATGAAGCAACATTAAATTGCAGAGAAATGTTTTGGATATACATGCTAGGATCTCTCCACCCATGAGGTATGAACACTGACTGGGAGTGGAAACATTTTTTGATTTAGTTCCTTTTGTAACCGGACAATTCTTACTGCCAACACCACTATTACCAACAGTATGTTCTTTATGCTGTGTTTTGTATGCTATGTGTTGTCAGAAATATTTCCATACTGTTTATTTGTCCAGGGCTTCTGTATGACGTACGTTGTGCTATAATAATGAATCCCTGGATAATGCTCATATGTGCTGTTGACATTTAATGTGAAATATTATATAGCATTGAGTGCTAGGAACTAATGTTTATGTATTGGCTGCTACTGCGTTTATGTTTGCCTTGTTTTGTTGTTCTCGAAATTCATTTGAATTCTCCATATTATGTTTGTTACACTTTTATAGTGTTTATGGTATGGATTGTGAAGATTGGATATGAGGGGTGTGGCTCAAGCTATATGAAAGTGAGCTATCATCACCATCATTTTGTCTGTTTGCTTGTATGTATGTAAGTTGCGTGCAGGGAGAATGTGCAGTGCATCGCTCCTGGCAAAAGACCAACCCCCAATAATTCTCGGGCTCTCAGAGAAAGTTGTTTCAAAGTGATTCTCACAGTTTGTGGGAATACTGAGAAAGGCACCACTTCCCTTATCTAGCAGCTGCGAAGTGTTTACTCCTTAGTCAGGAATCCACAAGACCCAGATATAAGCAGAAATATATAGAGTAAAGGTTAGCTAGCTTGGATAAGGTTTTTTTTTTTTTGCATTATTTGTATAATTTCTGTATTTTTCCATTTTCTAAGCCAGCCCCCCTAAGGGCATACTGCGCACAAGGACTGTGATAAAATGTACTGTCAGTTTTCATTTTGTCAGAGAAAACTTGCTTGATCTCTTTCCTTGTGTACACACGTATGCAGTAAAACTCACCTAATTATTTTGAACCCCTTTGATTTATTGATATTATTTTACGCACTTTCACAAGATAATGTCATGCAGAGATAATGTTATTAGACACTGTATGATGACTTGATACCCAGTCGTGCGTGTGTCCATACAATATCCAATATGGCTATTGAAGGTTGATACAATTTAAATTGTGAGTGTCATTTATGACATCCCTTTCAATCATAGTTATACACACAATGTAACAATTTAATTACCTTTACTTGCCATACTGTATATGATATATTGTAACTTCTCTTTTTAAATTGTCTATTGAGAATGTATCCTCTATATCAGGCCTGCACAACTCCAGTCCTCGAGGGCCGCAAACAAGCCAGGGTTTCAGGATATCCCTACTTCAGCACAGCTGGCTCAATTAGTGGCTCAGTCATACTGAGCCATACTGAGTCATACTGAGCCACCAGTCATACTGAGCCACTAATTGAGCCAGCTGTGCTGAAGTAGGGATATCCTGAAAACCTGGCCTGTTTGCAGCCCTTGAGGACTGGAGTTGTGCAGGCCTACTCTATATGCTTCAATCCCTTTTGTTTTGTATTATATTCAGGTTTATTATTAGACAAATATTCCTACGGGCCATTGTTTTCATCCTGTATTTTATGTATCTATATTGACATTATTGTCTCATTTTTTTCTTTATTCCAATTGGTTTGTACAATTTTTTTTTCTTCAGTTTTATTTTCCCATGTATGTGGATAATTTCTTTTTTAAATTACATTATTTACTTTTGTCATATTCTAGTTATGTTGTCCGCCCACATGGAGGGGTCGCTTGACACTGCGGAACCAGGTTTTGCTTCTGCCGTTGTTGATGCTGGCAGGTGTGTACAGCGCACCCTCCCCTTGTGGTGAGCTAATTAACAGATGAGAGGAACAGGATGATTTACTCTTTGACAAAGTGCACCAGCACGAAAAACGAGATTCTTTTGCCCATTTGTTATGTCCGTATGCCACTTAATTAATAAATAGTTGTTTTAACCTTTTTGTGCCTCGGCCCATTCCTGCAGTGCACTGCTATTTTTCATCATTGGATGTTTTCTTTGCCTCTTCAAATGTTAATGATCACCAAATTTTCCAGATTTTTTTGCCCTTTGAGATCATGATACCACATTAAAGTTTGAATTTTTTCTGATTGTGACAGAATTTGGAAGGTATATTTAGTATTAATTTCAAAAGTGAACAGTCATACAGTAGCAGTCAATTGATGTAGTCAAAGTAGTCAAAGAAAAACAAAAACGGTTACAAGTACAGCATTCCAAAATGTATACACCAGTGCCCCACTAATACGGCGGGTTCCGTTTTGAGGGCCTGCTGTAAAGCGATAATCGCCGTAAAGCGGAACTGGCTATTTTCGCTATGTGCGCATGCGCAGAACGTCAATTCGCCATTCTGCGCATGCAAAAACTCGGCACGGCCCCCCACTCTGCACATGGGCTACCACGGCATGGTCCGCTCTGCGCATGCGCAACTCCGGCCTGTTCTGCGCATGCGCAGACATGGTGGCCCCCTTCTCTGTAGCGGCGGATCGCCAAAAAGCAGGGTGCCGAAAAGCGGGACTCCAAGAAGCGGGGCCTTCCTGTTTGTACAAAGGATTTGATTCACTATTAGTGAAAACTATGAATGTAGCCAGCTTTATCTTACTAACAACGCAGAATATGACAGAGCTTCCATTGGATACAATGGGGGTGATAACGTAGAATGTCACAACATATCACTACTTATTTTACAAGTAGTGATACCCTTCTGTGCTGCATCATAAACGTTTCCCACAAAATAATTTTGTTCTTGTAAATTCGAGGTAAGATTTTCAAAATGTGTGAACTCCAAAAGTTACATATGCATTTTATGTATGTATTACTTGTTTAATATACTCTAATTTGACTGCTTACAAAATAATGCAGATGCTAAGCAATTACTGAGCTGTTTACTTCTGCCTATTGTTGATTAAAGATCTAGGTAAATAAATACTGAATGTGACTAGTTTTTTCTTTGTTGCTATTCCATTGGGTGGAGGTGGAATAATGGATATAATTTAGGAGGAACAGTAAAATATTAATGGAAAAGGAATTCCTCTGTTGGTGACTAAGGACTTGAAATTACTAGTAGTATATTGTTATATTGTGAATTATGATTTTTTTCTCCATATTATTGCAATTGGTAATTTTGAAGATTAGAGAACTGGTTAATGGTAAAAGTAATCTACTGTTACACAGGAATGCAACACATTGGGGGCAATGTGTCTACACAGAGAAAATGTCAGGTCTATGTACTAAGCGTCACAGACAGACTTTTTTGGCGCACAAATCTAATTTTAAATTGTGCTTGTGTGTGACTATGTATGAACCTGACATTTCTGAATCTGTGCCAACAGCGTCAAAAATTAGATTTTTGGGGGTGTTATGGCGCTTATAAATGGATTGTGCTGTGTGCAAAAATGTTAATGATATATATTCTGCACACCAAAAAAAGAAGAAAGTGCATCAAAATTCTCCAAGTAAATCCTAAAATGTCTGATTATAATGTAAGCTCAGGTTTAAGTTATTATGTGTCAGACGAAAATGTATTTGATGTAGCATAGATGTTTTGTTATAGAGCTTGAGCAGAAGAAGGTGAACCGGGGCACTACGGATTTTCCAAAACTAATTTATTGAGCCAAATTTTCGACGTTTTGGCCGATGCAACAGCCATTTTCAAGTGTAACTGGCCTTGTCAGTTACACTTGATAAAGGCCGTTGCATCAGCCGAAACGTTGTAAATTTGGCTCAATAAATTCGTTTTGGAAAATCCGTAGTGCCCCGATTCACCTTCTTCTGCTGACTATGGATTGTAGACAGTTATTCCCTGAACCAGGAGCACTAGTAATTGTATACATTTTATTTTTTATGGTGTGCAGCATAGATCTGTTATATCGTTATATACTGTAGGTTAACATAATGTACTATTTTCACAGTATAATATTACATTGATAATTGATGTAGCAGGGTAGTACTCCGCACATCTAGGGGGAGCTGATGCAACTCCTCGGACTCTTAGGCAGAGGTGCGGTGGCCATGCTGGAACTCACACAGGACTAGAGGGGGAGGATATCCTGTGGGGGAATAGGATATTCTCTGGACACTAGATTGTGTGCTGTTGTTATTAGTGTACTGCTGTATATGTATCAGGAGGGACCTGCCGGTAAATAGTATTGTTTATCATTGCTGTGTTGTAGTTATTGCTGTATGTTCCTGTGAGGAGTCATCCCGCCTACGCTGGGATCTCCATTGGTGGAGGCGCTGCACTCCGCACCCCCAAGCTCCCAATCAACGGAGGCCCAGGCCTTCTGTGAGGAAATGAAGAGGAAAGATCCGGTGCAACAGCAAACAGCCAAATTACGTCAGATCCACAGTTGAATGCATTAGCTTTAATGGTATGGACACACACAGGTAAAGACAGCCTTCTGTGAGCCTGCAGGTTAGCACCACAACGTAGCATGCAAATCTCCCTTGGGGGGGGGGGGGAATAGGTATTACATTTATATTTACCAACACTAGTTATAAATATGAATTATGCAGCATATGTAAAAAAACCTCCATGCACACAACGCACATTTTATGAAGACTTGTACTACTTTTAAGCACTCCAAATCAATTTAAACGTGATCTTAGTACCTTGGCTCTGTAGTCTTATTGCACCATACAATTTTTTGCTAGTATCTGTTTAAAATGTAAAGTAAATAATATCACTTGTGAGCATAATCACATCTCAGACTCCTCCGCAAACCTGCCTTTCACCATTATTTCTTACCGTACAATGCTTGCACTGCAGTCATGGATTATGCGTAATGACAATACTCACCATTCTCCATGATCTTTTAGCATACAATTTAGCCACTACCAGCTTCACATTGCAAAGCCAGTAACCAAGCTCATACTGATAAGACCCAAAAGGTAATGTAGCCATGACTGGTTTCTTGGTACCAGTCTGCCCTCACTAGCAGTAAGCCATGATAAGAGCAAGCCTGCCTGTAATAATCATGGGTTTTCCCCACTCCCTGCAGTACAATTGAGTGATAGGGGCAGGAGTTGGAACTAGGCCTGAGTATATCCAATCCTGGATCAGACCTGGTGCCCTCCTCCTGGTTGTACTTAAGGGGCATTGCCACCCAAATTCAGTATATGCTTGGGAGTACTGACCCAATAAAACCGTTCCTGTTGCTTCCTGCCCAGTGTGTGATCTTACTGGGGAAGGAGAGGGAGTATTTCTATCGTAGGAGATCGCCTCCATACACCTGGAGCCTGCGGCAGAAGTAGTCGCTGCACTGCTAGAGAACCATGTGGGGTATGTACCCCAGAAACCTGTCCTGTTGTGTTCCCACAACCATCGCAGGACGACTCAGCCCTCCTGCTTACCAACAGGAAGCATGCACCAAACACGCTGTAACGGCAGAGCCTCCCATTGGGTGGGGGAAACAACGTTACAGTCAAAACAACTATTTGAGTAGATTAACTGGCTGTGCACTTCTTTAACCCAGGCTGTGCCGAAAAAGTGGTGTAATACAGCAGGCAAAAGCTTATAGGGGTCCATGTTAAAATGGACAAGAAGCAAAAAGTGACATACCGAGTGCTCATTTGCATGTCATTATCCAAAATTCATGGCTGCAGTGGAAGTGGTTCTGTATGTTTATTTGCTGTCCACAGAACAGTGGAAGGTTTAGGTCCCTTTTTACACACCATATCTTCTTTTGAGTCTGGTTTAAAATGTAAAGAACACTTCCTTATGTTAAAGGCAGTGTATTAACCAGGAAGGTATATGCCATGCGGCAGCAAAATGGCTTTATTCATTGATTCTAATAGATGCAAAGTGAAAATACCATCTAGTCCAAAATTGTTTTGATACCTCATAACCCTTGAAACATAAAAGAAACTAGGTCAAAATATTGACTAATTGAAGAGTGAACACCATTTGCAAAGGAACCTTCATGCTAATTGTTCTCCATTTGACATCTTTCCCTCCACTGACCTGTATTATTTCTGTAAACTGTACTCTGCTTCGCACTGATCACTACTCTGAATTTTCTGTAGCCTTGACTCTCCTCATTGGCAAATCGTGTACATTAAAACCATTTCTCATCTCAAAATCATATTCCCTCTACTCAGACTGTTTCATCCCTCTCACGCCTAAGCTGGGCTAAAGTTATTCGGCATTCCTTCATTAGAAATCCCTTCTCTGTTGCTCTAACACTATTATTTCAATTACTAAACAACATCCTTTTTCTTCCCTCATTAATGCTCACTGATATACATTTGAAAACGTCCCAAAATAAATCCCAGATTTCCCTTATTTAGAAATGACAAAATGCTTGTTATTTCAAAATTGTTATACTGTTTCTTTTTTTGTTATTTCAAGAAACGTAAAACTTACCGAATCAAAGTAAAGGTATACTTTGTCATCTTTTTTTTCCACCATTTTAAGTAACCCACTTATGGGAATTCCCTCTGGGTCCAGTGTGAATCCACTAAGAAATCCAACGTCTAACAGAACCATGCCACTCTGACCTCCCGGGTGGCTATTAAAAGAAAAACATCATGCACAGTAAATAAGCAGTTTAGATACTTCATCCGTAAATATTTAAACTACTGTAGCTGAGAGAGATTAAATAAGTCAGTATAAATCAAATGGGCAAATGTTTATGCTATGAAAATTTTCTACTGTAACAAAATACAGCCAACATAGAAAAAGGATCAATAATAGAAGCAAAATAGGGGTATGTGAGAAATAGGAGGTGTTACGAAAAGTAAAATAAAAGTCTTAAGTCTGTGTGCACAAATACTCGCAGTTTGCTCAATAAAATCCCAGAACTCATTGCAACAAAAAAACAAATATAGAATACAGGATTAATGACACTATAATGTCAACCGCTATAATAAGGACTCCTACAGTATACTGTATATGGAAAGACAGCAGGATGCTGAAGTGTATAAGAAAAGGTATTGGCAGCATGAAGATATGTTTTACCTTGTGCATACTTTTACAGACAGTCTTTCAATGTTGTTTTTGTCTTCTTTTACTGTGACATCTAATTGAAATGCTTCCGGGATCAGTACATTTCTTTTACGCCTGGAGGATGCTTTTTGGTTATACATGATATTAAGCTGTAGTATGAAATGGATAAATGTCAGTGCAAATACTGTGATTTCTATCAATTACTGCAACACAGAGCTGAAATGTGAGATATAGTGCCACTGCCATTCTCACACTTTCTTCAGAATTTGTATGGAAATGAAGACATGGAAGGTTATTAAAGGATTTGTTAAACCAAATCCAGAGAGGATACTGTAAGTGTTCATGGGAAAAAGGATGTGCAGAAAACAGTTAAGGCTTTATATTTTTGGCATATACTATTTAGAATGTATTTAGAACGCACCTGGAAAATAGCTAATCCTCTTCCTACTGCAGAAACATTGATTGAGAGAGGCTGGGAAACTTTAATCTAAAATTCAAAAATAGACAACAATTATACTGTGATTCATTGTTTTTTTTTTTTTTTTTAGTAATTCTGAACAGCATCAATACAACTTGAGATTTTTACCTGCTGACTTTGTAGCACCAAAAGATTTTCAGGGTTGATCTGAAAGGTTTTTGGTGCAAATGAACCTGGCCCAGTAACTTTCACTGTTAAAGCAGTGTCAGCAGTAGAAGCAACTGCGGCAAACTGGGATAAAGCCTGCAGAGCCATTATGGTATCCTGTGGAAAGCAAAGAATACATCAGGGCTTTTGAAGGACAAAATGTATTTATATACTGTATAAACAACAATAAAGAATTTTGCTTTGAATTTAAAAAAAATATATGATATATCTACACCGTTAGTAAAGTTCAACCCCGTTATAACGCGATCCATTACAACGCGAATCCGTTTATAGCGCGATGCAAGCGTAGCTCCCAATTTTCGTATTTATGAATACTTTACAACACCATTATTGGTACAGTGGCGACACAGTTTATCGCACTGCGGCCAGATCCGCAAGCCGGGAGATTTCCCGGCTTGCTAGTGGCCGCCCCTCGGCGTGCCGCGCGTCATAGACGCGCGGTCACGCGTCTTCGGGAGCGTGCGCCCCCTGCACGCACGCACGATCGCGGGACGGCGGCAGGGGGTTCCGGGGGACCCGGCGGACCCGGCAGCGGTAGGGAGAGCGCTCCGATCGGAGGGCGCTCTTCCGCTGCTTCGGCGCGCGCCCGTCACTCTCGGGCGCGCGCCAGGCTACTGCTGCGGCCAAGAACGGGCAAATGCTCGAATAAACTTGGCCGCAGCAGTATCTTAAATTGTACATTATTTCTAACGCGATCCGCTTATAGCGCGATGTGATTCTTTGGACCCCAAGCACAGCGTTATAAGGGGGTTGAGCTGTATTATAGTACCATTCCTAACAATGTCCTAATTTCTATATGATGTTTTTGTTGATCTTTCAAATAAAAAAATAAGTACCTTATCTTAAAAAAAAGGGCCATAACTTTTTCCCTTGAAAAAATTACCACAATTAGAAGAGTATGAAAATACAACATAATTAAAAAGTACAGATTTATTATTTTATTTCTTTAATATTAAACATTGTAATTTCTCAAAAGTAAAACCCACTGCCAGTTTTTATTTATTACACCCACTATATTTTAAGAACTGGATCAAATACTATGGACTCCTCTGTTTACGAAATCAAAACCCTACACAAGTGAGTAAGTCCTGTAGTTACTAATAAGAGGGTAAAGTTAGTGGAAAGGTTTGTAACCTGAGTTGATGAATATCCCCCAAGATGGTTCCTCTGTTGGCTGAGCCATTTCATGATAGGAATTCCTTGAGGGATCATGTTTTGTTTGTAGTGGGAAAGCAGTGCATAAGATGCGGTCTCAATATCTCTTGATTGTGGCTGCCAGTAGTTTTGTGTTTCAGAGGGCGAAGACCAATACTTTGCTCCCCCTAATGAAATGGAGATAGGTGAATAGGAATATATGCCAGTGAGTCACATTTTCAACGGTTAATATCAGTACATACAACTCATCTATTTTCTTTTAGTTTGGTTTTCAGGGGGGCCCATGAACTGGACTGCGGTACTGCAAAAAGAACGCCTCAGCTCACTAAGGCCCAGATCCCCCCCCAAAAAGGGCGCTTGTAAATGGAATTCAATTGATTTGGAATCCATGTTGTCTGTTTGTATCCATTTTGTTTCTCCACGCTCTATTCTGTAATGTTAGTTTGTAAGACTGTTAGAAATAATTGTTTGTAGTACATTTTGGGTACAAGACGAAGTCTGACCAAGGTTAAGATAAGAATATGGTGTGTACACCCAGGCTTTTATTTATACATTCTTTTTGTTGTTATACACAGCTCTCAGCATCCTAATCCTATCACTGCTTAATTGTAGTAGGTTCAATTAGTAGCTAGGAATTACTATATGAAACAAGTTTCTTAATAGATGCATCAGAACAGAAAATATATAGCCCAAGTCTTTTTTCCATTGTTAACCTGTAAATGCCTGTACTACCGTAACTGAAGTTTGGTATTGCAAACTGCCTCACGAGAGGCAAGAAACCTCACCGGCAATTATGTCACCATAATTATTGGAACCAAGAATTTGTATAATTACCCACTGGATAAACATTTATTTTCAGTGCTGGGAATAAAGGCATGCTACAGCTTAGCACTATTTTATGGAGGTGGGCCTAAACATATCTGCATCATCCATACAAAAATACTTATTGTGTTTTTTTACCACCACAAAATGACAATAATATTAACATTAATGGCACCAATTTAATTCCAGCTCAAGTTAAAGAACATCTATTTATCCTTGTTATTGTAACCACCACTATGTGATCACCATGGCCTTAATGGGGTTAATGGTGCGGACCTACATAGCGAGTAATGCTTTCCAATTACACAGGATTGGGGGTGAGTCAGCAGATGCTGAGCCCTGTCCTGTGTTGCCTGGGGAACAATAACATCACAAGAAGTATATAGGAAAAGGAAAAGGATTCTAGAGGTTAGGTTCCTGGGGGATAAGAGGAGAGGAGCCTCTGTGTACTGTATATAGTTAAGAAGTATGTTCCTTAGTGTATAGGATTTACCAGTCCCTGTTTATAATGATCTAGATAGGGACAGTGCCCTTTCAAGATAGGGTTCAGAGATATGGCCAAGGTGAATCCAATGGTTCACAGAAGAGGAGGGAGGCAGGCATGCCAAAAGGGGGCAGATCCCTGGTAGAAAGGGGGCAGTTATTTGTACTACAAAAGTAATTGGCGCCCATCATTTTCATCTTAGCTAATGTACATCATCGCCCAGCCGTACGGATCAAGCATTCTGAATAAAGTAAAGCTTTCTGATTAGCCAATAATAGAGACACTGATGTAAACTCCCTAGGAGCTGGGCAGGGAGGGTTACATTATGAAGATTGAATATAAGATATCAAAATCCAGAGTCATCCATCTTGTCCAGGGCACTAAGTCACAAAGCATACTGTAGTATACAACATTTTTTACAGATGAGCAGCACAGCCACAAACGTATGTGTCTTTAATTAATGGTTAGTTGCTTGGATCAGTGCTGTGTTGCATTATGGACTAAAACACTATATTAACTATTATCTATTAACACTCATTAAGGTGTCATGATTGATACACAATTTCTATGTACTTACCAATACTGTCTGCTCTTGAATTCAGCTGGGTAAGGGCTGAGTTTGCTTTGGTGCTATTGGCCAGAGATAGGGCATACACCACAACTGACAGGGTGTAGTTACTGGCAATTCCTTCATCAAACCTACCCTCAAGATATTGTGCAGCTTTAACAACCCTGGATGCATACATATTCTAAAACAAAGTGCAAAAAGTACAGTAACATATAAGTAAAATGTGGGTAAATGCAGATAACATGGCATTATCCTGTGGGATGACTGTGTGTGTGTGTGTGTGTGTGTGTGTGTGTGTGTGTGTGTGTGTGTGTGTGTGTGTGTGTGTGTGTGTGTGTGTGTGTGTGTGTGTGTGTGTGTGTGTGTGTGTGTGTGTGTGTGTGTGTGTGTGTGTGTGTGAGAAAGGTCCTGTTTCAGGACCGAAACGTCGGTTGTATGTGCCTTTTTTCAATACATCTATATTTGATATCTATCTGAGTGCTGTCTCGGTTCTTGCTGCGTGGTCTTGGACTCCTGGTCTGCCTGGTAAGGAATCTCCATTTATATATATATATATATATATATATATATATATATATATATATATATATATATGTAAAAAAAAAAAATATATATATATATATATACATAGCATCACTGTGATACCATCACTGTCCTCTAGGTGGTGGATCAGTGCAGTAAGGGACCTTTTCAGCTCTGAGAGTTGATCCCCTAGAGTAGCCAGCAGCAGCTGCTGCCTAATTGAGAAGGCTAAAATCCTGATTGCTCATGGAGTTTTGAATGAGGATGTGTTTTAAAAGACACAGGAAGGTTCTGAGTGACACGGAGAGTGAGAGATTGCTGTCCCAGAGAAGGGAACAGAGGAAGCGCTCCTTTGCTAAAGAAGGCTAGCACAGTTCCTTAGACCCGCTGGACGGTGGTCGCGGGGACTGCCTGGGTCATTAATCCCAGGAAGGAGAAGGAAGGACGAGAGACCATGCTGAAGCAGGGATATCCTGTCCTTGCCATTTGACTTGCAGAGGAGAGTTTCTCTGAGCTCACATGAGGCCGAGTGCTGGGCGCAAGGCCGTGCTGAAGCGGGGGCGTCTTCTCCAATGGACTAACAGATAAGAGAGACACTATATTGATGTGCTTAAGACTATTCATGTGCGCTGCATATGGTACAACATGTTTTAAGCTGGGAACCAGTAAAGTTGGCCAGCTGTCATTAAAAAGGGCTGAAGCAAAGTTGAGTTATTTTGCCTAAAGGGAATAGGTGTTCTTTTTATGTTTTGTTTTGACAAAAAGGGCCGGTGGGCCGGTTGGTGTATGATTTAAGCCATGTAAATAAACCCCATATAGAGAGAAACAGTGTTTCCTGCCTTAAATTAGGACTAAAAGAGACTGCAACGTGGTGTGGGCATCACTATATATATAACACGGCTATTTTAGCGTGTGTGTGTGTGTGTGTGTGTGTGTGTTTGTGTGTGTGTGTGTAACCCATAACTAAAACAAGGTTAGACATACTGTATTTGTGGTATTTCATAATGGAGACAGATACATCTGATTCTAATATTGGAAGCTTAACCAGGAGAGGGTATAAGAAACATGAAATTACTCTGAAAGGTGATATGGTTTTATTTTACTTTGTTATTGACCTGATTTTGTCTGTACAGTAGATTATTGACTGTAAAAGTCTCTTTACATGTTTTACTTACCCTAAAATGTTCATCTTCTAGGATTGAAGTCAGTATATAAGCAGTCAGGGTGATAGGGCCGTTCAGCCCACCCTGGAGTTCAGAATGAATTACACGCCCGGGCTCAGAGAATACGCCAGTGTTTGTATCCTGGTGCTGTACCAGCCAGTGAATTGTTTCTTGCAAAACGTTTGGACTTATAAAAATAAATGGCCGAGCCTGAAGGAAACATCTAAGCACAAACGCTGAGAGCCTAGAGATGAAGAAAAAGTACATTTATTACATAAAATAAACAATAAAGATGCAAAAAAATACACAATACCATAAACCTGATCTACCATTTACTGAGAGGGGAAGTGGCATAGAGGCTATTGGCTTTAGAGATCTTGGCTTTAGAAGGTGAGCTCTATTTCAATCTGTGTCACTTTGTGGCCTTATGACCACACACAAGTCTATTTATCTTTGTGTGTGGTGGGAACTATCGTAAGTGTGGGAACTAAAGGTTACAATCTTTGAGGCAGGTGCTTTGTGCCAGTAAAATGACTATGTTAACACTGTCAGAGCAGTGAAAGAAAATATATATATTAGTAGTTGTAGTATATATATCTGGTATATTTTCAGTGAATTACCACCCCGTCTTCTTAAGCGTAACTCCTTATTTGACATACATAGTTATACAAAAACAATAGGGCTATAAAATGCATTTACTTTTAGACTAAAAGGATAAACCAGTAGATAACAGAAATTAATCATAAAAATACTGTAAACTGACAAAACATTAATATTTCAGTGCATACTGACAGTCTGCGTATTATGAAGCTAGATAATTTGGACACGAGACTGCTCACAGAAAGATGTTCATCAGAAATTCAACATCTGCATGATAGATTACATAGTATGATACAGACTCAACTCAGACGAGTGGAATGTGAGTTACAGTAAGTTATAAATTAATATTCCAGTGAACATACCGCAATGTATAATCATGAATACAATTATACCCAGAATGTATGCTTTTAAACCTTTTTCTCCGAAAAAATATATTTTGCTTGTATTTAGCTTTGTTATTCATTTATACAGATGTACAGTAGCATGCAGTTTTAATCTCGTTGATGCATTAACGCTACCAAGTTATTAACACGTGATTTGCAGTGAGCACCATTTAAAACATGCATTACCCCCTAATGCACCTGATATTGAATAACCATGTTTTTTCTTGCATTTTTCAGAATAACCTGGGGTAAGAACACCTGCTACATCTGTAGTTCTACTTAATAATGCATCAGGATAAAATCCTTCCATCTCAATTAGTTATTACTTTACATGGTTACAGTTAGAGATGTGCAAAATGTATGCATGAATTCACAACCCATGTAAAATGTCCTTTTTAGTTGGCAAAAAAATTGATAGTCAGTCAGAGCTTGCAAGCGATTCACCAAGTATAAAGTCAATGTGCATTGTTATTCATTTAATGTGCTAACACTCTTCCATAGCCTGAGGGGAGATGATGTATAGGGGTGGGATAGGGTGGGACAGGGTGATAGAGGAGGGGGAGAGTGAGAGAGATTAAGAGGAGATTTAAGTAGATTACCCATTGATTTATATACCTCACAAAACACTCCTCTATACAATATCTGGAGACATAACTGTTAACACACCTGGTATACCTAGATATGCTAATTTGAATATGAAAAGTATATTAAAAAGGCTTCAATTTAATGCTTGGTGATTTGATTGTGATTCACACTCTCACTGAGCTGACTGAGTATGTTGGGGAACTTGCAAATTGATGGCAGAAATGTGTAATTTCTGCAACAGTTTTCGAAATCTTCTTAAATATAAAATGCTGTTTTAATTTTAAAATGTACATGAAAAGCTTACCAAGTACTTCCAGAAGGATCCCAGTTTCCAAAAGCACTAAATGAACCATCATCTCTCTTGTAGGTTAATTCTCTTTGATAACCTACATTTAAAAAATAAAAAAAAACACATCAAAGACTTGATCATTTAAAAAATAACATTTTAAAGCATTGCTACTTTTTTATAATGTAAATATATGTACAGTATGACAATTATACAAAAAATTCAGAAGTACGTAATTTTTTTTATATATACAGTATGTGTACAACAACTGAAATGATACGTTCAGCAAAAAACAAAAGCACATTTAAAGTAAAGTCAGAATAAGGGCAGGACTCACTGTGTTGTGTTAAACCAGTGAAAATACGGTAATAGTGTGTTTACTTAAACAGAAATGGTGTTATTTTCCCTGAATTAATTCCAGATTAGTCACCAAATAGACAAAAGTACTACTAGCCACTTCCCTTTATTGGGGTTATCTATCAAATATTCTGTACTAAACTGGCACTGGTAGAACCATAATATCTTGATTAAAATGTTAAAACCATCAGTTCAGCAGAAAAGATACTTTGATATATTGGGGCTTATTCTTGCAGCTCTGAGTGTTTTGGCATGTTCAGAAGAAGAGGAATGAAATCTTAGAAAAAACGGTATTCTCTAGTGCAAAACGCATCTATAAAAAGGGAGGAGGATCTCTCTCGATTTTTATACACTGACATAACAGGAGATCTTTCTAAATAGCAACTACGTGTGCTAATGGCAGCTACAGTAGTTATATGCAAAACAGTCATGTGAACTGATAGTCATGTTAAATTATAAAGTAATTGGTCAACCATACATGTTCCATGGTCACTGTCATTGATTCCCTTGTTTTGTTTTTATTTAGAAATGTATATTTCAGGCAGTATTTAAGAGCTGAAACTCTGGGAATGAAATAAATAATAGTGTCAGAATGAAACATAATTGTGCTATGGGACATCTGTGTGAAAGCTCAATTTGTGTTCAACAAGCCATACATGAAGTTTAAAAATGTGAAGTATTTCAGGTGGTGTTGTCACACAAGGCAAAAAAAACAAAAGATAAACTCGATCAACTTGTTACCGAAAATATAAGGAGTGTAAGACAATAATGTAAGCAACGTGGGTGCAATGTGTGGTTAGATAAATGTCAGAACAAATTGGAGAGCAAAGATATGTCCATCAAAAGAAAATCACTTATATGCACACCACTCTGCATCCACAAAACACACACCAGCAGCCCTCCTCTACACCCACTGCAGCCCCCCTCTACACCCACTGCAGCCCCCTGTAAACCCACACACTGCAGATACACACCCCAACAAAACAATCTGCACCCCTCTTCCACCCACAAAACACACACTGAAGACACACACACTGCAGCCCCCCCCCTCTACACCCACAAAACACACACCAGACACACACCAACAAAACAGACTCTGCTGCCCCCTCTACAACCACAAAACACACCAACAGAAGACACACACCAATAAAACACTCTGCTGGCCCCCTTTACACCAACAAAACAAACAACAGACACACAGGCAGGGTGGGGGAGGAGTCAGTGCCTTGCTGCTGCGTCCTGTCCAATCACCTCTCCGTCTGAGTGCTGATCTCACTCTTTTTGAATGAAAACTGAAAGCTGATTGGTTGAAAAACATGGCAGGGTGCCAAAAATTCCGGGCCATTACTGATTGGATAATGCCCGGAATTTGAACCAATCAGAGAGCAGGGATTTTGATAATGCCCGGAATTTAACAACTTTAGCCTATAATTAATAGTAAAAGCAGGATCCATTATAGCTCTAATTGCAGTAGTTAAATACTGAAGCCACGTAAACGTGAGTATATTTATCAACAGCCGGTATTTATAGGCACTCTATCTGGGTTCTAAACTGTCTGGTATAACACTAGCTAGTCCCTACAGTGCATCAATAATAAGTGCAATAGTACTCAAAGGTTAAAAGAAGTGTCCCTAAGATATTGGACATACCTTTTCCCTCCAATTTGTTCTGTTCTCACACAAGATGTATCTTATAAGTGTGAGATTTGGGTCTTCCATTAAGCCTGACATATTTTGTTTGAAGAGGTAATCTAATCTACACATTACATTTGCTTGCATATTTTGATAAAGAAGATGGTCTTAAGTCCCAGGGTGGCACTTTTTTAGTAAAATATATATATTTTTAATGTTGCCAGTTTCTATTCAAGGCCACAGGAGAACTTCTGAACCATGTTGGACGTCATATTGAGAATATACTGTAGTCTATTGATTTCCTGAAGGTGTTATCGGTAATTTTCTTCAATATACTGTGTTATTTAAGTGGACACTTACCTTGTTCCATGTAACCGGTGGCTTTAGTCCTAATTTCTTCCTTTATCTGTTTAGTTTCTATTAAATATTGTAGCACATAGATGTTGGGAGCAAAGTTAATCATGTTTTGTTCTCCACAACCATATGGCATCTGTATCAGAGATGCAAGACCATCAATTGAAGGTCCAAGAAGATCCCCTGATGAAAACAAATATTGTATTAATTAAGCAAAATATTAATCTTTGCACATTACCTTCTGTTTGTAATTTTTCACTGAAACAAATACTCATTATTTTAAAAATCTGTTAAACAAACATTGTATTAAAATTAACTCAAAACTCTTGCTAATATCATTTATTTATTTATTTATTTATTTTATTTATAAAATATTTTACCAGGAAGTAATACATTGAGAGTTACCTCTCGTTTTCAAGTATGTCCTGGGCATAGGATTTATGGCAAGTTTCATATGAAACATTCTCTAGGTTTAATTGATATATTTTCAATGTTTCAGGGGTTTTGATTAACTTACAAAAGGACACCTGTATAGAATGGAATAATTCTCAATGAGGAAATGACAATGGACATTTCTTACCAATAACAGTGACAAATGCTTGTTCACTGCCGTTCACCACGTCACCAGGGAAAGTGAATGATAAACTCTTGGACACTGTTTGAGGTGCACTTCCAGTACCAGTTGCCTCTAAAAGTACAGTTTGTGAATAAAAGTGCTTGACTCCTTCAGCCTTTAAGAAAAAGAAAAACACGGAATGCAGTTACATTAGCAGACACATATATTGTATTTTTTTGTTCAATTGCATGTGACTTATTCAGATTGAATTAGAGCTATAAGCAGAGTATTTTAAGAATCAACAATAGGGCCACTGTTCTTTCACGTGTTTGTTAATGACTTAATGATGGGCATAAAGGACAAGGTCTCCATCTTTGCTGGTGACACAAAACGAAGTAAAGCAATATCAGAACAGAATACAGTTTCTCTACAGAAGCACTTGGATAAACTGGTAAGACAGGAAGATAAATGGCTCATGATGTACAGATCTATATTTGCAAAGCAATAATAAGAATAAATGTTATTCTTTAATATATCTTAAAGATGTCAATCATAGTAATACTTTTTATTTTAGCAAGAGGATTTATGGACATAGGAAGAGATCAGATTTAGTGAAGTCAGAAAGAAAGTATTCAGCACTCCATATTAAAAAAAGCCTCATCTTTACACCATGCACTAAAAAAAAAAGCCTTACAGTACCTAGAATGGAATAGCAGACTTATTTTCTGTAGAGTAGCAACTTTGAGAAGCACTAGAAGAAATTTGCACCAATGCTCCAGAATCTATAATGCGGGGAAACCTTGTTGATCTACATTACATTATATGTCTGCTATTCCAAACTACAGAATGTAAGTTTGTTAACATACTGTATATAAGGATTCTTTAATTATGGAATGTTTTTACTTCTTTTACTTATGTGATTAACATTTTATAAGGGTGGCTGCCAAGATCCAGAGCACACTTAAAATGTTAAACTGGGCGGCCTCATTCCTCTTCAATAACTATGTAGCATCAATGTATACCATTATATTAGAAAATCATGTACAATATATTGTGTTTAGGGTCCCTCTACTTCACAATCTACTGCACAGAACAGATAGAGAGGGACATGTGGACTACAAAAAAAGACACATTTCTCTAGGGCAGGATTTTTTACATTGAGTCCCACTTTATCCGTGATATTAGTCGTCCCCCCCCTGATGTAATCCAAATCACATGGAAAAAAAAACTTTATTAATCGGTATACAATATAAATGTAACTGTGAATATGTAAAAATACTTGCACATTTCAACATTTATAAAACGGTAAACTATGACAAATGTTATATTTTTTTAAAATATATAAATCAGTGTAATAGTATAAGATAATACTGACTGCATTTTTTAAGTGAAACTTCTTTGCTGGCACCTACAGTGTCTTCATTAGAAAAAATCCTTACCTTGTAACGCAAAACCGAAATGCAGGTGATGTCACGCTCCTAATGGTCTTGCGCCTGTCGCGTGTGCCACTCGCGCATGCGCAAAAAAACACAATTCCAGCCTGCATCATATGCATGCGCAGAAGAACAGGTTGTGAGCCGCGGCTCGCATGTGCAGAACCCAGTAGTCTCAATAAAGCAGGCACGGCCATCGCCATGAGCGTGAGCAGGTTGCGGCCATTGCCGTGCGCATGCGCAGGTGTGGCTGTTGCCGTGTGCGTGTGCAGGCATGGCCGTTGCAGTGCACGTGCATAGGCATGGCCATTGCACAGCCAGCACGGTGATCATGCGTCCAGCACTGCGCGTATGTGCAGGACCCCAGAATCAGCCACCTGGACCCCTTCCAATCTCTCTGCTGCACAGGTGGGCCCCCTATATACAGAGTCACCCACACACCCAGTCACCCACCCACACACCCAGTCAGTCACCCACCCACCCACCCTGTCAGTCACCCAGACCCACACACCTAGACAGTCACCCACCCACACACCCAGTCAGTCACTCAGTGAGTCAGTAACCCACCCACCCAGTCAGTGACGCAGTCAGTCAGTCACCTACCCAGGTCAGTCAGTCACCCACAGAGTCATCCATACAGTCACACATACACATACACAGTCACACACACACATACATGCAGTCACGTGCACACACCCACAGTCACACGCACAAAGACAGTCATGCACACACACACAGTCATGCACACACACACAGTCATACACACACACACACAGTCACATGCACACACACACACACACACACACACGCAGTCACGCGCACACACACACACGCAGTCACGCGCACACACACACACACGCAGTCACGCGTACACATACACACAGTCACGCGCACACACACAAACAGTTGCAATCACACACACAGGCGCACGTGCACACACATAATCACACACACAGTCACAGAATCACACACACACATACAGAATCACACCCACACACATTCACAGTGTCATACATTCACACACACAGTCACAAGGAAATCACAATTAGTATAAATATAGAAGAGCAAATAGCTAAAACAGGGTGTGTGTGCAGAGCACGCACGTTTTAAATGAAACTTTTTTGTGTTTTGTCACAGAAATTGTGTTTTGATTTTTAATAAAAAATACAGCACCACTACAAATACAATTTCTGTGACAAAACAGGGACAAAAGACAAAGAAGTTTCATTTAAAATACGCGTGCTCAACACACACAAACTTTTTATTTCTCTCTAACCCACCCTCCTTATTCTCTCTCTCTCGCCCTCCCTCCTCATACGCTCTCATCCTCCCTCCTTTCTCTCTCTAAACCCCTCCTCATCTTCTTTCACACCCTCCCTCATCATCCTCTCTCGCTCTCCCTCCTCATCCTCATCCTCTCTCTCATCCTCCCTCCTCATGCTCTCACCACCCTCCCCACCCTCTCTCTCTTGCCACCCTCTCTCTCTTGCCACCCTCATCCTCCTCTTTCACCCTCTCCTCCTCCTTTCCTCCTCTCTCATTCCATCTACTTCTCTGCTCTCATCCCCTCCCCTCTTCTCCTATTTCTTTCCTCTTTTCCTCCGCTCACCCCTCCTCCTCTCTCACCTCTCCCCCCTCCTCCTGCTCCCCCCTCCTCTCTCATCCCATCTCCACCTCTCTCATCCCATCTTCTCTTCTATCACCCCTCTCCTCCTCATCTCTCACCTCTCTTCTCCTCCTCCTTTCATCCCCTCCTCCTCTCATCCCTCTCCTCCTCTCTCACCTAATCTCCTCCTCTCACCCTTTCCTTCTCATCCTGTCACCTCCTCTTCCTCTCACCCCTTCAACAATGCCTCTCTGGCTTCGGAGGATGAGAAACGCGGGAGAGGAGGACCGCGGCAGAGGAGTTGGATGATGGGACCGAAACAGGGCAGCAGAGGAGGAAGACGGCTTGGGAGGAGCGTGCTGTAGCAGCAGCAGACACCAAAGTCAGTGAAGACTTCTGGGTCGGACCGCTCCTCCCCAGCCATCCTCTTCTGCTGCCCTGCTTCGCTCCAACTCTTGCTCCGCTCTGGTGATCCTCCGTCCTCTTCTCTTGCCGTTGTCCTCCCCTTTCACCACCTTGCTTTGCTCCTGCGGTCCTTCATGCCCCCCTTAAAAAATCTAGTTTTTTAATATATAATATATATTATATCTAGAAATTATACATTTATGCAGGCATACCCCGCATTAACGTACGCAATGGGACCGGAGCATGTATGTAAAGCGAAAATGTACTTAAAGTGAAGCACTACCTTTTTTCCACTTATCGTTGCATGTACTGTACGGCAATCATCATATATGTGCATAACTGATGTAAATAACGCATGTGTAACAGGCTCTATAGTCTCCCCGCTTGCGCACAGCTTCGGTACAGGTAGGGAGCCGGTATTGCTGTTCAGGACGTGCTGACAGGCGCATGCGTGAGCTGCCGTTTGCCTATTGGGCGATATGTACTTACTCGCGAGTGTACTTAAAGTGAGTGTACTTAAAGCGGGGTATGCCTGTACTTGTTGAAAGTGACAACAAATCCTCAATATACACTTAACATTAATTACAGAAAATCCTTAAGATCCATCCAGACTCTTGCGTTCTTCTCAAGGATGTGTTCTTTCTACCCCTTTTGTATCTAAAGCCCTCTCCCGCCTTAAACCTTTTTCACTGACTGCCCCACACCTCTGGAATGCCCTTCCCCTCAGTAGCCGACTAGCACCCTCTCTATCCACCTTTATGACCCACCTTAAGACACACTTGCTTAAAGAAGCATATGAATAGCACTGTGGATATTCTGAACACATGATACATAAGCTTGGCCCCCTGCAGACGCACTTACCAGAACTCCCTCCTACTGTCTCTCTACGTTCTACCTACCTACCAACTAGACTGTAAGCTCCTCGGGGCAGGGACTCCTCTTCCGAAATGTTACTTTAATGTCTAAAGCACTTATTCCCATGATCTGTTATTTATATTATCTGTTATTTATTTGATTACCACATGTATTACTACAGTGAAGCGCTATGTACATTAATAGCGCTATATAAATAAAGACATACAATACAATACAATACAATACATAGCATCTACCATACATGTTTCCCACAGTTTCCCCAAACCTATTTCAATCTCCAAAATATATAATATGACAAAGTGTAAAAAAACAAAAACAAAACATATCCAGATATTTGCGCTTGGACAGCCATCAAAACAACTTACCTTTACTAATATTGTTTGGCTTATAGCATCAGAAGCTGCTGGTGAAGTTGCTTTCACTGTGATTGGAATTTCACCCAGCTGCTTTGGTTTTATTGGAAAGAGAGCAGTTTTTCCATCTTGACTTGGAACAGACACCTTCTGTTGGCCTGCTACAGTATTGACACTATTATTTGCTACAGCTATTATTTCAAATGAGTCACTTGGTTCCAATGTTACCATGACCTGCAAAATATTAATAAACTATGTTAAATTAAAGAGAAAGCATATATTACCTGAAAAACATTTAGATACCAAATATTCAGTGGATGACCTGAGCATGTAAATATATACTGTAGTTGTGCACAAAAACAAAGATGTTTGCTGAAATAGATTAAGGGCCTCATGCAGAGAGCATCGTTATTTCAAAATTCGCCATTTTTTGTACAATTTCGCGCAGAAACCGGCAGAAAATGGCGAGTTACGAAAAACACGCCATTTTGTTTTTTCTATTGCTAAAACTCGCCTCGCGGCTGGCGAGAACCTCCATCTCGCCATTTTTAAAACTCTCCGAATGCAGAGAGGTACGAACGGCATGTAGCGGCTGATTTTCTCATTTTTGCCGCGCCAGGAAAAGTTGGCAATAAAATGGCGCTCGCCGCCTATAGCAAAGGGGAAAAAAAAGCCGCGATTTTTTTTTTACACATTTCTGAAGCGCGCATCTTTCCCATTCAAACTCGCCACACGCATCCATGTTAAACATAGCAGAATTCGCACTTTTCTGCATATGGAGAATAAAACTCTCCAAAAAAGCTACTTTTTATGAAATTCGCCAATTTGAAAATTCTATGCTCTCTGCATGAGGCTCTAAGAGGTTGATTCTATATACACCAAAGCGGGTGATGCAACCATTTTAAGACAAAATTCCCCAATGAAGTCTAACACACAGCAACTCCCAATGGCTAACCCCCTAAGTGTCATATTTGCTAAGGAGTGTCATTAACTTGAATGGGCCATAAAGTGTCTTCCAGCTCAGGAAGGTGTTTTGTGGAATCGTGCTGCTCTGTAAAGATGGACCTATTTGCATTATTTAAGTCTTAATTAGTAAACCTGTCTTATTTCACATACTAGCAGGAATATTTATATAATAACGTGCTAATTTGGATCATTAGAACTAACTTGTAATACAGTAAGCTATGTATAACAAGTTAGCATGTAACTTGCTATTCACTTGCATACAGTATGCAAAGAATCAACTACAATTTGGTTTGGTGACAGGATTTCCACTACAGTTCAATACCTACGATGGGCCAGATTCAAAAGTCCTACACACCCTAAAGAGTGATAAATATATTGTGAGAGTAAAGTTTTTTTTTTTTTAAATAATAATAAATATCAGTGGGCTTGTAATGCTGGGGCCATTTTCATTAAGCACAGAGGTAGTGGGGAACACACAGGAATTGGAGGGTTTATTATGGGGAGGGGAGAGAAGGTGTTTTTTTTTTATTGTTCTTTCAGGTGACTGTGTTTTTGTGCTAGTTCCAGATGTTTCTGAGTGAGTGAACGAGTGGGGGGATTCCTAAGAAAATGTTGGAAATGGGGTCCATTTTCGATTTTTTTCTTTTCCTTGCCCAAAAAGGTTAATAAATATTATATATAATGGTGGTGGTGACTACGAACGACTTTATATTCATGTCTTTATTTTACTTGCATTGTAAGTGTCCGTGATTCATTTGCCCGACATTTTTAATATTAAATTACAATTTTACGCTATGGGAGCCGCGCTGTTTTCTTTTTGTTTTATATATATATATATATGATGTAGGTCCCCCAAGGACTGAAACGTCAGGCATATGTGTGCATTTTGACCCAATAAACCACTTTTATGTGATTATCTCTTGTGCTGTGCTGGTATATTGGGTCACTTGGGAACCTCACAGACTTTAACTATCTACCCTTTACTGTGCACCATGCCTGCCTCTGCTGAGGATTTTTTTCTCTCATACTGTACATTACCCAAGCCAAGGAATGGAGAAATGTTGATACAGCACACAGTAATGAATTGAACAAAAAAGTATAATTAAGTCCAACAGGAATACCAACATTTTTGTCCTGCGCAGAGAACCTTCCCCAGGGCAGTGCACAAGGGAAAATACCAGGGTAATACCAAACCACAGTGTCACAGTAAACAAACATATGTTTAAAAATAAACTGTCTTCGTTTATCTGATGTCAAAGCGGAATAGCGTATTCCACACACCTTGCATTATTTAAATTCCCTAAAAGGGTTGGACTGCGATGTTTTGCAACTTGAAGTGTAGCTTGAAGAGTAGTGGTACTGGCGCCAACTACAGCTCTTCAGCGTTGACATCATATAAGTTAAGACACAGTACAGTTTTTCCGGCTGCAGCTAGTGTTGATATGTCGTGGCAGGATATATGTGCCTGCTATTTTAATTTTGCTTTAGTCCTTGGGTGCCTGCTGTCAAATATATATATATATATATATATATATATATATATATATATATATATATATTATATACACACACACACACACACACACACACACACACACTGTACCTGTTGTACTGAATATTGAAAAAATATGTAAAAATTATTATTGCAAAAACATTTTTATGTGCGGTATATAGGATGTGGTGCCTGGGGTTCTGCTACATTCTGCTACCTTTTTTAAAGGTAGAAAACCCTAAGTTAGGAAGCCTCACAGGTTAATTCGCTACAATAAGGCCCAGATTCGCTAAAAGGTGGTAAGATTTTGCATGGATTAACGTCCATATTAATAAATGGGAATTAAGATGTGATAAAGTTTAGCAGCTATTAGTGAATCTGGGCCTAAGGCAGGTGAAATAAATTTGAGATAAATCTCAATTGGCCAAATGATAATCATCTTTGGTGATTTCAATACAGTGTGCCTAGTTAATTTGGCGATATTTCTCTTTCATTTACATATCGATTTGAATATTTGAGAATGCTTCCTCGCCCCTCTTCACAGCCAATTTACCCTGTATTCACTGCCTCTTTGCTATGGCTATTTCAGAATTGAATACAGCAAAGCTGTGTGTGTGATACAATTCACCTTTGGATTTTCTTTGAACTGTATTGAATCTGACCCTAAGACGAAGTCATTCAAGGGGAGGGGAGATTCCTCATTAACCGGATTTTTTCCACCATGAGATATGGAAGACCAAAACAGTGATAGCATTAGAAAAAGTCATTTTGTTCATACAGGATACATTTAATCCCATGAGATAATGTACAAATACTTAGTTACAGTATACAGTAGAAGCCAAAAAATAAATGCGGAGTACTGTACCTCCAAGTTTTCTGTTAAGTAGTTGAACAGGATAACTTCAAGAATAAATTGTTCTCCTCTAGTTACCGAGTATGGGAGATTCAGTGAAATAAAAAAAGATTGGAATGCTTCTAGCTGGAAAATAACACATAAGAATAACACGTTAGGCAATCCAAAACCTGTAAATAAATAATGTGTTTTCATATCAACAGGATATGCAATGGTATGCACATTTTTACTGGCAGAGAGAATATAATCTAATATTTAGAACAGTAAAATTAATTGATTAGCCAATTAGAAGCAGCTGGCAATAGGATGCAAAGATTACAAGTATAATTTCTGTCGAGCAGCAAAATAATTTGTTTTGATTAAGTGGCCCAAAAATATCAACTATGGACTAATAGGCAAATATATCATGCACAGTTTAACCACATTTAGTTTATTGCCTGTAACTGTAAAGACAAATCATACATTGCAGAGCAATAAGCAATGTATTCTTATGTACTTCCAGCACTGATGTTGTTTCATGTGGATAAACAAACATTCCAGCACATACAACTGTCACATCTGTATGTACAGTATATATATTATTAATATAATGTCAATTATGTCTGCTTCGCTTGATAGAAGTAATCATGACTGCCCATACTTACATCATTTAAAAGTTAGTAAGCGCATCTCAAAACCTTTGAACATAAAAATGACCCTTTGTGGTTTTGGTGCTTAAAGTGCAAAATAATAAAATTACACATTACCTCAACAGGCTCATTTGTCACTCCCAGTCCAAGTCCCTCGGAAATAACAAAAGCACTGGCCACCCAAGAAGTAATTGAGTCCGGCACAGTAACTTGCAAATTAGTATTGATGCCTGAGCTGCAAAATAAAAATAAAAAATGTAACTGAAAATGCAGAAGAGAAGATATTATTACCTGTGCCGGAGCGTGCCTTACGTAGTACCACTGCTAAGGAAATATGGACCAATTTCTTTATTTATTCTACCAGTAACTCAGTGGTTTTTTTTTACCATACCTAATATTGGCTTCCAGCCAAATCCAGGTCTCTGGAAACAATGTCCTGACACGCGGTGGTGATTCTGGTGACTGGTCTGCAGTGGCTGTCAATCCAAATTCTGAAAAATGCAAATTTTCAAATTACAACTAGTAACAAATCACTGACTAATATGTTTTACTTTATTGCCGCACTTGTGAACATGAGTTCTAAAAGAATGAAAACATTTTCCCAGGTAATAACTTCTATACCACTGATTAAAATTTAAGGTTAGTTTAATACTTTTATCTTTTCAAATGTAGACCTAAAATCACTAAACTGTAAACTACATATAGCAAAGAAATATATATAATATTTTTAACTATTAATGAAAATGCTATTTAACATTTATGCTACCCAAAATAGTAGTGTTGTACCGGGTCCTGAGGATTGCCAGGGACCGGGGTACCGGATATCAGGAATTTGCGAGCCTGGTACCAGGTACACGGCTGGGTAGCTTTGGCTTACCTGCAGCCGGCGGCGAAGGGTGAGTAAGACCGCTGTGGAGGGTGAAGAGGACCACAGTGACATTGTGGGAGCCTCAGCAGACATCCTGGTGGTGGCGATGGTAGCAGAGGATGTCCTTGTTGAGCCGGTGGGATCAGCGGAACACATGACAGCCGATGCCGATGGGAGCCGGGGAACATGTGACCGGAGCAGGAACATTACTATAGTAAAACCAGCTCCTCACCGGCTGCCCAATAGTAACGCTCCTGCTCCGGTCACATGTTCCCCGGCTCCCACCGGCATCAGCTGTCATATGTTCCGCTGCTCCCACCAGCTCAACCACCGCCAGGATGTCTGCCTCTGTAACAACTATGTTGCCGTGGTCCTCCTCACCCTCTGCAGTGGTCTTCCTCACCCTCCACCGCGGGCTGCTGGAAAGAGGGAGCACAAGGGAAATTACTTGGCGAACGGTTCCAGCCCCCTGGTGCCGGGTCTGGGTAATTTTCGGGTACCAAAAAAAGTCCTGCGTAAGCCGGGTAACGGTAATTACCTGGTATTCGGTACATCACTACAAAATAGTATTAACTACTGTAGTACTAGTAGTACTGAAGAAATGAACAATGAATTAGATAGAAATATATAGATAGAGAGAGAGATAGACAGATTCAATTAAAGAGCCATAGTAAATACTTTGAGTGGGAGTGCCAGAGATGTTTCAAGTGCAGTTTTTGCAGTCCCATTCCCATTTATTACAGTGAGCCCTGATGATATTGTTCTTCATATGTGTGGATAAACGTTTTAAATCTTATTTAGAAGAAAACCTTGTATGATTGATTTTGGTCCATTAAAAGGTATTGCAGCCTATGAGGTATCTAACACTCAAAAGTTTCCTTACCAATTGGAGGAGCAGAGCACATTGTATTGTGTATTCTGGTTTAAATTCATATGTAGGCCTCATGCATTTCCAGTGTTGATAAAAACTATTGCTGATATTCTGGGATTTATATTCACTCATCAGAAACCCTACTTGTTATACAAATAAAGGATGGTACTGATAGCCCATAGAAAATACAAAGAAAAATACAGTAAGATAGACTGGATACCTTTTAATAGCTAATTCTTGGTTAAAAAGACTACAAACTATTAAGATCACAAAAGTCCCTTCTTCGGACAAATTATTTTCTGTGTTCATTATAACAGCAACTTTCTTGTCCGCTGGTGTGATTATAATCTCTGTTGTTTCTTAGTGACTGTATGCCTTTCCTTTCCTGGGTTGTTAAATTACTGTATTTGTTCCTTCTGTTTTTATAGAATAGTGGACGCTAATCTGTCTGAAGGTTTAGGGTTAATTCCTGGTGGAGGAGTCCAGTTAGATTTTCTATTTGCTATGATATGTCCTTGTTACATGGTGTTGGTGGATTAATTATTCTTTCTGTCAGGGTAGAATCTATTAAGGCATTCTGACGAATTTCTCCATGTCACGACATAGTTCTATTCTGTCTATGGCCTTTGTGGGGGAGGGAGTTAGCAATTTTTTTGTAGAGAATGCCAGTCCTTTGGAAAGTACACAGAGTTCCTCTTTCTTTGGTTTGAGCATGGAGAGGTTCACCATACAGTTCGGTTTGTTCTGTGTGTGTTGGGGAGTTATGCTCTAGCGTTGCAAATTTTACAAAGTTGGATTTTTAGGGACTGATTGTACATGTGCCAAAGCAGCCGATAGGATCGGTCTTCAGACAAAATTCCCAATTCCCCGTAAAATAGTCCGAATGGCCACTATGACACACATAGAATCAACTCCCTAATCTGTGGACATTTTTCTTTTTGGTATTGATCATGAGTGCTTTCAGTTTTCAGTAGTGTTGTAGCCTTTCTTTTGTTTATTCTGCATCTCTTCCTAGCAGTGTGTTATTAAGACGTGAACCTCTCCTTGTATTTTTTGGTGTTCTAAAAAAATTCCAATAAGGTGCTTCCATAGCCTTTTTGAGGTCCTCGTACAAAATCTCTGGGCATACTGGGTGTTGTAGGTGTGTACAGTGGAGTTCTTGAGAACAAGGCTTTTAGAGAAAAATCAAAATGGGCCTGAAGAAGGGACCTTTATGATCCTGAAAGCTTGCACACTACTGATTCATTATAGTAAAACAATTCATTTAAAACTCACCCATCACAGGTCTTATAGGCATTTCTGAGATGGCATCAGTCAGACTGGTATAACCACCATCCTAATGATAAAAAGGTGAAAATGTGATTTGGTTTTCCCGCAAAAAGAGCATATATTTGTATTAATCAATTAATCATAAATAACAAATGTTAGATGATGTTGCCAATTGTTTTATTACTTATATTAATTTATTTTCATGCTGTTAAACCACAGTGATATCTCAACTTAACAAAAAATACACGTGTAGCAGTTTCTCTTACAGGAAGCAATGATTTTGATATCTACTGATTAAATGTGTATTATATGATTTAATTGATAAATTATCCCTTTTAGAGTCTGAGGCACGGCCACCAAGATAACTTTTTATATCTATATATATAAAGCAGAAAATAGCCGTGTTAGTCCAGTTGCGATAGTGCAGAATAAATTAGTTCTTCAGTATTAGGTGATACCTTTTTTATTGGACTAACAATTTATGTCATAGGACAAGCTTTCTAGAGTTCTCCTCTCTTCTTCAGGTCCGCAATACTGATATACAGGAATCTATGGCTAAAAAAGTGTTTGAAGTCAGGGGAGGGTGACAAGGAAAGGCGTGGAGGGAAAGGGATGTTGTTGGGGGGGGAGAGAAAGTGTGGATAAGAATAGAAGCAAGCTGGACAATCACAAACAACTCTGATAGGGTGTGAGAAAACCCACGTCCGCATCAAGTCCCCTGGCCTTTGTGTCAAAGAGTCCCATCACCCCGAGTTCAAATGTTTTCCATTCCTGGGTGCACCCAAACACTCCACGAGAATTCCGACTTCCAAATCATTTATGGAATGATCTGGCTGTGAGAAATGATGTCCCACAGACGAGCACCATCCTCCCTCCTCGCGATGGAGTATGGAGTGTGTGTGCACCCTCATTCCATCCTGCAGTTTCTGGCTGGCCTCCCAAATGCAGCAAACCTGGTCACAACGGTTGCACTGAATCACATACACCATTTTCCTGGATGTGCAGCTGTATGATCCCTCAACACCGAGTGTTCCATGGTTGTGATCGGCCGTGGGATCCCGGCATACATACCCGCAGAGCCTGCGGCGCCCGTTGATGCACGGCCCTGTGGCACCATCAGTGTCTTAAAGCTCACCGTGAAGTTCTCTGCCGACCAATCTCTGCTTGAAGCTTGGTGGCCACCGGAATGCAAAAATGGGAGGTCTGGGACATCTTCCAATGTCGCATCCTCTGCCAGCATGGGCCGCAGATCCCTGATCACTTTTCGTATACCCTCTAGGGCAGGGCTGCATGTGGCCACCAGTGGCACGCGTGTGGTAGGCTCCCTCCATCTGCACTGTAGCAGGTGCTCTCGTGGAGCTTCTAGTGCAGATGCAATAGCCTTGGCAATGGGCGTTGGTTTGCATCCCCTCTGTACGAACGATTCGTCCAGGGCCGCAAGACGCCCGTTTCCGTCTTCAGTGCCAGATCACATGTGGTGGCATCCTATAGCCCGGCCGTGCATGACACCCGGTCTGGTATGAGTGGGATGGAAGCTGGAGCTGTGGAGGTAACTGCATCTGTCTGTTGGTTTCTTGTATACAGATGTGTGTAGTTTGCTATCTTTCAGTGTTACTGTTGTATCTAGAAAGTTTACTAGGTTTGCCGAATAATCCATTTTGAGTTTAATTGATGGATGGAATGAGTTCAGGGACTCGTGGAATTGTTCTAGGTTTCCTTCACCCTCTGTCCATATTATCAACAGGTCATCAATGTATCTGTAGTATTTGTAGGGTTTGTAGGGGCATGTAGTTAGGAATCTTTGTTCAAGATTTGCCATGAAAGGATTGGCATATTGCGGTGTCATCTTGGTACCAATTAATTGTAGGTACATTTCCTTGTTGAAGCTGAAGTAGTTGTGTGTGAGGATGCATTCTATCAGTTTGGTAATTACATCAGCGCTGTATTTCTGATCCAGGGATATGTATATATATATATATATATATATATATATATATATATATATATATATATATATATATATATATATATATATATATATATATGTGTATATATATATATATACTTTCTTTTTCACACAACTATATATATATATATATTATATAAAATATATAAAATATCCCTGGATCAGAAATACAGCGCTGATGTAATTGCCAAACTGATAGAATACATCCTCACACACAACTACTTCAGCTTTTTCACACAACTATATATATATAATATATATATTGTGATAAACGGCTTCCTCCGGGGCTCCGCCGTCTGTCCAGGACTGCTAGAACACAGTCTTTTAGGGTAGGTTAAATGACGAAGTGTCATTTAAACAGGCTACATTTTATTTTAACAGTGAATACTAAAGAAAGCACAAGCAAAACAAAACCCTGCTCATCTGAGCAATAACTTAACTGAGGTTCACCCTGACTGGGGTTGGAGCGGCTTGCCCGCTTCCAACAAACAAAAATAAGAATCTTTACAATTTGAAAAAAGGAACAGAATGAGTTAACCTGTTTGGGGAGAGAGGCTTTTCCCCTCTCTGCTTCCAGCAGCACTTCTGCCTCCAGTCTCTTTGGGAGAGGGAAGAGGAACCAAGAAATCAGCCTTAAATATCTGATTTCAATCTAGCAGGACAGGTGACAGAAATCAGGCAGCAGACAACTCTTGTCTGGATTCCTCATCCCTCAGTTCCAGCAACTGTCAAACTGTGGGATGGAGTGCATATTCAGAGGCTGCACATTCTAGTCTAAACAGGATAGAAGCTGTCCAGTATTCTGGGAGCCCTATATATGGAATTTATTACCATCCCCTGGTTTCTGTCACATATCCTCCCCACCAGCTCAGACATCGAGGGATGAGCGACCATGGATATTAGGGAGTGCATCCTTGACAACCCATCAGCATTGCCATGATTGTGACCTGACCTGTGCTCCACAGAAAATGTAAAGGGTTGTAGGCTTAGGAACCACCTGGTCACTCTAGCATTCTTCTCTCTGTTTTGACACATCCAGGTGAGGGGTGCATGATCTGTGACCAAGCGGAATTTTCTCCCCAACAGATAGTATTTGAGCGTCTCTACAGCCCACTTTATTGCAAGCCCTTCTCGACTATGGAGTCATTTTTCTCCTGGGGATTTAGTTTCCTACTTAAATAAAGGATGGGGTGCTCCTCACCTTGAGACTCCTGGGAGAGTACAGCCCCCAGCCCTACCTCAGATGCGTCGGTTTGGACTAAAAACTCTTTAGAGAAGTCAGGTGTGACCAAAACTGATTGGGCACAGAGAGCTTCTTTCAGGCTTCTAAAGGCCTGTTCGGTTTCGGGGGACCACTTTACCATTAGCGGCCCTCTTGCTTTTGTGAGGTTGGTTAGAGGGGTTGCCTTAGTTGCAAAATTGGGAATAAACCTTCTCTAGTAGCCAAATAATCCCAAAAAGGTCCTTACATGTTTTTTTGTAACTGGCCTTGGCCAATTTTGTATCGCCTCTACTTTGAGTGTTTGGGGTTTGAGTAAACCTCTGCCAATAGAATATCCCAGATACTTGGCCTCCTCCAGACCAATAGTGCATTTAGCGGGGTTAGCAGTTAGTCCAGCAGACCGAACTGCGTCAAGCAAAGCTTGGACCTTTGGAAGGTGGGATTGCCAATCTTCACTATGGATTACCACATCATCCAGGTAGGCGGCAGCATATCGAGCATGTGGCTTTAAAATTTTATCCATCATTCTTTGGAATGTGGCAGGAGCTCCATGTAAGCCAAAAGGCGGCAGCCTATACTGAAAGAGGCCGTCTGGGGTTGAGAAGGCTGTCTTTTCTTTTTTCGCTTTCTGTGAGGGGAACCTGCCAGTACCCTTTTGTTAGGTCTAGGGTCGTGAGATATCGGGCTTTGCCCAGTCTCTCTACCAGTTCATCAACCCTGGGCATAGGATAAGTATCAAATGTTGACACAGCGTTTAGTTTACGGTAGTCATTGCAAAACCTTCTTGTATCGTTTGGTTTTGAGACGAAAACTATAGGGCTGTTCCACCCACTTTGGGATTACTCAATTACACCTAGTTTTAGCATTTTTTTTAACCTCTAAATTTATAGCCTCTCTTTTGGCCTCTGGGATTCGGTACGTTTAAGGTTAACTCGGACCCCGGTTCAGAGACTAGGTCATGTTCAATTACCCTAGTTCTACCTGGCTTTGTAGAGAAGACTTCTTTGTTTCTTCTCACTAGGTTCTGGACCTCTCATTTCTGATGAATGGACAGGGTTTCAGCTATGCTAACCTCTGGGTCAGTTTCTCGATTCTCTGACGGACCTGGGGGTACTAGGGTTAATAAGACCTCTCTATCTTTCCAGGGCTTAAGTAGGTTTACATGGTACATTTGTTCAGGTTTCCTCCTACCTGGCTATCTCACCTTGTAATTTACTTCTCCCACTCTTTCCAAGACCTCATATGGTCCATGCCACTTAGCAAGGAATTTACTCTCTACGGTGGGAACCAGAACTAGCACCCTATCGCCTGGATAAAAAATTCTGGCCCTAGCACCCTTATTATATGTATTCCTCTGTGCCGCTTGATTTTTTCCATATGTTCCCTCACTATAGGTAGGACCGCAGCTATGCGGTCCTGCATCTGGGCAACATGTTCTATTACACTTCTGTATGGTGTAACCTCGTGTTCCCAAGTCTCTTTGGCAATATCCAGTAAGCCCCTTGGGTGTCGGCCATACAATAGTTCAAATGGGGAGAAGCCTGTGGATGATTGGGGAACCTCCCTAATGGCAAATAACAGGTATGGTAACAAACAATCCCAGTTTTTCCCATCCGTATCGACCGCCCAGTGTAACATGCTTTTTAAGGTTTTATTGAATCGTTCCACTAAACCATCTGTTTGTGGATGATAGACTGAGGTTCTGAGATGCTTGATTTTTAGGAGTTTACATAACTCTTTTGTTACTTGGGACATAAATGGTGTTCCCTGGTCAGTTAAGATCTCTTTAGGAATTCCGAGCCGGGTAAACAGGACTATTAACTCTTTTGCTATGTTTTTAGCAGAGGTGCTACGTAGGGGAATTGCCTCCGGATATCGGGTGGCATAATCCAATATTTCCAATATATGCTGATGTCCCCTAGCAGACTTTATTAGGGGTCCTACTAGATCCATAGCAATCCGGTCAAATGGTACATCTATTATGGGAAGGGGTACCAATGGGCTACGATACGCTTTGAACGGGCGGTGATCTGACATTCTGGACATGAGGAGCAATAATTTGTCATTTCTGCCAAAACCCCAGGCCAATAGAAGCTTCGGAGAATCTTTTCTTTTGTCTTTTCCACCCCTAGGTGTCCCCCCAATGGGTGACTATGTGCGAGGTGTAATACTACATTACGGAATGTCCGTGGCACCAACAATTGTTTAGTTATAATGGATTTCTTCCTATCAACCCGATATACTAGGTCATTTTCTACCTCGAAGTAGGGGTAGGCAAGTGACCAATCTGGTTGGTCAGAAGTTCTATTCTGGTCCCGTATATTCCCCCTTGCTTCTGCTAATGTGGGGTCTTCCCACTGGGCCTTCTTAAAACTCCCAGGACTGACCTTTAGGTCAGCGAAGGTCTTACCCTGTTCTGGGGTGGTTAGCGCCTGTTCAACATCTTGATTTGGGGTATTCCCTACCAATGTGGCCATAGAAAAGGGAATTTTACAGCACTCTTCCTCTTTCCCCTTTTTATTTGGGCCCTCGTCAACCTTAATTTCTGAAAAAGGGAAAGGATTTGTTTCTTCTGTTACTTCTTTATGGTCCGTTATTGAACTCTGGGCGCTATTCTGAGAGGAGGACCACATTTTTACGAAATGGGGAAAGTCGGTCCCTATTAGCACATCATGTGCCAGTTTGGGTACTATACCCACTTTGAAATCTAAAGAACCAAACTCTGTTTCAATAAGAACATCAACCGTGGAATATTCGTGATTATCCCCATGTATACAACAAATTGCCACTCTTTGTGAACTGTTTACTTGTTTTTTCCCAATAGGCAACAGGTATTCGGACACTAGTGTAACATACTCCCAGAGTCAAGTAGTGCCCGAACCCTCTTACCATTTACCTTTACAAATGCCCAGAGATGGTTATTCAAGGGGGCCTCTGGGCTAGGGCCCATACATTGAGACCACAACGAATAAGGTTCAACGCTGTTGCATTGCATTGGTTCAGTATTTAGTGGGCAAACTTTCGCAGTGTGGCCCCTCTCATAACAATTTACACATTTAGGTAAATAGTCTGTGTCCCACTTAGAGCCCTTTTTCAGCTCTCCCTGTTGGCTGTTGCCCTTAGTATGCGAGCCACTTTTGCTGTTGCTGTGTGAAGGTCACCGCTCTTCAGCCTCCCTTAACCCTGGTACCCTTTTACCGTCTCTGGAAGAGTCCTGGAACCTTGGGTAGTGGGGATGCTCCATGACTGTGGGTTGCGGGTGCTCTTCTGCTGCATTGTACCTTTCTACGAGGGCCACCAGCTTGTCTGCATTGCGGGGGTCACTCTGACTGACCCAACGGCGTAGGACAGAGGGAAGTTTCCTCAAGAACTGGTCCATGACCAACCGTTCCACGATGTGGCTTGCTGAGTTGATCTCGGGTTGTTGCCACTTCCGGACGAGGTGGATGAGGTCATACATCTGGGATCGGGTGGCTTTATCCAACGTGAAGGACCATGCGTGGAACCTTTGGGCGTGAACAGCAGTGGTTACGCCGAGATGGGCGAGGACCTCGAACTTCAACTTTGCATAGACGTTAGCTTCGGCTGGCTCTAGATCAAAATAAGCTTTCTGGGGTTCGCCGCTTAAGAAGGGTGCAATTAGACTGGCCCACTCAGCTTCTGGCCAACCCTCTCTCTGTGCCGTGCGTTCAAAAGTGAGAAGATAGGTTTCAACATCATCCGAGGGCCCCATCTTCTGAAGGTATTGGCTTGCCCTGGTCATTTTCTGGACTGGGGCTGCCTCTGTCAGTGGAGCCTTAGTGATAGCCTCTCTCAGGACCTCGAGTTTCTGCTGTATGGCCTGGGCGAACCGTTGTTGCTCCTCTCTCAGCAAGCGGTTTGTCTCTTGCTGGATTGCATTCGTCTGTTGCTGGGATGCATTCGCCTGTTGCTGGGCTGCATTCGCCTCTTGCAGGGCTGCATTCGTAACTTTCTGGGCAGCGACATTGCGTACCAACGCACTCATCACGTCTTCCATCTTGTTTGGGAAAAAAAATTTTTTTTTTTTTTGTTTAAAGTTCTTTTACCCGCAGACCTTTTAATGTTCTGCCCACATTCTCCACCATATGTGACAAACGGCTTCCTTCGGGGCTCCGCCGTCTGTCCTGGACTGCAAGAACAAGGTCTTTTAGGGTAGGTTAAATGACGAGGCGTAACGTGCTGTTCCTTTAAACAGGCTACTGCCTGGTTTATTCAGTCCCAGGCACTGAGACTGCCACAGTGAATACAAAAGAGAACACAAGCAAAACAAAACCCTGCTCATCTGAGCAATAACTTAACCGAGGTTCACCCTGACTGGGGTTGGAGCGGCTTGCCCGCTTCCAACAAACAAAAATAAGAATCTTTACAATTTGAGAAAAGGAACAGAATGAGTTAACCTGTTTGGGGAGAGGCTTTTCCTCTCCTGTCTCCAGTCTCTTGGGAGAGGGAAGAGGAACCAGGAAATCAGCCTTAAATACCTGATTTCTATCTAGCAAGACAGGTGACAGAAATCAGGCAGCAGACAACTCTGGTCTGGATCCCTCATCCCTAAGTTTCAGCAACAGTCAAACTGTAGGATGGAGTGCATATTCTGAGGCTGCACTTTCTAGCCTAAACAGTATACAAGCTGTCCAGTATTCTGGGAGCCCTATATATGGAATTTATTACCCTCCCCTGGTTTCTGGCACAATATATATGTTATATATAGTTGTGTGAAAAAGAAAGTACACCCTCTTTGAATTTTATGGTTTTAGATATCAGGACATAATAATAATCATCTGTTCCTTAGCAGGTCTTAAAATTAGGTAAATACAACCTCAGATGAACAAGACATGACATATTACACCGTGTCATGTTTTATTTAACAAAAATAAAGCCAAAATAAAAAGTCATGTGTGAAAAACTAAGTACAGCTCAACCCCGTTATAGCGTGATCCGCTATAACGCGGATCCGCATATAACGTGGTTTGAGCATGGACCCCGAATTTAAAAAATACAAAAATATTTTTTTTTACATTTTTAAAAAAAGAAAATTTAATTTTTTTGCACACTGTACACTGCACACACTCACAGCCCACTACACACACTCACAGCCCACTACACACACTCACAGCACCAGCACACACTGCACACACTCACCGCACACTGCATACACTGCATACACTCACAGCACACTGCACACACTGCACACACTCACTTCACACTCACTGCACACTCACTGCACACACACTGCACACTGCACACAGTCACAGCACACTGCACACAGTCACAGCACACTGCACTCATAGCACACTGCACTCACTGCACACTGCACTCACAGCACACTGCACTCACAGCACACAGCAAACTGCACTCACAGCACACTGCACTCACAGCACACTGCACTCACAGCACACTGCACTCACAGCACACTGCACACCACACTGCACTGCACACTGCACACCACACACACTCTCCCTCCCTACCTTTGGTGTCGGCTGCTGAGATCGGAGCGGAGCTGGTATCGGGAGGAGGAGGAGGGGGGTGTCGGTAGGGGGGTGGTGGGGATGCCATTAGGTGGGGTGAGTGGGGAGCAGGCTGGGACTCGGAGGGCCGCGTGGGCTCGGCCCAAAACTGATTATGGGCCGGTAGGTGTGGGGACCTTGGGGGGGGGGGAAGGTGGATGCCAGTGGAGGGGGATGGTAATGCCGGTTGGGGGGAGGGGGGTGTATGCCGGTGGTGGGGGGGAGAGACGGTGTGGATGCCTGTGGGGGGGGGGGGGGGAAGGAGCAGACTGCGGCTGGACTCGGAGGGCCGCTGTTGGCAGGCCTGGTGACTGTTGGGGGACGTGTAGGGCTTCCGGCCACCTCTTCCCTCCCTCCTCCCGATCGGGCGCGCGGTGGCCATTTTTTTAAAATTAGCGCGACCCCGGTTCTTGCGCAGTCAGATCGGGTGGCCCCCGAGGACCGCACTATAACGGGGTTGAGCTGTATACCTTATGATTCAATAGCTTGTAGAACAACCTTTAGCAGCAATAACTTGAAGTAATCGTTTTCTGTAAGACTTTATCAGTCTCTCACATCGTTGTTGAGGAATTTTGGCCCACTCTTATTTACAACGTTTGTTTATACACAGATCTCTTAAGGACCTGCCACAGCATTTCAATCAGGTTGAGGTCTGGATTTTGCTTTCCCCCCACCCCCCACCTCCCACCTCCCACCATCCCCTCTCTCTGTGCCATTCTCCATCCTGTCAGTCTCTCTCTCTCTACCCCTTTTGCCACTCTCACCTCACCCAGTGTCTGTCTCTCCATCCATCAGTCTTTCTGATTGGCTCCCTGCTACCCCACGTGAAGCGTCGCTGCATGGGAACACAATCCTGTTGTAGCCCCTGCTGGCTGACGCATCACAGTAATTAGACTGTAAGCTCCACGGGGCAGGGACTCCTCATCCTTAATGTTACTTTTATGTCTAAAGCACTTATTCCCATGATCTGTTATTTATATTATCTGTTATTTATTTGATTACCTCATGTATTACTAATGTGAAGCACTATGTACATTAATGGCGCTATATAAAGACATACAATACAATACAATACAGTGCGCTGTGAGCCGGGGAGCGAGGCGCCACTGGGGACAGCTAGGGAGGAGGTAAGGGGCTGGTGAGAGGTGCGCGCGCACATATATGCGCCACTGGCAGCAGCGGGGACCTAGCCTAAATGTAGTGGAATAGAAGCAAAAGAGTCCTGATGAAGCAGCTACAGTGTTGCAAAACATGTAGAGTGTGAAGAGATGCAGGGAGAGTGGGTCAGCTGTGCTGTCCTCTTGCATACACGCAAGCACAGAGACACAGAGGCAGTGAAGTCATCAGACTCTGACCAGAATCGGTATCAAGTGACATGGAGGGATGTCAGGACTACAGACCCTCCCTGCCATAGGATTTCATCTACAGAAGCACTTTCAGACACTCCTATTGAGTGGAGTGTTTTACTGATCTTAACTTCTTTTTAGTGATAATTGTTATTCAAGATTAGCTATTTTTATTATGCTTTTCTCCTATGCGCTTCTATTCCACTACATTTAGACACACACACACACATATATATATATATATATATATATATATATATATATATGGGCTTATGCAGAGAGGTACGGTAAGGTATAATTAGGCAGGTTTGCGCCAAAACTGTCCGCTTTCAAACAGATAGTGGCGAGAACTTGGCGGGACAATTTAAATTTGGCAAACGTGTTGCGAGAAGCGTGATCTCGCCAATGCGAAAACACGCAGGATTCCAGTAGCTCCGATGCGCATGAACGCGCCAATCGGAGCTACTAAATGGTGCGTTTAGTTGAAATTTTGCCCACCAACTAAAGTTGGCTGTATTGTGGGCTAATACCGCGCGGCTCAGAATGGCGAGTTTCACGGCAAGTGAAACTCGCCTAATTAGCCATTTCCTGCACACCGCGCTACCGGAGTTCCCTGCATACCACAACAATAAATTCCAATCCTGTGGCGAATTTAAGCAGTACCTCTCTGCATAAGCCCCATAGTGTTTATCTACATATGAATTATACATAGGAGTTTCTACTAATAATTGTTTGCTGTCTATGTACTTAGGTATCACTTTAGCATTCGGAAGACGGTTCACTATGTTTTTAGTGTTTTATTATAGACTGTTGGTCTTCAATTGGCTATTTGGTTAATACAATTTACAATTTTGTACTCATACTTGTGTGCCCCATTTTTGGAGTCCTAGCAGGCCCTGCTCTATGGGACCTACAACTTTTTCTCTCTTGTTTACAGTGTAGTTATTGACTCCAAGGAGTACCACCTATATTATATAGGTTAATTATGTATGTGTTGCATTTATTATGGTAGCAGTGCTCATTCAGTTTCTTTGTATCTCTTCAATCCTATGCAGTAAGAATACATTTTTTCCAATCCGATGCACATCACGGATCCCTTCTCGCCATCCTTCAGTTGGCAAGATCAGAATATGCGATTTGCCCCCATAATGTGCATATCGGAGCTACCTGAATAGCTCAATTTGTCAAGAAATGCGAGTTTGGGTATTTGTTGAGCTACTGCTCGGTTTGTCTGAGCGGAAGCGCTACCGATGAAGTAGAAGCTGTTTTCCAGCGAAAACAAAATAGATTGGAAGCGGTTTCTTTATAGGAACCAAAATACAATTTTCAAAGATATTTTAAGCTGGGTTTTTTTTTCATTATAAAAAATAGCCTAATGACTAGCCTTTAAAATGTGCATGTGCAAACCATACCTCACTGAAAGTCTTAAATTCCTCTTCTACCTGGAAGAAAAAAGTTACATTTTATTAATAATTATAAATGCAGCACATTTTTACATTTGCACTGTGCAGCTCTTGCAGGAAAACAGATGTTTTTTTCTAAATTTTATTACAAATGAAATTTTAATGTGATCTCCTATGAGGACAAAAAATTTTTTCTGGTAAATGTAGTATTCTTTAAATATATACTGTGTATATATGAATATATTATAATATACGTAATACTATCAATAATACATTTTCTTATGTAGCACTGACAAAGTAACCACTGTTGTATATAAAATGTTGCACTCACTGAACCCTTGTCCCAAAGGGGATACAATCATTGAGCAGGGATTTCACAAGAAAAGCGGTATGGGAAGAAGTCGTCTTTAAATGTACCAAGGCAACTTATGGAAATTGTACCACATCTTGTAAAAATGCATTTAAATAGCATATGCATCTGCTTGAAGTAGAAGCAGGTGTCTTACAGTATGGAAATAGATTGACATAAAGCTGCATAGAATTACTGCAAGCCAATGGAAATTTAAATGTATGCCTGTATACTGTGTATTCCATCTGTGATGATTTATATGATATTTGAATGTGTTAATGTTCATTTAAATAAATTATCAAAAAATGTGTACTTTTATTGGATTATTGTATCACACACAATATACAATAAAAAAGGATCATTTGTATCATCATATTTATTTAAATTTGCCGTAACCGTTAAAATATCATAAACATCTGTAATGATTTGCATATACATTATTAGGCAAACATTTCTATTGATTTCCATTCATTCTATGGTGTTAATGCAGGTCTTCCATTTCACCGAATTAAGGCAGGTGTGCCAGAAGATGCCACTTAATAAATCCCATCATATATTGAAATAGATGTTAGATGCAGGATCCCATGACCTAGGAAGACCTAGTCTAATTTGGGCCACCTGTTAATAAATCTCATCCTATACAGATGTACCAGACATTGTTGCAGCTGTTAATGCAATGTGATGTTTTAACGTTGGTGCATTATTTAACAGTAGTGCTATTGAAAACAATAGTTAAGGGGATAACATGCATGTTATTCCACATGTTGCTTTGTGCGTTAACTCCAATTAACAGGTGTAATAACGTCTTCTACATCTGTAAGTCACTATCTTGTATCACCTACAATAACATACTGACAAATATGTTGTTGTTCTGCAAATACATTAGAACAATTATTATTCAGTTTTGAAAGAGATTGTTTCTTCTGTAAAACTATTAAAGGAAAGTGTGCAGAAACGCAATAATGTAGAAATGTATTTTAAAGTGAGCAGGTTATTGGATATTAGTGCATGATTACTGTAAATGGAAGAAGCAACCCCAAGTTTTTTTACTGCTCTCCCAATACGAAGCATAAATGTATTCTTTTAGTCTAAAAGAGAACAGAGATACTTACTCTACTTGCAGTTATTTCGTTTCCATCTCCAAGTAATTTGGCGCTTTTATCAATAACACGCAATCCCACCAGACAACGAGATTCTCCTACACTAACAGTCAAAGACACGTTTTCTGCTGGCTGTGCTTTGTTCTTACTCCATGATAAAGAAACCTACAGAATACAGTACAGAAGAAAAAATGTAAGGGTATAGGGCACCACCTATAAATGTATATGTTTTTAATTGCTGGATACACTAATGTATGTATATTTGTATTTACATATCGCCAGCTACAGAGTTCATCATATCTAAGTAATTAACTAACACATACTTCTATAATGTTATTTCTGCTTACATTGTAAAGGATCATGTGGGCACTAAGTAACAATACAGTGACAATAATAATACAATTCTTAATAATACCTTACAGATTTCATAAATTCATACTTTAATCTAGATACACAAAAGTGTATTGTGAATGGTTACTCGATTTAACTGATTACATTTCTACACTATTCACAATGCCAACATTAGACATACATACAAAATGCATTGTATTAGTGTAGTTTTCATTGTGCTTATGTTATTGCGTTGGTTAGGTATCCCCCAGTATTCACTATTCAGAGAATGAACCCATTTTTGTTTTTCAGGTTGCTTCCAATGAGGCATTATTGTTTAGGTACTGTATGTGAAAAGACCATCCACTTTATAAAGTTTCTGGGAGAGGCCTTTATTATTAACGCGTCTGTAAGTAAAATTACTGTAAACAAAATAACGTGTTCTAATACATAATTATTTAGTAGACATAAAATTATGTTGAAACAATAATTATAGGGTTAAATACAAATGGAAACTATTTATATTTAGTATGTATGAGAGTTTAATAACAAAAGTAACATTTAAGCTTTATAAATTATACTGTTTGAATGAACTAAATACACATCTTATACCCTACAAAGTATTATATGCTAGAAACAGATAACCGTGAAGTGAGCTATTTGTATTTAGCCAAAGGCAGCTACATCTAAATAGCAAGTTGTGCACTATAAAACATGGATTAGTATAAGTTTTGCCTACTTACTTGCTATTCCTTGTGTAGGCTGAATAAAATTAAGTATAATAGAAATAGGGTATATTCTAAGCAATGTAATTTAGATTTAAATAAAATGTGTGTTTATCAAAGATAGTGGAAATAAAGCTTATACAAATATATACAGTATGTATATATGCACACATATTTGTTTGATTTCCTAATCTATGAACATATAATATATTTAGTAATTTGTGCACTACATTGAGTGACATCCGCACGTTTTTCTCTTATAATTACAGTAGGATGCATTTATTTCCCAAACGTTGCTAAAAGACAATGTAATGCTGTTATAGTTACCTTGTTTCTAAACATGCCTTTGATGTAAAGCCTCGTGGAGGTTTGTACAATGTTACTGTCATTAATGTTAAGGAAATAAACAATGAGAGAAGCAGAGGGAGCCCAGGAGGCCTCGGGTGTGAGGGTGAATGACGTGCTACTTTTCTTTCCTGCAGCTACTATAACTCCTTTGGCCATAACCTGCAAATAAAAGATTATAACTTTTGATCATTTGGCAAAATGTACATGTCTGAAAATTATATGGAAAGTAATAATCTTTATTCATTTATCAAATGTTTTACCAGGGAGTAGTATTACATTGAGAGTTACCTCTTGTTTTCAAGTATGTCCTGTGCACAGAGTTACAATATGATAACACTACATGGTTACATTATGAAAGAATTTAGAGGTGGCCTTGAGAGTCTCTGGTAAATTGTTTCAGTCCACCTCTCTCTCCCAGACGCCCCACTTCTCTCCCACCTCTCTCTCTCACACCCTGATCTCTCTCTCCCTCATGGCCCCACCTCTCTCCCTCACGCTCCCACCTCTCTCTCTCATGCCCTGACCTCTGCCCCTTCTCTTCTTCATGCACCCACCTCTCTTTCCCCCATAAACATAACCCTCCACCCAAACACATAATACCCTCTTCCCATTCACACACATAATACCCCTCTTCCCACTCACACACATAATACCTCTCTTCCCACTCACACACATAATACCCCTCTTCCCACTCACACACATAATACCCCTCTTCCCACTCACACACATAATACCTCTCTTCCCACTCACACACATAATACCCCTCTTCGCACTCACACACATAATACCCCTCTTCCCACTCACACACATAATACCTCTCTTCCAACTCACACACATAATACCCCTCTTCCCACTCACACACATAATACCTCTCTTCCAACTCACAAACATAATACCTCTCTTCCCACTCACACACATAATACCTCTCTTCCCACTCACACACATAATACCTCTCTTCCCACTCACACACATAATACCTCTCTTCCCACTCACACACATAATACCTCTCTTCCCACTCACACACATAATACCCCTCTTCCCACTCACACACATAATACCTCTCTTCCAACTCACATACATAATACCCGTCTTCCCATTCACACACATAATACCCCTCTTCCCACTCACACACATAATACCTCTCTTCCCACTCACACACATAATACCCCTCTTCGCACTCACACACATAATACCCCTCTTCCCACTCACACACATAATACCTCTCTTCCAACTCACATACATAATACCCCTCTTCGCACTCACACACATAATACCCCTCTTCCCATTCACACACATAATACCTCTCTTCCAACTCACACACATAATACCTCTCTTCCCACTCACACACATAATACCCCTCTTCGCACTCACACACATAATACCCCTCTTCCCATTCACACACATAATACCTCTCTTCCCACTCACACACATAATACCTCTCTTCCCACTCACACACATAATACCCCTCTTCCCACTCACACACATAATACCTCTCTTCCCACTCACACACATAATACCCCTCTTCGCACTCACACACATAATACCCCTCTTCCCACTCACACACATAATACCTCTCTTCCAACTCACACACATAATACCCCTCTTCCCACTCACACACATAATACCTCTCTTCCAACTCACATACATAATACCCCTCTTCCCACTCACACACATAATACCTCTCTTCCAACTCACATACATAATACCCCTCTTCCCACTCACAAACATAATACCTCTCTTCCCACTCACACACATAATACCCCTCTTCCCACTCACAAACATAATACCTCTCTTCCCACTCACACACATAATACCTCTCTTCCCATCCACACACATAATACCCATCTTCCCCCACACATAATACCTCCCTCCCCCAAACACACATTACCCACCCTCCCCTCACACACATAATAAAGCCCACTCCCACACACATAATACCCCCCTCCCACCACACATATTAAACCCACCTCCACATAACACACACATATTACCCCGACACACACACACAAATAATAACCCCACCTCCACACACATATTATCACCCCCCCCCCCAACACACATAAAACCTCCCTCGCTCCACACACATAATACCCCTTCCCCCACACACATAATAACCCCACCTCCACATAATACACACGTAATACCTCCCTCTGCATACACATATTATCCCCTTAACCACACACATATTACATCCACCCTAACACCACACACACGTATTACCTCCCTCCCCCACACACACGTAATACCCCCACACACACATAATAACTCCACCTCCACATAATACAAACACAAACATTGGAAAGAAAGAGTAACAGTTACATGAAGCCACAGTAAAGAACAGACTTGCAGTACAGTAAGTAGCAGGTTCAATTATCACAAAGGAAGGTAACTTTGCATTTAGCAGACAGCAGCTGATGTCTAGCATTTTGGGTACAACTAAGTTGAGTTTATAACATCAAAATGTACCACTAATTATTTATTAATTATCTATCTGTTGTTTTTTATTTTACCTACGTAGTACAACTATGAATAAATTAACTCTCCTGCTATGGAAGACAATAATTGGGGCGTATTCAGTATGATGAGATTTCTCTCTATCTCATTGAAAGCCAAATTATCTTCCAATAAATATACTTTATTGCTAGTTTCCAAAAGTTTAATAAATTCTTGACTGAATCTATATACAGTAGCAATCTTATTATGTAAGTTTTCAATCCACAAGACCACAAAATAGACACATACTCCCATACATCTAATACACATGATTACATGTCAAACATCACCCCACATTATTCCAAAGCAATAACTGACTTGTACACTGTATGCCGTTTTGTTGGCTGAAAAAACTGCACAGGAATGAGTAGGCCCTGGTCATCATATTATATATCGTGAAACAAGGAGGAACCGAGAAATTAATATCAGAAGCCAACAATGCTTTCAGTTTCGGTTTTGAATGCAAATATGTTTTTATTGAAAAAAATATTTTCAATAAAGTTCCTTTACATTTGTGATTTAAGACTTGTCTACTAGACAAAAAATTTATCAAAAGAAATTGAAAGTAATAAATGGCAATTACTAAAAATATTAAGGCCCCTCTTTGGGAAAGGCTGCTAATGCATCAATTTGCTACTTTAAATGAATGGTCATAAGGTAAATTAAGGTTAAACACAATTTTGTAAATATGGGACACAATGCCTACAGATGCAGTGGCCATTATTTTAACAAATCACAGCACTGTTTTCGTGTGCACTGCTGTACTCCATGAAAGTGGCCCATCGCCCCAGGCACACGTGTTTATCGCGGTTGCTTTGTTTGAATTCCATTGATTGTGTGCAATTAAATGCAATGAAATGAATTAATTGTAATGTGTACAGTACTGTGCTACGGTGATACTGTGTCAATTTCAGGTGTTTAAAAACCAGAACACTAAAATGCCATTTTATGCACTCGTGTCTTATGCGGTAGAGTTGGAAGCAATCCCGCGCCATGACATGGGTATTCAGAGGTATACACCGCGTGATTTGTTAAAATAATGGCCGCTGCATCTGTACTAAACACAGCAGCCCAATCTCCTACACATATTTGATGTATCGTACAAGTAATGTATGGTAAATTCATTCAACATTTTCTATTTTTTAAAACAATTTACTTAGTTGGTATTGTTTTTATCTAAACACTGGAATGCTCCAATATGGCAAATGCCAATTCAACATGTAAAATGCTACATACCACATAGTATAACTCTTCAACTTTTGGGTAGGTATCAACCTGCACCTCAAATGATGTTCCAACCTAAAAGGAAAACAATATTTTAAAAATAAAGTCATAAAACATCTTACCACCTTTTATATTCTCATAAGGAGCAGTCATCCTTAAAAATGTCATAACATGAAGGGAAAAAAACGTACTTTTGAGCATTACCTTCATCAGTGTACTTGGTGTTCGTATCTGTGCATAGGTATTTATCCAGTAAGGTCTGGACACTAACCAAGTCTCGCTGGTGTTCTGATACTGAGCCTGCAAACAAAATTATTCTGAGTCAATAGTTGTTTATTCAGACATTAAATAATGTATTCATATTGTTAGACGTAATACATTTTGATATTATTTAATATGTTTTGAGCCATAATTATGAATATTCTATATTCTATTCTATACTCTCCAAATAAAAATATCTTTCTGAAGAGTACACATGTTGCATATTATTAGCAGTGGCTTTACTAGAAAGAATTAGTCAAAACATAGTTATTCATATTTGTACTTTTTTTTACCTCAGTTCATTTTTATTTAAAAATAATAAATGTTTACAAAATTAAGTTTGTATTTGTTTATACTTTCTCTATTTTATTCATCTTTCTTTCAACATATATATAGAATTCCTACATTGTTAGTATTGCTATTCATTTTACTTGATTGTTATAGATTCCTCATTGTATCATACTTTGTTTCTTTATTACATACAGTACAATGTAAAATAAAAGAGTAACAATGTTTTTATTGTTGAAAAAAAAGCCAAGATTTATCAATGGGGACAAATGTTCCTCGTTGAATAAATGTAAAAAATATAGTAACTGTGACTTCCTTCTGGAATTTTGTATGTACAGTATAGTATGACAGATGACGAAATGTGTTCAATCTGAAACAAATCTACTTATTAAGAATGATCTTACTGTTCCTTTACAAGTTACCACAACATGCAACAAATCTACCAACTATTAGAAATGAGTATTACATTGTTTTTTGTTTTTTTCAACTAAAACATATATAAATCCAGTACACCACAAAAACATCTGAAGTTTTCAAACGTTTTAATTGCTCAATAGCACAAAAATGTTTTGTTGTAAAATGCACCTTCATCACCTTCCTGAAAAGTTGGATAATTTTTGTGTACATTTTTTTAGCAAGGTCCACTCACTCTACCTAGTAGACTAAGGTCTCGTCCAGTGTGGCGCTGAGCGAGCGCTCACGCTGGTCGCGATGAAACACTTTGCCGCAATGTGTGTGGCCAGCGAGACGAGCGCCCGCACATACACGGCGCTTACCTGCTTGGCGAGACAACCACATTTGATTTGGCTGCTCGCTGATGCGTCACGTGAGCGGCTCGCCCAATGAGGGCGAACCAGCTCCGGACGTAATGGCCGCGCCCCCCCAAAACGCCCCCTCGAGCGCGCAACTGGCAGGCCAGGAAATGCCCAGCGCCTGACATCATGGTGCTTGAGCGGCAGCGAGCACTCTCCCATCCTGGCCACAGCCTAATAGTTCATGATCGTGCCAACTGGGATAAGTAAATATAGTAATCAAATAATGGTGGTATTTGTAGTCACAGGAGATGTGTAGCATGAGAAAATGAAAAAGTGACTTTTATTAAGTTATACTAAAATAAAAGGCAATAGAAGAACTCAAATTTACAATAGGCTGTCAACGTGCAATGAAGGAATTTTTATTTTTGGATATTGTTCTGCGTAGGACTATGTATAAATTAACTGCCCTCCCAATATCCAATACCTTCTAGTAGTTACTGAAACAAATGTTGGAATACTTTGTAGCGGCTCATATCATTAGTAGTTCCTAAATGGTGGACATACAATCATAGGTGCTGAGCCTTTTGCAAAATCGTTGGTTTGAAAAAAAAAAACTTTTAGTCATGTTTTTTTTTTTTTTTTTTGCAACTTTGAAAAAGTTACAAACACAGCAAAAATTCTAAACAAATTCTATAGTGACATAAGAAGTACCACCATTATTTGTGTGTTTGCTGCTACAAAAAATAATAATAAAGGCTTACTACATTTAAAAAAAAAAAAAGCTTCTCTGGTGAAATTGAATAATTTCATCAGAACTTTTTGGTTTAAAATTTCAATTGAATTTTTTATGAATTTTCAAACACACACACACAGATACCCAGCAAGCTCTCAGAACCCGCCCCCCCCCCCCGCAATACCACAATATATATATATATATGTATATAAGTGTCAAAAGGAGTGCTACTGGGCGTGGCTAATTATTTAAAACAAGAAAGTCCAATGTTACAAAAATACACAGTGAAATACCTATATATCTCTTGAAAAAAGGGTAATTTTGTTAACCCTTTGGCCAAAGCGTATAAGCCTGCGAGCCGCTTTCATGCCTTCATAGTGGCTCGCAGGCTTATACGCTTTGGCCAAAGGGTTAACTAAATGACCCGTTTTATAAGAGATATATAGGTATTTCTTTGTTTCTTGAATTTTCAAACAGGTTTGAAAAAAACATGCAAACCAAATTTGTAATTCACCCATCACCTAGTTACAGCAAGAAATAAAGGCAATATTGAATTCATTTCCACACACAAAGGTAAACTAGCTCGTTGTTAAATTAAAATACCTTCCGTCTTTAGGGGTTTTTAATCACCTTCCAGAAGTGTTTGGTATTTACGGGTTTTGTATTGTTAACTCCAAGCGAGGGAGGACAGGTTATTCACAACATAGATGAATTTAGAAAAAATGAGAACATACAATCGTGCGACCAATATGGTGATAAAATATATACATAGTGAAGGTGGATCAATTTCACTCACATATTATCCTTAGTGATATAACGTATCAGAGACTCTTTCTCTCTCTGAATAGAGAAAGGTGGATGGTGCACAATACAATCCTTTAAGATATACACACCACGATAGTCTCTTTCATCCTTTATAGAAAGAAACAAGAAGACTACCGCACCATCCCTGTGGGACACACATTGAGGTCGTGCCACCATTTGCTTCATTCAGAGAGAGAAAGTCTCTGATACGTTATATCACTAAGGATAATATGTGAGTGACATTGATCCACCTTCACTATGTATATATTTTATCACCATATTGGTCGCACTATTGTATGTTCTCATTTTTTTTCATATTCCTCTATGCTGTGAACATCCTGCGCTCCCCTCGCTTGGAAGACATCAAGGATTGCTTAGACTTAGTGAACGGTCTACAGAGGGGTTGTAACTGCTTTACAATTATTATCACAAACATTTGTCACTACTTGGTAGTGTTTCATATTTATATATTCACTATTTGTTCACATTTAATCCATGTGCACTATTCTTGTTTTTGGACTTATTTGCATCTTTTTTTAATCTTTTTTGCACTTCGTTCAATCTACAAATTGTGGGCAATATAGGTGAAAACCGGGCTCAATAATCACAAAAAAAACTAATCCAATTAGAATATACCAGTTCTCCTTTGACCATGGGGGAAGGATAAAGAATGGAAGTCCAAGATAGTTCAAATCTCACTGTCACTTCTTTTCTGTGAGGTTTTCTTAATACTTCATGCTTGCAGGTTTCTTTATTAGTACTATTTAATTGTAGTCTTATTCTGAGTGTGATTAACATCATGTTTATTATTGTTATTTTCTGTATTGGTATTGTCCTCATGTACTCATGTGGTTGTATATGTACTAGGGTATATGATTGGTATAGTAACATAATAGATCTTACAAGGTGTATCTTTGGTACTAATACCTAATAAGTATTCATATGCATCTACAGTGGCTATGAGGCATGGCTAGATACATGCATTCATTATCAATTGCCATCTCACATGAGCAGTATGGGCTGTCGGTAAACTAACATGCAAGGGGTTAACATCTTCTTGTGTATAGACAGGTTAAGGTCTGAGAGCCTGGGGGGCGTGCTTTGCAGAGGGGAAAGGACGCTATTGCGTCGCCTAGCAAAGCAGGTTCACTGCCATACGAGCATGTAAATCTTTTCAACTAGACAGCCAATCAGCTAACACTGCAGGCTACAAATAGGAAGTGTCACATCTAATCTCCACACCCCTGACGAAGTAACGCAAGAGTTATGAAATGCGTAGGGTAGAGCTTATTGGTGAACGGATCCCAGTCTGTGGAAGGAAGCTAGCGTCACAGAAGTGCACCATCAGGGGGAGGAGCCAAGCTGAGTCGCGGCCGCGAGGAGGGAGGAGGGGATCCAACCCCAGCTGCTGGTGCGTGCAACTTCTTTGTACACAGGCAGCGGACGGCACGTTGTAAATTACATGGTCATCTCTTTGCAAATGTGAGTGTAAAACCGTGTGGTGTTTTATTGCGTTTGTTTTTAATAAATTGTACAACTGGTATTTTGCACTGTCTATTCTCCTTATCCTCTGGGTGAATTGGTACTGAGCGTTGAAGGAGAGATACGGAAACAACGCCGTGTGGAGAGATCCAGCGCCAGCTGTAGTGACTTCACTGGAGGATTAAAGATACCAATCAGTACCTGCTTTCTGCATAATTGCTGTAAGTAGCTAGCAGCTGGGGGAGAAAAATTCTAATGCTCAGAAGATATTGTGCAATGGTTTTCTGTATTCTATTCTTCCAGATACCTGCAAGCATGAAGTATAAGAAAACCTCACAGAAAAGAAGTGACAGTGAGATTTGAACTATCTTTCCCCCGTGGTCAAAGGAGGACTGGTATATTCTAATTGGATTTGTGTTTTTTTGTGATTATTGCGCCCGGTTTTCACCTATATTGTTCTATATTGTATAGCAAGTCATTGGATAGACATGTTTTCGTATTTCCAAGGCTGCCGTCCCATTGTCCCAATGGGTTGGGTTGGGATTATATCACAGTTTATTGATTAGTCAATCACAGAGGTGTGGTGTCACTCACTATCACTTTTTCTAGCATTAGGTTGAGCGCAGTGTGTAATATAATTTCTTTATTTTCTACAAATTGTGGGCATTTGATTTGAAAATTCTCCATTCATCCAGCTGTATAAGAGCGCCCGATTACACCTTTCTAGCCTGTTTTGTATTGTTATGTCCACTGAAATATAATATGAAAGTAGAGTAAATTAAAGGATTAGTGACAGCCAAGATAAAAAAAAAAAAGACTTGTAGCAAAGAACCTTATTATTTACCATATCAGTGCGGTAGGTGCTCAAGTTAAAGGCATGTTTCTTCCAAACAGATCTTTAAAAAGATAGCACATTGCCAGTTGACATATAAAACGGTCACAATAATAATTGATAATGTCTTAGTTAACATTTAATTTCATACAAACAGATGATTTTCGTTTGTAAAACACTTTTAAAGCATGTCACTGAATGTCCTACTATTGTGACTTTATCTCTCATATACAGAGCATACAGGATAAAATTAGCAGGATAATAATCTTTATAGGATTGCCTCATATTTAACCACGTATTTAATTCTTATACTGTACCTACCTCAATTTGTATCCTTTGAGTGGATTGCAACACTGGAATCTCAATGTTGACAATACCAGATTCTTGGATGGTGTATTTTCTGTCATCTATGTTGTCAGGGCTGTAGGTTGATGTAGTCAGATTGACACTGTCTTCCATTATAAACATTTCTGGATGCCACACGTTTACTTGAGTTGATTGAGTTATTTTAACAGAAATATTTTTATTTCTTTCCTCCTTTATTAAAGCTTCATTATCAACTCTAAGTATCTGTATCTGTAACAGTGGAAAATAAAATTGTTTCTGACATTAAATCCTTTTCACTGCTTTCATGTACAGGCACCTGTACTCAAACAGAATAACACAGTTTACAAAAGAAACCGACACATGATTCTTGATTATCATTTTTGTTTTTAACAGGTCTTTTCCTATAAAATATATTCAATGATTTATATTTTTGAAAAATGCATTGGGATAAAAAAAAAACATATTTAAAATGTATTTCACTTTAAGGGGACGATTTATCAATGTCATGGAGAGGTAAATAGAAGTTTATTTCAATGCATTGCTCTATTTCTTGCTTGTGTTTGTGTCAAATCTAACAGCAAAGATAAAACAACACTCAAAAGTTCATTCAGCTCCACAAACATTCTTTTCCCAATAGTCACTCAGATCACAATGCTTCCATTGCAGCCAGTAAGCACTCACAGTGTGTCACTTTTTTGGCCATGCACTTCTGTAACCAAGGCTAGGCTAAAAAAAAACTGTGTAAACTGCAGGCATAAGCTTTTACAAATCCATGTTAAAATGGATTTGAAGCAAAAAGTGAAAAACTGCTGGTGCTCATTTGCATTTCCTTACCCAGAATCCCTGGCTGCAGTGGAAGCATTGTTTGCTGAGTAGCTATGGGGAAAAACAAGTTTGTGGACCTGTTTGAGACTTGAATATGTCCACATAAGTATTTTTTTCATCTTTTTTTGTATGCTGTAGTGAGGATAGTTTTTGTCACTTTTGTACTCAACATAACTTTGAGCATCACATTTTTAGAAAGAGATTCCAACAGGTGATCCAAATTGTTTGCCAGATAACTTTATGCCACTTTACATTTTCGCAGAATTTTTGATGCAAATACAAGATAAACAATAATACAGAGAGATGCAGAATTTGATTCATCTCATTATAATTTGGACATCGTGTAACTCCTCCTGTAGCCACTTCTAAATTGCAAGTTGATGCTGCGCAAATGTGGAACGAAGACCTTGACACATGGACGCAAAGATTCACAAGATGAACATTATGTAATCTATGGCAATTTTGTTCCAAATCCTAAATAAAAGCCTTCTGTTTAACCACTGATAAGATGGTATGCTTTTGTTCAACATATTGTTAACTTCTCTTTACTGTACATACCTTTGCTGTGAGATTAATACCAGGTGAAAAAGTCTGTGGCTGATCCAAAAAGATTAGTCTATATTCAGTGGTTGTTACTGTGGTGTCTGTGGAAGCGTTAATTACGATACCTATAAAGATATGTAACCCAAAGATTGTTAATACACTTATATGTATTTATGTATTTACAGTATGTATGTATGTATGTATGTCTTTATGACAATCATATAAATAACAAATAATACAAATAACAGATGATTGGAATAAGTGCTTCAGACATAAATGTAACATTGTGGAAGAGGAGTCCTTGCTCTGAAGAGCTTGCAATCTAATTGGTGGGGAGAATGTACAGAGACGGTAGTAGGGAATTCTGGTAAGTGCATCTGCAGGGGGCCAAGCTTGATGTATCATGTGTAAAGTATTAGCAACAGTGCTACTCATATGCTTCTTTATAAAGTGTGTCTTAAGGTGGGTTTTAAAGGTGGATAGAGAGGGTGCTAGTCGAGTCTTGAGGGGAAGGGCATTCCAGAGGTGAGGGGCAGTCATGGAGAAAGGTTTAAGGCGGGAGAGGGCTTTAGATACAAAGGGGGTAGAGAGAAGAGATCCTTGAGCAGAACACAAGAGTCTGGATGGTACATATCGAGAAATTAGAGCTGAGATGTAACAAGGGGCAGAAGCGTGTAAAGCTTTAAAAGTGAGAAGGAGAATTTTGTGCGAGATGTTCGAGATGCGGGATTGGATGGGAAGCCAGGAGCCAGGAGTGATTAAAGCAGGGGAGACGCTGAGACAGATTTAGGAAATAGTAGAGTGATTCTGGCAGCATTGTTAAGGATAGATTGTAGGGGAGACAGGTGAGAGGCAGGAGGCCGGACAGCAGATGCTACAGTAATCAAGATGGGAGAGAATGAGGGCCTGAGTCAAAGTTTTAGCAGTTGAGTAACAGAGGAAAGGGAGTATCTTTGTAATATTGTGGAGGAAAAAGCGACAGGTTTTAGATATGTTTTGAATGTCAAGGGAGAATGTGAGAGAGGAGTCGTGTGTGACCCCTAGGCAGCGTACTTGGACTACTGGGTGAATGATAGTACTTCCAACAGTAATGTGGAAGGAGGTAGTAGGGCAAAGTTTGGGAGGAAGTATGAGGAGTTCTGTTTTTGCCATGTTAGGTTTGAGTCGACGGAAGGCCATCCAGGATGATATCGCAGAGAGACATTCAGAAACTTTGGCACTCAGTAAATTTGTGTGTCGTCAGCATAGAGGTGATATTTAAACCCAAGAGATGTGATTAGGTCACTTAGAGAAAGTGTGTACAGAGAAAAGAGAAGAAGTCCCAGGGCAGAGCCCTGGGGTAACCCAAAAGAGAGATCAATGGAGGAGGAGGTGTTAGCAAAAGAGACACTGAAAGTACGATGGGAGAGGAAGGACCTCTGTCTTTGGCAGAATGCAGGTCATTAGTTATTTTAGTGAGGGCTGTTTCTGTGGAGTAAGCAGTGCGGAAGCCAGATTGTAGAGGGTCTGGGAGAGAATAGGTGTTGAGAAAATGGAGCAAACGAGAGAATACAAGACGTTCAAGGAGTTTAGAGGCAAAAGGCAGGAGGGAGACAGGTCAATAGTTAGAAAGACAGGTATGGTCAAGCTTGCTGTTTTTGAGTAATGGTATAACTGTTACATGTTTGGAGGAGGGAAAGGTACCAGAGTAGAGGGAGGAGTTAAAGGTCGGTGTGAGCATAGGGATTATAGTAGGAGCAAGAGGTTTTAGGAGATGGGATGAAATGGGGTCAAGAGGGCAGGTGGTAGAGGGAGAAGAGGAGATCAGCAGTGACACATTCTCCTCCGAGACAGCGGAAAAAGAGTCAAGGAAGGCAAGAGGAGAGTTAGGAAATGGGGTTGGATGGGAGGAGGAAACAGAGGGGATGTTATAACATATGGATTCCACCTTTTCCTTAAAATAGTCAGCAAAGTCTTGAGGTGAGATGGCGGAAGAAGAAGAGGCAGCTGAGGGTGGTCTAAGTAGAGAGTCAAAGACAGAGAAGCATTGGCATGGGTTAGACTTGTGCACGTTGATTAGTGAAGAAAATTAGTTTTGTTTAGCCTGAGAGAGGGCAGAGTTGAAACAGGACAGCATAACTTTGTAGTGAAGGAAGTTTGCGAGAGTGAGCATGGAAAGAAAGAGGAGGTTTGAGGTGGATTTATAGGGGTGTGTTTTAGTGAAGGGGATATAGCTGTGTAGTGTCAGAGGACGCAGGTAAGAAAGGAGTTCATGTGAACTGAGAAGTCGTGAAGGAAGTGGAGATGGTGATATATGAATAGAGTTAGAGACATAATGAGGCTGGTAGAAAGAAGTCCATAATTTGAAAAGAAGTGAGGCCATAGCAAATATAAATAGTAAAGGTGGCATCACAGTAATAGTTTAGTGCTGAGATGTGCAGTCTGGGATAGATAATATCATCCTTTCCAGCATACAGTAGATCAATTTCAGGAATCAGGACCAGTATCTGATGTCCGCTTGCTCACTCCTTTTTAACTCCCTTTTAAACCCCACTTTGCTTGCTACTTAAAATGTGCTACTTGAACAGGGGCTGCTATGCGTGTGGTTATATAGCTCTAAAATGTCACCTGATTGAATTTATATCAGACCAGGCAACTTAATTAGCACACTTAAGGGACATTAAAACAAATGGTTATTCTAAACAGAGTGTTGTCCAAGTAGATGTTAAATAAAGATCAATTGCAGATGGGCTTAATTTATTTTAATATATCTTGTGTGACAGAAACCAGGGGTTGGTAATAAACTCCATATACAGGGCTCCCAGGATACTGAACAGTTTCTGTCCTGTCTAAGCTGAACAGGGCAGCCTCGTGGTACAGGCACTCCATTCCACAGTTTGTCTGCTGCCTGTTTTCTGTCACCTGTCATGCTGATTAGAGTTCAGGTATATAAGACCTGTTTCCTGTTTCCTCTGGGCCCCGCCCAAGAGCCTGGAAGGCTGCTGAACTGCAGAGGGGTGAGAAAGCCTCTTTCCCAAATCGCTTCATTCATTCTGTTAGTTTGTCTAAAGACTGCAAAGGTACTTATTTTGTTGGTGGAAGTGGACAAGCCACTTCCAACTCTGAGTCAGGGACATCTAAGTTTAAGTTATCGCTCAGACGAGCAGCTTTTTGTTTGGCTTTGTTTTCTGTTTAAACTGTGGCAGTCTCAGTGCCTGGGACTGAATAAACCAGGCATAGCCTGTTTAAAGGAACAGTACGTGACGTCTCATCATTTAACCTACCCTAAAAGACCGTGTTCTAACAGTCCCGGACAGACGGCGGAGCCCCGGAGTAAGCCGTTTGTCACATATGGTGGAGAATGCGGGCAGAACACTAAAAGGTCTGGGGGTTAAAGAACTTTAAAGAAAAAAAAAAAAAAAAAAAGGTTTTTTTTTTCTCTCTCTCCAAACAAGATGGAAGACGTGGTGAGTGCGCTGGTACGCAATGTCGCTGTCCAGAGAGACGCGAATGAAGCCCTGCAACAGGCGAATGCAAACCAGCAAGAGACAAACCGCTTGCTGAAAGAGGAGCAACAGCGGTTCGCTCAGGGCTTACAGCAGGAACTCGAGATCCTGAGGGAGACTATCAGTAACCTTCCACTGGCAGCGGCAGCCCCAGTTCCGAAAATGACCAGGGCAAGCCACTACCTTCAGAAGATGGGACCCTCGGATGATGTGGAAGCCTATCTTCTCACGTTTGAACGCACGGCACAGAGAGAGGGATGGCCAGAAGCTGAGTGGGCTGGTCTAATCGCACCCTTCCTAAGCGGCGAACCCCAGAAGGCTTACTTTGATCTAGAGCCAGCCGAAGCTAACGTCTATGCCAAATTGAAGTTCGAGATCCTCGCCCGCCTCGGCGTAACCACGGCTGTTCGCGCCCAAAGGTTTCACGCATGGTCCTTCACGATGGATAAAGCCACCCGAAGCCAGATGTATGACCTCATCCACCTCGCCCGGAAGTGGCTACAACCCGAGATCAACTCAGCAAGCCACATCGTGGAACGGTTGGTCATGGACCAGTTCTTGAGGAAACTTCCCTCTGCCTTACGCCATTGGGTCAGTCGGAGTGACCCCCACAATGCGGATGAGCTTGTGGCCCTCGTAGAAAGGTACAATGCAGCAGGAGAGCACCCGCAACCCACAGTCGTGGAGCAACCCCACTACCCGAGGTTCCAGGACTCTTCCAGAGACGGTAAAAGGGTACCGGGGTTAAGGGGAGCTGAAGAGCGGCGACCACCTTCACGCAGCACCAGCAACAGTGGTTCGCACACTAAGGGCAATAGCCAACATGGGGAGCCGGGAAAAGGCTCTAAGTGGGACACAGACTATGTACCTAAATGTGTAAATTGTCATGAGAGGGGCCACACAGCAAAAATCTGCCCACTAAATGAGGAGCCCATGCAATGCAACAGCGTGGAACCTTATTCGCTGTTGTCCCAATGTATGGGCCCTAGCCCAGAGGACCCCTTGAATAACCATCTGTGGGCATTTGTAAAGGTTAATGGTAAGAGGGTTCGGGCACTTCTTGACTCTGGGAGTATGGTCACACTGGTGTCCGAATACCTATTGCCCATTAAGAAGAAACAGGTAAACAGTTCACAAAGAGTGGCAATTTGTTGTATACATGGGGATAATCATGAATATTCCACTGTTGATGTTTTTTTTGAAACAGAATTTGGTTCTTTAGATTTCAAGGTGGGTGTTGTACCCAAACTGGCACATGATGTGTTAATAGGGACCGACTTTCCCCATTTTCTAAAAATGTGGTCCCCAGCTCAGAATAGCGCCCAGAGTTCAATAGCAGACCATAACGAAGTGTTAGAAGAAACAAATCCTTTCCCTTTTTCAGAAATGGAGGTTGACGAGGGCCCAAATAAGAAGGGGGAAAAGGAGGAGTGCTGTGAAATTCCCTTCCCCATCACTACTTTGGTAGGGAATACCCCAAATCAAGATGTTGATCAGGCACTTACCACCCCAGTACAGGATAAGACCCTCGCTGACCTAGAGGTCAGTCCTGGGAGTTTTAAGAAGGCCCAGTGGGAGGACCCCACATTAGCGGTAGCAAGGGGAAATATACGGGACCAGAATAGTACTCATGGCCAACCAGATAGGTCACTTGCTTACCCCTACTTCGAGGTAGAGAACGACCTAGTATATCGGGTTGATAAAAGAAAATCAGTTACAACTAAACAATTGTTGGTACCACGGACATTCCGTAACGTAGTATTACACCTCGCACATAGTCATCCATTGGGGGGACACCTAGGGGTGGAAAAGACAAAAGAAAAGGTTCTCCGAAGCTTTTATTGGCCTGGGGTTCTGGCAGAAATTACAAACTATTGTTCCTCATGCCCAGAATGTCAGATCACCGCCCCGTTCAAAGCATACCGCAGCCCATTGGTACCCCTTCCCATAATAGAGGTACCATTTGACCGGATTGCTATGGATCTAGTAGGACCCCTAATAAAGTCTGCTAGGGGACATCAGCATATATTGGTAATATTAGATTATGCTACCCGATATCCGGAGGCAGTTCCCCTACGTAGCACCTCTGCTAAAAACATAGCAAAAGAGTTAGTACTTCTGTTTTCCCGGGTCGGAATTCCTAAAGAGATCTTATCTGACCAGGGAACACCATTTATGTCCCAAGTAACAAAAGAGCTATGTAAACTCCTAAAAATCAAGCATCTCAGAACCTCAGTCTATCATCCACAAACAGATGGTTTAGTGGAAAGGTTCAATAAAACCTTAAAGAGCATGTTACGCCGGGTGGTCGATAAGGATGGGAAAAACTGGGACTGTTTGTTACCATACCTGTTATTTGCCATTAGGGAAGTTCCCCAGTCATCCACAGGCTTCTCCCCGTTTGAACTATTGTATGGCCGACATCCAAGGGGCTTACTGGATATAGCCAAAGAAACTTGGGAACACGAGGTTACCCCTTACAGAAGTGTAATAGAGCATGTTGCCCAAATGCAGGACCGCATTGCTGCAGTCCTACCCATAGTGAGGGAACACATGGAGAAAGCTCAAGAAGCACAAAGGAATACGTATAATAAGGGTGCTAGGGTCAGAATTTTTTTTCCAGGTGATAGGGTACTAGTTCTGGTTCCCACCGTGGAGAGTAAATTCCTTGCTAAATGGCATGGGCCATATGAGGTCTTGGAAAGAGTGGGAGAAGTAAATTATAGGGTAAGGCAGCCAGGTAGGAGGAAACCTGAGCAAATTTACCATATAAACCTACTCAAGCCCTGGAAAGATAGAGAGGTCTTGTTAACCCTAGTACCCCCAGGTCCGTCAGAGAATCAAGAAACTGACCCAGAGGTTAGCATAGCTGAAACACTGTCCGTGCATCAGAAACGAGAGGTCCAGAGTTTAGTGAGAAGGAACAAAGAAATCTTCTCTACACAGCCAGGTAAAACTAACGTAATTAAACATGACATAGTCTCTGAACCGGGGGTCCGAGTTAACCTTAAACCGTACCGAATCCCAGAGGCCAAGAGAGAGGCTATAAGTTTAGAGGTTAAAAAAATGCTAAAACTAGGCGTAATTGAGGAATCCCAAAGTGGGTGGAACAGCCCTATAGTTTTAGTCCCAAAGCCAGACGGTACAACAAGGTTTTGTAATGACTACCGGAAACTAAACGCGGTGTCAAAATTTGATACTTATCCTATGCCCAGGGTGGATGAACTTGTAGAGAGACTGGGCAAAGCCCGATATCTCACAACCCTAGACCTAACAAAAGGGTACTGGCAGGTTCCCCTCACAGAAAGGGCAAAAGAAAAAACAGCCTTCTCAACCCCAGACGGCCTCTTTCAATATAAGGTGCTGCCTTTTGGCTTACATGGAGCTCCCGCCACATTCCAAAGAATGATGGATAAAATTTTAAAACCACATGTTCGGTACGCTGCCGCCTACCTGGATGATGTGGTAATCCATAGTGAAGATTGGCAGTCCCACCTTCCAAAGGTCCAAGCTGTGCTCGACGCAGTTCGGTCTGCTGGACTAACTGCTAACCCCGCTAAATGCACTATTGGTCTGGAGGAGGCCAAGTATCTGGGGTATTCTATTGGTAGAGGGTTACTCAAACCACAAACACTCAAAGTAGAGGCGATACAAAATTGGCCAAGGCCAGTCACAAAAAAACAAGTAAGGACCTTTTTGGGGTTAATTGGCTACTATAGGAGGTTTATTCCCAATTTTGCAACTAAGGCAACCCCACTAACCGACCTCACAAAAGCAAGAGGACCTCTAATGGTAAAGTGGTCCCCCGAAGCCGAACAGGCCTTTAGAAGCCTGAAAGAAGCTCTCTGTGCCCAACCAGTGTTGGTCACACCTGACTTCTCCAAAGAGTTCGTAGTCCAAACCGACGCATCTGAGGTAGGGCTGGGGGCGGTACTCTCCCAGGAGTCTCAAGGGGAGGAGCACCCCATCCTTTATTTAAGTAGGAAACTAAATCCCCAGGAGAAAAATTACTCCATAGTCGAGAAAGAGTGTCTCGCAATAAAGTGGGCTGTAGAGACACTCAAGTATTATCTGTTGGGGAGAAAGTTCCGATTGGTCACAGATCATGCACCCCTTACCTGGATGTGTCAAAATAGGGAGAAGAACGCTAGGGTGACCAGGTGGTTCCTAAGCCTACAGCCCTTTAAATTTTCTGTGGAACACAGGTCGGGGCACAAACATGGCAATGCCGACGGGTTGTCAAGGATGCACTCCCTAATATCCATGGTCGCTCACCCCTCGAGGTCTGAGCTGGGGGGGAGGATATGTGACAGAAACCAGGGGTTGGTAATAAACTCCATATACAGGGCTCCCAGGATACTGAACAGTTTCTGTCCTGTCTAAGCTGAACAGGGCAGCCTCGTGGTACAGGCACTCCATTCCACAGTTTGTCTGCTGCCTGTTTTCTGTCACCTGTCATGCTGATTAGAGTTCAGGTATATAAGACCTGTTTCCTGTTTCCTCTGGGCCCCGCCCAAGAGCCTGGAAGGCTGCTGAACTGCAGAGGGGTGAGAAAGCCTCTTTCCCAAATCGCTTCATTCATTCTGTTAGTTTGTCTAAAGACTGCAAAGGTACTTATTTTGTTGGTGGAAGTGGACAAGCCACTTCCAACTCTGAGTCAGGGACATCTAAGTTTAAGTTATCGCTCAGACGAGCAGCTTTTTGTTTGGCTTTGTTTTCTGTTTAAACTGTGGCAGTCTCAGTGCCTGGGACTGAATAAACCAGGCATAGCCTGTTTAAAGGAACAGTACGTGACGTCTCATCATTTAACCTACCCTAAAAGACCGTGTTCTAACAGTCCCGGACAGACGGCGGAGCCCCGGAGTAAGCCGTTTGTCACACTTGTTAATACATACTTAAAGCAGATAGAAATAGGAAAAACAGAGTAGTTAATCATTTTCTCCATGTTGGGCTGGGATACCCTGTTGAAGTATTTTATAGTGAAATTCGTCAGTAATTTTCTGTTTCAGAAATCTCGATCAAAATAGCTTTTCAGAGATTTTGATCTTTACAGGCATACCCCGCATTAACGTACGCAATGGGACCGGAGCATGTATGTAAAGCGAAAATGTACTTTAAGTGAAGCACTACCTTTATTCCACTTATCCATGCATGTACTGTACTGCAAACATCATATAAGTGCATAACTGAGGTAAATAACGCATTTGTAACAGGCTCCATAGTCTCCCCGCTTGTGCACAGCTTCGGTACAGGTAGGGAGCCGGTATTGCTGTTCAGGACGTGCAGACAGGCTCATGCGTGAGCTGCCGTTTGCCTATTGAGCGAGATGTACTTACTCGCGAGTGTATTTAAAGTGAGTGTACTTAAACCGGGGTATGCCTGTATATGGTATAATATACAGTATAATATATTGTAGTGTTCAGAGCTTTAATATATTGTAGTGTTCAGAACCTTTTTGGAACCTTGCAGTACTACCATCCTGACACTGCTACAAGCAGGGAAATATCATTTGATACAATAACATTAAGGGTTATATTGATCCAACACTCCCAGCTGCAAAACTTGGGCAAACTCTGAGCAAAACAACTGCACCAGATTTATAAAATAAAAAAAATACCATTGCTTTCAATTGGATTACTTTTCTTTAGTAAATCTAGTACTGCTTTTGGTTCTATTATTGCTCCAGTTTTACAGCTGAGACAGTAAGAGAATGGACCCCTAAAGGGGTATTTAGGAAATCTAGCTTAATCTCTGAAGGCTTTTTATCAAACTCTTACCGCTGTAAAGTTGTTGTTATCCGGTTGTGTTTTCCCAACATTTTTTTCACCAGTTCCACAGCTGAGAGTCTTTGATAAAAAGCTGCCTAAGTGATACATACACAAAATGCAAAGCTGCCATTTTCAGAGCTTGGTGCAGGGCATCATGACTACACAGTGCTGCCGACAGGGGGGAGAGCCGGGACACGTGTCCCGGGCCCGGCAGCTGTGGGGTGCCTGGCTGCTCACGCTGGAAGTTGGGCCCGGCCAGGCCCAACTTCTGCAACCAGCTGACAGGCCTCTGGTTGCCGGCTTCTCGGTCTCGGCTCTCCCCAGCTGCTACAGGCCTCTCTCTGCCAGGGTGGGCCTCTCTCCCCTGCCGGGACTCCTTCGCTGCTAGGTCGGGACGCTCTTCAGTCGGTGCACGACGGAAACTGGGCAGGACTTCCTGGCGGCCCAGCTTCCAGCACGAACCGGTGGGAGAGAGGCCTGGTCTCACAGAGAGGGAGGCCCAGCATGGGAGAGAAGTCCGGCAGCAGCCGGGGGACGGAGTATTGTTTTTTGTGTGGGGGGTATTGTATTTTGTTTGTGCGGCGGTTAATCAGACCAGTTTAAAAAACCTCTACTGGGGATAGCCCAAGATATACATTAGCACATACGCATTGTGCTGGCCCAGGAAAAGAGAAACTCCTTAGCACACAACTGTGCTGACAATGGAGAACGAGGACTCCTTAGCACCCAACTCTGCTGATGTAAGGAGAGAGTCTTGAGCACACACCAAGATACCTGGGCACCATTGACCTGAAGGGCCACCTGCTTTAAGGTACCTCTTGAGACCTTGGGGTGCTGGGCTGTAAGGGGCTTTTCCTCCCAGTCTTGCAGACTGGGGAGTGAGTTAGCCCTTACTAGGCATAGGTGTTTGGTGCTTTGTTAATTTAGCTGAGCCCCCTTACCTCCGTGCCGGGTTGGGAAGGGGGCGTAGCGGCTGCGGTGGCAGTTGGAGCTTCTCCCTTGGTGGGCGCCGCCATGTTTGGTCTCGTGTATGCGTGGGACACAGCTTGCACATGCGCAGAATGTTCTCAGGTCCGGCAGCCATTTGGAGGGAGATGTGCATGCGCAAGGGAGCCTAATAGTGGTGGCCATCTTCTTTATTGCTCTGCAGGGGAACTACATTACCGAGAGTGCTCAGGGGTGGACCGATCACATGGGCAGTGGTAGCCAATAGGGCAGGCAGATCCACAGTGAGGGGAGAGAGGCAGTTTGGCGTGATGTAGCGTGAAGAGGCAGTCGGAGCCAGGATACAGAAGGGGAAGGTAGGGTCTGGGTGTCAGTGACTCCCAGACTAGGCCCAGATTGCCCCTTAAATCCCAGATAGGCCCCACACATATAGATTGTGGCTGCTACAGGGAAAGGCCCTTAGATAGGGACAATTCCCCAGTAGCTTGTCAGTGGTAGACATCAGCAGCAGAACAACACGCTGTGAATTGCGGCCTGTAGTCTGGGACCAGACCACCACTGTATTATCAGAGACTCTTAAAGGCGAGAGCCTCCAGTGGGAGTTCATCCAATGCAGAGGCGGACGCCGTCGCAGACGATGATATCGCTGGATGAGCGGATCCCCAGTTGTTATTCAGCAGTACCCGGGTGCTGGAGCCCTGGGCAGGTACCTCAACAAGTGCACCAACAATTCACAGGATAGCGCTATTCCACACACTTTTGGGTGGACCCTGACATTGGGGGAAAAGGACATAATTTGTATTGGTGCCAAGCACCCTATGTACTTTGGGGACACTCACTTGGTGTATTGGGGTGGTGTGTGATATACTGTGGGGTACAGGTCGTATGTTGTGGTTCAGTAAAGCGTTATTATATACCTGTGTATATGTCATTACTATTTGGGTTCCTGCGAGGGGCTTATCCCAGGTTGAAGCGTTGCACTTATGCTAGCAAGAGACCACCCCAGGCACACAGTTGCGGAGGCTCAGGCCTTCTGGTAGCCAAACAGGTAACAGTAGTACTTGTGGTTCCTTACTTATGGGGAAAAGGGGCTACATTTATTTTGTTTTGTATGCTGTACAGTGTTTAAAGGGACAGGCTAAATAAATCCATGCTATAATTTCCCCAAAATTGTCTCCCTGTGTGTACGTCTGCACCTGCCTTTTACAGGGGGTATTGCATTTGTTGTGTTGGGGGGAGGTATTGTATTTTGTGGGGGGGGTATTGTATTTTTTGTGTGGAGGGTATATTGTATTTTGGGGGTCAGGATTGTTGTATTTTGGTGGTGGCTGTATTGTATTTTGGGGTGTATTGTATTTTGGCGGAGGTATTGTATTTTGTGTGAGTGTGATGTATTGTGTGTGGGGACGTGTGTGTGTGTGTGGGGAGGGGGGATTAAGGGAGGGGGGTAATTCAATGATAGCGGAGGGGGTGAGAGTGTGAGAGAAGAGAGGGGGTGGAAGAGGGAGGTGGGGGAGTGAGAGGGGGGGAGTGAGTGAAGAAGAGAGGGATGATGAGTGAGAGACAGAGGGGGGAAGAGAAATATATGCAGAGAGGAAGGGGGGAGTGCGGAGGTGTGAGAGGGGGGTAGAGGAGGGGGCTCCTGAGGAGGTGTGAAAGGGGGGGATAGAGGAGGGGGCTCGTGAGGAGTATGAAAGGTGGGGGCTTGCAAAGCTGCTGAAATGGGGGAGGGAGGTTGAAACTCTAGTCCCGGGCCTATTCTTTGGTCCTGTGACTACATACCAGCCTTAATGTTACAATAAGCCAATACGCAAGATTGCAACATATACTTTTGAATGAGTGTTTGTCATTTGATATTACAGTTTTACTGGTAAGGACTGGGCTTTCAGATGCTGAACATATTTTTCAAAATATTACCAAACATAAGAATGTACTCCTTCTATTAGGTAGCATTATTCATTTTGTCAGGTCTATTCATTAAGTCCATTTAAAGGAAATGATATGCTATTAAAGGCTTTCATGATTTCTTATGTATTGTATTGTATATGTAATGTATTGTTGTCTTAGCAATTTGGAGTCAGAAATTGTTTACAAAGTGATGTTAAGTAGAGTGAAAATACTATTTCTGTTGAGATTTACTAAAATAATTGCATGCAAAAAAAAGACAAAATTATCAAGGGTAATAAAAGTTGCACTCAATGGGGAAAACAGAAGCACAAATATATATATAAATACATATGTAAAAAGATTAATGGGTAGGAAAAGGGATTGCAAATACTGTATATCACTACATATTATCAATAATTATATAAACCTTAAGTAGACATAGGTTCTATACTGAACCAAAATTAGTCCTGGTAAAACAAAGTTTAATAATGTCCTCATTCAAAATTCATAGGTCTTCCATGATGTTCATTAGCACCTCTGGGACCTAGGCAGCCAATGAAATCATTCTTGAGAATGATTTTATGACTGCCACTTAGATCCCTAAGCTGCCATGTGTAGCCCCGCCCCCTCCCCACCCCCTCCTCAATTCCTAAAACAGTCTGCTGGGGATAAATACTAATCGCCCAGCAAACTGCCGCCCTCCCTCCCTCCCTCCAACTCCTGCAGCTGGCACCCTGAACGAGGCCTAAGACTTGCAATATTTTTCCCTGTCTTGCTAATATTGTTTATATGTTTTGGAGCTGGTAACCTGTTTAGTTGGCCAGCTGTCGTTAGAAAGGGCCACAGTAAGGTTTAGTTAGTCTCCTGAAAGGAGTAGGTGTTTGTTTTACGATTTTTGTTTTACCTTAAAGGGACAGTAGCCCCAATGTTTTATTTGTTATTTTGTGGAGAAATAAAACTGAACATTTGGTTTACCCCAAAAATGCATGTGTGAACTCTTCTCTGACCTCGTCTACAGGCCTCTCCCTCACAATTGGTCAGACTTACTAGAGATGGAAGTAAAGCATTTCTTTGCATACATTATTATATTGCACTGTCAAAAAATCAAATGCTTGCAAATGTTGAAAGTCAATTCTTCACTGGTTTGGGTCGCTATATACAATATCGTAGTTGTGTAGGCAATGGATGGATCCAATGCTCACAACCTCATACAGAGGTATGTGCAGACAAACCACAAAGCACTATGTTGTGAAGAAGGGCACAATCGTCCATTCCTGTTGTCATGAAACACGATGTGGCCCTTCTTCACAACATTGGATCCAACCTATACAACTACAGTAGGACATTGTATATAGCCACCCAAGCCAGTGAAGACGTGATGTTTAATATTGGGTGAGCTTTTGATTGTTTGATGGTAAACTATAAGTGTCTTCTTGTATTATGAAAAGGTAACTTTAGCACCTTACCGTCTGAAGACAGGTGTCTTGTGCAGTAAGTGGGAACTATATCTATTAGTTTTGAAAAACTAAAAAGGGCAAATGGATTTGTTTAGGATGCAACTAAATGTAATATAGTAAGAAGTAGATGAAAATACTGTAGAATGTGTGACATTCTAGATGCCTGGGGGTAGGGGGTGGAAGAGAGGTGGGGAGAGGGGGAACTATTTTACTAGTTCAAAGTCCTAAGAATAACTCCTCTCAGTCACTACTACAGTAATATTGAACCAAATTGAAGGTTAATGTACATGGAGAGAAAGCAAGGAAACATTGGGGTTAACAAACACCTGATGAAGTGTATTTCCAAAGTGTACTGCATAACCATATATGCAATAAAAAATGTTGATTATATCATTTTGATATAATGAAATTCTTTGCTTTATTTACCTGTTAGTTCTTCTGTCACTGAGACTGTTATGTTTATTGGGATGCTATATATTGGTGAACCTTCTTGGAAATTCCAAATCTGCGATTTCAACAGCTCTAATATTTCTGCATATTTAAAACTGAAGTTTACTGATCCTGAAATCTGTAATCGAAAACAAAAAACATGCAAATTAATACACTATTTTTCTTATACAGTTTTGCTGTATCCTTTTCTCCACACCATTGGTTTGTATTAGTCTTGATTATTGTTATGTGCCAGTATTTGATGTAGGTGTGCCTATTGTACATGTATATTTAATGATATTCTATCTATCTATCTTAGTCCAAAATATGATATATTCACATATACAAAGCACACAAACAAACCCAATGTTTCGGTCCTCAGAGGGACCTTCGTCAGAAGGGTGACCCCGAGGAAGGTCCATCTCTGAGGACCGAAACGTTGGGTTTGTTTGTGTGCTTTGTATATGTGAATATAACATATTTTAGATTACTAGGGAGCTGTCTCTTTTTCCCTTTGGAAATTTGTTTTCTATTATATTCCTATGGGATAAGCATCTACATATACCCCACTACTGGAGTGCTAACTGTTGTTTGTGTGTACAGCTGCAACGGCCGTTATTCAAACAAATCACAGCGCTGATTTTGTGTGCCCTGCTGTACTCCATGCAGCATGAACGCGGATAATCGCCCCAGGCACCCGCGCTTATCGCGATTGCTTTGTTTGAATTTCATGGATTCTGTTTTTGGGTGCAATGAAATTAATGAATTGCAATGTGTACAGTACTGTGCTACTGTGGTACTGTGTCAATTTAAGGTGTTTAAAAACCAGAACGCTAAAATGCCATTTTCTGCATTCACCACTCTCGCGTCTTAAGGCGGTACGGTTGGAAGACACCCCGCGTCATGACATCAGTATTCCGATGTACACAACACGCGAAGTGTTTGAATAACGGCCACTGCAGCTGTATATGTGTATATGTCTCTCTCTCTCTATATACAGCTAAACCCCGTTATAACGCGGGTCTCGGGGTCCACCCCGAGACCACCGCGTTACTAACGGGGTCGCGAGAAAAAAAAATGGCCGCCGCGCTTTAGCGCATATTCATCCCGCGGGACAGGAGATGGGAGCGGGCATGTCCCTCCGCTCCCCGCTTCCCCCTGTCACCGCGGGACAGGCCGCGGGGCAGGAGATGGGAGCGGGGATGTCTCTCCTGTCCCCGCTTCCCCCTGTCACCTCGGAACAGGCCGCGGGGCAGGAGATGGGAGCGGGGATGTCCCTCCTGTCCCCGCTTCCCCCTGTCACCTCGGGACAGGCCGCGGGGCAGGAGATGGGAGCGGGGATGTCCCTCCTGTCCCCGCTTCCCCCTGTCACCTCGGGACAGGCCGCGGGGCAGGAGATGGGAGCGGGGATGTCCCTCCTGTCCCCGCTTCCCCCTGTCACCTCGGGACAGGCCGCGGGGCAGGAGATGGGAGCGGGGATGTCCCTCCTGTCCCCGCTTCCCCCTGTCACCTCGGGACAGGCCGCGGGGCAGGAGATGGGAGCGGGGATGTCCCTCCTGTCCCCGCTTCCCCCTGTCACCTCGGGACAGGCCGCGGGGCAGGAGATGGGAGCGGGGATGTCTCTCCTGTCCCCGCTTCCCCCTGTCACCTCGGGACAGGCCGCGGGGCAGGAGATGGGAGTGGGGATGTCCCCTCAGGTCGCCGCTTACCTCAGAACCATGCTGCCTGCATGGAGGTTGTAGCGGGGGGTTTCTTCTCCCCACCGCTGTCCCCGGTGCTCCCGCTGCCTGCGCGGGAGGAGGGGGGGGAGCGGGTGGTGGTGCTGGTCGCGGCCCGTCTGTGTAGAGTGAGAGAGTGTGTGTGTATGTATATATGGGAGAGAAAGTGTGTGTGTGTATATGGGTGTGTGAGTGTGGGTAAGTGTCTGAGTGTGTGTGTAAGTGTGTGTAAGTGTGTGTGAGTGTGTGTGAGTGTCTGTGAGTGTCTGTGAGTGTGTAAGTGTGTGTGAGTGTGTGTGAGTGTGTGTGAGTGTGTGTGAGTGTCTGTGAGTGTCTGTGAGTGTCTGTGAGTGTCTAAGTGTGTGTGAGTGTGTGTGAGTGTCTGAGTGTGTAAGTGTGTGTGAGTGTGTGTGAGTGTGTGTCTGTGAGTGTCTAAGTGTGTGTAAGTGTGTGTAAGTGTGTGTGAGTGTGTGTGAGTGTCTAAGTGTGTGTAAGTGTGTGTGTGTGTGTGTGTGTGTGTGAGTGTGTGTGAGTGTCTGTAAGTGTGCGTAAGTGTGCGTGAGTGTGCGTAAGTGTGTGTGAGTGTGCGTGAGTGTGGTCAGTGTGTGTGCAGTGTGTCAGTGTGAGCAATGAGCAGTGTGTGTGCAGTGTGCAGTGTGTGTGCAGTGTGGCAGTGAGCAATGAGCAGTGTGTGTGCAGTGAGTGTGTGCAGTGTGTCAGTGTGAGCAATGAGCAGTGTGTGTGCAGTGTGCAGTGTGTGTGCAGTGTGGCAGTGTGAGCAATGAGCAGTGTGTGTGCAGTGAGTGTGTGCAGTGTGCAAAAAAAAAAATGTAAAAAAATTTTTTTTAAAAAATTTTTTTTTTTTTTTTTTTTTTTTTTTTAAAAAAAAACGGGAGCCACGGGAAAACCGCGTTATAACCGAATCGCGGTATAACGAGGCGCGTTATAACGGGGTTTAGCTGTATATATATATCTATATTTCTAGTCAATGAAAAAATAGTTTGCACTCACGGTTTCTCAAATGAAGGCAGATGCTCGTCCCATATAGAAACATGTACAGGGTAACCAGGGAAATTTCGCTGGTTACCCTGTACATGTCTCTATATTTATATTTATATTTATATTTATATATATATATATATATATATATATATATATACATGTATATATATATATATATATATATATATATATATATATATATATATATATATATATATATAATCAAAAAATAAATAGATGATACCGTTCTGTGGCTAACGAAATGCTTTTATTTGTGCGAGCTTTCGAGATACACTGATCTCTTCTTCCGGCTATGTTACAATGAATGAAGCAAGCAAAAGCTATACTATAAACAGTGTCTATTGGAATGTTATCTGTGCTGGTCCTTCCCCCGGTGTGGATGTGTTTTATGGCTGGAGGTGTCAAAAGGTTCCTGAAAGCAAGTGATGAAAGAGTGTGTATGTGTATCAGTGTGAATTAACATGAATGGAGAGCCCACAGTATATACAGTGCTTTACAAAAGGTGTGTGTGGAGTGGGAGCGGATATAAATGGTGTGGGTGGGTGTGGAAATGTGAGAGTTAGTAGCATAACTAAAAGTGTGTGTGGATACTATGTGGTCCCTATTGGTGTATAGGGATGGAAAAACATGGAGTATAAGTATGTGTGAGAGACAGCTGTGTGTGCATACATATAGCACAGTATGTACAGACATGGCCTATAGCACTCATGGGAAGAGAGTTCTCTTGTGTCAGTACCAAGAATTTATCTCCTTGAATACAAACAGAAGGAGACAAGCGACAGGGTACCTTTGGTGGTCACATATAACCCACACCTAGGAGCCCTACGCAAGATCGCCAGGAAACTACAACCCATCCTCCAGGAAGATACAAGACTGCAACAGGTCTTCCCTGAAGCACCCTTATTATCATACAGACAACCCCATAATCTCAAGAATATTATGGTGAGGAGTAAAGTATTCAGCAGTACAACTGAATGCGGGACAAAACCATGCCAGGACCCAAGATGCAAAACCTGCGCAATGCTCTACACAGCGGACACAATACAAATACCACACAGGAATCGGGAATACAAAATCAGAGGAAGGTTCACCTGTTCCTCCAGCAATGTCGAGTACCTCATCATGTGCATGAAATGCCCAGGGGGCTGCTACTACATAGGTGAGACAGGGCAGGGGCTAAACAAGAGAATGAACCTGCACCGCCACAGCGTCACACGCGGAACAAGAGACAGTCCTGTTGGCGAACATTTCTCTGACTCTGGCCATAAGATGAACGATCTGAGGGTTGCCATACTCAAAGGTAATCTTAAAACACCGAAAGAGAGACGGTTGCATGAATACAAATTTATGCAACTGTTCGGGACACTTAGCAGTGGCCTAAACAGAGATCGAAATTTTATGAGTCATTACTGACACAAGTGAACTCTCTTCCCATGAGTGCTATAGGCCATGTCTGTACATACTGTGCTATATGTATGCACACACAGCTGTCTCTCACACATACTTATACTCCATGTTTTTCCATCCCTATACACCAATAGGGACCACACAGTATCCACAACCACTTTTAGTTATGCTACTAACTCTCACATTTCCACACCCACCCACACCATTTATATCTGCTCCCACTCCACACACACCTTTTGTAAAGCACTGTATATACTGTGGGCTCTCCATTCATGTTAATTCACACTGATACACATACACACTCTTTCATCACTTGCTTTCAGGAACCTTTTGACACCTCCAGCCATAAAACACATCCACACCGGGGGAAGGACCAGCACAGATAACATTCCAATAGTCACTGTTTATAGTATAGCTTTTGCTTGCTTCATTCATTGTAACATCGCCGGAAGAAGAGATCAGTGTATCTCGAAAGCTCGCACAAATAAAAGCATTTCGTTAGCCACAGAACGGTATCATCTATTTAATTTTTGATTATTGAAGCTCGGCTAACACGGTACTGATACCTCTACAAGTATATATATATATATATATATATATATATATATATATATAAATATATATATATATATATATATATATATATATATATATATACATATATACACACTATATATATATATATATATATATATATATATATATATATATACACAAATACAACTGTATGCTCATCTGCATGTCTTAGGCAGGTCTGCAACCCCGCCTTTCCCCATTATCACCCAGCATACAGCATTTCCACTGCAGCAAGGGATTCTGGGAAATGACATGCAAATGAGCACACAGTGTCACTTTTTGCCTCAAAAACCATTTTTAACATGGTTCCCTATAGGCTTAAGCTTGCTGCATGGTCACAGCTTTGAGCACAGCCAGGGTTAAGGTGCATTTCCCAGAATCCCTTACTGCAGTGGAAGTGCTGTATGCTGGGTGATAATGGGGAAAGGCGGGGTTGCAGACCTGCCTAAGACATGCAGATGAGCATACAGTTGTATTTGCATATTTGCTTTCCTGTGGAGGGTTTTTGTCACTTTTTTTACTCACCATAACTTAACTCAGTATTATGGTATAGCCTATCCCATAGCCTCTTTGCATACCCAGTTAAAATCAACCCCACACTGATGAGACCCATTAAGGTCGAAACAGCTGTCTGTGGGTGGCCTTTTGGCTAAGATCAAGAGGATGGAGGTCGCCATGGAGCCCGCCGGGACCACCCTGCACAAGGAGAAGAAGAAGACGAAGAAGGAGAAGCACACGGCACCCCCGGAGACGGTCCCAAGCAGCCAGGAGACGGACGGAGGAGGCTCAGCGGCAACCAGCTCCAACGGCTCAGGCGATGTTGCCACCCCCAGCGGCCTCACCCCCACTGCCAGCACCAGCAGTGGCGGCCCCAGCTCCAACCCTAGAGCTGGGAGCAGCAGCAACAGGAGGATCCCCCGCCTGGAACCCTGGATGAGGCAGACGGTGGTGATGCAGCTGAGGGAGGTCGACGGACATCGCCCTCTATTGGACGCTGAGACCTTTGCCAAGGAGCTGGTGAGCAAAGCAGGCTTTACTCCGGACGAGATCCTGAGCATCCAGGACCTCAGGGGTGGCCTGTTTTTCGTCACCTTCGCCACGGCGGGAGCCTGCAGGAGGTACTGGGAGGCTTTCCAGACCCTGAAACAGGAGGTCCCCTTCTCAGAGTTCGACGTGAACTGCCCTATCCAGAGGGATGAGAAGAGGATCACTGTGATGGTGAGGAACCCCCATATCCCTGGAAAGGATATTGCTACCTTTCTGCGGCGCTCTTGCACCGTGGTGAAGGAGCCGAGCAGGATCAAGGACAAGTTGGGGTACTGGGTGGGAAAGTGGAGCATGGTAGTTCGCTTGTGGCCAAATCCAGAAGCGGCAGATCGGCTGCACCACCTCCCTCCCAGTTTTTCACTTGCGGGCAGCTCAGGGAGGATCTTTTATCCTGACCAGCCCCAGACCTGCGGTAATTGCGGGAACCTGGGGCATCAGTGGAAACAGTGCACCCTGAAAGCCTGCAGAAACTGCAAGAACACCGGACACGAAACAAAGGATTGTCCCCGCCAGAAAACCTGCGACCTGTGCGGAGAGACAACCCACATGTTCCGGGACTGCCAGCTGAGGGTCAGGAGCTACGCAGAGGCCGCGGCGAAAGGCGCAACACCGGGCGCGCCCCTGACAGCAACCCAGAAGGCAGCCAAGAAGCCCCCTGCAAACCAACCCGTAAAGGCACAAGGGGGTAAGTATCAGAAGGAGCAAAGGGAAAAGGAGGCCACCCAAGCAGCGCCCGCTGCGGCTTCTGAGCCCGCTGCCCCTTCAGTAGCAGCCCCCACCCCACCCCTTCCCACCCTCACCCCTGCAGCAACACTCCCTCCCACACCCACTGCTGCTGCAACCCCCACCCTCCCCCCTACCCCAACCCTCCCCGCCCACCCACCACCCCTTGCCCCCTCCTCCCAACCCTCCACTGCAGCCCCCCCCACGCTACACGAGGCTGCAGCCCCTCCCTCTGTAACACCTCTACCCAACTCGAGGCTGTTGCACCCCCTCCCTCTTCCTCCCTTGCTACAGATACCGCCCCCATAGCCCAGACTGGAACGGAGAAGCAGGGAATAAAGAGGAGAGCCCCTGAGACTGATAGCCCGCACCAGGGGCTGGAGCAGAAGAGAGCCCAAATGCAAATCGGCAACTCACCCACTTCCAGCGACGCTGACAGTGACCTTGAAAGCGACCTGGAGGAGGAGGAAGCAGAGATGCAGGAGGCAGCCATTGCAGAGGAGCAGGCGGCCATTTTAGAACAGCCACCTAGCGAGACACAGGTGACCGTGGAAGAGCTCATAAGAGAGGGGCGAGAGGCAGCAGAGACCCTCCTCCTCCATGACAACCTTGGGCAAACCATGGATCTGCTAGTCCAGCTGTGCGAGGAGATCAACAAGACCACCCACGCCAGCGAGGATGGTAATTAGTATCACTGCATGTCTGTCCAACCCTTTATCCCCAAACTAATGGCGTCTTTTAACATTTTCTCCATTAACGTAAGGAGCATAGGAGACGTGCCAGAGTACTAACATTCCTTTCTTTACAGAAATGTGATGTGTATATGCTACAGGAATGTGCCTTACCTTTTTCTCGATCCTACAGGCACCTGAGCGGGCAGTGGTCTCACGGCCCCTCCTACTGGTCTGGGGGGAACGGGTGCAGGAACGTGGGTGTAGCCATTTTGATCCGGGGGGGATGTTTCACTGTTGATTCTGTCCATGAACTCGTCTGCGGCAGACTACTGGTCGTAGACGGTTCGTGGGCAGGGGAGCCGATTAGGCTCATCAATGTGTACGCCGCCCCCCGGAGAAATGAGCGCTTGGAACTTTTCCAGCACCTTCGCCCTTGGCTCTCAACCTCCAGGGCAGTGGTGATGGGTGGGGATTTCAACTGCACGATTGAGGTGGGGGGGCGCGTGCCCCCCAGCAAATCATCAAAGATAGATGTGACGTCCAGGCTACTCACGGCGATGATTGGGGAGGCATCCCTGAAGGACGTGGTGGGATCTATGGGAGCAGGCGCCGCAAACTACTCTTGGTGCCACCCAAATGGTTCCGTGCGTTCTCGGATTGACTTCCTGTTGACCACCAAGCAGGTACAGCACAGACAGCACTCCATGGTCGCAGTACATTTCTCTGACCACAGAGCCATTCATCTCCAGGGGCGCCTGGGAGGAGGTTTCCCCCCAGGGCCAGGATCCTGGAAGCTGAACTGCGCACTGCTGGAAAGGAAGGAGATCATGGAGGAGCTGAGAACAGCATACACAGCATGGAAAGAATAAAAGGCCTGTTTCCCCAGCACTACAGAGTGGTGGGAATTCACGAAGATAAGGATCCGTTGCTTCCTGCAGGCAAAGGGCAGACGCCTGGCGTGTGAGAGGAAGGGGGAGTTCGAGGGCCTGCAGCGCAAGCTGCAGTCCCTGCATGACCTCAAACGCTGCGGATGGAACGTGGATGACGACCTGGAGGAAACCAAGGAGAGCCTGCAAAAGCACTTTGAGGAGGAATCCAGACGAATCATCTTCCGTTCCAAGGTGGAGAACCTTGAGAGGGGGGAGAAATGCAATGCCTTCTTCTTCAAGAAACTCCACTCTGCCCACATGCCCCTGAGGGAGCTGCGAGACAAAGATGGCAACGTGCAGCAGGGGAAGGAGGAAGTCATGGGAGTCGTGAAAGATTTCTATGAAGACCTCTACTCCCCAAAAGCATCAGACCGAGACCAGGCTGACAAATTCCTGTCAGGGATTACAAACACCATCGACCCGGCAAGAAAAGCAGCCATGAACGCCCCCTAACGCTGGAGGAGCTCCACGCTGCAACCAAATCCTTTAAGAAGGGTAGGACACCGGGCGGAGATGGTATCCCAGCTGAGTTATACACAAAGCTGTGGGACCTGATCGGCCCGGACCTGCTCGAGCTTTACAGGGAAATGGAAGCAGAAGGTAGGATGCCCCCAACGCTGAGGGAAGGAATGCTGACGCTCTTGTACAAACGGAAGGGGGAGAGGTGCGACCTCAAGAACTGGCGTCCCATCTCCCTCCTGAACGCGGACTACAAGATCCTAGCAAAAGTCCTAGCGAACAGACTGAAGAAGGTCATCAGCCAGATCATCCACCCAGACCAGACGTGCGGCATCCCCGGACGCAGGATCGCAGACAGCCTCGCCCTAATCAGAGACGCAGTCCACTACATCAAAGACCGCCGTGTACACGCGGCCCTGGTCACCCTTGATCAGGAGAAGGCCTTTGACCGTGTCTCCCATGATTTCATGGGCAGGGTGCTGCGTGAGTATGGGATGGGGGAGATGTTCTGTTCTTATGTTAACCTGATGTACCTTGACATTTGCAGTGTGGCGATCGTGAACAGATGGAAGACTAACCCCTTCCCTGTCCTCTCAGGGGTTAGGCAGGGCTGCCCTCTTTCACCTCTCCTTTTTGTCTGTTGTATAGAGCTCTTCGCCCAGTGCATCAGACGAGACGCAGAGATCAGAGGGATCGTCGTGCCAGGACCCCAGAGACGCGAAGTGAAGTGCTCGCTCTACATGGATGACGTCACCATCTTCTGCGCAGATAGCCGGTCGGTGAGGACGCTGGTCCAGACGTGCGAGGATTTCGGGAAAGCTTCAGGAGCAAAAGTCAACTGCGGGAAGTCAGAGACCAAGCTATTTGGGCTTTGGAACCTGACTGCCGACCCCCTCCCCTTCCCCATCAGAGCAGACCTCATTCAAATCCTTGGAGTCTGGTTTGGTGTGGGGAGCGAGGCCGCTGCCCTGAAGAGCTGGAACGAGAGGCTGAACAAGGTGAAGCAGAAGATCGGATTGTGGCACCTCAGACCCCTCACCATTGAGGGGAAAAAGCTGGTACTGCTGAACGAGATCCTCCCTGTCCTGCAGTATGTGGCCCAGGCATACCCGCCTTCGACCAGAACCTGCCAGGAGATCTCCATGGCAGTGTTCCGCTTTGTCTTGGGGGCCAAGTTTGAGAGGGGAAAGCGCGAGGTGATGTACAAAGAGCCGCACAAGGGGGGTAGAGGAATCCCCGACATCCCCACTATGCTGCGCGCCTTCTTTGTAAGCAACTGCGTGCGGATCACCCTGAGAGACTGCGACAAAGACTCCTCTGGCTACTCCATGTCCCGCCTCCTACTCCTGCCGCTCTGGAGAGCACTGGGGTGGGACAAGTGGGACAGCTCCATCCCTTACAGCTGGCGCACGCCCTGGGTCTACAAGGACGTGAAGAAGTTTGTGAGGCAGAACAATCTGGAGGGAGTAAAACCAGACCTGTGGAAGCCCAAGGTCATCTACAAAATGATCAGGGCTAAAGACATCATGGAATCGGTCCCAGGTCTCCACCCCAACACCTTTGGAACGGTGTGGAGGAATGTGGCATCGAAAAGACTAATGAACAAACACAAAGACATTGCTTGGCAGGCCATACACGGGGGACCTCTTCTGGAACTGCCCCTTTGCGCAGGCCTTGCTGCGCGCGCTGGACACTGACTTAAATGATTATATACCGAGGAAGTGCGTCACGTACTACTCGGTGTTCCACGGACTTTTCACAGGAACACACACAGAGGACGCAATCGAAGCCGGTTGGCGTCTAATGTGCTGTTTCAAGGACGTTTTACTATTCGCCAGGGAACGTTTGATCAAGGGGGAGAAGAGGATGTCGGTACAGGACTGTCGCAGGCTGCTCCACAGCCTGCTCAAGGACTATTCCATCTTTGACGGCCCTGAGGAGGAGGACTAAACACCGCCCTCCCCACCCCCCCCGCCCCCTTACTCCCCCGCCCCAAAAGTTTTTCTGTGCAATAAAGTTAGAGATAATGTGTGTATGATATGTCTTGTCTGTGGTGCAGTGCATACGTATAAATGCACTGCACCGCCGTGTTCGTCACAGTTTTTTTACTTTTGGGGAAACCATTAATAAAAATGTAATTGAGTTGTGTGAGATATGCACTGCGCCGTTGTTAACGTCGCGTTTTTTTTTTTTCGTTTGGAAAATGATTTATGTACTGTTATAATCTTGTTGTAAAGATTCGCTGCATAATAAAAGAATTTTCAAAACAAAAAAAGCTGTCTGTGGGTGGTTTTCTGGGTATGCACCTTAACCCTGGCTGTGCTCAAAGCTGTGACCATGCAGCAAGCTTAAGCCTATAGTGAACCATGTTAAAAATGGTTTTTGAGGCAAAAAGTGACACTGTGTGCTCATTTGCATGTCATTTCCCAGAATCCCTTGCTGCAGTGGAAGTGCTGTATGTTGGGTGATAATGGGGAAAGGCGGGGTGGCAGACCTGCCTAAGACATGCAGATGAGCATACAGTTGTATTTGCATATTTGCTTTCCTGTGGAGGGTTTTTGTCACTTTTTTTACTCACCATAACTTAACTCAGTATTATGGTATATATATATATATATATATATATATATCTATATCTATCGACCATGGGAATTAGAAAGATTTGTGGAAGACAAGAAAAAGACTTACCGCATATGTTTTATTAATAACATATTCATAACCATATAATGGCCTCAGAGATATTGTTACATTCCCTTTCACTGGTTTCCCATATGTATACCTAGGATAAAATACAAAAAAAATCGATGTGAATGTAGCATTGTGGCCTTTTGTCTCTTGAGTATGTATACATACACACACTATTATCTGACAAAGTGACCACAAGTTGGGAAACTATTTGGATCTACTGTAAGTTTGTCCTATTCGAGGATCTGTAGTGTTCCAGGAAGCAGTTGTGCCAGCACTTCTCCAATGCACTTGAGATAGGAAACATGCTATCATCTACAGACCCACAGAGGATTGCAGTTTTAAGCAGATAAGCTTTAGTTCTATTTATACGCAACATATTTTATATTTTATGTCCTTTTACTCATAATAAATTGTCTTAATGCAGTCCGAGCTAAGTGGGATTTGTATCTTGTGCTTCTCTATATATCTATATATATCTCCTATTTTGTGCAGATTGTATTTTGTGCTGTTTTATGAGATTTTTTGTTCCATGCATGATCTAGTTTGTGACGGCCAGTCCGGGTGGTTTGAGGCTATAGCTGCCTCTCTCCTCCCTTTACCTTCATTACCTTCATGCTAGCTAATTTCACCTCTTTAGCTTTCATGTGGCACACTTATTATATACCTAGGTTTACAGAGGTTGTAACAGAGGTTGCCCATTCGTTTACATATAGGTAGGACCAGAGAGACTGTTTTATCTGTGTATATAGTGATTGTGATTATAATTATTCTTATTTTTATATACCAGAGTGCTCTTTTGGGGATGCTTTTTTCTTTTTGTTTGAATATATATTTATTATTATTAATAATAATGTTTTATTATATTATTATTATTATTATTATTATTATTATTATTATTATTATTATTATTATTATACCTGGGTGTCAGATGAAGCAATAGAAAGTCAATATCGCTGTAAGATTTGGTGTTAGTAAAAATTGGGATTAGAGATATTTTAGAGCTACCCTTAAACAACATTTGCAATCTGATTAAAGAGGCCAAGCAACAAAAAAAACACCTTACCACACAGGCCAGGATTCAATAAGTCCCGATGCGGGGTATCGCATCCTGTTCTAGTTTTATCTGCATTCAATTCAATGGCATTAAACACTGAATCGGTGTGTAATAACTCACTTCATGTCCTAGTGAATCCTGGTCTTACTCGTCTATGTGTGCTACAAGCGCCTCATTGTATTTGTATTAATATATCACTTACTTTGCTGTGACTGTACCAGTGAGATTTAAATGCTTTGGTTCAATGTAGACAGATGGAGCCTTCACTGTGACCTCAAATTTGGGTAAAACTGAAAAGGAATACAACATTGTAAAAGTACAGAAGTAGAAGTAAAGATGCTAACTATAGTAAAATGAGGCATCTGCATTTGTAAACTGGGATTGGAATAGCACACATTCTTAATTATTTTCACGTTGCATGTCATAAATCCACCGCTAACTACTACAATATAAATATACTGTATTCTGAACATAATAGACCACTAGAGAGAAGAGACTGCTCAGGACTAAGGTATAATATTAAATGATTGGTAAGGTGCTACACTATTGAGATATAGATACAAAACAATACAACAAAATGGGAAGAAACCCAAAGATATCTCTTATAGTATGCCCACCAAATAGCTGTAAACAATTACTAGTGCAAGTGGAATGAATGTGAATAAATCATAACATTTAATTAAATCAAATAAAATAATACAACTTTAAAAGTGGAGGGAGAAGGAGAGAGAGAGTAAGATAATGATCTGAAAGGTAGTCAGTCGTCCTTCTCCCAGACTGACTAGGTACTGTAAATCAGGAGTAAAATACTCAGTGCTGCAGTGAGTAATATATTAGCCAATAGTGCTGTAATAGTTCGACTCTGACTACAAAAAAAATGTTTTTCAGAACATAACTACTGTATGCATCTCAATTACCGAAGTTATGAAGCCGCAATACTAGACATCATGCCCGATCTTGCTAATTGTCATTGACTTGAATGACAATTACCACCAGATCGGGTGCGATATCTTGCATCATGGCTTCAGCACTCCTGGCCAATTGCAACCCTGTAATAATTATAAACATTGGTCTCTGCAGTCTGTGCTTTTTAACACTTTCAAATGTGTATAAAGAGCAGTACTACAGAACATTTTCAGTTGGTTATTTTATTTTTTAAAGCCGCAAATCCACCAGAAAACATACATGAGGTCGCACACAGTAACATAACTACAATTCACGTTTGGTTTTGCGGAACTAGTGCTGCAGTCAAATATTTCAGTGAAATAAGCAAAATAATTTGGGTGGTGTTTATATTGATCATTTGATCTTTGCCATACATCAGTACTAGTTATTCAACATTGTTCAAGTTTTTATGACGGGACTTTCTTCTACCTTCTAGGTAAAGAAAAAATACCAATATACTAAGGTTACATACCATATTCATTGACAGAGAATGATGTGATGCCTGGAGAATTCTGAAAACAAAAATAGTTATATGAAATAATGTATACTCAGGAACCAAGAGGGGAACATTAAAACAACTAAAATAATACACATTTCATCTTTTGAATGGTTCAATGAAGAAAACTAGATTTATCATAGAAAAAAGAACAGCATTCTGTGAAATGTATTTTGTTAATACATACGGTTCTTTTTTTGCCCCATTTTTGGCAGTCAAGAAATATTGATACAAAACCGAATTGTAATCCAAAAATTGGATATTCTTGTTTTCATTTTTAAAAAAATCCATCAATTTATCAGAGCATTTCTGAGGTGTTTACAAATATGGTGTTTAAATGCATCAGAGAACAAAAATAATTTAAATGTTACAAAAATCTTCCTAAATAATATTTACGGTATCTTATTGCATATAATATTGATACTGTGTCTTAAATGGCACTGCACTGTATGCAGCACAATACATGTATTGCTTAGGTACCAACATCTGCTAAGCTTACTATTTAGCATTGCCTGAGTCACAGGCCCCCATTCCCTGTGGTGAGAAGTAATTGATGCACATTTATCAATATACTTACTCCCTTCAAGTAAATGAAAATCACTACATCAGTAAATGTGTGTTATTTGCTTCTCGCTATATTGAACAGAGAAGGTGGGGACAGGAAGATACGGTATAGCAACTATTCTAAGGGCGGAAGAGCTGATCCTGGGTTTCAAAACATAACTAGACCATTCCTTTCTATAAATCTTCAACTTCATTTAAGGATACTGTGTATTATATTATTTCATGTCCAATAAAATTATTGCTAGTTTACCATGAAGACACTAGGATATTCTACTTACATCTGTATCAGCCTGTATAGTCCAGAATCCATACATGGAGATGTCAGACAGCAACAACTCAGTAGAAACAACACCCAAGTCAGTTTGCAGTCTCAACCACTGCTGGATTATATTATTTTGAGGATCCTATAGGTAGAATAAAATGACTATTAATAAAATGCTCAACAAAAATGAAAGTAAATTTGCCATTATAATCAGGTGCTAAAAAATGCCAGATAAAATTTTTTTTTTTAGATGTATGAAACTTATTTTCAGACGGTACTATCAATGCTTCATATCATTGTTTGTTGTTTTTAATCCTTTTCAATGTATTTGAACCATTTGCTGCTTGAGGGGAATGCTGTCCTCAGACCTAAAGAAATGAACAATATTAGGGTCCTTCCACATACTGTGGGAATCTCTATTGTGGTTTTATAGTGTTAAATGCCACCCGAGGTTAAACAGTAAGTTGGTAACTATCCTTTCTGGAAAGTAGCAGTATTATTGTATGGCTCTTCGTTCATTAAATGTTAGAAGAATTTGCTTTTCTACAGTCATAATTATTACTTTGTATTGCAGCACATTCATTGTAATGGAGAGCACGGTAGCTTTAAAGATGGCTGATACCTATTTGATAGCGCTATAATGATAAATGCAGTATGAAATATGAACTATGCTTAGTGTTTACAGATTAAATGTTTTGAAATAAAAATATTGTGACTTGAAACAAATATGTAAAGTTAATATTAAGGAACTTTTATGACATCTGTTTGGCCACTTTATTTGGATGAAATTATATTTTAAAATATTGCAGCACCCGATAACATACCCCCACAATTTTGTGCCCATTGTATGTTCCCATGTGCTGGAGAACAATGCACTGACAACATAGGTGAAAATATACTTTCTAGTATTTGAATATGGTTCTGAGAAATTACTAGCACATACTCGTATGTAAAGGTTTATGAGTCCTTTATGTGGTTTCAGATCACGATTTACACAGATGACTCTGATTTTAACTGTTTGTCCAGGTTTGTAGACAGCTTTATCTGTTTGTATGAACACAGATACATTCTTTGTTTGCATTCCCAGGAACATTTGTTGGGAGAAAAGTAATTCATCTTGAGCTGATCCATTCACAACCAATTCCAAACTTGACGAAGAGTTCATTGGAAGCTGTAATCAAAACAGGTAGAGAAGATTAGTGAAGAAAACCCATGTAGGTTTTAAAAGACCACACACTGGAGCAGTATAGTATTGAATATAGTAAAACAATATTTAGATGAAACTATCAGGAAGTTAGATATTTCTTATCTAATTGCTTAACATCAGAAACCATAAACCATTAGGGTACACATTGCACATGACCTCTGATTAACAGATTTAGATTGTACAATTTAAGTTTTAGAGGATTCATGAGGGACTATGGGACGCATGCATCAAATATGGGTAAGAGTTATCGCAACCGTTATGACTTCAACTCCCATTGATTTGAAGAGGTCACAAGCTCCCCATCTAATGATGATCAGTGTTACCAATAATCACAACCTCAGAAAAATTGGGAGTCTGTATGAAGCTACCTTACTATTGTACTTACGGCTGGAAGAGTGAGCATTCCAATAGAGTCTGAAACAAACAAACAAACAAACAGTTCATTACAACAGAGGCATTCATTTGTCATAGATGTTTGATATTAAAACATTAGTGAATATGTTAAGGTATTATCTACAGTAGGTACAGTGTAAGATAATACTGGATTAGAAGGTTAGTAAAGACATGTTAAATGAAATAATATTGCGTTGTCTTCCCAGAAATACTCAGTTATTATTTGTGTGGATGGCAAATATGGCTCCAAGCAGGTGTTTCAGAAATATTGTACATAAAATAAAATTAATGTTCAGTCCAACTCATGGGTACATTTTGGTCCATAAACATTAAGTGATGCTGTTCCAGCTATTCACGTGACTGTACCATAACAATGTGCCTTCCGGTGCTGTACATTGCCTTTATGGAATCGCACCGCTTAGTGATTATGGCCTTAGACGGGTACAATATCCATAAAACTTCAAATTCACAAATATACATCTCTGCTGGTAAGATGCAACCAGATCATAAATCATTGCAAGATAAATGTCTAATTTTTATGTGTCAAAGTGTACAGTCCACTAAGGATTGGAGTTATAGTCATTCGGGTTAAATATAACACCAACTCCTTACTTCCAATTTCCCAGATAATCTAAAAAAATCTTTAAAGTTCTTTTAAAAAACAGGCAAAGACATGTACTAAAGATAAACACAGTACAAGTGCGCAACTATAATGAATAAACAGAGTGAATTGAAATAAAGTGCATTAACCACTTTATACCCAAGTAAGTATAAGTAACTAGGTTACCAATAAGGAGTGTCTGCTGCTGTGATAGGGTGGTCCAAGACCCCGAATCTAGACAAAACAAAACACAAAACAGCGCACAACGCTCATGGTGAAATAAGAATGAACAATTTATATTAAAACGTAATTCAAGGTTCTGCGTACATCAGATAAAGGTAAAACAGGCATGTAACTGTAACTATGACAGTTGTTACCACTCAGGTATCAGGACACAGGAGAAGGCTGCAGCAGATCACCCAATGTCAGGAATCTGCAGTCATATCAGGCTGTGCTTTCATCTGCTGGGCTCTTTTAGAAGCGGTTTCCCTGATGAAGTGGTCTTTATAGTTGCATCGAAACTGGTTGGAATGATACTTTTATTGATCTACTAGTACCCTTAGTATTCTATCACATTGCTGGTTGAGCTGACCCTGATCGGTGAGACTGTCCCTCTACCAGCTACTCCTAAACGGAGCTTGGGACTTATCTACCTGGATTACATGTAAGCCTAAAGGGAACCCTCCGCTTCTAAAAGAGCCAAGCAGATGAAAGCACAGGCTGATATGACTGCAGATTCCTGACATTGGGTGATCCGCTGCAGCCTTCTCCTGTGTTCTGATACCTGAGTGGTAACAACTGTCATAGTTAAAGTTACATGCCAGGTTTACCTTTATCTGATGTACGCAGAACCTTGAATTACTTTTTAATATAAATTGTTCATTCTTACTTCACCATGAGCGTTGTGCGCTGTTTTGTGTTTTGTTTTGTAAAGACATGTACTGTAGCATTCAATGGCCTTGAACAAAAGTTACAAATATTTCTAAACCACATGTGCATTTGGCAGTAAAGTCTGTTTGTGTTTTTTTTTGTATGATGATGCATAAAAAGCTGCCCTGTTCATACCTCTTCATATCTTAGTTCAAGATGATTACTCTATGGTAATGGCAGTGACATACACTGTAGAAAGCAAGTTTCACATTATCATCTAAACCATCTGAAGCAACGTAACATTGAAAAACATTTGGAGGCACATTCATCAAGCACCAGTATGGGTAAGATCGCGCGAACTGGCATCAGATCCAATTGATTTGAATGGGAGTTAATGCCAGAATGAGTGGCTAACTCATACTGGCAGGCAATGAATCAGCAACTCAGACCCTTAATGTTTATACTGGTATAACTTTACAAAAAGGTATGCATCACCAAATATTAATGCTACTAAATATATATGCCATGGGTTCAATAGTGTAAATAGTTAAGGTTTTATTAATCACAAGCTAAAATCAGTACACTGACAGCAATGAGGTAGGACATGCGCATCGAACAAGAACATCCGTCATTTGTAGTTCCTCTGTCGGTCAGGAGCTGTAGTCTCGTAGCTGCATGCGTCTAAGTCTCTTCCTACAGCCGGGTACCTCCGTGATGTGCGTCCACTCAAAGCCCCCCCGGCTGAACAGCACACAATTCCTTGGTTCCGTAGCACAGCAGTTCCTCTCCAATTTGACAAAAGCTCAGTGTGCTGGATGCTTGGTGTTGCCAATAGCGCCCTTACGCGTTTTGTCGCAAATGTAACGGCGACTTCATCAGAGGGTAAGGATACATACCCACACCTTGTATAGTCCAAATTGATCTATTAGTTAATTAAAAGATTTTGACCCCACCCAAAGTGAGTGGAATGAAGTGATTGCAAATGGCTACAAAGAAGAAGCTACGAGACTACAGCTCCTTACCGACAGAGAAACCACGGATGATGGGTGTTCTTGTTCGATGCACATGTCCTACTGTACCTCATTGCTGTGAGTGAACTGATTTTAGCTTGTGATTAGTAAATCTTAACTATTTACACTATGGAGCCTGCGCTGTCCCTTTTTGTTTAATATATAAATATATATTTATATTTCCACACACATATATATATATATATATGAAAAAGAAGAAGAAAAAACAGGCGCACACCTAGTGCATTAACGTAATAACATATAGTTTATGGAACATAAAATCAAGCAAATGCCCACTCACAAGAGTACTGTAATAAAAAGCATGTATGAGATTGGCTCTCATGTGACAGCAACGCGGTCCTCTCTGTCCGGCTCGAGGCAGCAGCGTTCTCCCTTGACCCTCATTCGTGTGACCGGATAGCCGGAAATAGAGTCCCTCCTATTTGGTGTTCAGTATAAGGAGTCCCTCCGGGAAGCAGCAGCTAGAGTGTCTGTATGCCGGTAGCAAAATCGCTGGAGACACAGGAACCAGCATCTCACATCCAGTAGTACCAGAGTTCATGGGCAAATGACGGCCTCAGTCAGACCATGCCCCCTGACTTTATGTTCCATAAACTATATGTTATTACGTTAATGCACTAGGTGTGCGCCTGGTTTTTTTTTTCTTCTTTTTCACAGATTTGGTCAGGGATTGGTGATCCCTTTGAAACGGGCTGCAATTACCTGGATGCAATTGACATTGGAGCAGGACTCTTTTTTCATTTATTCATTTTTTAAAGATTTTTTATTTAGTGTATTTTCACATATTTTATATTTTTTATTTTTTTCATCTTTATTAAATAGTACTGTGTTTAATTAATTAATTTACACTTCACCTGAATGCCTTTTGAGATTACAGGTTCTTATCATTGTGTATTAGCCATGATCACACCGCCCCACTAGACTCATTCATGGTAGGGTTAATTAGTTTTTCAATATAATAGCTTTTGTTCAGGATATATTAGAGGCGCTACTTCATTGTTTTCTGTTTTTTTGGTATATATATATATATATATATATATATATATTTTTTTTTTTTTTTTAATATATATTTATTAAGGTTATGGTGGGTGAAAAAAGTGACATAAACCCTCCATAGTAAAGCATATACCAACTGTAAATATTACTGTATATTCATTTGCATGTCTTAGACAGGTCTGCAACCCTGTCTTTCACCATTATCGCCCAGCACACAGCACTTCCACTGCAGCAAGGGATTCTGGGAAATGACATGCAAATGAGCACAAAGTGGCACCTTTTATCTCAAGCTCACAGCAAAGGCTTGGGAGATGCAAAGCCAGTAAACCCACTCACAGACATGTTTCAACCTTGATGGGTATCATCAGTGTGAGGTTGGTTGCTGGCATTTGCTGGTTTGGGATTAAGAGTAGGTAATCACCACACTTATTAAGGTTATGGTGGGTAAAAAAAGTGACAAAAAACCAACACAATAAAGCATATAGCAACTGTAAATATTACTGTATATTCATTTGCATGTCTTAGACAGGTCTGCAACCTGTGTGCTCATGTGCAAATGAATATACAGTAATATTTACAGTAATATTTACAGTATATATATATATCATACAAGCTGCAAGAAATCTAAATTATTACACAAATATACTCACCATTACGGAAGACATTGCTCGCATGTACTAAAAGTTTGCGTTGCTCGTAAATTTCTGCAGTCACTATAATTTCAGAGTGATTATCACCAAACCAGTGAACAGCAAGAGTCGTATTAACACCTGGGATTATATAATTGGGTGTTGTGATGTAATATGACGGGCTGTAAAAAGGAAAACGTATGTTCATTTTATGCATTTGGTATTGTTAACATTGTGTCTTCCATGTGTACCTGCCAAACAGCAGAGCTTTATTCAACCTCACCTTATTCCTTTTTTCTGAAGGAAAAAGAAGGTATACACAAATAGCTACAGGGCAAATGTATATTTAAAATTTTTCTGAAAAATGTCACTACTGGATTGAAAAAGAACTTGACAATGTAAAATAAGTAAATAAATATGCCTATAAACATGAATTGCTGGTATGTTAAGTAATGCATTGTCTAGCAAAGCAGTTTTCTCTAAACATATGCAAATCTATGTTTTTATAAGGGAATGTACCATGTATCTGTGTTAATGGATGTAGCACTGAGCTCTGTCTGTGTTTCATGTTCTGTCTCAGGTTTTAAATATATATTGCCATGTTCAGTAGCACTCCTCTTTGACACCTATACGCATATATATATATATATATATATATATATATATATATATATATATATATATATATACAGTATATATATATATATATATATATATATATATATATATATATATATTGTGGTTATTTTGGGGGTTCAATATGAGCTTATTGGGGTTCTGAATGTTTTATAAGGGAATGGACAGATATTCTACCCAGACACATATGAGTCACTACTGAAAAGAACAAAGGAGAATATTGGGTGTTTAATCTTAAATATGATTGACGGATTATATATGATTTCAGAAGTTAAAAAACTGGTTTTAGGATATTGACAGAACTAGAAATACCAGACAGTAAAGTAATTATGAACATATTGTACGTGATGGAAAACATACTACAAGAGTGAGATAAGCATACATTTAATTTTATTCTCCTAGTGTTTTTGGTGCTTTAAAGAAAGAAAAATCTAGAACATAATAAGTATGGTAAATAACATGAGCTCCTTGACTTCTTTCTAGAAACTGTAGCTGTAGGTTGGACACAAATACCAAAGCGTTGTAATACAGTGTTTTATTAAATAAGCCGTTTGCAGACACGGACTGCCAACTTAAACCTGGATGAGGACACTAACTTGGTAACTTATTGGTTACTAATTGACTCAAAATATGGTCAGTCGGGCATTGACTAGTTATTTCCAAGAATGGTGGCAACTAATCATATTTCCAGATCTGTTTTAAGTCAAACATATGGAAAACAAATTGGCAAATTTGACATAAACAAGACAATACATTAGTTGTAACACTTTTTAGCAGATGGAAATTAGAATTCTTCATATAGTATATGAAATAATAGTGTAGGTAGCTTTTTTTCTTTTTTTTTTTTAAACCTCATAGGTACACTTACCTGTATTTCATCTATGAAGTTCAATTGAAGAAGAAACCTATGAAGTTTTTAAAGCTCGGTATACTATTATTTCATCTAATGTCCGTCTGCTAAAAGGTATCAAAAGCTACCTCACTAACATGGTATAACAGCTTTTATGATGTTTACTTTTATCTCACTATAGACCTTTTGTAGGTATTTCCAAAGCAGATATTAGGGGGCACAACTTTAAAAAATATATAGATTACATAGGCTGCAAGGTGTTTTCTGACATAGGTTTCTTATGGTTTAGCATTGCTTAGTTAATAAGGTCTGTAGTGCTTAACGGTTACTACGTATTAAATTATTGAGTTTAATTAATACACAAGATAACAGCAAACCTTGCTTTCCTCTTTTAGTTGTATGGCTGAGTCCATTGATTTATTACGAAAGTGTCTCTACTTTACAAACAACTAGATTTGTGTACAGTACATACAGGGCCTTGGTCTATGTCATGGGCAATGACTTGAATACCTCTATTAGCATAACACTTCTTTATTCTTCACTAAATGCTTCCACATTTAACCCATCCCAAAATATTTCATACTTAACAGTTGCAACATACAATACAGAAATAAAAAATCTAAAACCTTTTAAGAAACAGCCTACGTCTATCTAGGACGGGGGCCTAGAAAACAATACCACAGTTGTCTACAGATGCATTACAATTGTACTACTTATTCACTCTGGGCTCTAGGGTATCCTATCAAACTTTACATACTGTAGGCAATTACTTGGCTTGGATATTTCTATTAGATTAACTGCTGCTTTATTCTAAAAGACCTACAGTATTTAATGCTACAGAGGAGGCAATTTAAAAAATTAACTTTCCTAAAGGCGTTTACTTAGCAAATTCCTAATTATGCCTAGCTAAACATTTGTCTACAGTACATGTCACTAATAATAAAACTAAACGGCATTCAGGAAATGGCTAAACTATTCTAAGGAGGGAGTTTAGAAATATATACTACTTAAAGTCATTAGTGTAAGAAACAACATTATGGTTTAGAGATATTGAGCGCCCTTTTTTTTACACAAGCTAAACCATTGTCACATTTTACAATGTTTTAATTGTTGAATATTCTTAATTCGATAAAAATCAAGTTGTCAAATTACATTACAAAATAAAATTCTTGTCACCAAAAGCACAGAAGTGCTCAGCATAATTAAACTAAAATGGGTAGATACCAGCTCCATTACGTCTTTTTGCAAATGTTAGCTTTTTTTAAAATCTATTTCAAGATAACTTTAATTGTGTCCAAAGATCTTTTTAAATATACAGTATGAGAAGGGGATATAACATGTACATATAGTGGTTGGATGCTTTTGCTGGATGCAGTATCATACAGGAATCTTTGGACCCACCCAATTCCATGGACATCCATTAAATTGGGCTTACCGAAAACTACTTAAACCACCAGTTAATCATTACATTAACTTGTATAAACAGTAACCATCTTTTTATTACTCTTACAGAGGGATGAACAGTGGTAAGTTGTAACAACCATGTTGCTAACATTTAGGACCATATTCTCTAATTAGTTTTCTGCTACAAGGCACCTACCAGCACTTCAAGGTGCAAGGTTTTTTCCAGCACTAGAAGGTGTCTTAAAAATGTTTAGAAACGTGTGGACCTTTATCTCCATAAACCACAATGATCGCATAAAACATGTAACAATACACCCTTATGAAAAAAGTTTAAAAATAAAAATAACCACTTTCTTAAAATGACTTTTCTAAGCTAAACAGATTCTGAATAAAGTGCTACAGTATGCACATAATTTTTTGTCACGTGAGGATCTCTGTTTCACTTGAGCTTGTAGTTCTGCTACTACTTAGATATCACTGTACCTGTATTCACAGATTGTGATTTACATAGCTCAAACATAATGTGTGTGTGTTATTCCTTCACTACAGGAATATTTTCTGTCTGTGTGTGAACAGAGGCAGGATTTAATGTCATTTATCATACATGTAGGCTTTTTCCTGAGAAGATCAAAGGAACCTGTCACTGCTAGCATGCACAGGCTTATTCTATTAAACTTTGAAACTTCTCTTTGGAGGTTATAGAAAAAACCTAATAGCAAGAAGGGATGGTAAATTAAAAGTAGAAATGTTGTGGCTGTAATCACATCACGTTTAAGAGAATATACTGTGTTTATTTTTTGCCCAAATCTTTTGCAGAATATTACAATTTACAACAATTCTATTTAAAAAAAATATGAGAGCAAATTCTTGTTAGAGCACAATTTATCGTAGATTATAAATTAGATTGCATCTCTTATCAACTGATCACAAATCGAATAAAAGTGAAAACATGTTATTTTTTTCACTTGTTAAAATAGGAACTACCTCAAAGCAGAAATACTATACTTTCACTAACACTCCAAAGCTTATTCTATTTATTCTATTTATTTATACGGCTTTGTCAAATAAAAAGGACAGGCATCCATACCAAAATGAGACACACTGATTGAAAGCAAAATCTAGTGCAAGCAATACTGTACACTATGTATTAAAAAAGGTATGGCAGTTCAGATAACTAAACATCTATAAAATACACAAAGAACCAAATGTGATTGAGGCTTCTGGAATTCATATTGTTACTAGAATAGTAACCAAAGGTTATTTTCCTAAACTAACCCAAAAGTTGGAGAACATTACTGGCCTTTGGAGTAAGGGTACAAGATCAATTCTATCTATATGAGAAAGTTGCTTTTTCTCTGTGTGCCTCAGGTACTTACTTACATGTAGAGTGTAGAAAATTGAACAGACAAAATTAAGTTAAATAATATATAATGGCAGTGCTATACAAAAATAACTAATATTAAAAGTGCAATTTGTGATATTCTATTGCTGTTGCTTCTAACAAGCCTTTTTATAACATGTAAAGAGATATCTGTTTGTATTTGGTAGGGTTTTTTTTTGGCAGTGTATGGAATGACTGCCAGTTTCTTTTATACGAAGTAGAAGAAATTACTTTAAATAAAATAAAATGAGAATGCTGAATACTTGTAAGAAGGCTTCACCTTCCTGTGGTTTCAAACAATATCATACAAATGAGGTTTGGAAATTGATAAACACTTACCGAGCAACAGAAATGTGCAAGAAGAAAAGAATCAGAACAGTGTGCCTCAGAAGCAGAGGCCATGGCAGGTGCATCCTAGTTTTCCTCTGAGAGAGTAAGACGTTTAGATTCTTTGATACTGTATGGTCTCAATACCCAGTCAAAGATATCAGATACTCTGGATTGCAGCCTATTTATCTTCACAGGTTAGTTAGCCCTACCCTACAGAATTTGACACTGACGAAACACACCTTGTAAACAATTCTACACAAAGATTTGGGGGAAACCCCTATTGTGATCAAGTCACGGTTACTTAAATACTACCTGGAGCCTGAGGCAGAACTAGTCACCCTTACATCCTGAACAGTATCTTGATCCGTCCCAGTGGAGGATACACTATTATGAAAAGGCTCAATGTTTTGTGGAGATCTTGAAAGATCTCTATTTTTCAGTGAACTACAGTACACACAAAGTTTAAATAATAGTTAACCTGCTGTATAGATGTTTATTGTGATTACTGGCATTAGGTAAGGCACAGGGAGTCCATAGTTGTATCTAGTGTATATACTGTATTTAATATATAGTTATACAGTATGTATGTGTGTGTATAAAATAAAGTGTTCTGTGCAGTAAGGGCAAAAGTTCAAATGTGAGTTTATTACCCATGGAGACTATGATTGCAGATACAATAAATATCTTGAAAAGGTCAGAACTATTTCTAAAAAGGAAAGGTATACAGGGAAATACTAACTTGGGAGGGATAATAATCCAGAGAGAAATGTGATTGTCATTACTGGTGTAACACACTTCCCCCCACCCCCTTGGGAAATGTGTAGCTACAGCTAACTACCACCTATATTCACCATATATTTTCCGTCTCGCCCACTAGGGGATCTTTTTAGTTTTCTGTAATTTAGTTGTCATTTTATGCATTTCGTCATATTTTAGTGTGTAATACAATTGTATATTTTTCTGTTGTGCTATAGTTTAGGTTGTGTGGGAATTTCCCATTTGGTCCGTAATATTTTCAATCTAGTGGTACTAGTTATTAAACTGGTACTTTATGTATATTATATTATATTATGTTATGTTATGTTATGTTATGAGTGCAACTTATAGGGACTTCTAGTGACCCCATCCTGAGAAAGTTTGCACTTGAACCTGAGGTGAAACCTTGTCTCTAATCTCCTTAGGTCTATCTAGATACTGAGGATAACAACTCAAGCCAGTTCCTCCTTTTATCTGATTGAACAGGCCTCTACAAAAATTGAACCTTTGTGCTGATTCATTCCATGTTGTGTCAGCTACCCATCTTTGGAATTCCGCAGCATATTCAGCAGCTGAACCCCCCTCCCCCACTCCTGACTGAGGTTTACCAGGATTGCCGTAGCCATAGCAGAGTGATTAGGGTGATGCTGAAACAAGGTTCATCGTTTCCAGAAAGTCTTGCAGGTTCCTTAACAAAGGACTATTTTGCTCCAAAAGATGGATACCCAAAAGAGGGCCTCCTCCTTTAATAAGGAGATGATCAGTCCTATTTTACCAGCATCAGTAGAATAGATGGAGGGCTGCATCTGGAATTGGAATTTACACTGATTTAAAAATTCTCTCAACTGGTGCATGTCACCGCTGAATTTCTCTGGAGGAGGCAGGCGGCATGCTGACTGGGTGATTAAGACTAGATCTAGATGGGAAGCACGTTGTTAATGCAGAAACTCAACTGCATGACCTATCTGACTATGTATATGCCCAACTTGGTCTTGGATCGGGGGAGTAGCAGGGTTAGCATGTAATTCCTTCAGCTGAGTTTCTGTGTTAACAAGTCAAGTAAGTGCATGCCCCAATAGGCCTGCAGTCATTGCAACATGTCATTGCAGTCACTTGCTGAGCCACATTCTGTTCCAGCGGGCTTCATAAGGTCCTGATTATTCTGTGTTCAGGGTGCATCTGCAGGGCTGGAGTTTAGTTGCTGGAATGGGCTAGCACAGCGGTGCGCAAACTGGGGGGCCCAAGATTGTTTATGGGGGGGCGCAAGCAGCAGGCGGTGATTTTGCCAGGAGCAGAGAAAAGCACTCGGTAGCTGCAATTTCTCTTTCAGCCATTAAATGGCGCTGTGTTACACAGCTCCTGCAGTTCTTCCTTGTTGCATGCAGAGTGATGAGAGCGTCAGAGTGTGACATGGGGAGGGAGGGTGAGAGTGTGACAGTGTGACATGGGGAGGGGGCATGAGAGTTAGGGGGTGAGAGTGTGGGGGGTTGAGAGTGTGGAGGGTGAGTGTGGCATGGGGAGGGGTGGTAAGAGTGTTACAGTGTGACATGGGGAGGGGGCGTGAGAGTGTGGGGGGGGGGTTGAGAGTGTGGGGGGATGAGTGTGACATGGGGAGGGGGGGTGAGAGTGAGTGTGACAGTGTGACATGGGGAGGGGGGTGAGTGTGGAGGGGTGACAGTGTGACATGGGGAGGAGGGTGAGTGTGGGGAGGTGAGAGTATGACATGGGGAGGGGGGGTGAAAGAGACATGGGGATGAGAGAGACACTGTCAGGAGGGAGAGAAAGACTCACGGGAGGGAGAGAGAGACTGGTGGGAGGGTTGAGAGAGACTGGTGGGAGGAAGAGACACAATGGCTGGAGGGAGAGTGAGAGAGACATTGGGGGAGGGGGAGAGACACTAGGGGGAGGGAGAAAGAAAGAGACACATACTGGGGGGAGGGAAAGAGAGAGTGGGGGGAGGGAGAGACACTGAGGGGAGAGATAGAGAGACACTGGAGGGGAAGTGAGAAATACTCAGAGAGGGAGAGACTGGGAGAGGAGTGTGAGACTGGAAGAAGGGAGAGAGGTCCTGATGTGGCGGGAAGAGAGAGATTAATAATACCGCATAAATGGGGACGCTATTAGACAAATATCATAATATTTATTTTTAAGTGATGTAATGTGTTATAAATACTTTTTGTGTAGACGCGTGGTGGGGGCGTTACAAAGCTGGTTCGCCCTCATTGGCTGAACCAGCTCACGTGCGCTGACGTCATGTGATTTTGATTACAACAGGCAGGGGCTAGATTACAGGGATAAATGTCACAAGTTTGTTTTAAAAAAAAAAAAACTTATTTTATGGGCCTGTTAATGCAGATGCTATAACGAGAAACAGCGGGGGTGGGATAATGTTCTTTTAAGCCCTTGGTTGCTGTATTGTGCACACAATGTAACCTTTTTACTGTATGCTAGTATCGTGACAGACAAGTTCACAACACTACAACATTTATCCCATTATCATATGCAATACTGTCAAGCTGCAGACATGCAATGAGCACCTAGTAGGCCCATGAAATTGAGCCAGTTCTTCCCACTCACAAAACCTTGGATTTTACCATTTTGGGCATCATGGAACATTTTAACAGCAGCTGTAGGGATATTCAAATACTTGAATCTAGGGATTTTTTTTTCAAATGCATTGGTTTATAACAAGTCTAATTTGTGTTATGAAAATGATACTAATTATGATACTAGTATAAACACTAATTCAACAGTGCACTAACTGTATTTGCTCCTATATTTTGGCGGATCTCAGAAAATATTTGAATGCAAATTGTAATTAGTTTGATTTATTATTGTGGTACACACCCACCATCCACATTCCCCACCCTATGGTTATTCATACTACCAAGATTCATAGAAACATGAACACATAGGGTTCAGACACAATGAACATGATTCAACTGGAAACTGGGAGTGGAATATTAGAAAGAAGACTATTTAACCTTCTCACACCTCAAATAATTTTCACGAACTCATGCTTGTAGATCACAAACAAAATTGTCGTAAGGGATTCTTTTTTCTGACATTCATATAATACAAATGGGGACTCTGTAATTAATTAAACTGAATGTTCTGCTCAACAAAGCACACAAACCCTATTATTTTGCCAGTGGAAGTTCCCTCAACTGGGAAGAGTGGCCCAGTGAGTAAAAACACTGACTGTACATAATGATTCTGAGTTTGAATCAGAGGAATCTGATTTACTTTCTGGTGTCAGCTTCTTGTGACCTGGGGAAAGTAACATTTGTGCCTCGGGCACCAAAAACAGATTGAAAGCTCATTTGAGCAAGGACTGTGTGGTTGGTACCGGTATTTTTTATTTGTTTGTTTCAAATTGCCTTCACTTTTGAAGTGAAACTTCTTTGCTGGCACCTACAAAGTTTTAATGGGAAAAATCTCTTGGCTGGTAACGAAAATCCGTGACGGAAGTGACATCATGGGCTGCAGATGGCCGCGCATGTGCAGAAGCAGCCACCGTACTTCGCGCATGCGCAGAAGCGGCCGTTGTACTTTGTGCATGTGCAGAATCTGCCGCTGTAATCCACATATCCAGACGCAGATGCAATACTCCGTGCAGAGGCAGCCGCCATACGCCGCACATGTGCAGAAGCATCAGCGGTACTCTGCGCATGTGCAGAAGCAACCACCGCAATCCGCACATGTGCAGAAGTAGCCGCCTTACTCCACGCATGCGCAGAAGGCCCCGTCTGACCCACGCATGCGCAGAAGGGACGGCCCAATTCACGCATGCGCTGAAGGGGAAACACCCACAGAAGGGGGGACACACACCACTGTTACCAGAAGAATTCCAAGTGATTATAAATATAGAAGTGCAAATAGCAAACATTTTAGAAATTTACCATTTATAATAAGAAAGGCAGAAGTGGAAAACATGAAAGGTGCATATATAACACATAAATTGTAGATAAATTAATATTAATAGTAACTGTTATGATAATTATTTTAAAAAAAATAATCACGTTTTAAGTCAAAATTCTTTGCGTTCTGTCACTGAAAGTGTGTTTTGATTTTTATGATTTACATTGAATGAAAGACTTTTGAGAGTAACAGCATTTCGATACTTTGCAATCCAAAATGTATGTTTCTTACTTTAGTTTTCATAAGTCAATAATATCATGTACTCCAAGTGATAGTATGGAAATTTCAACACAAAAATACATAAAATAAATGATGCTCTCAAAACTCTTATATTAAATTAAAAACATTACCATCGCAAATACAATTTCTGTGACAAAACACAAAGAAGTTTCACTTACAATACGCGTGCTCAGCACACACAACTTTCTTTTATTATTATTATGACTGTACATCACTGTATATCACTCACAAACCCTCCAATAGCCTCATATGTTGGAGGAATAATGATGTAAAATATGAGAACTCTTTTAAAATGGCTGCCATAGCAAATATTGTAAAATGTGGCTTTATTCACTACATTTTTGCACATGTTCTAGCGGTCCTGCCTCATTTCTATATGAGCTCCTGAACTGCTCCTAACAATAGCAGCATATACTGTATATTTCAGCTTATTTGTTGCTTGGGTTATTTATAGAAAAACAAAAGAGAGAAACACCGGGTGGAGCAAAGGCACTACCAGCGGGCAAGCGTCATGACGTCACACACCACGACACGGTAGCCTGCTGATTGAGTCAGGCCAGATAGTTTCACTGAAGGAGCAGCTCTGAGCAGCATGCACACAGACATCAGGCATACAGACATTGCGGATCACGATCCCATAGGGATAGCTGAGATAAGTGCAGAGGGTCTTCTTTCCTCTCCCCACCCTTCTCTCCCCCCTTGTGATGTAGGGGTATGTTTTTGAAAGACAGGATGTAGGAGCTGATCTGCATGGTAGATCTTAGCAGACTGCTATTTAACCCTGCAGGGACAGTATACAGTATTTTGGTGTGTAGGGACTTCCCTCGCTTGCTCTCCCTTCCCGATGTGCAGTTACATCAGCCAGGGCTAGTTATATGCAGGGTTCTCTGTTATTATTGCCAACAGTTCATTCATGCTTGTTAGTGCTTACACTCATGTTTTTATTCACATCAGCAGTACTATGCTCGAATGCATAGTGAGATAATTAGCTGTGGTGTATGCTTATATGGCATGTGCGCCTAAAGTGTTTGTGCCGCTGTGGTCTTCTTGCGGAGCCTCAAGGAGCTTTCTACTCCATGTTTGTGTTCATTCTGCATCTTTAATATTGGGCCCCACATAACCTGTGGGCCGTTTACGTAAGCCAGATATTGGGTCATGTACATATATTCTACTGACCCCTTTGTCGTTTGTGTTCTTTAACGTAGAAACGCGGGGAACTTTTAGAGTAGTGGTGGTCACACCACCAATACTGTATGTTTGAATTTGCACATGCAAGCCCTTATGATTTGTTTATTAGGCACTGTTCATAATAGATTCCATTCACATGGTTCGTTGTTAGCTTTTTAGGTGACGTCATTAGAAGCATTTGCCAGCAAGCGCTTACTAGACTTGACTGCATCCACTTACCTGTGCTTCTACAGGACACTTTGCCGGTAGTGCTGACCATTTGGTTACCATCATCGGTTATGTATTCTCCTTTGATAGATATAGCATAACTTATCATTAATTAAGCAATTTTATAGCACTCACACTGTAATAGTCTGGTTCCGACCTATTTTAGTGTATACCTAATAAATTGGGTTTTAAGTTTTCCACTTTCCATTACATACAGTACCAGTTTATTGTTTCTGACTACATATATTCCTACCTACAGTAGTCAGGGTACCCTCCCTTCACAGCTATTGAGTACAGCATATAGGGACTTATCCGGGTAGTAGTGCCTTTGCTCCACCCGGTGTTTCTCTCTTTTGTTTCTCATTTACCTGCCCTTATGCACCGATCTGTATCTTTGACCTTTGGTCAATTTAGGTAGAGCGGGTTTATCTTTCCTTTGTTTTGGGTTATTTAGAGATAGTATACATTTATTAAAGCAGTAATCCTTCCTACTTGTTTTTTTTTTTTTATATATAGGATTGGAACCGGAGGGTGCCCGGGGGCTGGATTGTGCTATTTTCAGATCTGGGTAAACCCCTTTAAAACATACAGAACACCTACAAGCTCATATTGAACCCCCAAAACAATATTAAACCCCTTTAACCAAGAAAATTACCAGTGAAGTTACCAAATTTAAATCTCCCTCCTGAGAAAACAAAATGGCCATCAAATCTCAGGCCAATATGAATCTGCAAGATCATCAGTTAAATTTTTTTATTGGACAGCCATTTAAAACCAGAAAGTAATTCTGGCAACTTCACCAATAAGTATCTTTGGAGCTGGAAATAGTGAGGAACCCCCCACCCTGTTCCACTATTGAAAGAAAAATGAGGTGGTTAAGGGGGATTGTTGCTTTAAGATGATAGAAAAGGAATTGTATAGTATGGTTAGATAGTACTTAATTGTGTTTATCAGGTATGTTGCTAAATCATTCAGCATTATCAAAGAAAAACAGTCTCTGGAAGTCTAAATCTCTAAAGTCTTATTTAAAACATATTCATCAAAGGAGACTTTTTATAAACTTGAATTTAAAAACGTCATAGATTTTGAAAGAATTGGTTTGTGGAGCAGCTGTATTTCATTGTACTGTAAAACAAATTTCACTAAGGATTTGTGTAAATCTGTTACTTTGTGGCATCGTGTGACATACACACCCATAGTGCCAACTAAAATGTAATTGACTGATTTGACACTACTCCTGCACTACTCCTGCAAAGTATTGAAAAGAACATTCAATTGTGATTACAGCACACAAGTACCTAATTCATTCACACCGAATCATCAGGGCAAATGAAGCAATTTACTTATTAAAGCAGGTAATTCACTTCATGAAAAGCTATTGCAAAAACAAATGTTGCAATATACCTTGTAGTACAACTTAAAGAATTAAGATTTAAATGCTGCCTTAGAAGCAAGGAATGGTCCAGTTGTATGTTGTACAGAAAGTATTCAGAGAGGAAAGAAGCAGCCCAAGTAAAGACTGGGAGACAGGAATACATTATAGAATGTCAGCAACCATTTAAACCATATGGAAGCCTTTCCTGCTTTATCAGTGGTTGACAGCATGGACTTTGTGCATGAATATTTCCTTCACATTTAAGTTTCAAGGTTATCCTGGGGTAATGATGCAAAGGTGCATTCTAGTGTAAGTTATACATGTTTTTAAAAAAATGTTTCTAGCATGGCATTGAATCCAGAGCTGCCAACAGGGGGGTCTGCCGGGTTGGCGTCCTGACCCCGTGAGTCAGGAGGCCCGACCTCCCGTTATATTAAAAAAAAGGGAAAAAATTAAAATGGTGCAGCAGCCGCGGGGATATTGGGGGCAGGAGGAGAAGCATCTGGCAGGCAAGGAAGCAGGAAGCAGCACCCACCCGGTCAAGGTCAGTCACCCACCCAGGCACTCACCCAACCAGTCACTCACCCACCCACCCACTCACTCACCAAGGCAGTCACCCACCCAACTCTCCCACCCACCCAGTCACTCACCCAATCAGTCACCCAATCACTCAGTCACCCACCCACCCAGTAACTCAGTCACCCACCCAGTCACCCACCCAGTCATGTCACTCACCCACCCAGTCAGTCACCCAGTCACTCAGTCACCCATGCTCCCAGTCACTCACACACTCACTCACCCAGTCACTCACCCACCCAGTTACTCAGTCATCCACCCACCCACTCAGTCAATCACCCACTCAGTCAATCACCCACTCAGTCACTCACCCACTCAGTCACTCACCCACTCAGTCACCCACCCACTCAGTCACTCACCCACTCAGTCACCCACCCAGTCACCCAGGCAGTCAGTCACCCACCAAGGAAGTCAGTCAGCCACCCAGGAAGTCAGTCACCCACCCACGAAGGCAGGCAGTCACCTGTCTTTTGTTGAAAATATAAAAACAAACAGATTGCATTGTAATGTTTTTATCTGTATTACAATAAGTATAAAACAGTTAAGAAAAAGTTGCACGCTAAAAAAATTTTTTTTTCGTGGTACAGTATGTGCACTATGGGTTCGTGGGGGGGGGGCTGCTCCTTTCATTTGTCCTGGGCCCCAAGATTTCTGTTGGCGGCACTGCTTGAATCAATTATTTCAATGCTTTTATAGTCTGTCTAGAACTTACATGTAGATAGTTAAGAATATGTATATGTAGTCAGGTGCCCTTGGCTATAGCCTTTCCACTGGCCTCAACACTATAAATCCTGATAGGAACAAGCTGTGTTGGGGTTAAACTGCTGCACAGGGCCTAGTCTGCAGTTGCAGCCAGGATGGGTACAATGTTGCTATATCAAAGGGCAAGCCTAACCATCAGTTGGAGTGTCATACCTGTTGAGGGTACTGACTGGGTCACATGCAGATGGTGTGATGCCTGTCAGTACCTGAACCTGCACTGTTATGGGGCAGGTTACTGTCACAGGAGACCATGCATTGACACCTTTTTACCAGGATCATTCATTGAACAAAACAGGAAAGTGGAATAAATTGTAAATTTCTTCGCAGAAATGGGCATACACACAATGGAACACAAACTACAGATGAAAAGCACACTTACTGGGGGTCGAAAACTAGACTGTTCTAGGTGCAGGGAACACTAAATAAGAGTTTTACCCTGGCCGGGAATTTGCCCAAAATCCTCTGGTTCCCAAATCAGTGTGAAGTTCCACACGCCAACGCTCCCTTCTCTGCAGATGACTTGTTTTTTCTTGACCGGGACTTAGTACCAAGCTTTCTGGAACTAAAATCAGCTTGAAAACCCAAACGCGACTGCTACGTTCCTTTCTGAGAACTTGGCCGAAAAAAGTGGAAATATTTTCCGGGCAGACTTTTCTGAAGCCGGTGCCTTGCTATTCGCGCAAGAGCACTTTTAAAAAGCCCGCCCGCACTTCCACTGCCGGAAATCGCAACATTCATTGGCTCAGGGGTTTCTTATAGTATTTTGCAGTTCATTCATAAAATACTTAAGCCAATAAGAGCGTGGGAAATTTCTCAGCAGGCAAAGAGTGAAGCCGGTCTGGAAAGCTGGGTCTGTGAGAAATCGGAGATTGCCAAGGGACATGCGCAAGATTGCCACCTCCTTTCGTGGCTATCTAATGCCACCCAATGGGTCAGGCTCCTCCAGGTCTGGTAGGACAAATAGCAGCCTGGATGACTGCCATTGATCCCAGGGTGTGGGTACTTGAGCCTTTCCCTGTTACCCAAATGACTTTCACACCTCAGGCATCCTCTGGTGACTTTCATCTCCGATGTCCAGCAGACTTACTGGCACCAACTTGGTAGCCTGTCTGAACATTGGTTCAGAAAATCTCAGCTCAAATATAGTGCACAACAGTACATAACAGCACTATTACAGTATTAATAAAAATATACACTTTTAATACTTTCCTAAGTCTCTGGGTATGGGAATAGAATAAAAAGCTGCACTTTTATTTCTACTAGCCTTTATTCTCCACACTCTCTTTTTAGACTTAGACTGGACTCTGAGTCACCTCACAACCTTTTATATGGTTGGAGCACCCAAGAACCGCAATAGGTTCTGGGTTAACTGGGGTATCCCCCTTAACCTAGGGACCACTTATAGTTACAGGGACACTTCACATCCATTTGCCCCATTTACCTTTCTGGGCTATGCTGAAGCAGGGAACCCTAGCGGTGAGTCGCACAAGCGTTTTCAAGGGGAGATATTGCTGGGACAATGTGCCTACATGTATCTGAGAATCAGGCATGATACCCGGTACATTTTTAGTGGAAACGATAACTAAGCACATTCTGACAATAATTTATCCTCAACCCCCCCTTGAAACTCATGCCCTAGCAATCCCTGCTCACTGGCATCCTTGGAAAGGTAAAAACACAACAATTCTTTATTGTTGCAAATTACCGGTTATGCATTTAAGAGCTGACACTCCCAAACCCTTATACTCGGATCAGAGATAACCAAAACATGGCCTGACCTTTATTAAGAACCTGGTTACCCCTTCACCATCATAGTTACAAGCCCCCCCCCATCTCAGTTATAAAAGCTGTCACTCAACTATATTGTGTGTTGGTTGTTTGTGTGTGCCTCCCCTTCCTCAGGGCAGTGGGATTGATTCCCTTTGCCCCGCCAGGGGCTAATGGACTGTAACGCCTGTATGCCGGCAGACCTGGCCAGTCCCCAGTACTGAGGTGGGTAGGGTTAACACACGCACCCACAGCAGTGAGGGCGTGCCCGGAGTGTGGTAGTGCATTTCCGGGCCTTTAGGAAGATGGTTAGAGTATACTTGCAACGCCTTGGGATATAGAGTTCGGTTAGTGATGTCCGTGTGCCAGAGTCTAGGGCAATAGAGAGCAGGATCGTGATGTCCAGGGATAACAGAAGTCAGTAGAGTCGTGTCCGTAAGCAGGGTTCAAGGGCAGGAGAGAGCAGGGTAATTCAGTACAAGCAGAGATCAAGCCAGGGAGATCCAGGGGTAAGCAGGAGCAGGAACAAGCTGAAAAACACAGGAGAGCCAAGCATAGGACTGCACACACAGAGGTTACAAAGAACTATGCAGAGCAATGAGTTAGAGGACAGACAGGGGTTATAAAGGAGGGAACACAAATGGAAGAGAGAGGAGGAGCAGAGGATGAAGTGAGAGGCAGCAGGGATAGGTGAGCAGGAGAGGAGGAGGAGACAGGTGAGCCAGAGAGGGAGATGGCCTGTACAGCATGAGAGGAGAAGCCAGGAGTCTGGGAAAGCCTACAAGAGGAGCGTGTGCGCGCACCCTCTGTAAGGTTAGAGTGCGCGCGCACAGGCTGTGTCAAGAGGCGCGCGGAGCGCTGCACCGTGGGGTTACCCGCCGAGGGTGAGGGTAGAACAGGAGGAGAGTCTGCAGGAGGTAAGGGGACCGGAGCGGGAGCAGAGGGGGACCGTGAGCGGGGAGCACTGTAATGGGAAACGGGAGACTGAGAAGACGCGTGTGTCCTGCGGGGAATGCGCGCAGACGCCGGGAGAGCGTCAGGGGCTGCCGCAGATGGACGGATTCGGGAGGAGGAAGGGAGAATAGAACGGGGAGGCAAGGAAGGGACAAGAGAGGCAGGAGGGAGTGGAGCGCCAGGGACACATGGAGGGGAAGGAATCCCCTGAACCGTCACATGGAGTTTAGGAGGGACTCCTGAGGACTCTGGTGTCTGCTCCAGGGATTGTGGAGGATGCCAAGCGGTGTGCAGAATAAAGATGTTGTACCAATTATGCTGTGTATTACTTGGAGAAGTAAGTTACCTGTGGGGACCATCCTGCCTCTGCCAGGATCCTCATGGGTTGGAGGCGCTTCACTTTAAGGCGGAAAAGCCTGTCCTGTTGCTGCTGCCATGCACCATCTGTGGAGCCCTCGGACCTCCTGTAAGATCGCAGGTGAGCTCACAGCACCAAAGTACACCCATGTAGTAGCCAGATCTCCGGTAGGAGGAGGGAATAGGTGCTACATATATAACCTTATAGGTCCCCAACTTCAGTCGTCAAGTACTACTGACAGTGCAGGCTTTAAGTACTGTATACCCCTGCTTGAGCACTGTTGGTTCAGTCAACATTTTTAGACCACCTCCTGTGCTAATGAGAGGCCTTAAAACCTGTGCTGTCAGTTATCCTTTAGGACTGGAGTTGGGAATACGTGCTAGTCTATGATATAGTGGTTAATATTCTGATTTTCCTGCAGCCTTCCCCAACTAAGGACAAACAGGGCTGTTAAGATGCATAGAGGCCTATTGTAGTAGCTCCGATGTTTTCCTTGACAAACCGCCTGGTTTGAAAAGGCAATAAGTCTTGGAATAAAAATAAAAATGCTTCCTTATTCTATAACACAAATTGCATATATTACATTGGGTCCATTAAAATGTGACATTTCACACTTTTTAAACAGCCAATCCACGCAAGTTGTACTTTGTTTTTAGCATAACTTTGCGAGATCACACATTAGCCACATTATATTAAGCACCCAATGTACGCAGCAGGTATCACTGCTGTTGAGAGAGAGGGAGAGACAGACTGTGCTTTGTAGTTTGGTGGTAATAATTTATTGGTGTGAATTGTTAGCGAGCTCTGATTGTGTTGTCTACTTGTCTTCTATTTTACTTTATATTTTTATTGCCTTGTCAGTGTGAGAGATTTCTTGTATTTTGTTTGTTACTGTATTTTCTTGGGGGAGTTTCTAAGTGTTGTCTGTGTGTGTTTCGGTAGTGAGTAAGATGAAGGAGGCGAGGACTGGCAGCGCGTGTGAGTGAAGTGTATAGGATCCCCTTCCACAGTTTCAAAAATCTATTTATATTTCACCAGATACAGGCAGGACACCTTCACCACAATTCACAGGGAGAGGCAGAAGGAAAACTCAGCACTACTTGGCACTTTGAACTATTTATTTACATCTCCTTACATCCATGTAAATGTATACATGTCTCTGAGTCCTGTTTCTATATAACTCTTCAACTGCCATCTTCCCATTCAAGTTCCAACTGTCCCTTTGTGCTGCCAACTGCCATCCATAGAACCCCACGGTGGTAGCTTTTTGCAGGTTCCAAGAGCAGCATTTAGGCTTTTCTATACCTCTCCAAAGGCATTACAAGTGGGCATGAGAGGAGTGTGTGTGAGAGGAGTGGTATTGTGCATGGTGGAGAGTGGAGTGACTATGGTAGATAGAGGAGTATGTGTGATGGAGTGAGAAGTGGAGGGTGAGTGAGGTTAGGCAAGGAGGTGAGGTGAGGAAGGGCTCAGGCAAGATCAGAGGTAGAGGTGCCTGGGAAGGGTTTGGAAAATGAGGAGCAGTTACAGGGATCAGGGAGGAGATATTAGAAAGCCAGACACTCCGAGCTACAGTCTTCATCTGAAGTGTTGTCAGTGTAGCAGAGGTATACAGTACAATGTAAGATTTACTGTAGAGGAAAATGAGGTGCACATGGAGCATGTAGTAGATTATTATGACAGATTGTTCGGACATATGGTAGCAAGAACCAAAATCTCGGAGAAGAGCCACCTGTGGGAACAAATATGTGCCCATGTCTCCAGCCTGGGAGTGGCAAGAAGAAGTGTGGAAGTACAGTACAAGAAAAGGTTCTCAGAGATAAAGTGTAAGGAGAACATGGTTCAGTCAAGCAGACATGCAGCTAGAGTAGGAGTGGGGGGTGACGGCTATGGAGGATAAGCTGAGCACTATCCTGTACCCAGATAATATAAAGAGCAGACAGCACTCAATAAAGTAAACAAAGAATGCTAAGATAAGGTAGTGGTGCAATGGGAACCGTGGAGGACCCTCACCCCTCCAAATAACAATAATAAATAAGATAATTCCCATCACTCAATAAAGGAAAAAGGAATAATAACAGAAAACCTGTAATGCATATGCAACTAGATATTTAATATGATAGACTATAATGCAATAGAACACAGAATGCACAATGTGCGAGTAAACTAGAACTCAAAGTCAACAATGGCCCCCAAGGGACAAGGGTAAAAAAATGGAGGAAGTAGATGGGGAGGAAAAGGTAAGGGAGGGCGGGGAGGAAAGGGGGGGTAAAAACAAGCAAAGGAGATTAAATGAAAGGTACAACGAGGGGGGCAACGTTTCGGGGATAAACCCTTCTTCTGGCCCATTCCCTATGACTCTACACAGTCAGCTGACTTCAGTCGTCCAGTGTTCCAGTTATTGCGTGAGCTCGTTTCATTAAGCCATTTTTTGCTTTGTCCCTTTACTTCTAGTTGACTAACATGCTTGTTTGAGCTTAAGCTTCTCATCTGACAGCTGTGTATCTTACACTGTTGGGGCTTATCCCTTTATTAGGCGTTTATCTGACAGCTTTGGATTTTTCACTGTTGGGGCTTATCCCTGTATTAGGTGTTTTTTAAGGTCTTTTTGGAAGCTAGGTTTTAGGGAGAGGGAAGTACCTATGGTCTTTTTAAACCACTGTGAACGGGCTAGAATAAGGGGTTCATCCCCTTGTACCTTTCGTTTAACCTCCTTTGCTTGTTTTTATCCGCGCCATCTTCTCCCTTTTTTCCCCCTCCCTTACCTTTTCCTCCCCCATCTACTTCCTCCATTTTTTTTAACCATGTCCCTTGGGTGCCATTTATGACTTTGAGTTCTAGTTTACTCGCACATTGTGCATTCTATGTTCTATTGCATTATAGTCTATCATATTAAATACAGGTAAACCCTGTTATAACGCGGTCCTCGGGGTCCACCCCGAGACCACCGCGTTAGTAACGGGGTCGCGCAAAAACAAAATGGCCGCCGCATCGGCGCATCATCACCCTCCCCCCCGCAGCACCCTTCACCCCGCGGGGCAGGAGATGTGAGCGGGGATGTCCCTCCTGTTCCCACTTCCTCCTGTCACCGCGTGACAGCCCGTGAGGCAGGAGATGGGAGCGGGGATGTCCCTCCGGTTCCCGCTTCCCCCTGTCACCGCGTGACAGCCCGCAGGGCAGGAGATGGGAGCGGGGATGTCCCTCCGGTCCCCGCTTCCCCCTGTCACCGCGTGACAGCCCGTGGGGCAGGAGATGGGAGCAGGGATGTCCCTCCGGTTCCCGCTTCCCCCTGTCACCGCGTGACAGCCCGCGGGGCAGGAGATGGGAGCGGGGATGTCCCTCTGGTTCCCGCTTCCCCCTGTCACCGCGTGACAGCCCGCGGGGCAGGAGATGGGAGCGGGGATGTCCCTCCGGTTCCCGCTTCCCCCTGTCACTGCGTGACAGCCCGCGGGGCAGGAGATGGGAGCAGGGATGTCCCTCCGGTTGCCGCTTACCTCTGATCCCCCCCACGTGCCCGGTGCTCCCGCTGCCTGCATGGAGGTGGTAGCGGGGGGTTTCTTCTCCCCACCGCTGTCCCCGGCGCTCCCGCTGCCTGCGCGGGAGGAGGGGGGGAGCGGGTGGTGGTGCTGGTCGCGGCCTTTCCTCTGTTCCGACCCCCCCCCCACCGTCTGTGTAGAGTGAGAGAGTGTGTGTATGTATATTTGGGAGAGAAACTGTGTGTGTGTATAGGGTGTGTGTATGTGGGTATGTGTGTGTGTGTGTGTGTGTGTATATTGGTGTGTGTGTGTGTGTGTGTATATGGGTGTGTGTGTGTATATGGGTGTGTATGTGTGTGTTTATGGGTGTGGGTGTGGGTGTGGGTGTGGGTGTATATGAATGTGTGTGTATGTGTGTGGGTGAGAGTGTGTGCAGTGAGCAGTGTGTGCAGTGAGTGTGTGCAGTGTGAGTGTGTGCAGTGTGAGTGTGTGCAGTGTGAGTGTGTGCAGTGTGAGTGTGTGCAGTGTGCAGTGAGCAGTGTGTGCAGGGAGTGTGTGCAGTGTGCTGTGTGCAGTGTGTGCAGTAAGAGTGTGTGCAGTGAGAGTGTGTACAGTGTGCAGTGAGCAGTGTGTGCAGTGAGTGTGTGCTGTGAGCAATGTGTGCAGTGAGAGTGTGTGCAGTGAGCAGTGTGAGCAGTGTGTGCAGGGAGTGTGTGCAGTGTGTGCAGTGAGAGTGTGTGCAGTGAGAGTGTGTGCAGTGAGAGTGTGTGCAGTGAGAGTGTGTGCAGTGTGTGCAGTGAGAGTGTGTGCAGTGAGAGTGTGTGCAGTGTGCAGTGAGAGTGTGTGCAGTGTGCACTGTGCAGTGTGTGCAGTGAGAGTGTGTGCAGTGAGAGTGTGTGCAGTTTGCAGTGAGCAGTGTGTGCAGTGAGCAGTGTGTGCAGTGAACAATGTGTGCAGTGAGCAGTGTGTGCAGTGTGCAAAAAAAAAATTTTAATTATTTTTTTTTTAAACGGGAGCCACGTGAAAACCGCGTTATAACCGATTTGCGTTATTACGGGTCGCGCTATAACGGGGTTTACCTGTATCTAGTTGCATATTCATTACAGGTTTTCTGTTATTGTTCATTTTTCCTTTATTGAGTGCTGGGAATTATCTTATGTATCCTGTACCCAGATACCATCTATGGGCTGGGGAGGAGGAATAAGGACATTGGATCAATAGAGTCCGAAGAGGAGGAAGGTTAGTGCTATAACACTAGATGAACATTTAAAAATAATTATTAGGCAATGTTGGTCTAAATAGCATTTCTATGTCTTGCCTGTGTTTAAAGTACAATGGTTATGTACATCCATTCCGGCAACATCAGTGCAATCTCACTTTCACAGAGAACAGACAATATCATAAACGGGATATTTTTTTATTTTCAGTTATATTGTGTCATTGTCCCATTTTGTCCCTATTGCATCTAAATTCCAATAACCTTTAATGGGACTTTTCTAGTCTAAACGCTACATTGATGCAATTGCACTTGAGGGAACATTCATCAAAATTCTCTGTCAGGCACAATAACATAATGTGAGTAATACATAGTTTTAATTAAGATATTAAAGCTAAGGTTGGAGGAAAGTGATGCTGAACGAACACCATTTAAGATAATATACAGTTATGGAGTAGAGGCTTAGTGCTTAGAAGTGCTTAGGCTTAGAATCTTAATGCTCTTGATCGACCTAATGGGAATACTTAAAGAGTTTAAAGATAATCTATAATGAGCAATAGAAAATGTCAAAGAGAGTCATATGCCGTAATAGGTTTAATGGTTAAAGAAAATGTCAAATGAAGTTGCCATATTCTTATTTTACAAGTATTACCTGTGCATAAGGCTATCACACAGAAAACCCTCAATGGAGCTACCAGAGACAATTGTGGTCCCTCAACATGATGTGTCATTTTGAATCTTATTTCGTCCAACTAGAAAACAGTGTCAGACATAATGCATGTAATGTGTGGATCCAGTGCTCTGCCATCTGTGGCACCATCTGTTTAAAAATGTAATCAGTGATGTTGCGATAAGATAAAAGTGCAAAAAATGCACACCTAATATAGTGATAATAATGTCAAATAAAAGTAATAATGAATACAAAGCTTGCGTGTCATAATCTGTGTGACTGGTTGATTTCAAGTGCTGGTTGTATATTAAGTGTGCAATTAGAACCAGAAGGAGTTTGGACAAGGAAAGGGGTTAAACAAGGTATTGAAGCACAGTTTATTGTTGGTATTTATAACTTCATAGTTGCAATAATGAGCAGGATAGAGAATGTCACTTAATGCACATCTTGCCACATGTATGTGCTCTTGGAGCAGCTGTTCCAAGGAGCATACCGCTGTGGGAAGTGTGAGCGGGTGGTCTCTTTAGAGTCAGAGATTGCTGATCTGAAGAGGAAACTTGCAATATTGAGGGACAGTGACAATCTTGAAAGGAGTTTAATGCTCACTTAGCAGGCCCTTGCTGGGACTTGTGGTGCAGATGGGGGCGCTGTGAATGAAGAGCAGGTAGGTAGCTGGTAACAGTTAGAAGTTGAAGCAGGGGCAAGAGGAAGAGGCAGGCCAGTTCTGAGCTGACCCATCCCAATAGATTTGCCATATTGAGTGAAGATATTGGGAGTGTCAGGGCAAAAATGGCAAGGCTGGGGGAGACTGATTCCTCTAGCAGGCAGTGGAATAGTTCTACCAGCACAGAGAAGTCTCAGCATGCACAGATTCCAAGAAAGATTGTGGTGCTAGGGGACTCCATTATTAGGATGGTAGATAGGGCAATCTGTTGCCATGACCGCATGAACCGAACAGTTTGTTGTCTCCCGGGTGCTCGGGTTCGGCAAATTGCGAATCGGGTAGACAGATTTTTGGGACGGGATCGGATTGACCCAGGTCTTTGTACATGATGCCACCAATGACAAAGTTAGACAAAGATGGAGGGTCCTAAAGAATGATTTCAGGGATCTAGACCAAAAGCTTAAAGCAAGGATCTCCAAGACAGTATTTTCTGAAATGCTACCAGTGCCATGCGCTACACCAGGGAGACAGTCGGAGATTAGGGAGGTTAATGCATAGCTAGCAAAAGTGGTGTAGGAAGGAGGGTTTTGAGTTTTTAGAGCACTGGGACACTTTTTCTGAGAGGTGCCATCTTTATGCTAGGGACGGATTGCACCTCAATGAAGAGGGATCGTCTGTGCTAGGAGGGAGAATGCTAAAAAGGTTGGAGGAGATTTTAAACTAGAATGGAGGGGAAGGGAAATTAAACAGATAATGAACTAAATAGAATATATGGGGAAATAGCAAGGGGTTATGTGGGTAGAATCGGGGTAATTGCGAGTTTGGCAAGCAGCGAGACACCCATAGTAAATACTGATAATACTAGAAAATTTCTAAAGACTAAACCCAATTGGCGCAGAAAGGAAGGAGCAGATAAGATAGTAGTACAGACTTGAAAAAAAAGGGGTATGTGGCAAGCACACGCGATGCAAGTGAAACTTCACAGTGGTTTGTAAATTAAATAAAATGTACATAGGCATGCTGATGGATTAATTACAGACTGGTTTAAATGTAATACATTTACTGTTTTACTGGTATGCCAGTTACATAGAATCATTTTTAACACATGAAATTAAAGATTTATGAACTAAAATAAGAGACACATTTGGTATTGTAACGTATCTAAATGGTGCTGGAAGACAGTATCAGTGCTAGAACCTGATGTTGAAGTTGCAATGGATGGAGTGGTGCTGAGGGTTAAATGAAATGTTAATTTCAAGAATATAATGAGTGGACATGCTTCTTCACTGTGCGTGGGATTTTGTTGCCCCTTTATTTTGTGTAAGTTTGGAGCGATATTTTTGCTGTCTTTCTTTTAGCCATCATTTTTTTTTTTTTAGTTTTGTTTTAGATTGAATTTTTGTTTTTGTTTATAACAGGATTTTTTTGTTCTTTCTGTTAATAGTCAAGGACAGGATGTGGTTGAGTTTAAGTTTGATTATAATGTTACCTAATGTGTGCTCTGTGGTGTAATATGGAAGAGTGAAAGAATGACAGTGCAATTAGTTTTAGAAGAGGAAATGTTAAGGAGGTTGTGTGTGTTTGGGGTCATATAGGTAGGATAAAGGTGGTAAATTGTGTTTTGGCAGTGCAGTTGCTATTATGATAAACGCACAATGGGAGGTGGGGTAATTCAATGGTACTGATGTGCTCCGTTGAGTATCGCTCTCTGTCCAGAGTGGCTAGAGAGTTGTGTTGGAGTTACATGAACAGGGGCATGGTTTTGGAGGGAATGACATTAGTTAACGTTTGAGCATGCGCAGAGTTTGTACAGGGGAAATGGTACAAAGAGGGGTATGTGTGTGCATTGGTGAATCGCTGGGTGCATTAGCGCATGTCTACGCTTGTGGGAAGTTGGGCATCTGTCTGCACATGTGTGGTGGGGAATGGAACTATTGCGCATGGGTTGAGCAGTGACTGTGTGTTCTCGGGAAGAAGCCTGACAGATAAAATGGGGGAGCTTGAATTAATAGCTGAAGGGAGCCGTATGATATCATTGGCATTACTGAAACATGGCGGGATGAAACTCATGACTGGGCAGTCATTTAGAGTGTCATTCCCTTTTTGGAAGGATCGAGCTAATAGAAGAGGAGGTGGAGTATGCTTATATGTGTGGCCGGGGTCCCCCTTCATTCCCTTACCTTCCGCTGCAGCTGCGACTGGCAGAGAAGGATGGGGAGAGTGCGGGGAGGTGCGTGCCAGCGGCGGAGGCGACCGAGTTGCAGGGCGCCGCCATCTACAGTGTGATCACGCATGCGCGAGATTGTGCGCATGCACAGAAGAGCCCAGCTGCCATTACTACATAGCTCCACATGGGGAACTACAACTCCCAGCAGCCCCAGGGGCTGGGAAACACATGGCACTCCACAGCCAATAGGGCTACAGTATTCCCCTGCCGAGAACTGGATACATTTGGCGTGCTTGCACCACACTAGTCAGTCAGAGCAGAGACATTAGAGGGTAAGGGTGTAGGTACAGGGTGTCAGTAGGCCCCTGCACTAGGCCAGAGACCCCCATTAGGCCCCAGCTAGGCCCCGACTCACAGTAGCTTGAGTCACAGGGTTAAGATGACAAATATTTGTTATGCGAAAGTGCGAGACTGGACTCCCTCACATTCCTAACTGGTATGTTGGCTGAATGCCTGGATGTGTTTTGTGCTACATTTGTACAGCACAGAAATGGGCCAGACTCTCAACTGTGGCAAAGCTGATAGTATACTCAGGACTGCGCAAGTACAAATTGATCACAGAATAGCAACTATTGACCAAGCAGTTCATCTTAACCGATGATGTGAGTCCCCTGGTTGTTGTTGAAAAAATGAGTGGTATCCTGAGTGCCATAGAATGCTGAAATATATCGAAGCTAAGTACACCATAAATTATATTTACTCATAACAACTGGTAATGGTGTTATTCATGTGTGTACTCGTGGCTGAGATCGACAATCCAAATCAATCTCTTGAACAAGTAATTTTCTTGTCAGGACAAGGGGGTCTTTGGGGATCCCAAACTCTTCCTCGTTAGTCTGTGGAACACTGGGGATGCCAGCACTCTCACCCAGCATTCTCTTCCTGCTTCT